>NC_140945.1:132859485-133459485 GCF_014529385.1 Adiantum capillus-veneris
GTTTAACCATTCAGGTCAGGGATCAACTACATCTGTAGACCTGTGGTAGGAAAACCTCTTTCTGCAGGATGAGAGATTCATGGTAACTCTCTGTGTGTGTGTGTGTGTGTGTGTGTGTGTGTGTGTGTGTGTGTGTGTGTGTGTGTGTGTGTGTGACTTACTCTGACATGATATGTGCAGTCTTGGATTGCTGACAAGGATGACTTCCTTTGGCGGTGGACTCGAGAGTATCGTGGAAGGGATGCGGCCCTAGCGCAGTACCTTTCAAAGCTTTGCGAGTCGCCGATAGTAGTTTTTCACAATTCCATGTCACAAGAGGGTTCAATAGCAACTTACACATTCAAGACACTATCACGCTTCCTGGGTGGACCCGTGCTCCCCAAAAGTGCAGATAAAGTCATTCTTGTGGACAAAGTGTTTGCTAGAGATTGTTTTGGTTACTGCACGGGCTATACAGGTGGTCGGGCAGCGTATTACTACACTTACACAGCAATGGCACTAGCTCTTGGTAGACAAAACCCAGATGAACTTTTAGAGTATGGCAAACATCTCATGATTCGTTACAAGGGTGATGTGCCAAAAAACAAAATTGAACATTCAAAATCTTGATACACTTCAAGTAGCAATTGTATAAGATCATGTATTACGTAAATTTTGTACAATGTCATCCACTCAGAGTATCTTTCTCGACTTGTGGTTCACATACACCATTGTCTCTGTCCACCTTCGTTGACTTTCACGAGCGCGCACCAGAGTTGTTGTATGCCATTGATCTTTTAAGTTTTTGTTGTTGTAAATGTTTGATGGCTTCTGATGTTGCTGAAGAGGCCAAGACTTATTTTGCCTGCATTCGATCAATGATTCTATGATTGAACCATTCAAATAGTTCTCTCAAACTGTTAGCCTTGATTCGAGAGCCACCATGTCGTGTGTGCCTAAAATAAGCATTTCTTGCCATGTAATGAGACTTTTCCATCCCTTGGGTATTCCATATTGCCGGGTTCCCATACCTTTGTATAAAATATGGTAAATGATTGAAGATGATGTGCTGGATATGAAAACAGATTAGTTAGAATGTTTTACACTCACATAGTTGCACATAAAAGAGAATCAAATACACGATAATACCATGTAGTGAGTAATCTGGGTGTCTGTCCATGCTGTCTTGAATGATTTTTTGAGAAGGTTGAGATTCTCCTTGAACTTGTTCATATCACCTTGTGACCAGTCATCTTTGTCGCACATCAAAAATAGGATGTCTATTGATCGCCAAATTAACCTCAGCCTTCGCGTTACGAGTAATTGGTTCTTGGTCTTTGACTGCAATATGTAGCTTTTTCCAGCTCTGATACTCTACCTTGCTAGCATAAGATGTGTTATATATTTTTCCATGTTTTGTTAGCTTCGGATCTCTTGTACCTTGGGGTTTAGATAAAAACCTCCGTGCTTTCACCCCACCGATGGATGGTTTGCATGGGACATCCTTCTCAACAGTTGATCTCTTTTCATCCCGCTGGATTTTCACATTGCCACCATGAAGCCCCATATCCGACAATACCAATTCTAAGCACTGCAGGGCTACTTGTCGCTCTGCTGAGTTCTTAATGTTCCAAGCAAACCCGATATATAAGTAGACCAATTTCTCCACAATTCGACAAAGGGCATGCATTGTACGGATATGGACATTCACAAGTGGTATTTTCAAAACCGGTCGAAAAGCAGGATCCTCAATGTGACGTGTTGGCGCTTTTCTCCACCACTTTGGGTCCATGACCTTTGCAGGCTCCATGCAGAACAAACACGGCGACTTTGCCATCGCACCCATTCCACAATTATACATGTACTTTAATGTTTTGAGGTCACCTGCAAGATGCCACTAAACTTGAAAGTCTCCCCTTCCATCTAGATGTAGTACCTCTCCCTGGTTAGTCTGTCGATCAATCACCTCCGGAATATTAGTTCGATGGAACACCCAATATAGAATCTCATGATCTTCTTTCTTTACCTGCAACACAAAATAATGATTTTCACATTGCCACCATGAAGCCCCATATCCGACAATACCAATTCTAAGCACTGCAGGGCTACTTGTCGCTCTGCTGAGTTCTTAATGTTCCAAGCAAACCCGATATATAAGTAGACCAATTTCTCCACAATTCGACAAAGGGCATGCATTGTACGGATATGGACATTCACAAGTGGTATTTTCAAAACCGGTCGAAAAGCAGGATCCTCAATGTGACTTGTTGGCGCTTTTCTCCACCACTTTGGGTCCATGACCTTTGCAGGCTCCATGCAGAACAAACACGGTGACTTTGCCATCGCACCCATTCCACAATTATACATGTACTTTAATGTTTTGAGGTCACCTGCAAGATGCCACTAAACTTGAAAGTCTCCCCTTCCATCTAGATGTAGTACCTCTCCCTGGTTAGTCTGTCGATCAATCACCTCCGGAATATTAGTTCGATGGAACACCCAATATAGAATCTCATGATCTTCTTTCTTTACCTGCAACACAAAATAAATGAAACTTAAGTAGATGTGAACATTTGAGCTTACCTGAGAATCTCGCTTACCTCAAACGCACCTGCCACCATATGTTAGATTCTGATTGAACACTAAAATACAAAAAGTATCATCACTGGGACACTTTGAGAGGGATCTATTCATTAAAGTAATAGTAACACGCTCTAGAGTTTTCTCTTTAACAAGCTCACACTCATCCAATTTTAACACAAAATGTAATACCCCTCGTGATTCTTCAAATGTGATGTTGTAAAACTCCACCATTCTCTTCTGTAACATCTGCAGGTCCATAAAAATATTATTGAACTCATCATATGCCATGTTTGCTCCATGGCCATTGTAAGTTGCTTTAATATGAAAGGGATGTCCAAGATAGTCTTCCTGTTCCTCGTTAAGCTGAAGCCTCTCTTTCCAAACACTTGAGGCTGATGGTAAAAGTTTGGATTTTATACCCTTCTTAACAAAGATGGATGAGACAGATTTTTGTATAGCCGAATATCCTCTTTTGCTTACACCAAGTGAATCAAGTGTGCCTTGTATCTCTTTTGCAGGCACTGAATTCTCTGAAATAAAGCGGTCCACTACATTTCGTTGTACGACCTTAAACTTCTTGTCATGTACTATATCTGCTGCCAGGCTTCTACTTATAAGTGGCTTCAATCTCTTTCCTATATTGGCTTTGGGGTCAATGTTTTCCTTGTCAGGATAGATTGAATCTCTACATGAAGACAATGCATAAGCAAATAACAGAAAATTTGCTTAACTAACAATATTTAGGCACATGAAAACAATGCATAACAAGAAAAAACAAAAAGATTACTTAACTAAGACAATGTAGCCAACCAAGAAGCATCACCTTAATGCTCGGATTCTTTTCTTGAGACCTCCAGATGCAACCTGTAATGTTTCAAGATTACGCAATTTCTTCTTTCGGATACGACCACCCAAGATGGTGTCCTTCATTTGACAACTTTGTACCTTTCCTTTCAGTTCTTGTACCTCTGTTTTGTGTTGCAAAATGGTAACCTGATCTGTAGAATGTAAATGTGAAAGGTGAACAATCTCACATTGTTGAGCTTGGAGAATGCCCTTATAAGTTCCAGCTTCTCTTGTTGATGAGGTGGGAATAGAGGGCATAGTACATTCCAGATGGATGTTCTTTTTAGAACGTTTCATGAAAACGCTCAAGGGATATATGCGTCAGAAGGCACGTCCGGAGGGTAGCATGGCAGAAGGTTGGCTGGTATCAGAGTCCCTAGTGTACATTGGAGAGTGGCTAGATGGATTTGATAAAGCCCGGGACACGCTATGGTGAACCATAGATGATGAGCGCATATCTGGGATTGTCATGTGCAATCTCGGTGTTGAGAAGAAGATGACGGAAGATCTAGAGGCTAAAATCTAGATATTTTTCATGCTTCATAATCCAGTGATGCAAAAGTGGATTTCACAATATGAGGATGCAAAGCAAGAGCGACAAAGGGCACGAATCGAGTGGAAACGGGAAAGACGACCACCGATGCACTATCTGACAGGTTTGGAGATCCTATCAACATTCATGAAATTAAGATGGTTGCACAACCAATTTAAAAGCGCACAACAGTGCGGGAAGAAGTGACTCAGGAGGAGTGGGAGTACTCTCGGGGTTCCACGACCAAGGTAAGTTTGCAATGTACTACTAGTGACTTTCTAGATGTTTGAACGGCCACTCATGATCTTTGTTGGTTCTAGTATAAGTTATACACAACAGCATGGTGTAAAGGTCGTTACTTTAGGGTGGAACGGATCGAAAAAAAAGCGTTTTACTCAAGATTGTGGAATCATGGCAAAATTTGAACAGTCTAGTCGACGACGGTCCTCTGATGCAGATCCTGTGGTAGCGGAACTCACTTACTTTGGCATGCTACAAGAGATTTTGAGGATCGATTATAGAGCATTTTTTGTCGACTTGTTCGACGTGAAATGGTTCAAGATAATCATGGAGGGTCGCAACGCTACTGTGCATTCTTGAGGTGGATTCAACTAAGAAATAGACTGACCTAAGAGACACTTATATACTACCCGAGCATTGTGAACAAGTAAGTATGTAAATAGTTAACATACCATTTTAGAAGTTATGTGCTTGGAAGCTCTCATGTAAGTTATGTGGCTCTGGCAGGTGATATTTCATCCTACAAAGTCTGCATCAAACTGGTGGTACATCATAAAGGTAGCCCCTCATAGTGCACGGACGTATGAAGGCTACCATGTGCCAATCACAGTGGCATCAATGGAGGAGATCGGAGAAGATGCTCAGTCAGAAGCCGTTGAGGTGGTGCCAGACGAGCATCAAGCTGTTACTCTCTATGGGGTGCATGCAGAGGATCTAGAAAATGAAATGGAGGACATCTGTTTAAACGGAGAGCTCTATATAGATATAGGAAGTTATGATGAGCTTTGTGAGGACGAGAGAGAGACCTCTTAAAGCCATAAATATTATATTTGAACAATCTAGCTCCATTTTATAATGTATATTGTATTCACGTGGCTTTTTGTTCATTTCTGTCTATATGCGTCATGCATCATTGTATTTAATGGTCTTTGCATCCACTCCAAGTAAATATGGTCTAGGTATGTTCTCATAAGCAGGGACGACGAGCACTACGCTCTGAGTGGGATGGAGAATAAAGCTGCAATCGCGAAGCTGGTTTGCTCAATATAGATGTTGCTCGTCCCACCACCAGATCTAGCTAATCGGGTGAAAGAGACACTAAGAATCACTACTACTGCTTCTCAGTGTCTCTTTCATCCGATCAATTAGATTTAGTGGTGGAGCAAGCAACTTCTATGAGCAGACCTTCGTGATGCAGCTTCAGTCTCCATCGCACCCGGAGCGCAGTGCTTTTACAAATTCACAGAAATTCAACCAAATCTCTTTACACAGAAATCCCTCCATCTTTATGAATCCTCTCTCTCTCTCTCTCTCTCTCTCTCTCTCTCTCTCTCTCCTTGTCCATGTTTCCTTCTCCATTCATTCAATATTAAGATTAAATAAGTTCGTGTGTTCAATGTAGGTATGGATGATGAGCACTTTCTTTCTTCTTTGTCATCCGAGCAGAGACAGTGATACGTGGAGCGTCATCGTTCCGGCGCACCATCGTGAGTTCCTACTCCGGCCACGTCTCCCTCTGTTTTGGAGCATTCAGCACGCTCCGAAGCTTCGATGTCGACGAGACGATCTTCACACTCACTTAGGCACTGGTGCTCTAGTGGTGGCAGTGGCGGTTGTTGAGGGGATGCCGCCGCCGATGCCTCGACACCGCCTCGTGTTCAACGAGGCTCTTTACCCTCCCCTTCTTTGCCTGCCCCAACACTAGCCACGGCATCGCCATCTACACTAGGTTTTGTGCGGCTTATGTCTGTTCCTAGCAGCTACACACCACTAGCTACTCCTCCAAGAGTCACTCTAGTACAGTCCTTGCTTCAGGGCTCAGACTCTAGTGGAGACACCTGACTTCCATACCCCCGTCAACACGTCGCCATAGACCCCTGTCGGGACACCGAGGTTCAGGTGTCACTGGCGAGAGGGCTTGCCTTACTCCGTCGACTTCAGTAGCGGCATCATCTTGGATGATGAAGGCAAGAAGGTGATCTCACGCATGCGCGGTCTTGCTCTTAGGTGTTTAGACACTACATACTGAAGCGGTCCGGGGCGGGCAACAAGAAGAGCAACCTCTAGACACCCTTAAAGGCTCCCCTGCTGCTCAATGGGGCTGGGGCACAACACAACACAAACCAAAACAACAAACGCACAGCCAAATCCCAACTACACAAGGGGCACCACCTAGTTTAAGAGCGAACTAGGACGCAAAAGAGAAGAATCGTTAGAGAAACCCACAAACAAGCAAGGAATTTACACTAACCCTAACACCAATGGAACACTCTCACACACTAAAACACGAGAGAGAGAGAGAGAGAGAGAGAGAGAGAGAGAGAGAGAGAGAGAGAGATGGTGCTCGGGCTGCTTTGAAGTGTATCGTTAATGATCAAGCAAACATAAATATATATATGTAAGAAAGAGAGAGAAGGGGGAAGGGGGTGCTTGTTGCACTAATGCCTTCTTACAAATCTGTCATGACCAATCAAAGTGAGATTAGTATTTGTTCAACATAGCCTGAGTAAATTACACCACAACACATCACAAGAAAAAAACCACCCCAATCACTGTCTTAAGGCCAGAGGAGTCCTCTCCACCCTGTCGCCCTCTTACAGCATGTGGGATTTATGGCTAAATCGATAACAATACCAGGAGACAAGCTATCAAGAACTTAAATAAAACACCAAGACACTTACACATCATTATTGTCCATGACTTCACGTTGGAAGGGAGACAAGGTATCCATGCTTAGTCCAAATTCACCCTCCTTGATTCAGCAAATGTTGGGCTTACACTAGTAGGAGAAATGATAGATTTCCTACTCTCACTTGAATGATCACTCTCTCTTACAATGGCATAGAGTTCCCTTGCTAATCACCCCTAATACAACACATACATATGCCTAATGCCAATGAGATTCCACTCAAGATCTCCTTCTCAAGAGGTTGAGCTTGGCTTCTCAAGCTATTGCATAGTGCTCTTTCTTCTCCGCCTTTTGTGCTAGCTACACCCTCCTTTTATAGCAATTTTGAAGGCTAGGGTTACCCATCTAACCATGGTTGGGTAAGATTTTCAGCAATTTACCTAATTTCTTTTGCTTGGAATTATCAAGAAGTTGGTGGGGAAAGAGAGAGGAGAGAGATGGAGGTGATAGGACTTTTCATAGTGGGTTAGCGTTAGTATTTTTATTAATTTACAAATGGAATTGGATATTTACAATGGGAGCATCCATGTAGGATACAAATAAGGAAGAAAAACTCTTAAGAGGTAAGAAAAGGTGGATTTTTGATGCTCCAAGTGTCTTGAGTAGGGCCAATTTCGACGCTTGTTGACGTTCCACTAGCTTTGACGGTACATTTTTTCTCCACTCTTGACCTTCCTTGAGAGACAAGGTAATTGAAACTGAGTAATCCACCACCATGATGCTGTCTTTTAAGAGAAGAGGCTGAATTTGTGGTTTTTTTGATAGATATGGGTAATTTGGAAGAGGAAAAATGAGACTAGGTGGTCAATTTTGGAATGGAATTGTGTGTGGGAGGTATGAGTTCACCATGGTTTCTCTTATTCTTCAAGGTTGAGGAGAAGGTGAGTAGGGTGCAGAGAGGAGTGGTGAGAGAGGTGGGGATGATGAGTGGAGAAGTGTGTGTGAAAGAGGAAAATGATAAAGTGGAAGAGAGAGTGTGGTTGCATAGCATGGAAAAACTAAGGTCCACTAATAAAATCATAGCTCATAGCTCGTAGCTCAAAAAAATATGAAAAAAATGTGAGGCAAAAGTTCAGCCCACGAGCTACAATTTTTGTTTGTATCACCTTTTCAAATTCGGAGAGCAAGTGAACTTTAAAAATTCAGCAAAACCGATTGTTTTTTTCCACTGCACAAAGTCCTTGTGGGGTCGTTCTTTGGATGATTCTTTTGAATACCTCCAAGAGTGAGCCCTCCATAGTGCATGTATGCATGCCACCTACCATTGAACTTATTTGGTAGGTCTATAATTGAAGATATTGTTAAGATCATGATATAAGTGAATAGTACAACTAAGAAAATCAAATATTGAGGGGTCTAAAAAATATGTACATGTCAAATATAAATAATATAAGTGGAAAAAATATAAAGGGGTCAAAAGAAATCTCTCTCATTATGAGGCTACCATAAAAAGATAAATATTTTTGGTGTTCTAAGTTTTTAGAAAAAAAACAAAATAGATGTAGGAAGGGAAAAATCACAATAGTGAAAAAATATACACATAAATAAAACTAGTTTTTTTGGATTGTTGTTGGGGTGGAGTTACACCAAATATAAGATAAGATTACATGAAAATATTTCTATATGGAATAAAGAGTATGAAAAATGGTAAAAAAAATTGTGGTAATGGTGAGGCAATGTACAGAGCATAAATAACACACCTAGGTATAAATATTTAAATAAATACCAAAATAATTATGACAAAATCTTTTATTTAGGCCCTATATACAAAGAAATATTTACATACGCATGGGCCATAATATACTTATATTTTTTATATTTTTTATTTTTTTGGCTCAACTAGCCCAATGACTAGCTAATTGAGGGTTTTTTATTTCAGTAAGAAGATATGGGAAAAGTCCCCTAACTCACACGCACCTATATACAGTGAAAGGGTGAGGGTAACCACAGTGTTTGAGTGATTTGATAGGGTGAGATAACTCACTATGGCAATTACAGAGAGCCGAAAAACGGCTATCATTAGCCCTCCCCCAGGATGATGGTATATTCATGTACCATCATAAAGAATCTTTTCCAAAGAAAGTGCTTTAGAGTATTTGACAAGATCTTCATTGTTTGGCCCCTTGGAATTTTGGTTTGTGTTACACTCATGCTTCATGGAACAATACTTACATGAGATAGTTTTCTTTTGCTCTGGTAGATCCTTTGGTAGAAGGCGACTCAAATAAGGCTTCAAGCGATACCCGTTTACCTTCCTGGAGTGCTCTTTCCCATTCAAGTCCATAAGTTGATAGTAACTTGAATTGAAAGCCTTCTTGACTATGTATGGCCCATGCCATCTTGTTTCAAATTTGGCATCAAAACAATTATCGAGTCGATTGTCATACCTTAGCACAAGATCTCCTTCATTGATGCCTTTGTCCTTCAGTTTCTTGTCAAGCTTCTCCTTTGTCTGTGTGGCTTTCCTCTTATAGCACTCGTATGCTGCTTCCCTTTTCCACTCAAGCTCAGCTAAGGTAAGAAGTCGATCCATCCATGCTTCTTGATCATCTTGTGCTGATTTTCCATGAAGTCGCATTGTTGGAATGTTTAGCTCAATTTGCTGTAAAGCCTCTTGACCATAGACCAAGTGAAATGGTGTGAACTCTGTGGCTGCCCTATATGTGGTTCGATACGCCCACAAGGCACCATCCAAGAAGTCATCCCACAACTTTGTCTTGTTTTTCACCATCTTTCTAATGATACCTGCAATGACACCATTAGCTTTTTCTACCAAACCATTTGATTGGGGATAGTAGGGTGTACTGTGACGATGTAGAATGTGAAGTTCTTCACAGACTTCTGTGAGCAATCCCTTTCTAAACCCTGGACCATTATCAGAAACAATCTCCAAAGGTGTGCCAAATCTACAACAAATGTGAGTGTAGACGAATTTGCTCACTGTCCTCTCATTTACCTTTGCCACACTTTGTGCTTCCACCCTCCTAGTCATATAGTCTACAGCCACTAGAATGTAGAGTTTACCATTTTTTGTCCTAGGCAGAGGACCCATAGCATCAATGCCCCACTTTTCAAAGGGTCCATTTGCAAGCATGATTTACCTTGGACCATAAATCAATCTTCTATTCCCATTTACGTGACAATTGTGACAACTTTTACACCAATGTTGGACATCCACATGGAGACTTGGCCAAACATACCCCACAAGCAAAATCTTCTTCACAGTTAATTCTTGGGAAAAATGACCACCACATGACTCTTCATGCAAACCTTTTAGAATGGCTGGAATTTCCTCGATAGTTGGTACTCTTCTGCACACTTGATCCTTCCCTCTTTGATAGAGGGAGCCTTCTAAGAAGAGATACATGCTTGCCTTCTTCATGAGTCTCCTCTTTTGAGCTTTTGTGAAGTCTGGTGGAAACTCACCCTCCAAAATGTAGCCAATGATGGGAGCCAATGACTCCAATCCTTGGTACCTCGGTTGCTTCACAGCAGCCGCCACCATGATGACCTGCACTTCTTTCCTTACACATGCAACCGCTTGTTGTGCAAGTAAATCAGCATCTTCATTTTGTTTTCTAGGAATATGATATAATTGCACCTCCTCAAATTGATTAAATAGCCTACGGATGGTATGAACTTTCGCCCTTAGTCTTTCATTTTTGCATGCCCAAATGCCTAAAATCTGCTTCACAATGAGAAGTGCATCCCCTTTTACCATGAGACGTTGTATACCATGGCCAATGCATATTTTTAAACCATGAAGTAGTGTGTCATATTCTGCTTCATTGTTGCTAGCTAAACTTGGTAGATTGAACTTCTCTTTCATGACCACCTCTCCACTTGGGTTGAGCAACACTAGCCCTGCCCCTGCTTTTCCTGTGGCTCGACGAAAAGCTCCATCAAAGAACCAGGTAAAAGGTGTACTCCCAACAAGGATGCATGAGTGTTGGTAGCTCTGAAAAAATGACTTTAATGTTACAAAAATACTCTTCAAGCTCATCAGACCATGCAAATTCTACTTGTTGTGTCAACTTTTGCAAAGGATGAAGCAACTCCGAGGCTAAGTGAATGAAGCGTGACATATACTTCACCTTCTGAATGAAAGAGATGACCTCCTTAAGACTCTTCGGTGATGGGAGCTCAATAAGAGCCTTTGCCTTTGAAGGATCCACCTCAATGCCTTTATAGGAAACCTTGTGACCGAGCAAGATCACTTCATCCTCACCTATGTGGCACTTGTCGGGGTTGAGTTGACCTCCCATGTCGTAGAGCTTCTTTAAACCTTCTTCTACCCTTTGTAGATGCAATGATTTTGAGCTATAAATGCAGAAATCATCAATGAACACCCTAATTGACTTTCCAAAGAATGCTTGAAACACCATGTTCATGAAACGTTGGAATGTTGCAGGAGCATTTGTCAGAACAAATGGCATGACTCTAAAAGCATAACAGCCCCAAGGAGTGATAAAGGTTGTTTTCAATTGATCCTCCAATGCAATCCCTATTTGAAAGTAACCTGAGTAACCATCGCACACAGTGTACTTCTCATGACCAGCTACCTCATTTAGTATCTCATCCTGGAATGGGAGGGGAAAGTGATCTCTTTTTGTTGCCTCATTGAGGGGACGGTAATCCACACACACCCTTCACTTGCCATTTTTCTTAGGAGTGACAACAATAGGAGAGACCCACTTTGAATTCTCCACTGGATAAATAAAACCAGCTGCTAGAAGCTTTCTTACCTCCTTGAGTAGATCCTGCTCCTTTATAACTCCTAGCCTTCGTAGCTTCTGAGCTTTAGGTGTGGCCTCAGGCTTTAACTCAATCTTGTGTTGAACAACATCTACCCCACGCACGTCGGTGTAGTCTTTAGCAAAAAGCCTAGGAAACTTCCTTAGCACACATTTGAACTCCTCTCTTTCATCCTTTGTAAGTGTTGTTGATAGCATACCTTCCAGCATCCCTTCATCTTGAACACCTTCGTTCTCTTGAGGACCTACCTCCTCCAAGCCTTGACAAGAGGTCTCTTGGTTGCTTGGCTTAAACCTTACCCCCATGACTTCGATGGAAGACTCCTCTTCAGTAATGCTCCCGCTACTTTCTTCTTCTAAAGTGCTATCGTTCCAGCCTTCCTCCGTCTCGCTTTGTGATGATTCTTCATGGAGCTCCTCTTGGCGTTGCTCCTTCATGTCAAAGACAACCTTCTTATGATTGTCATTCCTGCAAATTAATTTTCCACTCTCCCAATCCTGCAAAGCTCGCATTTTCATTAGCCATGGTCTTCCTAGGATAAATGGATAACCACTTCCCTTGGTCGACATAACATAAAAATCCACCACTTTCTTAATGCCAAAGGCCTCTACAAAGACATTTTTACAAATGCCTACACACCTAGCCTTGCTATTGTTTGCCATCTTGACTTTGATTTCAAGTGTCTCATGGATGTGCGTGCCTAGTCTTTGCATGAGTCCCTCTGTCATGATGCAAATTTGTGCATCCCCATCCACTAGACCTTTCCTAATCAATCTTCCTTTGATGTAACAGTCTAGCACCGGTGTAATGTCCTCATTCATTTCAGCTTGTGCAATTTTTACAACAGGCACACTCTCTTTTACCTTTCTCCTAGTGCTAACTGCCCTTGTTAAATCCCTCCTAACTTGTGGACATAATGCAAGAAATTGAGGCCATGAAATATCAGGACCCTTACCTCTCATGTCTTCCAACAAGTTGTACGGAGCCATACCATGTCCAAGAGACAAGTCTTGGAGGTTGATACGACGTCGAGTCCTCTTGGTTTCCTTGGTCTCGTTTGCCTTCTTGCCTTGTGCATGGTCACTCTGTGATGTGACTCCTTCTTTCTCTTTACCTCTTCCTCGGCCACGCTTAATGCCATTGGCTTCCATGTCAACCTCATTTGAATTTTTCACCTCTACCACATGCACATTTGGATCTGGCAAAGGTGGAACTCCTTCTACCCCTTGTGGAGGTGGTCTTGGTCCATTTGGCCTTTGTAGAAGCCTTGGTTGTTGACCAGCTCCTTCTCCTGCATTCATCGCTGGGTAATTCAAGTTAGGTCTCCCTGGCTCTCCACGGGGCCAAGGACAATTATACATCCCATGTCCAAACTCTCCGCAATTCCAACATTGCAAGACTCTCCTAGTTCGTGGCTCTCTCTCTTCTGACTTCTTTGCTTGTCCCTTTGGACCTATAGCTTGTGCAAGGTGAATTGACAGGCTTCTTAAAGATTCATTTAACTTCTCAATCACTTCAGCCGTTACCTCAGGAAGCTCCCTAGATGTTGATGCTTGTGACTTACCTTTGGGTCTAAGACCTTCTATTGGAACCTCCCCCCTTAAGCACTTGAGTTTCCTATATTTCTCAGCAGCCCTAGTTTCAGCTGCATCAAAGGTAGCAGGTGCACCGGCCTCAACTTTTACCTTAAGGTCAAGAAAGAGTCCGGCTATGAACCTCTCCTTCTTTAGAAATTCTGCACCATCACCAGGGTTAGCAACATTTCGTATCCATAGAGCCCAAAGACGTAGGAACTCTTGCTTGTACAAGTAGTAGTCATCTAAGTCTTTTTGCTTATGAGAAACAATGTCTTGCCATAATTTCTGAGTGTTTTGGGGATCAAAGAAGTATTTCTTGAAACGATTCAAAACTTCCGTGTAATTCCCTTTAACTTCCTCAGGCAAAGAGTCAAACCAAGTGCTAGCATCTTTCCTAAGGACCACCTCAAACATTTCTACACGTTCTTGATCAGTTACTATCCTCTTGATACGGCAAGACATCTTGAAATTCGCTAGAAATAATTCCGCATCCTCTCCAGGCTCTCCAAAGAAAAGAGGATATCCAGACATTTGGCGTTGGCTCTCCATTGAGTTGATTTCAAAGTGACACGTTTTTGTTTTTTCTTTCTTTAAAAGATTTACACAATAATATTTTCTAAATTCCAATCTATTCTACAACAAAATAAAAATATTCACATCAAATGACCTATGATAATCAATAAGAGGTAGAATGACAGGGTTTGGTGACGCGAGAATTTGTCCTACTCTTGGGGCACCAAACATGAATACCATACGTTGTTGAAAATGGATTTTTCTACTAATTGTAATGTTCACTCTAATGTGTGGAGTGAAATGAAAGGGAAAAACCTGTATTCCTGGGCCATTATCCATGGTCTATGCACGCCCTAATTCTTAATACATAACAAAAATATAGACGTCCAAATGAAGGTCGTACCTAATGAGAGCCAAAATAAAAGGATTTACTGATGCGTTTATCTCTACCAACCTAAGAGGACCTAAAATTCTACGAATTACTCGCTGAAATTGCAACTTAGTACTAACAATTATGTGTACCTTTTGCCTTGCAATGGGAATGAAGGGATCATACAAATTCTCGTGATTCATGCAAGCTACTTTATTATGCTAAAGGTTGAGCCTTCACAAAACATACACAAGCCGTTCCTCAGTGGAGGCACCAATTTGAAGCGGTCCGGGGCGGGCAACAAGAAGAGCAACCTCTAGACACCCTTCAAGGCTCCCCTGCTGCTCAATGGGGCTGGGGCACAACACAACACAAACCCACAGCCAAATCCCAACTACACAAGGGGCACCACCTAGTTTAAGAGCGAACTAGGACGTAAAGAGGAGAATCGTTAGAGCAACCCACAAACAAGCAAGGAATTTACACTAACCCTAACACTAATGGAACACTCTCACACACTAAAACACGAGAGAGAGAGAGAGAGAGAGAGAGAGAGGGAGAGAGAGAGAGAGAGAGAGAGAGAGAGAGAGAGATGGTGCTCGGGCTGCTTTGAAGTGTATCGTTAATGATCAAGCAAACATAAATATATATATGTAAGAAAGAGAGAGAAGGGGGAAGGGGGTGCTTGTTGCACTAATGCCTTCTTACAAATCTGTCATGACCAATCAAAGTGAGATTAGTATTTGTTCAACATAGCCTGAGTAAATTACACCACAACACATCACAAGAAAAAAACCACCCCAATCATTGTCTCAAGGCCAGAGGAGTCCTCTCCACCCTGTCGCCCTCTTACAGCATGTGGGATTTATGGCTAAATTGATAACAATACCGGGAGACAAGCTATCAAGAACTTAAATAAAACACCAAGACACTTACACATCATTATTGTCCATGACTTCACGTTGGAAGGGAGACAAGGTATCCATGCTTAGTCCAAATTCACCCTCCTTGATTCAGAAAATGTTGGGCTTACACTAGTAGGAGAAATTTGGAAGGCTCGAGTTACCCATCTAACCATGGTTGGGTTAGATTTTCAGCAATTTACCTAATTTCTTTTGCTTGGAATTATCAAGAAGTTGGTGGGGAAAGAGAGAGGAGAGAGATGGAGGTGATAGGACTTTTCATAGTGGGTTAGTGTTAGTAGAGTTAGTATTTTTATTAATTTACAAATGGAATTGGATATTTACAATGGGAGTATCCATGTAGGATACAAATAAGGAAAAAAAACTCTTAAGAGGTAAGAAAAGGTGGATTTTTGATGCTCCAAGTGTCTTGAGTAGGGCCAATTTCGACGCTTGTTGACGGTCCACTAGCTTTGACGGTACATTTTTTCTCCACTCTTGACCTTCCTTGAGAGACAAGGTAATTGAAGCTGAGTAATCCACCACCATGAAGCTATCTTTTAAGAGAAGAGGCTGAATTTGTGGTTTTTTTGATAGATATGGGTAATTTGGAGGAGGAAAAATGAGACTAGGTGGTCAATTTTGGAATGGAATTGTGTGTGGGAGGTATGAGTTCACCATGGTTTCTCTTATTCTTCAAGGTTGAGGAGAAAGTGAGTAGGGTGCAGAGAGGAGTGGTGAGAGAGGTGGGGATGATGAGTGGAGAAGTGTGTGTGAAAGAGGAAAATGATAAAGTGGAAGAGAGAGTGTGGATGCATAGCATGGGAAAACTGGGGTCCACTAATAAAATCATAGCTCACAGCTCGTAGCTCAAAAAACTATGAAAAAATGTGAGGCAAAAGTTCAGCCCATGAGCTACAACTTTTGATACTATCACCTTTTCAAATTTGGAGAGCAAGTGAACTTTAAAAATTCAGCAAAACCGACTGTTTTTTTCCACTGCACAAAGTCCTTGTGGGGTCCTTCTTTGGATGATTCTTTTGAATACCTCCAAGAGTGAGCCCTCCATAGTGCATGTATGCATGCCACCTACCCTTGACCTTATTTGGTAGGTCTATAATTGAAGATATTGTTGAGATCATGATATAAGTGAATAGTACAACTAAGAAAATCAAATGTTGAGGGGTCTAAAAAATATGTACATGTCAAATATAAATAATATAAGTGGAAAAAATATAAAGGGGTCAAAAGAAATCTCTCTCATTATGAGGCTACCATAAAAAGATAAATATTTTTGGTGTTCTAAGTTTTTAGAAAAAAAACAAAATAGATGTAGGAAGGGAAAAATCACAATAGTGAAAAAATATACACATAAATAAAACTAGTTTTTTTGGATTGTTGTTGGGGTGGAGTTACACCAAATATAAGAGAAGCTTACATGAAAATATTTCTATATGGAATAAAGAGTATGAAAAATGGTAAGAAAAATTGTGGTAATGGTGAGGCAATGTACAGAGCATAAATAATACACACCTAGGTAGAAATATTTAAATAAATACCAAAATAATTATGAAAAAATCTTTTATTTAAGCGCTATATACAAAGAAATATTTACATACGCATGGGCCATAATATACTTATATTTTTTATTTTTTTTATTTTTTTGGCTCAACTAGCCCAATGACTAGCTAATTGAGGGTTTTTTATTTCAGTAAGGAGATATGGGAAAAGTCCCCTAACTCACACGCACCTATATACAGTGAAAGGGTGAGGGTAACCACAGTGTTTGAGTGATTTGATAGGGTGAGATAACTCACTATGGCAATTACAGAGAGCCAAAAAACGGCTATCAATACTAAACACATGGAGTGAAGTACCAAGTGATTTAAAAGACAGAGTCATCAGCATGCTTCATGACGAGTTTCCCCTTCCAACAGGGGTTGACCACTTCACTGAAGACCTGATGAAGGTTCGAATGCGCGAATACTGCAAGCACAAGCATTACAAAGTGCAAAAAGCAATCAAGCATGGGTGGAATAGACCAGATTGACTGGCCAAAGAAGATTGGAAGGATGCAAAGAAAGTAGATTGCGAGAATCCTGACAAGTGGAAGCAGGCAGCCAAAGCACGAGTAGAGGCAGGGAGCTCGCACCACTTGGGGAGCAGGGGGTGGGCATCACTTGAGGCCGATTTTGTAAGTGTTTTCGCATTGTTCTTTATGTTTAATAGTTTAGGGTTTAGGGGTTTTTAAATTCTAACATAATGGATTCTTTGTATGTTTTGACAGTGGTCGATGACAAGATGTGATTCCACATCGTACGAGCACGAGTACGCAGGCATGAAGAGCTTACACACCCTGATGGACATTCTGAGTTCTCGCGGTGGCATGGTTAGTATTAGGGTTTACTCTTTTCTATTTGTTGTATTGTTTTATAAACATCGCTATATGTTTATACTTACAAAAAGCTGTCTTATTGTTTTTTTTTGCAGAATCTGATAGATACGCTGCTTGGACGCGATGAGACGTTTGATTAGACGACGCCAGTCTAGCCGTAGCTAGATATCATTAGTTTCTTTTTGTCATAGCATATGTATCATGAGACGACTTTTATACGTCTTTTTGAAAACCATGTATATTTTTTCAATAATGACAATGGTGTTGTAACTATTACATTTGCAAAGTTCAACAATCAAGTGATTTTACCTATGATGTGTTCAATTGTCATTGATTTACTTTCATCAATTTATTTTTGTTAGTTTTGTATCTTTATTTTGCAAACAATACTATGGAAGATGGAGTTAATGGTTATATTGTCTTGTGGGTGACTACTTTGGGTCTATATCTAAGCTTGTACTTTTTTTCAAAGGTGAATCAATTAATGAAACATTCAATATGGTTGATGGGTGGCAGGACATTCACCAAAAAAAATTTCTCTCGGGTGTCGCTATGACCGCCGCTATATACGGCTCTGCAGCATCGCTATAAATGTCTCTATAGATGGCCTATAAATGTCGTTATGATCGTCGCTATAGGCGTCACTATATAGCGACGCATATAGCGACTGTTATAGAAATGCTCATAGCGACGTTTCCGTATCAACGCTATTAGCGATAGTCTTAACGACGCCGGGGGGTATAAAAACCCAATGTATTTCCGTCGCTAACAACGTCACAAGAGCACACAACCTCTTGTAGTGCAAGGTTAGTTGTTTTGTAGGTTAGCACCAGAGTCAGATCCGGCTAGTTCCAACCATACCCAAGATCAAACAGAAGGTATAAAGTTTGGCTACAACCAGTTATATCAAACAAGTATAATGGAAAACCTGGTCCGGCTAATTCCAACCAAACCCAAGATCAAGTAGAAGCTATAAAGTCTGGCTATAACAAGTTAGACCAGACTAGATCATCAAGTATTAACTCCATTTTTTTGCATTTTTTGCAAATTGAATGTATCATAAACAACTGCAACTATCAGAATTTGGCAGCATAACCAGTATACCACATTTCAGTGACCATAGATTTGATTCCACTTTTATGTCAAGCAACAAAAAAACTAGAATGATTGTATGTAATCAGTACCAGGCAAAAAGAAACCCTCTATTGATTTGTACTTATTAGTGCCAAGGTTTATCAAACCATTTGCCTTTTAGCTAAGGAAAGTCCCAAAAGTACAGATCTGCTACAGAATGTATAAATTTCATGGCAGCATAACCAGCATCACCACCAAGCATTCAGCCTTATACTCACCATCAGTATCCAAAAACCAGAACAGTAACCATATGTATGATAGATTTGATGTCATTTTCTAGCACCGTAGCAAAAGATTAAGTATGTATGCAGTCAGTACCAGGCAAGAAGCCAAAAAAAAACCCTTTACTAATGTGTAAACAATTTTACCCAGTTTCTCATTTTATATTCCTTTGCTAACAAAAGATCAAATGAACAGTTCTTCCAATAGTCTAAACGTTAAAAAATCCTATTTATAATCGAACAACAGAGCATGGGTTTTATTTTAAGCATTGAGATTAAAAACCTGTGAGCAGATGCAATCCCAAGTATTTCTCCAAGTTGCCAAGGGAGACCAAGCTTAAGTGAAGGGAAGAACCCCTCACCTTTTATAGTGGAAGAGGCAGGGAAGACCTCCAAAAAATAATCACTTGTGGCAGTGCCGCGCCAGGCTAGCATCGATCATTCTCATGAGTGTAAGAGGTTTTCAGGTAAGACTCATTCAATGAGAGGGAGGCAAAGAATTTGTGGAAAGCTACCCTTCATTACGCGAGGTCATTTGAGAGAGGTCGTGATGCACTATGAGTGCCATGACAGAGTGATAAAAAACTAGTAAAACCAATCAAATCCAAAGCCACCCAAGTAAGAGGCCAAAGAATGAGCTTTAACTAGAACTAGGTAAGAGATAAATTAGGGGGTTGCACCCACAAGGTAGCCCAAACATGATGCTCGGAGGGTTTTTGGATAAGAATATATATTTAAATGTATGGTGAATAGCTTTAATTCAACCAATGTGATCCTCATAAAAAAGATAGAAGCTGTATAGTAAAGCACAAGGTAATCTCCCATAAGGCAGCAAGTCAATTTTTCAACTCGAGCTCATAAAGTTGTATGTTACAGTGATTAGAGTATATTCAACAACTCCCTCCAGATGAGGTGCTAGAGCAACCACATCCCTATAGCAAAAGAAGGTAGTATTTTAATATGTAAAGCATAAGGTAAAGCTCCCCTAAGGCCACAACTCAAAACTAGTTTGAGTGTAACAGGTTGGATGTCATATTTTGTAGCTAGAAATAGTGATTTAGGACATAATCCAAGCCCCATAGATACTATCAAGGTCAGATGATGTGCCCAAGTGTGTGTGTGTGTGTGTGTGTGTGTGTGTGTGTGTGTGTGTCTGTGTCTCTGTGCTAGATAGAGTGGCAAGGTGAGGAGGAGTAAGGGAGGCGAAGGGAAGAGGAAAGTGCAAGGGGGGGAAGGAGGTAACCTGGAGCAGATGGGGAGGGCTGAGAGAGGATGAGGCAAGAGCAAGGGAGGAACCTAGAGCAGACAAGGTCGATCTCTCTTTGACGCGGAAAGGAAAGAAGGGAGGGAATATATATATATATATAGTAATGCCAGTATTGGGTCCGTTCTAACATTTGTTTAATTAGCACAACAGATTTCAAATGAATCTTCCAATATTGAAGAAAAATGATGCTTTGTCACCCTGTTGTTTGCGTAGGCATGTTCCTGCAAGCTAGCTCCCACCATTGCCTAGCAGCTTGCTCGCCATAGCCTGGCACATATTCGCTTCCTGCCTGTCCCTCTCCCGTCTTTACCTACATCACGGTCCCACTCCTACCGTGATGATCAGAAGCCTCCGCACCCCCTTGTCTTTGGTGGCTCGTCATGCCAGTATTGGGTCCATTCTAACATTCTATTAATTAGCACGATAGATTTCGAACGAATCTTCCAATACAAAAGGAAAATGATGCTCCACCACCCTATTGTCTGCACAGGCCTGGTTCTGTAAGCCAGCTCCCACCATTGCCTAGCAGTTCGCTTGCCATAGCTTGCCATAGATTCGCTTCCTGCATGTCCCTCTCCCGCCTTTACCTATATCACGGTCCCGCTCCTGCCGTGATGATCACAAGCCTTTGCACCCCCTTGTCTTTGGTGGCTCGTCATGGTGCGGGAGCACCTTCAGCTCGGCTTGATTCTCTGCTCACCATCAATGCCATGTAGCTGCTCGCCCAGCTCGTCCACTACCATTAAATTGAAAAGAACACTCAGACACACATATGCTTGCCATCCTTGCACAATTACGACACTTACACACCTCCCCCCCTCCGCCCCTGCTCACTGCGCATCGCGATCGTTTTCCGCAGGCTGTTGCCTTCATCATCGCTTGCAATTGTTCCTGCTACAATATCCCATTCCCACGCATGCTCGTCCACGCTAGTATTTGCATGGAACCTACATCTCTCCCTACGTTCGCTCACAAGGCAGCACACCTTTTTGCATATGGCCGTAATTGCGCCTCCTGCTGATATCGTGCACTGCCCAGCCTAAACCTGCGGCACCTGGTTTCGTCTTGTACCCTCTAGCTTGATAATTCCGTGCCAAAAATGGTGACAAGATTCAGCACGGCTTGCTATTTTTCTAAAAGACATTGACCCTCCCCTCCCTGGTCTACGTCGGTGAGGATTGGTTGCAGCAGCAGATGGGGGAGGGGAGGGTCAAATTTTTTTAAAAAATAGCAAGCCATGCGAAATCGTAGGGTCATGCGAGTAGGGGGTAACGGTTGTAAAAAAATCCAAAAATGAGGCGAATCAAATGAGATCCCTTTCATAGGGGCTAATGGTAGGGGACGGGCATTTGCAAAGCAGGCACAGAGCACAAGCAAATGAGTACGTGCAGACGATGCAACAGGCACACGGCATGCACGTAGAGCTAGAGGGTGATGGACGCAAGAGTAGTAGACGCACATAGATTTATGAAGTTTTCTCTTATTAACAAGGTTACGTGCAAGGCAAAATTACATGCTTGGTGCGATTATCGTCCTGTCTCTCTGACTTCGATTGACTTTTTAAAGGGTGGAGGAAATCAATTCCAAGGTTGTGACCCAAGGATGAGATTTGGGGGCATCTGTTGAAAAATCAATAAATGTACCAAGCTGCCAGTAGAGTAGGGTTAGTTCTTTTTTTTTTCATGTCAAGCAAACTAGGGAGCTGTTGTAGTAGACGGTGCCACAGGTAGATAAAATGGCACATGGAATGGTTTGTATATGGAGATCATTTAATTGTGCGCCTCTTGGGCAAACGATGGTGATGCACCGGCATGAGATT
The DNA here is from genome assembly GCF_014529385.1 of Adiantum capillus-veneris. Taxonomy (NCBI): domain Eukaryota; kingdom Viridiplantae; phylum Streptophyta; class Polypodiopsida; order Polypodiales; family Pteridaceae; genus Adiantum; species Adiantum capillus-veneris. Next base: position 132,881,308 of record NC_140945.1, read on the forward strand.
GAGGTATTGAAGGTGGACAATAGTACAACCATCACAATGTGATGGCGAGCAGTGCAAGGGCTTTTTTAATTCAATGATTGAAGGGATTGGGGCAATGTATTTCCGCCACGGATGTTGGCATGTAGAAGAAACAACTCTGCTCCTGCAATGTTTGCTCTTGTTCTGCAAAGGATCTATTAGGCTTTGGAAGCTTTAGATGACAATATGTGAGTCAAGATTAAAAGATTCTTTCAATCTTGGCCTGGATATCCTAGGAGCTTGGGTGTTTTTAGAAGTCCAAGCACTCACTGCATTAGGATATTTTAAGAAATTGTTGCTTCATGACTTTACCTCACCATCCAATAGGCATGCAAATGCACCTGAGACTTGGGCCTTTCCTGTGGAGAAGAAACATACCTTTGGTTATGGCTCGGATCGCTTCTGTTTAATGATCGCGATAGACTCATTAGGCAAGAAATAGTGCTCGCGAAAAGTGTTAAAGAATATGTCCATTGTGCTGTGGGCGGCCGGACATTGACTATACTATGTTGTAAATATACTTTGGATAATAGTTCAAAAAGAGAAGAAGAGAAGTGCAGCTCGTTGAATGGCTGCTGCAGGGTAACGATTGTGTGTGTGTGTCTTGATGTGTGTTGGTGTGTGTGCGTAGTCTTCTTTTCTACCTTCTCCACCACCTGTGCACTTTACAAAGTGGTATCAGAGCTCAGTTTGAGGAGCTACAGTCAATACACAGGTTTCCGCAGCTCTGGAAAATAGCAAAAAAGAGAGGTTTTTTGGTCATAACTCCCTCACCCGAACTCGGAATACAGTGATCCAGGAGTCTATCTTTATGTTTTTGGGCATTCTGGACGCATTGGCATACTCAAATTTGCCAAAATCTGTAATTTTCTGTAGCAAACAGCCAGTTCACACAAGCATAGAAGATGTCCAGTTTTGCACTCGACAGTAGATTTACAGGTTACAGGTGAAGAATTCAGCATTTACACAGGTTTTGGAGAGCGACATAGAGCTTTTGCATCATGATATTGTGTTATGGAAGATTATGTTTGGTTGTTGTGAATCCGTTATGGACAACCGCCTATGTAAGAAAGGTTGTGGGAAGAAGTTGAGGCGGTTCTATTGTTAGATTGAGTACTTTGTGGTTATGTATGGATATGCGGTTAATGCATTTTGGAAAATTGCGGCCTTTGTGAGGGTCGAGTGAGGTTTTTTGAAGCCTTGCCTTGGGAGCTTTGGTACCTTGGCAAGGTGGATTAGGTATTGGAGCGAACCCCCGACTGGCCCCGCAAAAGACCTCATATGTCGTTTACGACTATGGGAAGAAGGTGGATGTATGGATATGTGGTACAGGACAACGTATGGATTGCATTTGCATACAGGTCCATGTGGACATTGTTTTAGAGTATTTATGCATAGTATTGAGTCAGTCTGTGGCAAAGTGAGTCAGTGGATTTGCCCTTGGCAGTGAGAGATTTTCTGTCAGTGTTTATGAGTACTTTGGTTGAGATTGTCACTTGAGATATTGTCCAAATACAAACGAAACTTTGCCGAAATTTTGTCAAAAATCCTTTGGAAGAAATTGACAGAGTGAAGATGACAGAAAGTTCAACTCAAGTCACACAGATTGTTGGAGAGAATCTGACCAGAGAGAACTACAACATATGGTCTTACAGGATGGAGAACTTTATCATGGGCAAAGGTTTATGGGATTATATTACAGGTGAACAAGAGTTTCCCGAGGTTGGTTTGGAACCAAATAGAGATAATTTTGAAGCACATAAAACATGGCAAGCAAGAGTAGAAGCTTACAAGAAGTGGATCGAGAATTCAAGGAAAGTGATGCATTGGATTTCACTATGCATTAGTGACTTCTTTCTACCACATGTGAAGAAGGCTCAATCTCCAAAGGAAGCATGGGAGATACTAGCAAGAATGAACAGCTCCAATACAGAACCACGAAAAGTTCACTTGAAGCAAAGGTTACATTGTGTATGGCGAGGAAATAGATCCATATCAGATTATGTGATAGAGATAAAGCAAATACAAGAATATCTTGCGAGCATTAATGTTGAAGTTCCAGATGATGACTTAGTTTCAGTGACATTGAATGGTTTGGGACCGGAATACAAGTCATTGGATACATCTATATCTGTTCGAGGACACATGCCTGATTTTGAAGAGTTAGTAAACCTGTGTTTGCAAGAAGAGGTAAAGTTAGGCAAGTCAGGTCCTTCTACATCAAATAACAATTCCAGAGATCAAGTTTTTTACTCTAGAGGTCATGGAAACAATAGAGGTGGAAGAGGAAACTATGGTCGTGGAAACAATGTTGGAAGAGGTCAATGGCAAAACCAACAAAGTCAAAGTTACAATGATTATAGCCAAAGAGGTAGGGGGAGAGACCGAACTCGTGGACGTGGAGGTGGACGATTTGTACATCCTCAAAGAGATGGCTATTGTAACAGATGTGGCATTTATGGTCACTTTGAAAGAGAATGTTACACAAGGCTAAATCAAAATCGTGATCATGGTGGAAGAGGCCGAGGTTATGGAAGACATGGAGGAAACTTTGTTGGATACAATTCTCATGATCAAAATATATATGACAATAGATCGAGTGGACATTTATTTCCTATGGAGCATGTTGTTGGAAGCATGGTGGAGCCACATCATACAGATGATTGGTATTTAGATAGTGGTGCCACAAATCATATGACATATCATGGCGAATGGTTTGACAGAAAAGAGAAATTAGAAGAGGATGAGTTCGTCGCTACAGGTGATGATACTCTGCATTGGATTACACATGTTGGTTCAGTTCCATTGCTAGAAAAATACGGGACATACAACACATTGGGAGATGTTCTATATGTGCCTTCAATCACAAATAATTTAGCATCAGTTGGACAAACGACAGATCAAGGGTTGCAAGTCCGTTTTAATTGTTATGGCTGCTTCATAGAGGAGTTTCACAAAGGCAGACCAGGCAAGATATTGGCCCGTGGAAGAAACAAAGGTCGCTTGTTCTCATTGGAAGCTGGAGATCCATGTTTACACAGTGGTATGTATGTAAACAAAACAGCCACTTAAGATAATTGGGCAGAGTTATGGCATAAGAGGATTGGTCATGTCAATTTTAGAAGACTAAATCATATGCAATCAAATCAATTGTACGTGGATTACCAAAGTTTGGCATATTGAATTTTGATCATGTTTGTGAAGCTTGTCAATTTGGAAAGAAATCTCGTTTACCATTTCCAAAGAGGGGGAGAATTAGCCAAATTCCTTTGGAAATTGTTCATTCAGATATTTAGGGACCTTGTGATCATGCTACACCAAATGGTTTTCGTTATTTTATCACATTCACGGATGATTATAGCAGAATGACATGGGTTTACTTTCTAAAGGCAAAGTCAGAGGCATTTGAGGTATTCTTGGAGTTCAAAGTTATATATGGTTGAGAAAGAGAATGGTTGTCAAATTAAATGCCTACGTACAGATGGAGGGGGAGAGTACATGTCACACAGTTTTGATGATTACTTACGTGAACAAGGTATAAGAAGACAGATTACTTGCAGATACACACCACAACAAAATGGAGTTGCTGAGAGAAAGAATAGAGTCATAGCAAAGATTGCAAGCCCCATGATGAATGAGATGAATATGCCATTAACATATTGGGCTGAAGCAGTTCATACAGCAGTACACATTATGAATCGAACACCAACAACTGCCATTCATGAAATTTCACCTTATGAGAGACTTTATGGGATCAAGCCAACAGTTTCCTACATGAAAGTTTTTGGATGTGTTTGCTATGTTCATGTGCCAAATGAAGCAAGAAAGAAGATGGAGCCAAAGGCAGTGAAGTGTATATTCTTGGGCTATCCAGTTGAAAAGAAAGGTTACAAGTGCTACAATCCTACGACAAGACAAGTTTATGTCAGTAGAGATGTCAGATTTTGTGAGCATGAACCATGGTATAAACCAAAGCCAGTGATGATAGAAGATGAGTATGAAGAGCAAGAGAATGTGCGTCATGTTGTTGATAAGCCAGGACCATGAACAAGAACTATTTCAGGACCACATATGGCAGAGGAGAGTACAGGAAGTGTCAACCCATGGAGCGGTCGTTTGCGAGATAAGAAGCAAGACGAGAAAGGCAAGAAGAAAGTGGTTGAAGAGAGTTCTGGAGATGAAAGCCTCGATGAAGAGCATGGTTTACCACATTTGAGGACACCTGGCAGTAAGCATATTGAGAAATATGTACCCCCATATGCAAGAGTTGAAGAGAAGAGTGCACCATAGTTGAGAAGATCAGAGAGGGTGCGTTATCCAATTGATAGATTGACATACAACGGTTACATGCGTACACATTATGCATACATGGTTTCACGCGTGAAACATAAAGAGCCTACATGTTTTCAAGAGGCAATTGGAAAATCAGAATGGGAGTCAGCTATGGATGATGAGATGGATGCTCTTGTGAAGAATGACACTTGGGATTTGGTTTGCTTGCCAAGTGGAAAGAAAGCAATTGGTTCAAAATGGGTATACAAAGTCAAGTGCAAGCGAGATGGTAGTGTGGAAAGATACAAAGCGAGGCTTGTTGCTAAAGGTTATACACAAACAAAAGGTCTTGATTATGATGAGACATATAGTCCAATTGCAAAGATGACAACAGTCAAATTGGTGATAGCAATGGCAAGTATGTTTGGATGGAAGTTACGGAAAATGGATGTGGATAATGCATTCTTTAATGGTGACTTGGAAGAAGAATTTTATATGATATAGCCGGAGGGTTATCAACATCCAAAGTTTCCATATTATGTGTGTAAGTTGAAGAAAGAATTGTATGGTTTGAAGTAAGCATCTAGATCTTGGTGTGAAAAAATAACCAAATTCTTGAAGAAGATTGGATTTAAACAGTCTATTGCTGATCACTCATTGTTTTTGAAGCATGTTGATGGAGAGATCGTCGTTATTGTTATCTATGTTGATGACTTGATTCTCACTGGAAGTCATGATGAGCAAATTTTGCATGTCAAGAAGAGTTTGTTGAGAGAATTCAACATGAAGGACCTTGGTGAGTTGAGATATTTCTTGGGAATTGAAATTGTCGACACTTTATCACGAATTTGGATGATACAAAGACAATACGCATTGGATATGCTTGAGAAGTATGGAATGACAGCGTGCAAACTGGTTGATACGCCTCTTGATCAAAATGTGAAGTTGTTTGATGATGGACATTACATTGAGGATGTCACTATGTATCGCAAGATGGTTGGAAGCCTTATTTACTTGACAATAACAAGGCCAGATTTGAGTTATGCAGTGGGTGTTGTGAGTCAATTCATGCAAAAGCCATGCAAAAGTCATCTTGATGCAGTGAGACAGATTATGAGATATGTGAAAGCCACTGTCAATTATGGAATGTTTTATGAAAAGAATGGGAAGCTTTGTCTTTATGGTTACACAGATGCAGATTGGGCAGGAGATTTTATGGATAGAAGATCTACAAGTGGTTATGCATTTTCCATTGGCAATGGTATGATAAGTTGGAGTAGCAAGAAGCAATCAACTGTAGCATTATCAAGTACAGAAGCTGAATATCGTGGAGCAGCTTTGGCAGCATGTGAAGAGTCATGGTTGAGAGTACTTATGGCAGACTTTGGTTTTGACTATCTTGACAATGTCATTATATATTGTGACAATATTAGCAGCATCATGTTGGCAAAGAATCCAGTTTACCATGCTCGCACCAAACACATTGATGTACATTATCACTTCATTAGAGAAAAAGTTTTGGCAGGTGAGATTGATTTGGTGTATGTGAAGACAAATGATCAAGTTACGGATATATTCACAAAAGCTCTTGGAAAGGAGAAGTTTTGCTACTTTCGTGAAGCATTGGGAATCCATCATATGCAAGCTCACTCTGAGCTTGAGGGGGGAGTGTTAAAGAATATGATGTTAAAGAATATGTCCATTGTGCTATGGGCGGCCGGACACTGACTATACTATGTTGTAAATATACTTTGGATAATAGTTCAAAAAGAGAAGAAGATAAGTGCAGCTCGTTGAATGGCTACTGCAGGGTAACGATTGTGTGTGTGTGTCTTGATGTGTGTTGGTGTGTGTGCGTAGTCTTCTTTTCTACCTTCTCCACCACCTGCGCACTCTACAAAAAGTGGTTCCAGAAGCAAAATGATCAGATCAAGCATCCTTTTGAAGGTTCCTACAAGTCACCTCTTCAAGATTTATTTTATACTTGAATTTGCAATTAGGAGGTCTTGGAGAATTAGGAGGCATCTTAGAAGCCAATGTTGCACAGTTTCTAGAGAACTTAATCGAGATAATAACTTTTGGTAATTAGTAAACTAGAGCTTGCCAAAACCCTTTTAGAACCTCTTCTCATAATATATTGCCGCTTCGCTTTTGTCTTGGACTCCTCCCACATAAAATATTGTATAAGACCTCATGTATGTCAAAAGCTATGTTCACAAATCTAGAAGACAACAATCAGTTCCCAAAAGATTAGGTAGATCTATGACAGATAGACATGTTAACCTATTTTTGAGAGGAAGTATGCCACATGGGATTGGATTATCCACGCTTCAAGTATGAAGAGATTGCTTGTGTCTCAAATACTCAATTTTCATAATGGTTCTAAAATCTCATTTTTTGTTGATTAAGTGTCAGATTTGTGGTAGTGAAAGTCATGTGCATGGCATTTTTTTTTCTTTCACCATTGTTGCTCTTGCATCAATTTTCTCGAATTTATCTTTGCTCGTTTTTTTTTGCTCGGCGATTAGAAATCCCCCACATGCATTGGCTAGCAACCACATGTAAAGAGTTGCGTGTGTAACTAGCATGTGTAGAGATCGACATCAAGTGTCTAGTCTTGAAAACGAGATCCAAATAAATCGAAACAAAGGAAGTAATGCAAAAAATTCTAAAACAAGCAACTAGAAAAAGCATAAATGACCTACAACAATAAATGAGGTACTTTACTGACCTGTAATTTTGTACTGTTGATTTTAGATTGTCCAATCTACATGCCGATTTTTGAGTCGAACTACAAAAAATCAATGTGAATAGTAAAACATATCGTCTTGCAATGAAATGTCATAGATTAAAAGTGCAAAGTATACAATGCACATCATACAGCTAGAGGTGCCATACAAAAGTATGGTGGAGAGTTGGCAGTGTGGTCTCTCCAAAAAATAATAAGAAACGGAAGTCGTGCCCAGCCCCGTAGCATTTATGTGTTGCGCCAAGAAAACACATGTGCATGGAAAATTGGATGTAGATAATGAACCTTACAGTGTTGTCGAGCTGGAAGTGCGCTTGCTATATGGGGTTTCTACCTCAATCGCCTGTTGCACAAAAGGCCTTTGAGAAGATGTGAACAGATTATCACTGCCCCAAGGAAAAATGAGGGTTTGTGTTGGCTACAATACTAAACTGATGTCTGTCATGTGCAGCCATCTGAACTTGATCCGATAGTTGTTGCGTACATGGACCTTTTCTCATAGGATCTGCCACCGAATCATGGTTATTAGTAAGAGAAGCTCTTTACAGGCCGCAATATTGGTCATATTGTCTATAGAGTTTCTGCTATCCTATCTAGTTGTTGAATGGACAGCAGTAAACTGCTCTTGGAGGCCAATAGGTGCTGACATATTGGAATGCTTGCCTCGAGAATTTCCATTACTCCGTAGTCCCTGTTTATCAGCTTCTCTTTGTATGTAAAACAGAATTAGCTTATGCTTTTGCTCTTTGACTATTCTTTTGATCCTGATCAGCAGCGTAGGCATTGAATGATTAACTAGCTCACTTCCACTGCAATGTTGTTGCATCTCCTTGGAGCTACACATTAACCAACTCCCGCAAACACCATATTCTGTGTTGAATTGGTCATGAGAGATGTTTCTGTTTGTCTGCAGACCAAGGGGATTCACTCTATATACAAAACGGATGTCACCTGCGAGCGGACAACTTTGATAAAAACTCTACATACGACTCATATTAGGGAATATGACCCCCCTTTCTATGCTTACGACAATCAATGAGAAAAACTATCATACCCCTATCTTACATAAAATTTAGGTCTCAAATGATCTAACTGAATAAAACTAGTCAAAGATTGTATGGCATACTGACTGGCAATGTACTAAGGAACCACTTCTGTTGATAACTAGAGGTACCCTCAATGTGTCATAGTTTGACTTTCAAACTATGTGCGTGCTCAACCTGCACTTTGGCTACTTGTTCAATTCTGACCCATCCAAAGCTGGTGTAAATCAACCCTGGACCTACTCAAAATCAGCCCTTATCTATGACCGGCTTTATGCAAAATTTGATGTGTGACCTGATAAAAAACTTCCCTAAATTTATCTGAATTCTACTGCACATCGATGACCAATCATTACAAGTAATCAACCCGAGTCAGATCCCCGCCCCCATAAATATGATACCCCTCTCCCTTATTTTTAAGCTTGGGAGATAAATTATTGGGGGCCTTCCCCTAACCTATACGCTTATGTAACTTGTTAAAAAAAACCCCTCCCATGTACTTATGTGGTGCGGTAAGTTTTCCATGGTGAATCCATCGGGTCTGTAGATTGTTCCAAAATGCTTGCCTCATCAAATTTTGAGATAGGCTATCAACAGAGTTGGACAAGAAGTGCGACTGAAGCCAACGGCTCATTAGACCATGACTTGCACTAGTGGCAATATTCCCCAATGCCTTTGCCTTGACATTGAACTGTCTGCCACTAATCCCCTCACACACTCTACTAAAAGAGCAAGTAGCTAGCACTAAAGCAACTGGCTTATAATTTCTTGACGATAACCATCAGAAGCTTTTGTGTGATCCATCCTGCTAATCTTTTCTGCCCTCATGTCCACTTTGAAGTTTACTAGTTCCATTTCTTTTGCCACTACCATTTGCATTGCCAACAGCCTGATAGCATCAGTAGAAAAATGTGATGAACGGACTTGGGAAGGCAATGAGTGTTGGTGATTCGACTCTAGATTAGGCCAACTAATTGAAATCTGATATTCTTTTTCAGTAGCACTAGAACAGACCTTTGCCATGGGTTGATCGCATGAAATATCTGAGGGCTCATCACATTGGCAAGCATCCGACGTACCCTTCATCTTGATGATCTACGATTGCAATGCAACTATAATGCAAAGTGCACTTTTTATTTTTTATTCACCTCGTAGCTTTTCAAGGCGAAGTTTGGCAGCGATGTTTTTTTTTAAATTTAAATCTAATGCCACGTGGTGGATGCTGCGTTCAGATATCGAAAAAAGAGCGTTGGGCTCACAAGGAGAAGGAGAGAGAGAGAGAGAGAGAGAGAGAGAGAGAGAGAGAGAGAGAGAGAGAGAGAGAGAGAGAGAGAGAGAGAGAGAGAGAGAAGTGGGGGGGGGGACGGAAATATATATTGAGAGAGAGACATGGTGGAGAGGGTAAGGATTATGAGTATCACACATACATACAACTTATTTTGTGTATGCAAGAATCTCAACCTCTATAACTTGCAAAATTCAAAAAATAGGAAACAATTAAAAGAGTGGATGTTTCATGATTCAAAGGAGCAATGTGAGATGAGTAATTTTTGGAGAAATCGAGTACTCCTCGTCAGCAATATCTCCTTCATATCTTACTACTAACCAACTAGCCAACTTGCTTATGGGGGATTGCTTTTTGCAAGATAAGGCAGCCTTTGCCATAGGGCTATCTAATGTCACTAGCAAAGGAAAGTACCTCGATCCTTGCAAATGCCAACCTCGTAGAGAAGACCTCACATCCCACATGTCACATCCCACATCATAAACAATGATGCTGATCAATCGAGCGTCTCGCATGCAAAACAAGTGGACATACATGTCATTGCATTGCCAACATTCCATCGTCAGGTAGTCACCTCCTGGTGCCTCTTGTATTATTGTGTGAAGCTTTAACCATACGGAGTGAGGCATTACAACGCTTCTGAGAGTGGGGTCGTTGCAAAGAATGGGGTTTTCCAAATCATTCGCATCCGCATGTAAGAAGCAAATGTAGAGTTCAGGGTGACCAGCTTGGTGGCCTTGTAAAAGCCTTACCAACCCGAGCTTCCCATTGATTTTCACCAATGGTCAGAAGAGGTCAAAGCGGATGAAATATAACGGGAGCTTTGCACCCTTACAATCCCAAGTGTCAGATTCATAGTTATACCACATCATTAAAACTCCATTCGTTACCAGGCAGAGAAAGAAGAAAACTCGTGTGCCTAGAAGAATCGTGTTCTCCAGCGAATAGCTAGCTAGTTGATTAGGGCATCTATAGGAGGAACGATGTTGTGGTTGTAGGACCCTGTCCACCAAATGAAATGTAAGGGCGTCTAGGTAGTGTGTGTCCATGTTGATCGACCGGTAGCGTATGCAAATAAATTGTCCACATGTGGCGTCATGGTCGCTCATAGCCGCACCCGCCACAATTAGATTTTTGAAGTTGGAGTGCCTGGAGTGGTAAGTTGGTAAGTTAGCTCAGATGTGAATTGTCGAGTGACACAGTTGTAGCATGGAACAGTTGGTGGGTCCCCACCCCAAGTCACTAGCCAAGTAGGGCCCACATTTAGCACGGGATGCTTCACACCGCAGGGGATGCAGCTCTCAAGGATGGGAGACCATCCCTTGCTGGGGTTGTAGAGCAGCATGCCGCCCGCAATATTCCAGAAGATGATGAGCGGCTCCTCCTCCAGTCTGAGTTGCCTCCTTTACTGGGATACTGTGTTGTCCCAAGCCTTGCATACCCGTGCTAGTGCTCGCAGGTCCCAAACCTTTTCGGCAAGAATAGTCAGAGTGTCGAGGGGCAATGCACGCCACTCCAGAGGCCTAGGTCGATCATCTATATTGCGCCTCCTCCATCCAGCCAACGGCAACAGCACATCCCTCACTTTTACCCTCCTGCAATATGAAGCAAGAGATGCTACAACCCTACTAATTACCCCCATGATAATACAATATCTCGGGAAAAGTAAGGTGTGTTATAAAGACGCCACGAAAAGCTCAAAAAGCGCTAGTTTCGTCTAGCAGAGACACGAGTCATTAAGTAAAAAGAAGACTCTCTCTCTCTCTCTCTCTCTCTCTCTCTCTCTCTCTCTGTCTCTCTCTCTCTCTCTCTCTCTCTCTCTCTCTCTCTCTCTCTCTCTCTCTCTCTCTCTCTCTCACTCACTCAATCAATCAATCAATGGAAACAAGAGAAATCTGAAATCGGATATCTTCTGTTTCTGATATTGCGTGAAATGTCTGAGGGCTCATCACGTTGGCAAGCATCCAACGTACCCTTCAGCGACTGCAACGCAGCTACAACGCAGACTGCGCTGTTTATTTTATTCACCTCATAGATTTTCACGGCGAAGTTTTGGCAGCGATGTTTTTTTTAAAATTTAAATCTAATGCCACGTGGTGGGTGCTGCAGCCTTGGGCTCTATACCAAGTAAACATTGGTCCAGTTTCTTCTAGCGTGAAAAGCAGACTCAGACTTAGACTCAGAGTCTCAGACTCAATACCAAATAATAACTCTGAACAAAACCCTGATGTGGTATTTTCCGCCCTTCATCTGCACTAGTGCAAAGACCCATGCAACAGATTTGCAAATAATAAGCACGCTAATGCTATTGTTGGCAATGAAACGATGTTCGTACTATCACGAGCTGTCGGCGATGCAACCCAGTGCAATGCGTCTGTGAGCTTTCCATGTGACTTCCATCTAATGACTGCTGCTCGTCGCCCTCCCACATATGAAACCCTAAGCGATGAAAATGGCTCCACACTAGGTTGGCCCATTCACAAAGGCCATTCCTTGTTTTCATGATTCCAAATAGATTTCCACGCCAGAAGAGTTTTTTACTTCGTTAGCATAGATGCAAAATTAAAATTATGGCTCCATCTTCATCCACATGGCGACACTTTTTAACAAGAACTGTTAAAAAAGCGTGTAGCAAAATGTACGCAGCAGCTTTATAAAGCAAAAGATACCCATCTGAAGACTAAAGAAGCAGTGAAAGAGCTCGACACTCTTACTACAACACTAAGGGAATCTGAAAGCAAACGAGACACTCTCCTGCTAGAGATGACTAAAGCATCGAGGGCAATCAAAACTCTCCAAGATCAAAAAGATCAGGCCTTGGATGACTTAAAAGCAACAAAGAATGAAGTCCTAGAGTTGAAGGAAAAGTTAGTGCTCCAGGACAAGGCAATCAAAAGACTAAGAGCTACACCAAGGATCAAGAGAACAAGTGCATGAGCAGACACCCAAGTCATACAAGCACTGGAGGAACATATTACCACCCTACAGAAGGAACTGCGGCTAGAGCAAAGACAAAGGATGCATATGGCAAAAGGATCTCTAGCCACCGAAAAAAGAATAAAAGCAAAACACCAAGTTCTTGAGAAAGAACATGAGGAACTTCAACAGAACATGGAAACATTGCAAGATCAAATGGTTAACATGGATGAGAAAGCAACTCAACAAGACACATTGGCGCAAAGAGAGATCACTGACTTGCAAAAGGAAATAGTGGCTTTAAGGACACAGGAATCAGAATCAGGGCGTAGTGAAATAGAAACAAATGCTAGAGATGAGCCCAAATGTTGGGGGTCCCATCATTGCAATAGCTCCAATGACCAACAAAATTAACAATCTGGAGGGATGAGCTATCCGGCTAGGGTATGGAAACACTCACACGGTTAGTGAGCTAATCGTGGCAACACAAATGGCTAACTCTATGAGGTGAGCTCGGAGGAGCTAAGCTACAATGAAGGGATTTCTCCATATCCACTTCTCTTCACCTCTATTCAACCCAATCACACACACTACGATTGTAAAACACACACAACACTAATCCTATCATGCAGCACACTAATCGCAAGCACACACACATAGAGCTATCAAGCACCACACTCCAATCACACCTACATGCACACACAAGCAAAAGAGAGCAATCAGACAATATTAGAGAGGGATTAACCACTAATTAGTTAAGATCTAGTTAATTTAAGCATCATAAGCAATCTTTAGAAGCATGAGAGAGGCATCATGAAAGAGAATTAGTGTTAATCAAGTCTCAAGGAGAAGCTTAAGGACTCCATAGCCACACACCTCAAGAGCTCTCACCAAAGAGTGCTCTCAGCAAATGAACTTGAGAACCCATTAGGAAAAATATGGACTCTCCTTGGGCCTTTTTGATTAGTGAAGGCTTAAGGGAGAACCAATGAGAAGGCTCTTGGGATATCACCTAGAGGGGGAGGAATGGTAGGGGTGCAGCCTAATTGTCTCCCTCTTCAATGCTTGGTTCTTAGAGAGAGGTGGGAGGTAGGCTGGGGGGGGGGGGGGGGGGGGGGTGTAAATAGGAGGAGAGAGGTGTCATAAAAGAGGGAGGGACCTCCCAAAAAAAAACGCGCATGCTTAAAAACCCAAAAAATTGAATTTTTTTTAAAAGTTCCAAAGTTGACCCATTTGCCTCCAAAACTGCCCCAAAACATAAACTAACTTAAAAAAGTCAATTTTTCCCCCCGAAATCCACTTTTCTCTCTCTCCCTCATCACTTTTCTCTCCCACACTCTCCCTCTTCTCCCTCCTCCCATTCTCTCTCTACAGTCAAGGCAGCCATAGCCAAAAGCTTTCCACCACTCTCTTCCTCTCTCTCCATAGCTCCCCCTTCTCTCACACCTCTAGCAACCCTCTACAGTCCCACACTCCATAGCCCACAACTCCACTATCCTATCTACCTCTCACTCCTCTCTTTCTCTATCTCCACTATCAAAGCCACCATAGGCAGCTCACCTCATCCTCCCCTCAGCTCCTCATTCTCTCTCCACAGTACTCAACTGTTTCAAATCCCTTCCTAAGCCCAGCTTCCCAAGCATGTCCACGCATAGACGGCCCAAACCAGAGATAGAGGAGATTGTGTTGCACAACACAAAAGACTCAGAGGGGGTATGGATCCCACAAGTGTTCAAGAAGGGTGCATGGATCTACATGCAACCGTCACGTGCTGGACCTCATCGCGTACGGTGTTGAGGCGTATTGGAACATCATTGGAAGGGCCGGCTATTGACATTCAAAGAAACAAAGTTCGGAATGGTGGCCATCGTGCAACACGTCTACAGTGCAGTTGAGCTCCACCTCAAGAGAGCTTCTACTCAATTTGCACCTCATTGTAAGTTTTCATGGTTTAGCTATCCCATGCACATGTCATGTTTACGTTTATGTGATCATTATGTTTAACTAAGGACATTTGTAAAGATGTTTTTCCATCCAGCTTAGTTGAGGAGCAGCCGCTTGAGTGCCTCTCAGGCACGTTCATGGTTGTGCATGCTCACATTGGGGAGCTTATGTTTCCTAATGTTTCATCGAAAAAACTGACCAAGCAGCGAATATTCATGTACTCCCATAAGTACGTGGTGCCGAAGTCAAGACAAAGCTATGGTAGGTTAGAAGCCGTGGAGACACCCTCATTGCAGAGTGCAGAATGGCCAACTACAGACCATTGGGCTTTGCTTTCTTTCAAGAGCAAGGTGCTGCAAGATTTCCAAGGGTCCCTAAAGTTTGGTAAGACAACTAGATCGGTGGGTCTCAGTTGGCATTGTCCCATTCATTTGTTTGTGCATGCATTCCGCTCTCTACCGATTGTAGAAACACCAACAATGTTTGTTTGCAAAGAAGTTGACATAGATGCAATGAACACCATTCTAGGTGTCAATTGGGGCTATGTTGACGGTTTGCATGATGGTGACCGTTATAAGTGCAATGTGTCCCCCACACAGCTTTGCCTTCGGTATTTGAAAGCAAGGTGCACCTTGTATGCACGGTTTAGCTATGAGAGGTGGATGCACAAACGTGGCAAATGGATACCCTTGCAGCTGACAACCGATGAGATTCAATCCTTTGAAATTCGTGTGCGCATGCCCAATAACGAGGTGGAGGTGGTTGCAGTGAATCCGCATTGGACTCTTGCCAATCTTCGGGAACACTTTGTCATAATGGGATTCGAAGATGTCGATAATGCAAGTTTCAAACTAGAACAACGCAAGGTCTGCTTTGTGCTTCCTTAGCTACCTTTTCTTATTTTCTGTGGGTTTCTGTATTTTGATTTCCCATTTTTGGTTGTATAGATTGGAAGGCGGATGGAGGCCACTATGCTTGTTTACAAAGATTGGGCTACAGACGAAATCATATTGTCTAAGTGAATTGGCTTGTAACTTTAATCGTTTATATATTGGATATTTTATTAAAGATTTTGAAAAGTTTTAAGGTGTTGTACTTGAGTTTTAAGGTGGTGTAAATTTATTTTTTAAATCCATATTTTTAATTTTTTTCGAGATAGAATATGTCTATATAAGGAGGACCACCTCCTCATTTCACCATTTTCATCCCAGCATTGCAGAGAGACCTAGCATACCCAATCACGCAAAGAGAAGACATGGATGTTACTAGTGCTTTAGATGCATTCCTTACTGAGGTTGGGCATGCAAATCTCCCTCAGCTTCAAGCATTTTTCACAACCCAACCCGATTTGGAAACCACCTTGACCCTCCACTCTCAATCTCTTGAGCACATTACTTCATACATTTCCACGTGCATGGGGAGATTCATTGTTGAGTTACCAAACCGACCAGGGCAATGGGTCCCTGAAGGCCTTCTCCACCACATCTACCAAGGGGACATGCCATTTCATCAGCGGCTTGCACGCTTTGCCACCATAGCACAACCCGCCGGACAATATGTGCGGCTTGAAGCTGATGATGTGCAAGCAATGCGTAAGGGAAGGATCGGAAACACTTTTTTCTCTGTTCAAGACATAATGATCTTCCTCCTTCACGAGTGCCCAGCAGGCCCTAACGTAGTGCTACCTCACTTGCAGATCGGCCGGGTATTTGCTGATGTGAAGGACCCCAAGCCCGCGGCCATTGACTCATCCACAGAGGAGAGGACGCTTGCCTTGACCTACCCTGTAGGGATTCAAGGCCACTTGGAGGCCTCTCCATCAGTCGTTTCATCCTCGGGACCACGAGAAGGAACCACCACTCGGGATTCCATCCCTGAGGTAGAGATTACCCGCTTCTCCTCCATTGTGGTGGGTGGGGAGGAGTTTGTGTTTATGCACGATCTGGAGAAATCCTTTGAGCTTCGCATGTATGAGTGTTTCGCCATCCTCGATGCCCATGGAAAGTTTGAGCTTGATACCACCACCTCCCATGACGATGATCTCCTACTGCCTATGGGGAATACTTTGGCGGACACAGTGGCAATCGCACAAGCCGAGGTGGCAGCGGCCGAGCAGGCCAAGGTCTCTGAGGAGGAGTTTGTGGCCGTGCAAGCCATGTGTTTGGCTAAACGCGCAAGAGTGGATTGACCACCACCTGCTGCAACACCTGTTTTGCTTGATCCAAAGGGGAAGTCAAGCGTGGATCTTTACTTGCACCCGGATGCCGATGAGGAGGATCGTAGACAAGAGGTATAGATGCTCACTTACATTTGATTGTTACAAATGATTTTGTTAATGTTATATCATAATTCTGTGCCATATCTCGGAAAACCTATGTTCTGCAGGATGTTCTGGAGGTTGACGCCTGGGCGCAACGGTCAGGGGGGAGGAGGACGCCGTTCGGACCTCAAGCGGCACTTGCTCACTACCTCGGCACACGTCCCACTGGTGTCGTGGTGTTTGTCCATGCTGACTACTCTCCCAATGGTCGCTACAACATTTTTGCTCTCCGTTCACTCTCCAAGGCGTTGTGTTTAACAACACTTGCCCAAACGGCCAACCTTGTAGTGCTTGTAAAGAAAGATTTTGCAATATCCACTTTCGGTGTAAACTTTCGCGGGCGCCTTATTGCCCATGTCGGCATGAACCAAGCTGTAGAGGTTAATGACACCCAAGAAATCACAACCACTTTACTTAATAGGGAGCCACCCCAAAAGGCCAAGCGCCAAAAAATTGTAATTAGAAAGATCCTAAAGCAAAAGCCGGATATCATGTAAAGCATTGATTTCTTTAATGAAACTACTTTTTGCTGTCTATGACTCTCTTTCTTGCAAGGTTTTGAATTTCTTATATGTTGGGCTTCCATTGTGTATGAGAAGCACCATAATTTTTGCTATGACTACTAAAGGGTTTGGCAGGCATTAAAATTTAAAAAATGTATACTTTATTATATCTAGGCTTCCAAAGTTATGTATGTGCCTAGTAAAGGGCTTGGAAGTCCCTAAACAATGCTGCCACAAGGGGCATACCCAAGTACAAAACCCGGTTGTAAAAGAGAAACACATGGATACCCAGGTAACCTTAAGCCCATCTTGCCCCATATACCTAAAGATGTATTAACAAACCACAAAACTATGGCAATATCTAAACCCTTCTTGGATAATAGGAGCATATCCAGTTACAAAACAGAGTGACAAGAAAATAATACCCAACTGCAAAACAGGAAGACATGGATAACCAGGTAACCTTAAGCCCATCTTGCCCCAGATACCTAAAGTTGTATTAATAAACCACAAGAGTAAACTTTGTGGCAATATCTAAGCCCTTTTTGGAGTTTAGGACTGACATGGACTAAGGGGGAATGAATTCCAGCAGCATCTATGCTAATTGAAGCATTGAAGCAAACAAAACATACTTATTGCTTGTCAAAATTGTCTGGAAACCACTGGAGAGTGTCAGCAAAGCACTAGGAGAGGCTGCCACAAGGGCACGCATTATGTCCATCCATAGGCCTATGGAAGCCCCAAATGCGTGCCCTTGTGGCAGCCAACTTGGGGGCATTCCAAGACATTTTGAACACTTTGTAGATGTTTTTGCCATGCAATAGTGAGTCACATAGCATGGATACATCAGGAAGTGCATGCCCCACTTAGCCAAGGTCCTAAACATAGGCAATTTTTCACAATAACAAGCGAATGGCTACATACATACAGTAGAAGGTAGACAAAAATTGAACCAGTGCTACATTGCATGGTATAGAATTAAAACAATACAATGTGCAGTGGGGTATACAATAAAAGACGCTTATATTCAAATTCTTCCCAATACAATGCACAGAGTGAGATATAGAATCAAAAGACGCTTGTATTCAAATTCTTCCCAATCTTGGAGTTCCGTAAATACAAAAAGGTTGATGCCTAATTACAAGCTACTCCTCATGGCGCAAACGACGAGCAAGCTGCATATCCTTGGGCATAATGGTTACACGCTTTGCATGGATGGCACAGAGGTTAGAATCCTCGAATATGCCAGTTAAATATTGCTCTGCTGCCTCTTGGACTCCCTCTATGGCCACGGCGCCCATCCGAAATTGAGTGTTGTACAATTGCAAAACCTCCCTGCATAGCCTTGCAAAAGGGGCCCTCCAAATCAAGAGCTCGGTGCTCTTTTGATAGTGTCGAATCTCCGTAAAAGCACGGCTGCGCTTTCATACCTTCTGAGGTCGACGTGGAGGTGCATTTTTGGCACAAGTCGGGGCAGCTTGCTTCCTCTTCTTGTAGAAAATTCTCTTTCTCTTTTTTTTCTGCATAGGCACTTCCAACACCTCATAATCGGGTTCCACCCACTCTCCATCTGATTCGTTCTCTTCACTATCGACCGGATGTGATAGTGTAGGTCCACTCCCTTTAGGAAGTGTCTTACCCCCAATAGACATGTGAGCCTGATAAGTTTGTATTTGGACGCCAACCCATGGGGCATCTTCATCTGTTTGTGTCTCTTCGGAGCCTTCTGACGGCTGCTTTTGGCTATTTGTTTCTTTGCCATGGTCGCTCTCATCCTCCCTGTTGCCATCAGAATCGTTGGAGTCCGATGAATAGACAACAAGACGATGCTTCCGTCTCTCTTTTGCTGCTGTAGAGGACTGGCCATGCTGATTTGAAGCTCCAGCTTCTTCTGTGTGGACTTCACCTTGAGCTTGTGAAGTTCCAGCTTCTGTTGTTGTACCTTTGAGTCGTTGGCCATCCGGTCCCTCTGGATATGCAATCCTAGCCATTTGTTTTGTTCTTGCCATGGTTGCACCTAGTAGGGAAAATGACAAAATGAGCCCCTTCAACCTTTAAATAGGTTTTTTTGAGATTTGGGCCCTTTCACGCTATGCGGCCAATTGAGTGAAACTCAAATAAAGCAATTGAATTGAACAACTAAACCTGGATCATGCGGATGACTGACGCGACGCCCAAACGCTGCCTTTTCGATATTTAGTTACACGCCAAGCTTTGTGACCGAGGGACGCTCGCGAGCGTTTCCACTTCTCGGATGCTGCAGTACGGGAAGCGTTGCATAACTGCTTTGCTAACATCGATTCTCTTGATTTCTCAATAGTACGAGTTCTCCCAAAGGTGTGCCTATAAAACCAATCAAACATCTCTTGGACGTAGCTGGAGTGTGAACTACCACCACCATGCCGAGTATTCTTGAAGTAGACTCCTTTTGCTCGATAGTGGGACTTCTCCATGCCTTGTGTACTCCATATATCAAGCGAACCATAGCGGTCCATGAAGTATGCACCATGCGCATAGAGAATGTGCTAAAACAACCAAAAAGGAGATAAGCGAATAGAAAAGTTACATTTTCAAACATTGGATATGTATTAAGTCCGTTAAAACAAACCATGTAGTGTGTAATCTTGCTTTCAGACCATCCGTCCTTAGCGACCTTTTGTGAATTCATAAAGCACCTTCTTGAACTCCTCTCGCTGCTCAACGGTGGTGCTTGAAAGATTCATCAATTGCACAACCTTTTGAAAGGATGACCAAACTAGCTTGCGTTGGTTAGCAACCTCCACATTGGGATCTTTGTCCGTCGTGCATGAACACAAATCTTTCCACAACTCCCACCGCTTCTCACTTGCTAGATCGACACTTGCCTTGGATACCTGCATTGGAGACTTTGACATCTTCTTGAAAAATCGATGTGCTTTGGCTCCATTCATGGAAACCTTCTGTGCCACCTCATATGTCTTCTCCCTACAAGTCTCTGCTACAATGTTCACCCTTGATCGGTGACATCCAATCTCATTAAGGAGCGTCTCCACCCTCTGCAAGGAGTCTTTTGATCGTTGAAGGGGCTTCATTGTGAAAGCATAATCAATGTGATGCTTTAAGATCCTATCAAATATTTGCATAAACGCATGCAATGTTCAAAAGTGAACATTGTTGAGGGAGAAGGGAATTATGGGGTTCCACCCAGGATCTTTGCTATCCCTATTGGGCACCTGCAGCATATCACATGAAAGAACCAAACTTTGCCACTCCCTATTTATATGGTCATCATTATCATCGTCCTGACCTTCCACTTGAGTTGCTCGACTTGTCTTGTGCCCTTTCGTACAGAATGGACAGGGAAGTAAAGAATTTGCACCTTGTTTGCATCCAAGCATGCACTTTATGGTCTTTCACCACCTAAATGCCATTCAACATCAAACTCCCCACGTCCTGGAACCATGAGCTTCTCACCGTTTATTTGAGCTTTAATGACCTCTGTGACCCATGGGATTCTACTGAAAATCCATGCAAGGACTTCATGTGTCTCTTTCGGAACTTCAATTGCACCAAGCCACCATATATTCTTCTCTGATTGCACACTAAAAGAGGGCTTTGTCGCTTCACTCGAACTGCAAGATTGCTTGGCATAAGCTAGGGCTTCATTCATAAGCGTGATACTCATTCTCTCCAACTTTCTCCCTTTAACAATTACACACTCATCCAACTTCAGCATGAAAACAAGCTTGCCTTCAAGAACTGCCAACAACATAAAGCCTCAGAATGCATGTTATGACACATCATAGAGTATGTAGGCAACTCTAAACTAACCTGCATCACTCAAATTGTAGAAAACAGCCATGGACTGCTGCAATCATATCAAGTCCACAAAGATATTGTTGAATTTGGTGTAAACAAACCCTTCGGTCCGTAACACACTGTTAGAAACAGCACCGCTTCCCTTCCCGCGGCCCTTCCTTCCTTGTGATTTGCTATGGAGCGGCTGAAGAGGCATCGTGTCTTCAATATACAAGTAGTCCCCTAATCGGTGAACAACATCTTCATTTGACATCTTCTTGGCAATCTGCACTCTGTGAGGAAGTGGGAATAGGTTTTCCGTGACTCCTCGACTTCTTAATGCATCTTTTAACACTTGATGTATTGCTTGATAGCCCTTGGTACTAATCCCAACAGCATCACAAATATCCTGAACATCTAGATCAGTGACAATATTAGAAAAATCTCTAAGAACTCTCTTAGTGATTGCGTCTTTCAAGTGTTTTGCCTCTGGAGCATCAAGCATCCCAATAAAATCCTCTTTGTTGAAACAAGAACGAAGTAAAGTAGCCCTAGCTGACGCATTCTCGCCGCCGCACGTTTCTTGGACGAAGTTCCTATTGCCCAAAACAACAATGATGAGCCGTATTAAACTTAAACAACATGAGGGATAGAACATGTTACCTCATAGCTGTCACCCTTCGTTTTCTTGCACCTCCACGTGGTGCAAGAGTCTGAATTTCGGACAACTCTCGTTTCCTCACCCTACCTCCCATGGCAGTACTCTTCATGTGTGAAAGAGTATCCTCAAGCTTTTTAATTACATTTTTCTTGGTTGTGATGGTGCTCTTTGCCTCCTCAAGCGCACTAGTAGCTGTTTGCATTTGAGCTTGAAGATTGTGGAAACTCCCATTGAGAAACTGTCAATGACGCAAGTAGATCTCGGACCGCGCAATCTCGTGTTTGTTGAGTCTCTTGCAGTAGCCCAACAAACCTTGCTCTCCATTTCCAACGTATTGCAACAGTGATGGAATGTTTGTAAAAGACGGATCAACATTGAGAGAAGGATCCTTTGGATACAAGCATCCGTCTGTCCAGAGATCCACATGCTTCTCCCCTTGAGCGCGGCGTTCGTTGGCTGAAGGTAATGTACCCAAGCATGTTTTCTTTGTCAGAACATACTCTTGAGGTAGGCGTAGGTAAAGCCCTGGAGACCTACCGCGTGAAGAGCTTGCTGGGACATTGGTCACGTCTTCAAGAAGCATTGTAGGATTGAGAGATGGAGCTTGAAGGATGGAGAGATAGAGCTTGTAGGATGGAGAGATGGAGCTTGAAGGATGGAGAGATGGGTGCGTAGGTGCAGCAGCAGGTGCAGGTGCAAGGGGGATGGGTGTAGGAGAGGAGCTTAGATTAGGAGAGAGAGTTTTCAATTTTGGGGGGAATTTTCTAAAAGTTTGGAGGGAGTAAAAAAATGTTGAATTTTGAGTAATTTAACTTAAAAATCGTTTTTTTATTATGTGTATATGTTGGGGGTACTTTTTAGGGGGAATAGAGTTTTTTTGAAAGTTTTTGAAAAAAGTCATTTTTTTACCCTCTTTGACCCACGGATTTGCTTAGGTGGTATGGGAGAGTTAAGAGGCCACTTACAAGTTGGCCAAAAAGGTAGAGAGAGAAGACCCCCTACCCCCCTACTTTTCAAATGGTTTACCCCCCCCTTCCCTACGTTTTAAATGGTTACCCCACCCAACCCCCCCCCCCCCCGCCCCCTTCCCCCTACCTTTTAAGGGGTCAAAGGTGGAGGAGACCCTACCAAAAGAGCCCCATTCAAAGCCTTTGTCCCCCTTAATCGTGGCAGGCTTCCTTTAAATTAGGGATTCTTACAAGGCCCATGGAGAGTCCATTTTTTTCCTAATGCCTAATTTCATTTACACACTGCCTTATGTACCTAAGGTAAAAATATGCAATGTCCGGGTGCCCAAGGCTTTTAGGGCTCCACCACTTACTATATCTGTAACCTAGGCACAATAACTGATCTGTTCTTTACAACTTGGAACTCCCATTGAGCCGGTACCACATGAAAATATTACAATGCTTGAAGTAAATCGGGAATTTACAATACATGACCATTTTGGAAAAACGTGAAAAATGTGTAACTCCAATCTTTACTGCTTTTTTACTTTGACTTTCGATGTGCATCCATACGTCTTCGGTCTTTATCAACTCCAGTTAACTGACGTTGATTTAGTTAACATTCCCGTCTTCCGATTTTAGTGCCCGTCCTTGGGCACTGTTGAAAAGTGTCCGCGGAGGCTGTGGAAGGTTTTAATTGGTTGTTGATGGGCTGATTGTCTTCATTTGTCATTGGATTTATTGATGAGGTTCAATTTGTTGCAGCATCTTCAATGGTCCAAATATGTCTAATGTGAGAGACGATGTTGCATTTGTCCGTTGTAATAGCATAATGATAAGGCTGATGTTTATTTATGAAAAGAATGTACAAGAGAAGTAGAATGTTGAGGTTCTAAATTAGGGTCTAATACCTGGATGACCAAAGGGAAAAAACCCAGTGGAAAAAAATTACTTTGGGATATGCACATTATTTGAGTACTTATTAGCATGGAAAATATTAATAAAGTACTCAAGGGATTACTGGCTGATAGATATGGAATTAAACAGACAACAAATTTGAGAGGGTCGCATGATGGAACTTTGGTTTACCTGTTGTAGTCCACTCAAGGGGCATAGGTGGAAGCAGAAAATAGTGTCTAATGCATATGTCCAATAATGGGACATCCTATTTATGCATACACAAAATTGCACGAAAAACAATATGCTGTGCAAGAAAGGTTTTGAGGGGTTATTCAAAAAGATGGTGTAGCTATAAAATCATATGACATGGATTTGCAAGCTGGCACCCCTTTAAGAATGGTTCTCGTTGTCGAGGATATGTGCTCTCATCTTACTGTGCACTGTACGTGAGTGTTGGACTCTACGACACTCCACCAATTGTAAGTTAATAGCCTTCGACTCTTATGCTCATCTCATCCAACATGAGAAACATGACTTAGATATGCTCCACTCTTCCAAATTGAGCGTAAGACTAATAACTACGACTCTTAACAAAGATTTTAATATAAATTGAAGCTTTGGGACTAATGCTTTGCTCATTTTATGGCTCAGTAGCCCAACTTTGACTATGCCAAAGAGTGTTTTTTGCACCGTGATGACTTGACTTCTTATAGTCTTGTGCTTACTACAAACATTTCTTCAAGTGAAAATAAGCTTGAATCCTCAAAAAGAGGATTAGTTAAGGACCAAGTCGGCATTGAAGGTTTCTTTTGCCATACCTGTTTTATCGTCTTTGAATCTGCATTCACGTTGGTTGGGTTGTCCTTCTTTGAATGTGAAGATTCTATTATCTGTTTGATTCTCCAATTAGGCCTATTGTAAGGAGTCTTTGATGTTGTTGTAGGCCTTTGTTCACTATCGGCATTTGGCTTTTGAATCAGTTCATTGGAAGACTTAGGGATCCTAATCTTTTGAGGACCTTTGGAACTCCTTTGTTGACTTTGTTGAGCTCTAGGTCTTGTTGAGCTCTTGATATCTTCATGTAGGTTTGGTGTAGTTGTAGTTGGCTTGTGGTTGACTAGTAGCCAAATCTTTGTATAACCTGTGTAGAATCCTTGTCTAAGAGAAACATTCTTTGAGATCCGTCTTTGTTCTGTATCCTCTTGTGAGCTGTGGTAGACTTCATCATCTCTAGATGTCGTTATGTTGTATACCTGCTTCTTAGGTATCCTAGGATATTGTCGAGGTTGATACCTTGTGGGCCTTCGTTCTTGGGAGGGTCCTGAATTCACTTCATATGCCCTAACCTGCGATTTTGGTACCCATATTTGTCTCTTACCTCCGTAATACTCCTGTTATTTTAAGCTCCATTGTGATACTATCCATCCCATGTGTTTGTTTTTCTGTGTTTGTTTTTCTGTGTTGATTTACCGTCTTTAATCCAAATCAGATCATTGACTTTGACTGAACTACTTCGAACAAACACTTGCTTGACTTTCCTTTGCTTTATTGAGTACTTTGGCTGAAAAATATTTACTTTTCTGGGTGTCTCCTTACAGGCTTCAGTTGGGTCAGCAATTGAATTGAAATTTTAAAAGCCGGATTTGCTTGAAGAAGCTGATCCATGAGGGTTCTTTGATGTAGAGGTATACAATGTCACACCTTCTTTGCTATTCGGTGGAAGTTCCACTTTATCTTTACCTTTGTCTGCAAGATTTTTCTTTAATTCTTGTCACTTCTGCAACTCTGAATCTAGCATTAATGGTACGTGTAAATGCTGTTGGCTACCTCTTGGGAAAAAGAATATTAGCAATGTATCTTCTTTGTAGGCCTTCTATTGTTCTAACCACTGATGTCCAAGGATGACATTTGCAAGCATTTTCTTTGAAGGGCGCTTCACTTGAAACTTTACCTGCTCTTCATGATTTTGGATGCTAACGGTAGCAACCATGTCTTCTTGACTTGCAGACTTACCCATCATTTCTCTGCTACTTGGCTCGTCCTGAGTAATTTCTAGAATGCTTTGGATGTTGTCTGCAACCATATTGCACTTTGCTTCTTTATCCAATAGAGCATTACATCTGACACTTGCTCCTTTTTGTACTACTGAGGACTATAGCTATTCTCATTTCTGGTTCTACTAAAGATCTTTGTCGTACTTTTTCCATGGTCTCATCTTGATCTAATTGTGTCTCTATGGAGGGTAACTTGAGACTTTGTGTTCCACTCTGACTTGCATCAGTTAATTCGACTGCCAGTATCTGATTGATCTTTGGACTTTCTACACCTTCTTGGTTGTCTGCAACCTCGTTCTTCTTAACTTCTAGCTTTGGTGGAATTCTTTGCTCAATGGCTTCCGTGGTTGCTCTTTGCTCTGTTTGATCTACACTTTCTATTGCCTGATTTTCTTTAAGATCTTCTGAAGTTCTGTTCGATGGAGATGAATCATCTTCAATAAGATCCTCCATTTGAATTGTGCTTGAGGACTCTGTGCTGTTGTCCGTGGGTGACCAGTCTTGGTCTTTATTCTTGATTGTCTTTGAAGACTGCGTCATGTTTGAATTCTGTAGTTGTAACATATTCTGATCCATTGGCATTTCCATTATGATGTAGTCTGGCATATCTCTTGCTATGATCACATGGAATTGAGCTGTGATGATCTGTGAACTTACTTCAATGGTGGTGGAGATGATTCCCCAATTTTCTGCTTGTTTGTTTCCTGATATGCTCACAAATTCAAGAGGATCTTCCAACTGTGGTTGGCCACATCTTTTTGAAGTGCAAAAAGACATGAGGTTCTTTTCTAGATGAAAATCTAGATTTACTTCACTTGACAGTTTTTCTTCGTGTTCATCAATGATGTTGCACTTGATCATTTCAGGATTCCTATCTAAATTGACTACTTTTACTATGGCAGTGTCCTTTGGTTGAGCCTTATCTGCATTTTCTTTGCTTTGATCACCTACTTCAATTGATGTTGACTTGTATGAATGTAATATTGTACTTTTTGTTTGCAATTGATGAGCATTATCTACCTGCATCTGAGTAACCTTTGATCTGAGAAGATCCATCGTACTTTCTGGCAGAATTTGTCTCTTTGGAGGAGATTTTGGTGGTGACCTTTGTGTAGCCTTCTGGACTTTAGCTCCCATTGACTTTGATTTTTTTGTCACTTGTTCTGGTAGCTTGAGGCTTTGCATCATCTTCAGACAGTCTTTGACTTCATTCGGGCTATCCGTTAGGGGCTTGTACAAGGTCATGATCTTGTTGATATTCATTACCCTGTGCATCTTGATTTGCATATGTGAGATTGGTCACATGTAACTGTTTGAACACTATTATACTTGTTGGTTTTTGACTCTGGTTTTTGGAGATCAGCTGAAACTTTGGTCCTTGATGGTCTTCATATAGGCATTTGTCTGCAGACTCTGATGGAATCTGGGTCAATTGGAAACTTCCAACAACCATATAATCTTTCAATGGCTTTTGCTTTGAAGAGGTCTGTTGGATAGAGGCTCTAGGGATTCTAACTGGTGTAGCATTTCCTGGTACTAGAGCTTATTTTGATGTATTTACAGCTCCTCCCTTCATAAGGTGATCACTATAGCAGTCTGCTTCATTGCAAGAGTTAAACATTGTTTGGATATGGTTTAGTCTCACCTTCTACGACTGTGAAGTCACACTTTGGGTAGCACTGTTGACATTGGGCATCTGTAAACCTTTTGCATAGTTTCCTATGTATCTCCGTGAAGCATGACAAATTATTCCCCAAGTCAAGCTATAAATAGCATTATCTTTTCCCTGATATTGTCTATCCCATGGGTCTCCTATGATATGAGATTTTGTGGTTTCAAGACCCAAGGCATCATAGATGCTAGACTCTCGTCTATATCTATGACTGTCTTGGTCAAAGTATATGCTCGTTTGATCACAACATCAGAGCTTGATTTCCAATGGAGGAGAGTCTGGCTCTGAACAGATTTCTAGGTTCACTCAGATAATATCCTTCAACTCTAGAGGGGATGGGCTATAATAGATTCTTTCCTCTGAAATGAACCATCCTTTCTGATCTATCACTGGACGCACTTCTATGAGCTGGTATGTAGGCCATTCAAACATTGGTTGATCCTTTTTGTATAGTTTTCATTTTTGGTCTACATAATGTGCATATGAATTATGTGTTCCATACAATGCTAACATCATTCAATTTGATGTGCCCCTTAGACTCGTGAATGGTTGCACACTTGTGGCAGTGGATCCAAAATCATTTGTAAATTTAACATTCTTTTCAACCTTTGGTGATATCTCGACACCTTGACTAAATTCATGCAAGAATTTGTTGTTCAAAGAATCAATTTTAAGCTTTTCAGGTGTCTGTGCATCTTTATGCTCATTTTAAACTTGCAGTGCTATTACTAGTGCTTCTAATGATAATACAGAATCATCTGATTACATTAAAAGTGATAGGTTAGCTGCACTTACATCGAGATTCACATTTCCAATTTGCTCTATACTTTGCTTGACGGTTGATGTATCCCTGTTGTCAGGATTTCTTCGACAATCTTTAGGAAAATGTCCACCTTTTCATCTACAATTGAGCAATACGCCATGACTGGTGGTGTTTCAATTGGCTCTGTCATGTCAAGCTCTTGCTGAGAAGTTTCAGCTTCTTAGCTGGCCAAGTTGTTGGCATTTTCTTTCAAAACACTAAGCATCAAGCTGTAGACTGCTCCATTTAGACCTTTGTACTGTCTTTGGCTTGGTTTCCCAATTAGACTTGCTTCTTTTGGTTGATCTGTTGGATCTTGCAATTCTGGCTCTCGACTATAGATCTGACCACTGTAATCCATGTACAATGACCCTAATTGCATATGCACCAACTGTATGTTTTGCTGGCTTGTGCATATTTCTGGATAACCACTTGGATCAATTTTTTGCACTTCTATCTACACTTCATCTTTGAGCTTGCAATACCTGGCTCCACTAAAGTCTCTGAACATCAAGGAGTTCTCTGAATATGGCTTTATTCTAATCATTAGGATTATGGCTCCTGTTCTGCTTTTACTGCTCATCAAGTATCTATGGCCTTTCAAGTCTGTATTAAAACTTTATCTCCATTGTAGACATATAGCTATAAAATTTGCTTTGTTGTAGTTGTGCATGTGTTGCCGCTGCTACTTGCTTCCTCTGTTGTACTTGAACTCTCGGCTCAATTTTAGTCCATGTTGATTGGTTCTGTAAAAACTAACTTCTAGCAGATTTTCATATTGATTAGCAGAATTTCTGCTGCTCATACTAGTCTAATTTGCAATCACATGTGAGTTGTGCCCGTTCGTGGAAGCTCAATTGCAATGCAATTACTTGCACTTGCCAATTTCTAGTATGCAGAATTTTAAAAATTTGATTGCCTCTCAATTGGTTGTGAGTTGGTCGATTTCTCACTTTTTCCGGCTGTTTGCTCGATTTTTTCCTGACTGTTGTTCTCGATTTGTGCTCGCTTTGCGGTGCACTTCTACGGCTTTGCTTTTTCAACTTGTTCGCTTTTGTGCAGTTTGTCCGGCGTGTGATTTTTTTGCTTTTCTAGGTTTTTTCGGCTCTTTCTGCATCTTCCTTTTTATTTTTCCTATTATTTGTGAAATTTTGATTTTTCTTAAGTTTTTAGTCTTTTTATGATTTTTAGTGTTTTTTGTTGGAAGGTTTTTAATTTTAATAATTTTTCTGGTAATTTTTTAAATTTTTTGGGATTTTTTGAAAGTTTTATGGATTGTCTTATTTATTTTGATTTTTTAACGATAATTTTGGATTTTCTATGAATTTTTCATGACCTTTTGAGTTTTCTATTATTTTTGTGAATTTTTTCTTTGAATTTTTTCTATGAATTTTTGAGAATTTTAGATATTTTTATTAATTTTTTGATTCTATGGTGAGTTTTATGATCAATTTTGATTTTTTCTGAGTTTCTAAGAGGTTCTTTATTTTTTATGAGTTTTTTTTAAATTTTGGTAATTTTTTTAATGCTTTTTTAATCCTTTTTTTTAATTGGATTTTTTGATTTTTTATTCTTTTTATGGTTTTTTTATTTTTTGGTGATATTTTTATTAGAAAACCCCTTTTCTTAAAATTTTATTGGATTTTTTATATATATATAAAATTTAAAAAACCCCTTTTTCAAAAAAAAATGGATTTTTATTTAATTAAAGAGTTAATTGTATACTTATTTGTGTTGCAAGTCGACGTTGACCGTGGCGGGGTTGAAACCAGTGATGGCACGCCTGTTGACGCGCATAGATTGCGGCAACAGGGCAGGGCGCAGTCAACGGAAAAGACTGGCGGGGCGCGTGCAGGTGGGGAGAGAGAGACCGTTTGCAGCTTCTCGCAACAACGAACGAAGAGAGAGAAAGTGGGAGAGTGAAGAGAGAGAGAGGGTAAGACAAAGAGAGAGTTAAGAGAGAGAGAGAGAGACAGAGAGAGAGAGAGAGTTATTAAAGGGAGGAGTTAGAGAGAGAGTGAGTGGATGGCAGTATGTGTGTGTGTGTGTGTATGTGTGTGAGTGATGGGTGGTGTTCACCGAGAAAGAAGAAGGAGAGAATTTTATTGTCACAAACTATCCCACAAATCGTAAAGATCTATCCGCGATGAAATCTTTATGCGCCGCAAGGCCAAGCGGGAAAAAACAGGTGAGATTTGCTTTTTTTGCTTTTTTTTCTTTTTTCTTTATTAAAAAAAAATTAAACGTCCGAAAATGTTAAAAAACGGTCGATAATTAGCCGAAGCTCCAAAAAATCGTCAGAAAATCCCAAAAACTGCCAAAAAAGTCCAAACAATTCTAAGAATCTTAGAAAATCATCGTCATTCACAATCGAGCATTTCCGACATGCAAAAGCACACTGAAAATAGCAGATTTTTTAGAAAACACCGATTTCGACAAAATTATCCACACGGTCCCTGGAAATAGCAAAACGCTCAAAACTCGACACGGAGGGCACGAATGCGAATAAAATGATGCCATAGATATGCACACACAAAATAGCTTGTAAAGATTGCAAAATATCAATTTTTTATGAAATTAAGCAAAAATTAATACAAAAATTAGCAAAAATTACAAAAATTATTCGAAAAATACCCAAAAAATTTCTAAAAATTCTACACACATAGGGGAATAGTGCAGTCAAATAAAATTGCTAGAATCACATCAATTCAATCGCCAAACAATTCCATCAAATAAATCAAGACTAGCCAATTAGACCGACAAAATTACCAACAAAATCAGGTAAAAAATTGACGCAATTAGAGTGTGTAAATCATGGTTTGAGCACAAAATTGTAGCAGTTAATCATTACACACATTAATTATGCAACCAAACTATGAATCAATCATGCAAATTACACACGTTTTAGGCGCACACATACACACACACACACACACACACATAATTGGCAGTTTTTACCAATCTTTAAGTGCGCACACAAAAGGGTTAAACTTGTCAAATTTGCAATGTGACTTCACAAATCATTAGTTGAGCATGAACACAACACAAATCAATCATCACAATTGAAAAATCATAACGCACACGTTGATTTCTAGGTGCCTAAACATGGAAAAATAGTGCACACACACCTAAAAATTAATCATACACACTCAATTAGAATGCACACACACACTTGAAATTGACCATCTAAGCATGCAATTAACTCAATTAGGCACCCAATTAGCAACACACATTCACCAATTAGCAATTGAAATTGTCAAATTCATGCGCCGTCAAATCTTAAAACTTTCGGCATTTTGACGGCATGAAAATGAATAATTGCAAAATTTTCAATCCATAATATCAACATTGCATTGCATCAACATAGCATAGCATTACATTGCATCAACATAGCATCAACATTACATTGCATCATGGTGGGATCTCTACATAATTCTACACATCCTTAGATTCTAGGGAGGTTGAGAATACCACCTTAATTACCTTTCCATTGAAGATCAATTGAATGGTCGAATGCTCCAATCCTTCATAGCAAATAAATAAGTTAGCAAGAATTAGTCAAATTAGCAAGGGTTTAGTGAGAAATTAGAGTGTGTAAACACACAAATGAAAAGATAGGTGACACATTAGGGAATTATGAACACATTGCTTCATGCACACACATCCAAAATCCACAAAACATAAACACACAAGTGAAATTAGTAGTGAAATTAGTGAGGGAACGCATTCGATTATGCCACAATTATACTAGCATAGGCTATCGTAATCGGCAATGGTGCCAAATATTGGGGTTTCCATCGTTGCAATAGCTCCAATGACCAACAAAATTATCAATCCGGAGGGATGAGCTACCCGGCTAGGGCATGAAAACACTTACATGGTTAGTGAGCTAATCATGGCAACACAAATGGTTAACTCTATGAGGTGAGATTCTCTGCCTATGGAGAAGCTAAACCTCAATGAAGGGCAATCTCCATATCCACTTCTCTTCACCTCTAGTTAACCTAATCACAAGAGCACACACATAGATCTATCGCGCACCACACTCCAATCAAACCTACATGCACACACAAGAAAAATAGGGCAATCACACAAGATTAGAGAGGGATGAACCACTAATTAGTTAAGATCTAGTTAATCTAAGCATCATAGGCAATCATAAGAAGCATGAGAGAGGTATAGTGAAAGAGAATGAATCATTGATTAGTGTTAATCAAGTCTCAAGGAGAAGCTCTACGACTCCATAGCCACACACGTCAAAAGATCTCATCAAAGAGTGCTCTCAGCAAATGAGCTTGAGAACCCTAATTTCATTTACACACTGCCTTATGTACCTAGGGTAAAAATATGCAATTTTTGGGCATCCAAGGCCTTTAGGGCTCCACCACTTACTATATCTGCAACCTAGGCACAGTAACTGACCTGTTCTTTATAACTTGGAACTCCCATTGAGCCCGTAAGACATTAAAATATTACAATGGCTTGAAATAAATCGGTAATTTATAATACATGACCATTTTGGAAAAACGTGAAAAATGTGTAACTCCAATCTTTACTGTTTTTTCAATTTGACCTTTGATGTGCATCCGTACGTCTTCGGTCTTTAACAGCTCCTATTAAATGGTGTTGACTCAATTAACATGAGCCCATGGAAATTCTTGAAGGTGCCGAAGATATCCAGTACAAGGATGAACAGGAGGAGATAGAGGAAGACCTAACACACCCACTAACAGCATGGGAGGAGGCACGCCTCCAGCTTCTGATAGAGAAGACGACAGCAGAAGATCACAAGGAAGACTTGGAGTGGGAATCCAACTATGATCCATTCTATAGGAGTCCGAGGGCTGGTGGAAAATGTAGCTAGGAAGCAATGGATACAACCCACACTCCCATATTCTCTTTTAAAGTATGAGGTAATACTAATCAGGAAAAGAGTCAAAGTAGAAGCCACAAAGCCAGTCTATGAAGGAGATGCAAAGAAGACGGAGGATACAGGTAGAATTGTGGATTCACAACCAAGATGGAGAAAATCTTGGCTCCTAAAGTACCGAGTTCTTTTGAAATACTTGGTGGAGGCTCCAAAAATTATCAGAGATGACCTCTTATTTTTCTCTGTCCCTTGTGTTTGCACTTGGGAAAATCATTTCAGAATCTTGACGGCTCATCCGAACTGGCTGAACTACCCGTGTATACCTGCACCCAAAGGAGGAGAGAGACTATGTGTCTCTTATATGGTGAAAACCCTGAAGGGCACCATAGATATATTTACAGGCTCTCCATATTTGACGTGCGTCATGATCAAAAAAATCTACAAAACCTTGTTGGCTTGTATTGAAGTGTTTGCGCCTTCTAAAGCGACGGATTCTACACTCCTATTAACGGGCGACACTATCACTGCAATGACATATGATCTGTCAAAACAACCATCTCCAAAGGTTTTACATCTGGTGTATCAAAGAATCATGTTACTGCCTAGCTATCACATGAAAGCCTTTGAAGAATCTTTCTACACGGAATTCTTTACTTATGATAGCAAGATATTTGGCCCAAAGGTCACTTTGGGGAACATCCAGTACGAATCGTACCTAAAGCTACTAAAACCACCCGGCTTCCACTCACACAAGAGCATATCTTACTAAAGTAAGACCAGTTATGTCAGGGACGACATGGACGCGACAGGGGGGAGTGTTGACGCCATAATACAAGGTTTCCCAATACATTGTACTACAATTTTTTGAAGTGAAATGGTACCTTTGTAATATTTGAGCTGCGAATAAACCTTGTGGGAATGAGCCTCTATGGAGGAATTTATATAATTCAACTTTTGTAACTTAAACCCAACTTTTTCGAATTAATCAAATCGGTCTTATCATTGTGCGTGGAGTCTCAGAAGACCATATTAGGTATTATGGTAAAATTCCTCATTATGGGAATCTCCAAATTGACTAAATTCATGTAATTTGGGAATTTTTCATTTAAAGTGGAAAAATGTTGATATAATTTCTGATGGGACAGAGTGAAATCTTAAAGAATTGTGGTGTTGATAAACACCAAAATTTGAGGATGCACAAAGCATGAATTTGAATAAATACTAGGAGTGAAATAAAAGAAAGTAAGATCACTACAATCAAAGGTCTTGTTTACAACCATTATAGTAACAATAGAAGCTCCATATAATCTGCTCCAAATTGGATGCCATGTCCAAACTTTGATCCAAGTGTGGTTGACGATGTGCACGAGCAAGGCCAGTTTTAGCTTTTACAGCACGCCTTTCTGGAATCTTAATCCTTGAAAATGGACCTTCTTTGTTGGGTCTCCAAGACCAAACAAGCGCATCTATAGATTCCCACACTTGCGGGGCCTTATAGTTGACAACCCAAAAACCCTTCCAACAATTAGTGTAAGCATATCTGTCATCCCACTCTTTCTTGCACAAGGTGACCAATATTGAATCAAAACTTTTCTGTAGTTTGCTGATGTAGGCATGTTGTCAATGTTTGATAAAGCCATTGCAAGCCAAACTGGATA
The DNA here is from genome assembly GCF_014529385.1 of Adiantum capillus-veneris. Lineage (NCBI taxonomy): Eukaryota > Viridiplantae > Streptophyta > Polypodiopsida > Polypodiales > Pteridaceae > Adiantum > Adiantum capillus-veneris. The sequence continues at coordinate 132,915,699 of NC_140945.1, forward strand.
GATATCCATGTCACTTGGAATTAGCATAACAAAGTCACCTTGGTGCACATCAGATAAAGGGTCAAACTTTTCCTTTGGTCTATCTCGTTGAGGACTACAGAAATGATCATTTAGCTCTTCAAGACCTAGGAATCTTTCGGCTCCTTGTTGTAAGCTCATTGTGCTGCATTGTTCGTGACGAGATTCTTGTGTTTCTGGCCAAAATTGTTCGTATAAGACTCCCTTTGATATGATTGCTCTTCCAAGCTTGTCAATTACCTTAGTTCAGTAATATTTCATGGGCTTATAATATCGTGGCACACTTGAACCATTTCCTAAATTTTGCCAAAACTTTATATAATTCTTCAACCCTGAAATCACTTCTTCATGGGCCTTGACATACTTTGCCATTGGTAACAAACGTGGATCTCCATGTGGTAACATTGGATTTCCTTCTATGTCAGTTTTTCAAAGGTGAATACTTCCACTCCAATTTGATACACCTGCATGTTCCTTTTATTGCATCATGGGTGTCTCATCTTGCATAAAAAACATAAATTGAAGAGGTTTGGAATGGCCACAAGTATGTCTTGTCCATCAACTTCTCTAAAAATTTGAACATTGCATCTATTTCCTCATGTGTATGCCCAACCATCAAAAATCCTAGTTGAATGGTTTTGAAAATGTCCCTTGAAACAAGCATGGACAAATAGTCAATTAAGTATCGAATTTTGTTCTCCCCTGCACAATTATCTAATTGTAGTAACAAGTTCTCCGGTAACTTGCAAAATGATGACCCTAGTTCCTCTTCTGTAGTCCAAAGCATCCCTTGAGTTCAAAGCATTTAGTAGTGAGATAGAGCTCCTTAGTAGTCCGTTCGTGCTAGATCACCAAGAGGATGCTTATCAGTCCTCTCTAGGTTATGTAAACAATTAGTAATTGAGCCAATTGTAAGATTTGGAGGTCACAAACCATTCAAGACAAAGTGACCGTAATGAACTTCTCCATGTCCATGAGTGATCATACCTATCAATGCCACTTGCAAACTTTATCCGGAGTCCACACCCTTAGGAACAACGCGTAATCTAGGAATTGTAGTCTTCTTTTGATCCATCTTATCATGAATTATGCATACATACTTTTGTGGTTGAGTTTATAAATATTTGCTCCATGCATAATATGGGCTCTTGCAACTCTTTTTTTGTGCCATGTGAACCTCTCTCTCTCTCAAGAGAAGAGATCTCTCATCAAGAGAAGGTTTAGCTTCTAGCCTTGCCTTGATTGAACTGCAAACATTGCACTTAGAGAACTCACTTGTCTTTGTTAAAGTGGCATGTGGATACTCTTTGTTCCACATCCTACCAAAAGAAGACTGAGATAACTTCTTCTCATAACCCATTTGGTCAAGTGTCATGTTGATTTCGCTTAATATGTCAACCTGTTTGTACATTGATGAAATCACTAATTGAGTGTCTCTTGAGCCATCTAGTAGTGTTCTACTTTTGTGTGGCATATTTTCAGAGTTGTTATCCAAAAAATCATTTAGCAATGCTATTGCTAAATTAGTATGTTGAAGTCCTCGTCTCAATGTGCATGTGTTACCATGCACACAATGGCGCATACCATTTTCAAATTTTTCCTTGTAGCGGTAAAATGATGTCTTTGTATTCCATGTAGCTCACACCATGCTCTACAGCAAACAATAGAGCCATTTATCTGGAATTGGTATCACATCTTTTCATCTTTTTGATAGCATATAGATAGGACATCATGAACATAATTAGTGCGCGATTTCTAAGACTCTCCCCAAAGTTCTTGCCGTAACCTTGTCACCATATCTCGATCTGCAAATTGACAAAAATTTTGTCCACAACAATCAATACATTAAACCCTTTGAATTGACTCAGTTGCAAGATGAAAAGAAGAAGCTGGTGTTGCTCTTGTTTTCCAAGATCTATTGATAAAAGTGTAGCACCGCTTCCTTGACGGTGTAGCAACGGTGTTCCCATCACCACATTTTCTAGCATTATCATCATTGGATACATCAATTTTTGCACATCTAGTATGCATCCCATTAATAGGAACAAAGCATTGTAATGGGATCCCATTTAACGTGGTTGTCTACTTGATGGGCCACTTTACCAAAGAGATGCTAGCCACATCAGGCATGTTCTCACTAATTTCATTCTGCCTTTCAATACCCACACCCACAAAATCATCACCAAGTACATGGAAGCTAACATAATCGTTTGGAAATACATATAAGATGGTCTCTTCATGTACAATATGCATCATAGTGTCATCCTTTAAAAGTACCCTTTGATTTCTCCAAGATTCTTGTATCAATGTTTCAAACTCTGGGCTTGTTATAGGTATTGCATCTGTAAGTAGAGGATCATGTTGATCCCCTTGTTCATCAGCACTGTAGCTTTCATTTGTGTCAATTGGGTTCTCATTATCATGGAAGACTGGAAAGAAGCTTGGGCCATAGAATTCCACTCCATAATGAGCTTTGGAGAGATGTAGTATCCATTGTAGGAAAAGGGGCACCACATCCTTAAAAAATTCCTCCACTAGTATAGATACATTTCCTTGCCCTATCTTTGTATCACCACATGTGGAATTTGGATCTGTTCTACACACACAACCAATACAAACAATTTCATTACAATAATCAAATGTACTTTCTCCCCAGATTCGAAGTCCATTCTGTAAGTGTTCTAATGTCATCACTAAACGACTATAGAACTTGCATCTCAATGTCTAAGTAATCCTTAATTATTGCAATGGAAGCAACATTTGAGAAGTGATGCATATTGTCTCAAGAACCCCCTCCCTATTTAAGTGGCATAGCTTGGACAAGTGGTGGACCTAGTTTCAAAGATCAATGTCCAAGGTGAACTAGTGCATGACCCTGGTTTCTAGTGTCCAAGTAGTCATTTCCACAAACCATCCATGGTAATAAACATAGTAGCTACACTCCTTTCACACATTTACCTTGAAACAATAGAGATAGCTTCTTTCAGTAGAGCTAGCTTGGGCAAGTGGTGGAGCTTAAAACCACCTTGGGCTAAAACCTCCATAATACAATGGTTAGTAGGTTGGAAAAGTGGTGGACCTCTACCCAGAACATCCCTAGTAGTAAACATAGTAGCTACACTCCATTCACACATTGACCTTCAAACAATAGACAAAGGACTATTCAATAAAACTAGCTTGGATAGGTGATGGACCTTCAAACCACCTTGGGATAAAACCTCCATAACATAATGATTAGTAGGTTGGAAAAGTGGTGGAACTCTACCCCAAACCATCCATGGTAGTAAACATAGTAGCTACACTCCATTCACACATTGACATTTAAACAATAGATGTAGGACTTTCCAATAGAGCTAGCTTGGACGGGAATGGATACTAGGTTGGACAAGTGATGAACCTCTTCCCCAAAACATCCATGGGAGTAGACAAAGTAGCTACACTCCATTTAAACTTTGACCTTCAAACAATAGAGATAGGACTATTCAATAGAACTAGCTTGGACAGGTGGTGAACCTTGAAACCACCATGGGCTAAAACCTCCACAACACAATGATTAGTAGGTTGGTCAAGTGGTGGACCTCTACCCCAAACCATCCATGGTAGTAAACATAGTAGCTCGGCTTCATTCACACATTCACCTTGAAACAATAGAAATAGCTTCTTTCAATATATAGTTGGGGGACCTTCAAACCACCTTGGGCTAAAACCTCCATAACACAATGTTTAGTAGGTTGGACAAGTGGTGGACCTCTGCGCAAAACCATCCATGGTAGTAAACATAGTAGCTCCACTCCATTCTTTCACTGACCTTGAAATAATAGAGATAGATTCTTTCAATATATCTAGCTTGGACATATGGTGGACCTTCAATAAAACACCTTGGGTTAAATACTCCATAACACAATGGATAGTAGGTTGGAGAAGTGGTGGACCTCTGCCTGAAACCTTCCATGCTAATAGAAATAGTAGCCACACTACATTTACACATTGACCTTGAAACAATAGAGATAGCTTGTTTCAGTACAACTAGATTGGACAGGTTGTGGATCTTCAAACCATCTTGGGCTAAAGTGTCCATGACACAACGGATAGTAGGTTGGACAAGTGGTGGACCTCTGTTTCAAACCATCCATGTTAGTAAAAATAGTAGGTACACTCCATTCACACATTGACCTTGAAACAATAGAGATAGCTTGTTTCAGGAGAGCTAGCTTGGACATGTGTTGGAACTTCAAACCACCTTGTACTAAAGCCTCCATGACACAATGGATAGTCGGTTTGTAAGATAGGGGTGACTAGAGCTTGAGATTCCACCACCCAAACACCCTTTATATAGGCATGCCCTTGGCCCTTTGCCCTAGTTGGACTCCTTGTTCCACACTGCCTAGCCCGGCCCTACCTTGTCTAGTCCGGCCTTGCCGGTGTCTTGATATTACTCCCTCCTTAAGAAGAGTTTTCGTCCTCGAAAACAAAAGTGGGAAACTTCTTCTTAAGAACACTAAAGTTTTCCCAAGTGGCACCTTCTTCAGGTTGGTCTTTTCACTTGGTTAAAGCTTGTTGTCATACGTGATGACGTGTACGCAACTCATGATAATCAAGAACATGTTTAGGTTCATGCGGTAAGGTAGGAGGTTCAATGTAATCAACCAAAACCTGTTGGTCAATGAAATTGTTCTCCCCATGTAACCGCTTTCGTAGACGGCTTACATGAAACACCGGATGAATGCGAGAATGTGAAGGTAGTAATAGTTTGTAGGCATGATCACCTACTCGCTTGAGTATTTTGAAAGTCCCACAATATGGGGGAGATAATTTAGGCATCGGTCCAATTTTCAGACTTTCTGAATGTTCTGGCACATGTAAAAATACTTACTCCCCTTCTTTGAAGGTAACTTGCCGACCTTTCTCATCAGCATATTTCTTATACCGATCCTGTGCTTGCTAGACATTCTGACGAGCAAGTTTCAACATATCCATGTGGTCTTGGAGAAAATCCTTAACCTGTTGGAGTTTTTCGGTTTCCAACTCCACCGTAACTGGTGACCTAGGTTGAAACCCGTACATGAGCATGAAAGGACTAAAACCTGTTGTGACATGCTTAGCACTGTTGTAGGCAAACTCAAGAATAGGTAAGTATTCTTCCCAGTCTGACTATTTTTTGCTGACGTATGCTCTTAGCATATTCTCTAGCACCTGGTTAACCCGTTCCGTTTGACCATCCATTTCTGGATGATCAGCTGTACTGAGGTTTAGTTGTGTACCCAATAGTTTAAATACAGCTCTCCAAAAGTGGCTATTAAACTTGGGATCACGGCCACTAACAATGTTACTTGGCAAAACCATACAATTTGTATAGATTGTCCACAAATAACTTGGCTAGTTCTGGTGTCTTAATCGTTGATTTGGTTCGAATAAACTTACATAGTTTAGTTAACCTGTCTACGACCACCCATACCGAGTCATGACCTCGTATAGTGGTTGATAAACCTACAATAAAATCCATAGAGATACTTTCCCATTTTCCACTAGGAATCTCCAAAGGATGTAAGAGTCATCCTGATTTCAGGCGCTCTGCCTTGTTAACTTGACATTTTTGGCATTGCAAGACATAAGCTTGAACAAAGCCATTTAGACCTGGCCAATAAAACTGTCGTCGTACGAGAGCATAAGTTTTTCTAATCTCCGAGTGCCCTGCACTTGGAATATCATGACATTTATAAAGAATTTGGCAGCGAGTGTCTGTGTCTGTCGGTACATAAACTCTCCTCCTGTGGAGTAGGTACCCATTGTCGATGGTAAAATGCTTCCATTGCTGTAGTTCATCACTTGATAAAGGAGAACTAGGTGTGGAGGTTAACTATACACTACCGTCATTGGAGTGAGAAGGATCCCTCTTTTGAACATGGCTCCACACTTTGGAATATGCTTCATCATGCTCATATTTTCCCTCGAGAGAATCTAAAAATTCACTACAAAGTTTCGTGAACAAGAGTGAATTGATCTCTGGCATTCGACTTAGAGCGTCTACCACTACAATTTATCGGCCTTTGCGATACCTTAGCTTGGCGTCATATTCTTGAAGGATCTCGGCCCACCTGGCTTGTTGACCCTTTAAATCTGTTTGTTGTGTAAACCATTTGATGCTTTCATGGTCAAACACAATCTCAAACTGAGCACCATACAGAGAATGCCGCCATGTTTTTAAGGCAGACACTATTGCATAGATTTCGCATTCGTCAGCAGAATAGTTATGCTGAGCTGCATCAAGATTCTTACTTTCAAATGCAATCGGTCGTCCATCTTGTAACAAGACTGCTCCAATAGCATGATCACTCGTGTCCGTTTCCAAAATGAATGGTTTCAAAGGATCTACAACAGCCGGTATAAGAGCTGCAGCTAATGCATCCTTGAGCGTATCAAAACTATGCTGTTGAGCGGATCCCCACTGAAAAGATTTTCCTTTGCCTTTTAGTTGATCCATCATAGGAACAACAATTTGAGCATAGTTTTTAATGAACCTTCGATACAAACCTGTAAATCCTAAAAATATCTGTAATTCTTCTAGATTTTTAGGAGGAGGTCATTTCTTGATGGTATCCACTTTGGATTGATCCATGTATAGGCAGTGAGCTAAAATAACATGCCCTAAATAATGAAGTTTATCTTTTAGAAAATCACATTTAGATTCCTTGGCATATAGCTTGTTTGTGTGTAATAACTCAAACACTTTCCTGAGATGTTGTAAGTGTTCTTCTTCAGAAGCACTATAGACTAGGATTTCATCGAGGAAAACAATGAAAAATTTGCCCAAATATGCCTTCAAGACACTATCCATAAGTGTCATGAATGTTGCGGGCGCATTGGTTAACCCAAAGGGCATCACCAAAAACTCGTAGTGTCCAAACCGTGTTAGGAATGCAGTCTTAGGTATATCGGCAAGCCAAATACAGACTTGGTGATATCCTGACCGCAAGTTGATTTTCGTAAAAATGCGAGCATGAGTTAGCTTATCAAATAGCTCATCGACTCTTGGCAATGGGTATTTGTTCTTAACTGTAACCACATTTCAGCCCCGGTAGTCTAGGCACATGAGCATACTGCCGTCCTTTTTCTTCACTAAAAGGATAGGCGAAGCCCATGGTGAAGAACTGGGTTGTATAAACCCTCTCCTAAGGTAGTCAGCAAGCTGACGCTCCACCTCAGCAGCCTCTGAGTAACTCATATGGTAAGGTGGTTTACTAATAGGTTCACAGCTTGAAGCCACGTAAGTGCTATGTTGTACTGATTGTGTCGGCGGTAATTCTAATGGAAAATCATTAGGAAATACATCTTGAAATTCCTTTAATAATTTTTGTAATTGACTAGCAACGTTTGCTTGTTTAGAATTAGCAATTGGTGGAATAGAGGAGAGAGAAGCATGCGGCATTGAGGAATGTTCAATAGACTCAATATTACAAAGAAAATGAGACAGTGAGTAGCACAAGAAAACCTGATCTATTTCATTATCAAAAACGAGCTGCATAAGCTCAGCGATACAAATCAGTGATGATGAAAGTATATATTTTTCTCCTAACAACAACACATGTGCGCCATCGGATTCAAACATCAAGCTATTGTGCTCATAGCTACGCTTCAATGATGGTCCTAGGCTATGCAACCAATCCCTACCAAGAACCACATCAGCCCTTTCCATGTTCATAACTTGAAAATACAAATAAGTAGAGTATCCTTGTACTTCCAATGGAACAACTCGGCATTGAGTATCCAATATTTCAGTATCATGTCCATTCATCATTACTACCTTGTAGCGGTGGGTACTCAGAGTTTGAGGCAGTTTGAGCTTTTTCACCATTCCATAATTGATGAAATTGTGAGTAGCACCGTCATCTACCAAGATCCACACCTTGTGCCCTTGCAAATATCCGTGCATACGTAGTAATGTGGTCCAAAGGTTTGTTTCCACATGGAAGCTGTGAGACAGCATTCATGCACCACCTCAGTGTGTGTTACTTCCACTGTGGAGAATTTTAAGGAAGACTCAAGAGATAGTAGTTGCACCGTGTGCACTGCTTTCTCCTTCCCCTGAGCAACAGATTTTCCCTTGGGACGATCCTTTTTTCCATGAACTCTTCCTAAACATTGAAAACATAACTTTTCTTTCTTGGCTTTATCAAAATCCTCAGGAGAGAGAGGACCCCTGGACCCCTTGGGTTGTTTAGATTCATCTGAATTAGCAACTAGAAATTTTCTTTTATTGTGCCTATACTGAGTGCGTGTATTACCATGTATACTAGCAGGCATGTTACTATGATGTGTTTTCTTCTCATCAGGGTCATCATGCATATGTGCTTTCACTATGGCTTCCTCAAGTGTTTTAGGGTCGTGGGTCTTGACATACTTCTTAAGCTCGGGTGTCAGAACTCATATGAATCCTCGTACTTGTTGAAAGGTATCCAAGCCTTCCAACTTGAGGATAACGTCCCAATAGTGAGAGATATATTCAAGGAGTGATGGGTATTCGTGCATGGAACATGTGTCGCAAGCCATCTAATTATGATCGATCTCCTTTGTAGGAAAAAATTCCTTGCTAAACATTGCTTCAAAGGCTGCCCAACTCTATGGTATGATGTTCTTCTCCTTGAGAGACCTCCACCATTTGTAGGCCTTGCCTTCTAGAGTCAAGCTCGTCTCCAGAGCTCTAACTGCATCCGGAGTACACCGTAAGGCGTGAATTCCATCCCACTTGCTGAGAAAGATATTCAATGCATCCTTATTGTGGTCTCGGTCTTCTCCCTTAAAGACTGGTGGCTTAAAGTTCTTTAACAAGTCATCCACCTCTTTTGCAGTGAGAGTATGCAATGTATCATTAGTTGGGCCTTGCCCTTGGGCCTTGCCCTTGTGTGCCAACGTGCTCATGCATGTGGGTGTCAACAGGACTCTTAGACTATTGATGCATTAATTGAATTACTAATGTGGAGAGTTTAGTGACATTTCATTTAAAGCTTTAATATTTTCATCCATGACTGTCATGCGTGTCTGAAGTGCACGAAATTCTTGAAAATTGAGCAATTCATAAGTATCTTCTCCTACCATAGCATCGTGGGTACTCTCCTTGAGAGGATCTAGCCGCGGGCCATCATTGGTAGGATTAGGAGTACGTTGCTCAAAATCGTATGTCATATGGATATCCAAATCCATGGCTACACAGTGCGGTGAAGGAAGTATTCAAAAAAAATTACGTGATATTGAGAGCACTCACAAAGTATAGTAGCCATGCTAACTCCGTCAAAATCGAGATTAGTCTGCCGTATATGGAAATCCACAAGCTCTTAATAGTTGAATCAATTAGGCTTGAAGATGCCGACAAAAACTTGTACTGCTTAAGACGTAATTGTGCGCTTTGAAACATCGTAGATGACTTAATCTTCTCGAAGGAAGAAGGTGCAATCGATACTTGTTCAAAAATTTCAACTCCTCCAAAGTTAACTGTGACCGATTTCTGCAATTTATGAACTTTTGACAATTTGCCAAGAAGTGACGGCTTACCGAAGAAGTTCGTGGCTCCGTGCTGATGCTTATGTCGAATCTTGGCCGACAACCGTCAAAAAACTTGTGTATGGGGTGTGTGCTCGGTTGGGCATGCACCCTTGCTTGATTTAATTGGGGAAATTGCCAAAGGCCAAAGGCATTAGGGTGCTTGTAGTGTGAAAAAAATGCTGCCAGAGTCGATTATGGAGACCTGTAGCGCTGTGAGGGCGAGGGAGAGAGAGAGATGCTTGTGCACGCTGTCCCGGACGTTGCTACAGTGACGGGATATGCTCCTCATCGCAGCGTGCATCCGCCAAGCCGAGCCACACGCGATATGGAGGAGATTGAGGTTTCCTCACTCCTCGGCACAAGTGGCTCTGCACGCACTGTCTTTTTTTGGCTCGTCCCTTAGCAGGCGGCTCTTCACATGCAAAAATCCCTGAGTGGCTCCACGCCCTCTTGCCCAAAATAGATCATGCTCTGATACCAATGTAAGACAGGGGTGACTAGAGCCTGAGAGTCCACCACCCAACCACCCTTTATATAGGCATGCCCCTGGCGCTTTTCCCTAGTTGGACTCCCCGTTCCACACCGCCTAGCCCAGCCCTGCCTTGTCTAGTCCAGCCTTGTCGGTGTCCTGACAAGGTTGGACAAGTGGTGGACCTCTGTCCCAAACCATCCATGGTAGTAAACATAGTAGCTACACTCCATTGACACATTGACCTTGAAACAATAGATATAGCTTCTTTCAATAGAGATATCTTGGAGAGGTGGTGGACCTTAAAACCACCTAGGGCTAAAGCCTCCATAAGATAATGGGTAGTAGGTTGGACCTAGTTGTAATATAATCACTAAAATACTATAGAAATTTCATCTCAATTTCCAAGTAGGCCTTAATTCTTTCAATGGAAGCAAGGTTTGCGAAGTGGTGGATATTGGCTCAAGAACCCCTCCCTATTTTAGTGACATAGCTTGGACAAGTGGTGGACCTAGTTTTAAAGCTCATTGTCCAAGGTGAACTAGTGCAAGACCCTGCTTCCTAGTGTCCAAGTAGTCATTTCTTCTGAAAATGTAAGCAAGGTTGGACAAGTGGTGGAACTACTTTTAATGAACAGTTTCAATTTCCAATCTCCAAGTATCCGTTGTTGAAGTTGAACTACTAATGGAAAAACAAAGTGGTTGGTAGTGGATAGTGGACTAGGGTTACTATGTTCAAGCATAGCTTGGAAAAGTGGTGGACCTAGCTTTAATGGCCAATGAATAAGGTGAAATATTAATGCAAACGCAAAATGGTCGGCGGGAAGACCAAGTGGTGGAAAGTGGATGAGGCCTACTAAGAGTATAGTGTGGACAAGTGGTGGACTAGTTTTGATGGTGAATGCCAATGGTAAACTACAAATGCAAGAAGGAGTTGGTTGGTGAACCAAGTGGTGGATATTGGTCCAGTTTTACTATCTAGTTTTAATGGCCAATTCCAAAGGTGAAATATTAATGCAAGAACAAAGTGGTTGGACAATTGGCAGGGTGGAACCCAGTTGCGGATAGTGCTATTTTAGAGTAGTACAACGTGGACAAGTGGCGGGCCTAGTTCTAATTGTCCATGAATAACGTGAACTACGTATGCAAACACAAAGTGGTTGGCGAGCAGAACAAGCAGTGGAAGTGGACGAGACCTGCTAGAAGTATAGCTTGGACAAGTGGTGGATCGGATTTTAATGGTCAATGTTGAAGGTGAAATATTAATGCAAGAACAAAATTGGGGACAATTGGTAGTGGAACCCAATGGCGGATAGTGCTATGTTAGAGTAGTACAACTTGGACAAGTGGTGGACCTAGTTATGGTCCATGACTAAGATGAACTACTAATGCAAAAAAAAAAGTGGTTGGCGTGCAAAACAAGTGGTGGCAATGGATAGGGCGTTGCCATAGTATAGCTTGGACAAGTGGTGTACTTAGTTTTAATGGCCAATGCTAAAGGTAAAATACTAATGCAATAAAAAACTGGTTGGACAATTGACGGTGGGTCCCGGTGGCAGATAGTGGACTAGGCCTACTATGTTAGACTACATGTTGAACAAGTGAGGCGTGTAGGTTTTGGAGTAAGATCTTGCTTCCCGATGTGAAGGGCTTGGAAAGCAACAGAAGCAGTCATGGAAGAGTCTAAGACCGGTTTAATAATGTGACTTGTGTCTATTTTGATTACCCTTTTGTCCAAGAAGTTATATGCTCTAGGAAGGTCTAACAACGGTGCTGCTTCCACCAATTCCTTGACCATTCGTCCTTTCATCACATGGTTACTAGATTGGTTTTCAAGTGAAGCCATGTGATAGCTTTTGGGAATATGAACAACTTAATTGTCCCATTTTGTGCTTTAATTCTATGCAGGTGGCCTTTGAAACTGATATGAAACTTGTGTCTCTCTAGACTTTTTAGGGTAAGGATTCTTAAGTTCGGTACCCCAAAAGTTTTAACTTGGAAAAGGTATTAAGAAACACATTTAAAACCAAAACGTCTTTAAAAGGTGTGTACATTATCTCGCAAGCTTTCATCCTAGCCCTTGGTTGCTATATTCTAAGTTCCCAGCCAAAAGTTATGACAGCACAAGCAACTTGGACTTGCAGTAGCATAATAAAACTCAAAACAGGCTATATTTGAAGTTTAGGTCCCATATGTGCCATAAGACACAAGCCGCGATTTAGGTCATTATCCTTCTAATCTTAAAGGTCGTGTTTACTGCTTACCTGGCATTCGCACACAAAAAACAAAAACCAGGGGTCGCTTTCACGCACAACACAAAATAGGTATTGCTGCAGAGGCTGTCATCAACAGAGAAAGATGTCACTACTATCATCACCAAGCAGGTCTCCATCGTAGAGCAGGTCACTATTGCAAACCAGGTTGCTATTGTAGGTGGTATTGATATCGAAAAACAGCTCGACATTGCAGAACAACTCGCCATCACCATCTAAGAAAATCAGGTCGCTATTGCCATCTTCAAGCAATCGCCATCTTAGAGCAGGTTGCTCCATCACATAGCAAGTCACTATTGCAAAGCAAGTCGTTATTGCAGAGCAGGTCGCTATTGCGAAACACATTGACACAACAAAATAGGTCAACATCGTAGAACATGTACAGCTCTCTCTCTCTCTCTCTCTCTCTCTCTCTCTCTCTCTCTCTCTCTCTCTCTCTCTCTCTCTTTCTCTCTCTCTCTCTCTCTCGCACTCTCTTCCATCAATTATCTATCATTCTTTTTTTCAAAGAGACATAATTTACGTTTTAAAGTTTTAGGGTTTAGTATTGTTATTATGCAAATACGTATATTGTATTACTCTGCGAATACACATATTTCAACATACAGAGATATGAAAATATATTCTTTGTGTAATATTAAATCATACTGTATTAACACTAAACGTGAATGACAAGTCAACTTATTACTTGTGTCAATTGCTTAAATCTTGTTTTGGCCATATGGTTGGTCTTTGTTGAGTTGTTGATGGCTACTTTCTTTGCCTGTTGTTGTGAAATGGCTGAAATATGAAATGTTTGACCTAGAATTTTGGTGGATGTATAATGTTGGGGTTTTTCTTGGTGTTACTGGTTGGGCAAGTGGTGGACCTTGTTTGGCTATCGATGCAAAAAATGTGATTCAACAAGGGTGGATTTAAATTTAGGCGGGACAAAGACATCCTTTTAACTGAACTTGCTTTCAAATTTGAATCTGGATGGGAAAACTTGAATTTAAGAGAGACGGTGAAGTTGATTTAGGTGGGATTATTTAAATTTGAGCGTCTTGATTTGAATTTAGGCGGGATGATTTAATTAGGTGGTTTAATTCAAATTTAGACGGGATTATTTAAATTTAGGCAATTTCATTTAAAACGAGCTAGCTTGGATAAGTGATGGACCTTAAAACAAAACACAATGGATAATAGGTTGGACAAGTGGTGGACCTCTTCCCCAGACCGTCCATGGGGGTAAATATGGTAGTTACACTCCATTCACACATTGACCTTCAAAAAATAGAGATAGCTTCTTTCAATAGATTTAGCTTGGAGAAGTAGTGGACCTTCAAACCAACTTGGACTAAAACCTTTATAACACAAGAGATAGTAGGTTGGACAAGTGATGGAACTCTGCCCCGGACCATCTACAGGAGTAAACATAGCATCTACACTCCATTCACACATTGGCCTTCAAACAATAGAGATATGACTATTAAATAGAGCTAAATCAACAGGTAGTGGACCTTCAAACTACCTTGGACTAAAACCTCCATAACACAATGTATAGTGGTTGGACAAGTGTTGGACCTCTACCCAAAACCATCCATGCTATCACAGTAGAGATAGGAATATTCAATAGAGCTAGCTTGGAAAAGTGGTGGACCTTAAAACCACCTTGGGAAAAAACCTCTATTACACAATGGTTAGTAGGTTGGACAACTGGTGGACCTCTGCCCAGACCATCCCTGGTAGTAAACATAGTAGCTACATTCCATTCACACATTGACCTTCAAACAATAGCAATAGGACTATTCAATAGAGCTAGCTTGGACAGGTGGTGGACCTTCAAACCACCTTGGGCTAAGACCTCCATAACATAATGGATAGTAGGTTGGACAAGTGTTGGACCTCTACCCGAAACCATCCATGCTATCACAGTAGAGATAGGAATATTCAATAGAGCTAGGTTGGATAGGTAGTGGACCTTCAAACCACTTTGGGCTAAAACCTCCATAAAACAATGGTTAGTAGGTTGGACAAGTGGTGGACCTCTTCCCAGACCATCCCTGGTAGTAAACATAGTAGCTACACTCCATTCACACATTGACCTTCAAACAATAGCGATATGACTATTCGATAGAGGTAGCTTGGATAGGTGGTGGACATTCAAACCACCTTGGGCTAAGACCTCCACAACACAATGGATAGTAAGTTGGACAAGTGTTGGACCTCTACCTAGAATCATCCATGCTATCGCAATGGAGATAGGACTATTCAATAGAGCTAGGTTGGATAGTTGGTGGACCTTCAAACCACCTTGGGCTAAAACCTTCATAACGCAGTGGTTAGTAGGTTGGACAAGTGGTGTACCTGTACTCCAAACCATACATGGTAGTAAACATAGTAGCTACACTTCATTCACACATTGACCTAGCTTCAAACAATAGATATAGCTTCTTTTAGTACATCTAGCTTGGAAAGATGGTGACCTTCAAACAACCTTGGGCTAAAACCTTCGTAACACAATGATAAGTAGGTTGGACAAGTGGTGAACCTCTACCCCAAACCATCCATGGTATTGAACATAGTAGCTACAATCCATTCACAAATTGACCTTCAAACAATAGATATAGATTCTTTCAATAGATCTAGCTTTGACAGGTGGTGGACCTTCAAACTACCTTGGTCTAAAACCTCCATAACACAATGGATAGTGATTTGGACTAGTGTTTGAACTTGACCGGCCCAAACTATCCACACTATCAAGTTAGAGATAGGACTATTCAATAGAGATAGTTTGGATAGGTGGTGGACCTTCAAACTGTTGGAGCTATATATGGTTAACTCTACTCAACTTGGTCTCACCTATATATTTGTATCTTGTCCTCAATATGAATCAGTCTTTGGGAGCGTACATGGTGTGTCTCTTGTCTCGTCTCTCTCTCTTTCTCTCTACATCTCAACATGGTATCAGAGTGGTAACAATCACGCGCCGATTCAATTCATGGTGACAAAACAGTATGTGTATGCGATTCGCATGTAAGATTCAAAATTGATACAAATTTTATTTTTGAGCGTTGATTCTTGTTAATTGTGGTTGTTTTGTGTTAAGAAGAATATGATTAGTATTTTGTGTGGCATTTATTGCTAATCAATCTAATCGTTGATTACGTTTTCTTGTTGATGACACCCTGAACTTCATCTCAATTTTTCGGGGTGTTCTGCTCAAAATTTGGAGAAACGGGGAAAGCGCAATGGAGCACAGCGCACTTTTCATCCAAAACTTGTTCGTATCCTCGAGATCTTCGATTTGATCTCTAGGTTTGCGTCAATCGGAGTTCGCAGCAGAAAGTTATGTTGTTTTTACTGCAATAGAGCTTGACGCAGCCTTCTTCGTCCTACTTCTTCGTGAAGCGTCCGCGATCGTTTTTCTTATTTTGGCGTTAACTTTTTCGAGCAGATTTAGCTTTTTGCTACTCGTATTGTGGCCGTCAATCTTGCATCTCACGCCACTCTATTTTGAGGACTCTTTTATTATTAACGTCTACTTTACCCTGCCTTTTTGGGTGACGTCTCTCACATCTTTGGACGTTCCTTGAGCATCCTTCTTACGTTTATCGTTGACAGAACACAGTACTCATATCTCTCTCTGCGGCCTTCACCGTATATGGTGTGCAGATTCTGCGATCTTATCTTATACGTCTTCTCGCAACAAGATATGGCTATGAATATTCTCGTCAACGGCTTTCCTTCTGGCCAGCGTTCTATTCCTCCTTTCCAATGTCAAGGATTTCCGGGCTGGAAAGCAAAGATGTTGTTAATTCTTGAAGGTGATGAACTCTCCGATGTTGTTCTTGGAAATCGTGTTTGTCCGCCTCAGCCTGTTGATATGGATAATGATAACGTGCTTATCACTGAAGGACCTATATTTGAAGCTTGGAATGTTGCCTATACGGATTGGCAATGACGTGATAAAGCAGCTCATCCGTATATTCTTTCTACTCTTACTGATTCCCTTTTGCTTGATATGTATGAACTGCCTACTTCCCACGATGTATGGAAGTACCTTATTGCAAACTTTCAGAAGAAATCTGTTATAGAAATACTTTATTTGAGAGGGTTGCTTAACAAATTACAATATGAAGTTGGTGCTGCCATGACGGGACATATTGAATCATTCAAATCTATTATTAATCAACTTACTGCTGCCGATGATCTTGTTCCACAAAAGCAACTGATTACACTTCTCCTTGATACGGTGAAGGACTCTTCTTATGATAACATTGTTACTATTCTCTCTAATAAGGATGGTCTTGATTTCGACCAAGCATGCATGTCTTTAATTGAATACTCTCAACGTCAAGAATGTCGTAATGTTGGTCACGATACAGCTATGATTTCACAAGAGGAGACTGAGTCACAACAGATGGAACATGTTTTTTATGCTCGAAGGCGTCCTTTTCAACGAGGAAACCGCAGAGGTGGCCGTCGCGGTAATATTTTCTCTCGTCTCAAATTTCCTAATAAGAAATGTTCTTACTGCAACAGAAATGGCCATACTGAAGATGATTGTTGGGCACGTCAATATGATGAAGAACACAATATTACCACAAAGCAACCACGTCTATCTAGAGACTCTTCTTCTTCTTCTTGTGAATATTGTGGACTTCTTCCACTCGAATTTTGCGAGGAGTATTACATGTACCAGATCTTCAACGTAATCTTCTTTCAGTTGCTAGACTTGTTGATCTTGGTCTGTTTGTTGGATTTGATCATACCAAATGCCGAATTGAGAAAGATGGACAGACTATAGCCACTGCTCCTCGAAACACTAACTTGTTTGAACTCTCTCTCAACGATGCTGTAGAAAATGCTGTCACTGCTCCTGGTGATCATGATTGCAAAGTATGGCATCACCGTTTTGTTCATGCTGATTTCTCAAAACTCCTTGATCTTCAACGTCGTGATCTTGTTCATGGCATGGATCTTAAAGACCATTCCCATATGAGAATTTGTGAATTTTGTGCTATTGGGAAACACAATCGTAAACCGTTTCCTCTTTCAAATACAACTCATTCTCATGACATACTAGATCTTGTTCAACCTGATATATGTGGACCTCTACCTTCTTCGAGATCACAATATCGCTACTTCATTACTTTCATTGATGATTTCTCAAGGTATACGATTGTATTTCTACTTACACAAAAATCTGAAGCCTTATCTGTTTTCAAACAATTCTACAAGGCTGCGGAACTTCAAACTGGTCGTCGCCTTAAGAAGCTTCGTAGTGACAATGGAGGCGAATATGTTTCTTGAGAGTTTGTGAGTTACTGTGCTGACAGTGGAATTCATCATGAACACACTATTCCATATTCGCCTCAACAGAACGGTGTTGTTGAACGGAATCGCACTATTCTCAATGTTGTAAGATGTATGCTGATTCATTCTGGCTTATCTCGTGTTTTCTGGGCTGAAGCTACTTTGACAGCAGTATTTATTCAGAATCATCTTCCTACTATTGCACCCTCTGGTAAGATACCCATCACAACATGGACAGGTGACATTCCTTCTGTATCTCATTTTCGAACCTTTGGATGTATTGCTTATATTCATGTTCCCAAAGAAACACGAACAAAGCTTGATGCTCCTGGTCTTAAAGTTATTTTTATTGGATATTCTGACACTTCCAAAGGCTACAAATTCTATGACCCTTCCTCCAAGAAAGTAATTGTGAATCGTGATGCTACTTTTAACGAACAACTTATGGGAGGCTCATGGTCCATGGATGATTCTGATGATACTAAATCATTGCTTCAGGCTTTTCCATTTATTTCAGAAGATGAAACTCTTCCTATAGAGCAACTTTCCTCTTCACAACCATCCATTCCGAATGTTGCCAATGATGATATTGATATTTTTGTTGATCTGCCTATTGATTTTGAACATGGCTCATGTCATGTTTATGATGACGATATTGCTGATAATTCTTTTTCTACTTATGAAGATCCCGTTACTTATGATGAAGCTATCTCTTCACCACAAAAGGATCAATGGCAAGAGGCTATGGAAGCAGAGTACGATTCTCTTATCTCTAAAGGTACATGGATACTAACTGAATTACCTCCTGGTCGTACAACTATTAAATGTAAGTGGGTGTATAAGACAAAAGTAAAAGCAGATGGATCTTTTGACAAGTTCAAGGTGCGTTTAGTTGCAAAAGGCTACTCCCAAGTAGCTGGTGATGATTATCAAGAGACTTTTTCACCAGTTGTTCGCATTACAAGTGTTCAAGTTTTATTGGCATTTGCTGTTCAATTTGATTTAGAAGCTCATCAAATGGATGTGCGAACTGCTTTTCTGAATGGTGATTTGGAAGAGGAAATTTATATGGAACAACCAAAAGGGTTTGTTATTCCACGTAAAGAAGACCTTGTTGCTCAACTCCGTAAGGCACTATATGGTCTCAAACAAGCTTCGCGAGCCTGGTATACAAAATTTGATCTTTTTCTCACCTCTAAAGGATTCATCTCTTGCTCGTCAGACCCCAACTTATACATAACGCCAAGGTAGCAGTTTTGTGATTCTTGCTCTTTATGTGGATGATACCATCCTTGTTTCCAATGATTTGGGATTTCTTCAGCAAGTGAAAAAGTTATTGTCTTCTGCATTTGATATGGTGGATCTTGGAGAGATTCACTCGTGTCTTGGCATTCAAATCCAACGAAACCGTACAAAAGGTATTTTATTCCTTCGATAGTCATAGTTTATTGCAGATACTATTCAAAAATTTGGTATGGAATCTACACATTCAGCGAACACACCTTGTCTTGCGAGCTCTACGAAGAACACTTCTGACAATGGCGGTCAACTTGTCCCAAATCAACCTTATGCTAGCCTGATTGGATGTCTTCAGTTTGTTGGCATGAACACTCGTCCTGATATTCTATTTGCTGCTAATTATCTTGGACAACATCTTGCATGTCCTTCTCTTAAGCATTGGTCTGCTGCAAAGCGTGTATTGAAATACTTGAAAGGCACTACAGATTTTGGTTTAGTCTATCGATGACAACTCACATCGGATTATATGCAATCTCTTTCTCTTTTGGGTTACACAGATGCAGACTGGGCAAGCTCACATTTATCTATGCGATCTACTAGTGGAAATTGCTTCTTTATAAATGGTTGTCTTGTTTCTTGGACCAGCAAGAAACAACGTTGTGTTGCAGTTTCTACGACTGAGTAAGAATATGTTGCGGTATCACTTGCAGCTCGTGAGTTGATTTGGCTTCGACAAATGCTAGTTGATATTGGTCACTCTCCTCTTTCTAGCACACCCTTGCGGTGTGACAACCAAAGTGCTATTAGTCTTGCAAAAGACTATGTTCAACATAATAAGTCAAAGCACATTGCTGTCCATTATCATTATGTCAGGTATGAAGTACGCAAAGGAACCATTATGGTTGAACACTGTCTAAGTGACCAGATGATTGCAAACATTTTGACCAAAGGCCTCAACGAATCACGTTTCATCCTCTTGTGCTCAGATCTTGGAGTTGCTTCGGCCTCACTCTTTCTAGATTAGCTTCTTTGCTATTGTAATAGCTTTGTACATATGACATTGTAATCTTTTAGGTACCATGCACTATGCACACTCCACATTTGCACATTGTGATCTCTAAGTCACTTGAATATTTGTACATAGATACACAATTCACTTTCACATCATCATCGCTGGTTCATATTTTCACATTGTATATGGGCTTGGGTTTTTCCCTTGAACTCCCCAAGGGTTTTTTCATCCAAAGCTAGAGACCTTTGTTTGAGTGGGGGGGTTGGAGCTATATATGGTTCACTCTACTCAACTTGGTCTCACCTATATATTTGTATCTTGTCCTCAATATGAATCAGTCTTTGGGAGCGTACATGGTGTATCTCTTGTCTCGTCTCTCTCTCTTTCTCTCTACATCTCAACACAAACCACCTTGGGCTAACACCTCCATAACTCAATGGCTAGTAGATTGGAGAAGTGATGGACCTATACCCCAAACCATCCATGGTAGTAAACATAGTAGCTATACTCCATGCAAAAATTGATCTTCAAACAATAGAGATAGCTTCTTTAACAAGAGCTATCTTGTACAGGTGGTGGATCTTCAAACAACCTTGGGCTAAAACCTTCATAACACAAGGGTTAGTAGGTTGAAAAAGTGGTGGACCTCTGTCCCAAACCATCCTTGGTAGTAAACATAGTATACAATCCATTCACACATTGACCTTCAAACAATAGAGATACCTGCTTTGAATAAATCTATCTTGCACATGACCAAACAATTTAAATAGATTCTTTCAATACATCTAGTGTGAAGACCATATTAGGTAAAGTGGGAAAATCCCAATTCCCAGGTTGGACAACTTTCAATATATCATGTATAAAATATAGAGATTTTGTCAAAAATTTGAGTTTTCTTAAGGTCTCATTCCACTTTATGCACATACAATACACAATGAAAACAACTAAAATATCATGGTTTCAATCAATTGGATTATTAGGAGAGGAGTATATTGCATCCATTATCGTTGTCTATGTTCTACTGTCCTACCTACAACTTATCTCAACATGGAGAGCTTGGTTTCTAGGTCCACCACTTGTCCAAGTTAATGTAAAAGTGACTCAAGGTTCACAACTTGTGAAAGCAAGGATCCATTGAGGAATACAATCCACTTGGCTATTTTTCCTTGATTTATTGCATGTGAAAAACCAAGGTCCACTTCTAATCTATAACTTCTTAATTTGAGGCATGGGGCATACATAAAATATGTAGCATATGCTCTATTGCCTCATAGGAAGGTTGGTTTCAAGGTGCACTTATCCATGCTAGCCTATCTTGGAGAAATGATGGAGCTTGCTTCTCTCCTTGTTTCAATGGAGACTAGCTTGGACAAGTGGTGGACCTTTGCTTCTCTCTATGTTTCAATAGAGTTAGCTTGGACAAGTGGTGATCTTGGAACAAAACCCCCATGTAAAACATATCATGGGTATTCCAAGTGATTAGAAAGATTACCATTTAAGATATAACCTTATAGGTTGGACAACTAGATCTTGGCTTGGAGAAATGGTGGACCTTTAATTCTCTCCATGTTTCAATGGAGTCTATCTTGGAGAAATGGTGGAGCTTGCTTCTGTCCATGTTTCAATGGAGCCTAGCTTGAACAGTTGGTGGACCTTTGCTTCTCTCTATGTTTCAATAGAGTTAGCTTAGACATGTGGTGGATCTTCAAAATAAACCAACTACTATCAATGTTGCCTAGCTTGGACAAGTGGTGGAGTGTTTCTCTACTCCATGTTTCAATGGATCTTAGCTTGGACAAGTGTTGGACCTTAAAACAAAAACCCCATGTACAACATAGAATGGATTTTCTAGATTTCAATGGAGTCTAGCTTTAACAAATGGTGGAGCTTGTCTTCATCCATGTTTCAAGGAAACTAGCTTGGACAAGTGGTGGACCTTGTAACAAACCCTCCCATGTACAACATATCATTGGTTTTCTAAGTGATGGGAAGGAATACCATTCAAAATATAAACTTATAGCTTGGATAAGTAGTTGACTTTAAAACCAAATTCATCATAATACAATGAAATACAGGTCATCCAATTCCTAAATCTTGAGACCAAACCTCCCATGCTATTAGAGATAATATATTGGATAAGTGGTGGACCTTCTATTATTTTCCCATGCCTAGTTTAGACAACCGGTACACTTCGCAGCTATAAAGGTTGGACGAGTTGTGGCGCCTTGTTTCTATCCATGTTTTAATGGATCCTAGCTTGGACAAGTGGTGGACCTTGGAAAAAAGCTTCCATGTACAACATATATGAGGTTTTCCATGTTTTAATGGAACCTATCTTGGACAAATGGTGAAGCTTTCTTCTCTCCATGTTGATTTTGGAACTACCTTAGACAAGTGGTGGAGCTTTTCTTTTCTACTCTTCATAATATAATGAAGTATATGTTGGTTACATGGTGAATCTTAAGGCCAAACCTCCCATTTTACTAGAGATGATAGGTTGGACAAGTGGATCAACCTTCTATCATTTCTCCATGACTACATTGGACAATTAGTAGACATAACATCTCTCTATGTTGTCTAGAGATGAGCTTGGACAAGTGATGGACCCTGCTTCTCTCTTCCCTTGGTTTACTAGTTTGAAGACTCAGTATATATACTTTCTTGGATCTAGCTTGAACAAGTGGTGGACCTTGCATCCACAATCTTAATTCAGTACAAAAACGTATATGAAAAAATAATATAGGAATTTTGGTTTGAAGGTCAAGCAATTAGGTTCCAAATGCACATAATAATATATTTTCCACCCATACTAAAAGAAAGTTAAATATGTTATTACCAAATTGACAAAGGTAACGTCCAAGAATTATATATTTCCATCTTGTCAGATCTAAATCTTCATCAAGGCGACATGCATGTATACATCAACTTTCAAGCCATTCAAGAATACATGCACTTAGATTCCATAGTTTTGTTTTCAAAGTCTTTTAGGTTCTAAAACTAATACATAGTTCTTCTTAATATAATGACATAGAGTGTACAAGTGGTGTATCTTGAGACCAAACCACTCGTGCTACTAGTGATCCTAGCTTGGACAAGTGGTGGACCTTGGAAAAAAGTCCCCCTGTACAACATAGATGAGTTTTTTCATGTTTTAATGGAAGAGAGATTCGACAAATGGTGGAGCTTGCTTATCTCCATGTGGATTTTAGAACTAGCTTGGACAAGTGGTGGAGCTTTGCTTTTTTACTCTTCATAATACAATGATGTATAGGTTGGTTACATGGTGAATCTTAAGGCCAAACCTCCCATCTTACGAGAGATGATAGGTTGGACAAGTGGTCAACCTTCTATCATTTCTCTATGCCTATAATTAGACAATTAGTAGAACTAGCATCTTTCTATGTTGTCTAGAGCTGAGCTTGGACAAGTAGTGGACCTTGCTACTCTCTTCCCTTGGATTATTAGTTTGAAGACTCATTATATATACTTGCTTAGATCTATATAATTACTCATTAGTTAGGTTACAAGTGGGTATGTAATTTGTTAGCCTCAAGGGACTTTGAATATTGAATAGTAAGAAAGTCAAGTACTGGTTTGAAGATCTTTTGCTTATCTAAACTAGACTCTAACTCAATAATAAGTTTCATAAGTTCCACAAATTGTCCTATCTAGGCTCCAAAAGAGTCTTAATTGGTTTGTGCTAGATTCTAACTTCATTGATGGGGTAGAATCCTAGAAAAATGAGGCACTATAAGTTTTACCTTAGCTCAAATGGATTTTTCACTTAAACTCGACTGCAATTTGGCTATCTAGTCTTTGTCTCGATGGAGTTTAACACTAGATACATAGTAGTGATATTTAAGCTTCATGTCTCTTCACTTGATCGAGATATGAGACCATACTTTCAAGGTCACCACTTGTCTTACCTAAAGACCAATGTGAGAGATGGGAGCAAGAAAGCCATCCGATATTGTTTTAAGGACTATTACATAGGCAATCAATAACTTAAGTAAAGCAAAAAGACTTGGATCTTTCACAATTAATAACTTAAGTAAAGCCAAAAAGACTTGGATCTTTGACAGTTTTTTTCAAACTAAAAAAGCACAATCTCATGCTAACAAAACTATAAATCACAATTGAAAGGTTTGAACAAGAAAAAGATCAACAATCTTAATAAGAAGGATACTTTTCATTTCATTTGATGATTACAAACTAAAATAAAGTCTCTCAAGAAATTGATAAACAAAAAATGTAGGTGACTGCTTCATTATTTTGAGCAAAAATATCAAAATCTCTATTGATTGAGCTCCATCTAGTAGTATCCTTTGTAAGATCCTACAAGAAGGAATAAAAAGAAAGATTTGTTAGATACCATGCACATGAGTGTTCAAGCATGTGTATCAAGAATATATGACATGTCACTAGTACCTTAGGGTTGCTTTCTATCCAGCCTTAGAAGGTTGTTCTCAGCTTTCACCTTATTTATATAAGCCTTTGCTGTGGTTGCCTTCAAAACTCCTTTTGTGTTACAACCCAATTGCCTAGCTAAAGTGGTCAATTGTGATGCCTTCATGCTTTCAATGGGTGTACGCTCCTTTGCCAAGATCTCTTGTATTTGGGCTCTTCTCATTTCATTGCGGTGGCTTGTGTCACTTGCATCTTCAATGATAGTTTCATCTCTGTCACCTTTTGTAGGTGGTATTCTTCTTGTAAAGAACACCTTAGCTGACCAAACATCATTTTTCTGCTTCCAATACTCCATGATTTGTTTGTATTCACTATCATTTGTCACTATAGGTTGTCCATAACGAGTAGAAGCAATTAAATCACACACATCCCATCAAGTATGGCAGTAGCTCCTCCAAGAGCATATTGTCAACCATCTTCTCAGCATCAAATTGTGGTGGAAAAATGCAATTGTTTGCTGGTGAAATACATCCCTTGTAAGGAGAGTCATCAATAAGCATTGTTCTTTGTGGATCACATTCAAACCCCATGGCAATTTTGGCTAGAGGCTTGAACATTGCCTCAACGTTTGGATTGTCGGGTCTAAACAATTTTTGAGTTTAAGCGGTGTAGCAAACATCTTACGACCAAATTGCAAAGAAAGGCAATGTATCCTCAGCTAAGTTGTTTAGTGCTTCAAGGATTTGATACACATTATTCCTAGTAGCTGTCGACCAAATTGCAACATTAAACCTTTGTAAAATAGTCTTCAAGAATTGGATGCAACCTGGCCTGAGTATAATATATCTTTTTGAATCCATTTGCACTGAGTTGTGGTGTGAGGATGGTTGAGGGGAACGTTTCAACAATAGACCATTTAAATCCAATATAATTGTAAGCATGGATTTCTCAATATCTACGCTACATGACGTAGTACCAATTGGCAATAGCTCGTGAGTGGACTTTTCAGTCTCTTTTGATGTATGTTGCATTTTTGAAGCATCGATTTCTTGGTTCTCATTATTGGAAGCTTGCTCAAGTTGCACAACACTAGACTCTAGTATAGAAATATCATCCATCTTGGGCACTTTAGAAACCATAGAATCTATGGATTCTATAGTTGTTGACTAAACCATAGGAGCATTATCCATCCCAGTTTGTGAATCTAAGAAAACACACACACAAATGGTATCTCAAAACTACTAGAATTTTATTCACCATATTTATATGTAGAACTCCTAGTAAGAAATTTATTTAAGGTAAAGTCGTTGTTAGAATCCTTGCAACCATTTTCAGCATTCGTACACCAAACACCACTTGTCTAAAATACAATCTACTAACTCAACATTTTCCATCCTACACTTTATTAAAGATGAGTACTTAAAGTGAAAACTAAAAGCCACCCTTGTTGAGGAAACATGGATACAAGGTCCACCAAATGTCCAACCTAGACTACAAGAAAATAATTAGAGATTTGGCTTAGATTTGGATTCAAAGGCCACCACTTATTCAAGTAAGATAACTCCACTTGTTTAAGACAGTAATGTTTGAAGCCCCACCACTTGTCCAACCTAGACATTGATTAAATTTTGGTAAGATATATCACAAATCTAGAGTAGAATCAAGATTCTATGGCCAAGGTAGTCAAATATGTTAGACAACACACAAAGCATAAGAGCACTCTAGATTCTCGTTGAGCATAAACTAAACAATAATCAAATGTTATATTCACTTGAGATTTCATCCATGAAAAATGAAAATGATGCATGTACTTGAGATTTCCATCCATGTACAATACTTTACAATGTCAAGTAAAGTTATAGTCAGCAAACAACTCTTCTCCTGCTTCAACTTGACAAATAGTCTCAATGCATACATGGCCATATTCTTCTGACTTGATGTGTGAAGAGGTGCATTTATGCCAAGGTGGCAAATTTGGATCAAATGTATAGCGTACGTTGGGACAGACATTTGTACTGTGAGAACTATTTATATAGCCCGACACGTTTCCTTCTTCTACACAACCAATAATGTATGATTGATCTTCCTCTTCTTCTATGTTTGGATCCTCTAGAAGAGAATATTTATAAGCTCTTGGAAATATTTTGCATATCTTTTTCCAGTCTTGAAATCTATACTTATGCCCTCCATAGTTTAGAATAGTCAAACCACTTTCCAGGGTAGTATGCACAAATAGCCCATAACCAGCTCCTTCAATACATGAAAGTCGCACTTCAAAATCCACACCGTTAATATGGAAAATTACATCTTTGGGAATAGGAAAAGTTGGTGTCCCAAAAGGATCTTCATGCCAATCATAGTGTGAAATACATCTAGTTTTTATATCACTTAACTCCTTTGTGTCTGCAAAAAGAAGAAAATATTATGCATAAAATAATGACAATATCAAAGAAAGATATCATTATTTTATAGTCCAATAGGTCCATTGTATGTAAGACTTAGAGTGCCTCTTACATGGTGCCTCCAAGGTTTCCAAAAAATAAAATCATTGGAAAAAAAAGGCCACTGTGTCTCCAATCTATTGCCCATTTGAAGCATAGAGAGAACCAAGGTCCACCACTTGTCCAAGCTAGACATGGAGCATTGACACAAGATCCAACACTTATCCAAGAACCCTATAGTATATGTGGTAACATGGGATGCATTGATGCAACAAAAGTAGTCTAGCCTCCTCATCCATCTCTTTTTTCTTGTAGCCTAGAGGGATTAGTTTCAAGGTCTATCACTAGTCAAAAACTACACATAGAACATTGATACAAGGTTCCACCACATGTGAAACCTATCATCTCTAGTAGCATGGATGGTTTGATATCAAGGTTCATCGCGTGTCCTACCTATACTCTATTGTAGCATATAGATTCTAGTTTGGTGGTACTACACTTGTCCAAACTTGGCTTGTTGTTGATATCTAGAGGTAATCAAGGGTCCTCCACTTGTCCAAGTTAGGCATATAAAACAATTGCAAGGTCCACCATGTGTACAACATATGATTGATTATAGCATGCATGGTCTTATTTCATGGGCAACCATCTTCTCTCCAACATGTGTCCAACCTCGGCTCCATTGAAGCATGGAGAGAAGCAAGGTCCACCACTTATCAAAGCTATTATTTTCTCCCAGTGCTTTCAAAACCCATAATACGTTGTACATGGGGGGGGGGGATTCTTGTTTCAAGGTCCACCCCTTGGCTAAGATTGGATCCATTGAAACATAAAGAGAAGCAAGCTCTACCATTTGTCCAAGCTAGGAGCCATTGAAACATGAAAACCCCATAATATTTTGTATACGGGGGGTGTTTTTCAAGGTCTACCACTTGTCTAAGCTATGGTCCATTGGAACATGGAGAGAAGCAAAGCTCCACCACTTTTCTAAGCTAGGATCCATTGAAACATGGAGAGAAGCAAGCTCCATTGTTTGTCTAAGCTAGGCTCCATTGGAACATGGAGAAAACAAGCTCCACCACTTGCCTATTATTGCATAGAGATTCTGGTTTAAAGGTCCACCACTTGTCCAACCTTGCCTTCATGTATGGAGATAATCAAGAGTGCAATGCTTCTCTAAGCTAGGGACATAAAAGAGTTTCAAGGTCCACTACATATACGATCTATGATGGGTTGTAGCATGGGAGGTTTCATTTTAAGGTTGACCACTTCTCCAGCTCCACTTGTCCAACCTCAGATCCATTGAAGAATGGAGAATAAAGGTGTACCAACTCTCCAAAATAGGCAAGACAATCTCTATAAAACCCATGAATTGTTAATATATGCTATGCTGTGGAGTTTTGTTTGAATTTCCACTCCTTATCCAAGCTACAATCCATTGAAGCATGGAACTAAGTAAGATATATCTCTAGTCCAAGATAGGATCCATTGAAACATAGAGAGAATCAAGGTCCACCACTTGTCCAAGCTATGCATGGGTAATTGATATAAGGACCACTACGTTTTCACCTATACTATGCTCTATCATGGATGGTTTCATATCCCACCAATTTTCCAACCTATTTAGTAGGTTGTATTATGGGGGTTTGGTTTCAAGGTACTTCACTTGTCTAAGGTGGGTTCCATTGAACCATGGAGAGAAACTATGTCTACCACTTGTCCGAAATATGCTCCTTTAAAACATAAAAACAAGGTCCACCACTTGTCCAAGCTAAAGTTTCTCTCCATTGAAGCATGGAGAGAAACAAGGTCTACCACCTGTCCAAAATATGCTCCATTGAAACATAAAAGCAAGGTCCACCACTTGTCCAAGCTAATATAACAAATGGGTGTTGGTTACAAGGTGTACCACACTTGTCTAAACTAGTCTTCATGCAAGGTCTACCACATGTCCAAGCTATATGAGCTTGTTTTGAAGGTCTACCACACCTCTTGAAATTAGGATCCATGTAAGGTCCACCTTTTGTCAAGCTATGCATTTAATGAGTACTAAAACTAAGTAAATTGCAGTACTTAAATACCTTTCCAAGCTCATTAAGATTTTGGTCTCTAAGGCCGGCCACCACCACATGTCTAATCTATGCTCTAATTGATTACTTATGCTAGTTCTCAAAGTCCAAACATAAGCTCCCTTCTAGCAAGGTTAGTTTAAATTTAGGCTCCAACACCTGTCTAAGCTAGGTTCAATTTATGAAGCATCACCATTTAACCATGCTACGATCTAATGTATCATATCAAGGGGGTATTGATAAAAGGTCCAAAACTTATTGAGTTCAAGCTCTTAAGTAATTAAGTCTTTGTGAGTATTAAATGTTATAGTTTTAGTCTACAGATCCACCATTCAAAAACTCAAGTAATTTACTATTTACATTCAAACCTTGAATGCTTGAGATAAAAAATACAAACTCAATCAATACTATATAAAGCAAAATCTAACATTAAGAGTATCAAATCAGTAACAAGAAACACTAACATGCACAAGAAACTCAAAACATACGTGTCTCCATTTCCAAAAAGTCCTCCATTGACAGAGGATGGTGTTGTTGTTGTTCTTCTTCTCTTTGTGGAGAGCACTCCTCTGTAACAGGCACAATGTCGCCTGATTGCGAAGTGGATTGTTGAAGTCCAGCCCATTTTTCTATATCTTCATGAGACTTAACAAAGTCTAGCAGCATGGTCTCCACGCTTTTTGCCTCCTCCACACTATCAATTAAGCAGATAACTTCTTTTTTCTGTTGTATTCCTTCTTGTGCAACCAAGGAGCCATCACCAAAAACATCAACAAGCTTGCGGTCTTCAAAACAATATGTACGAATGTAGTGCTTGACCAAAGCTCTTTTTTTGGCCTCCAAATATTGCAAATCTGACATATCGTTATCTGCTACTTGAAGAAGAGAACAATCAATTGGCATGGGATGTTCCTCTGATCTTCTTCTCAGGTCTTCAAATGCATTTCCTTGTCCCAAGAAGGCAATAACTGTTAGGAATTGAATTGCTCCTTTGCAAGGAGCTGATGGAAAGTGATGCAATGCACCACAACAATGGTAGCTCAGATTATCTCCCATGGCGTGAAAGGCACATTGCAATTTTGTGAAGTTAGTGAAATCCACAAATGCAAGAAAGACAAATCCAGGATCTGTTGACCCTCCAGCAATAGCCAAGATCCCATCCAAAGCATTGTTAAATGTCTCCTCACTCCACTTCAAATTGCCTCCAACGTTTTTTGTCATATCTAAAACACATAAGCCAATAGGAACTTTATTATTGAAGTGGCGCATCAAGTAGAGATTGCCTTCCATTTGTAGGCTCACCACATAGATTGACCATGGCAAATCTCTAGGCTCAATTTTCTCCTTTTGAAGGTGAATTGCCCATTGCATGTATTTTATTGCTCCATCTGGAAAAGCCATTTTCTTTGTTCCACGCGTCAAACTAGATCTGATCCATTCCTCGCATAGCATTAAAATTTTTTATAAACAACATCATTGATGTTATACATTTTGACCACCTCCTCCCAGTCTTTACATGGTGAAGACTCATTCAAATTGTTGAAGCCTTCAAGAAGTGCATCTTGAATCAATTTGTCTTGCTTCAACTGCTTGATTCGATCATACATGTCAGTTGCATCACCATCCTTTGCACTCTTTGACAGTAAAATCTTCTCATCTCTAATCTCTTCTTGAATAGTCTTTACCTCTGATTCCTCAAGGCCACAAAGGTATCTAAATACAGTTGTTGGGGGTTTCTTATTCTCCTCTTCTAGATTTTCAATGATTTATATCCAGCAATCATAAACTAAATCAGAGTACGTGACCATGTGTGCCTGTTTAGCAATCCAACTTGCTGCTGCATTCATTCTTGCCAATCGAAGAAAAGCCTAAAAAGAAATAGAGAAATAATTAAACTATTGAGCAAGATTTGTTAATTAAACACTATCAAAAAGACAAAGAAAATAACTTACATCCCATCCGGCACGAGATGCATGTCCCTCTGCAATTCCACTTGTTGCCTTTGGTGGTCGTCCTGAGAAGATCCATTGACTCCGTAAATGTCTCAATATTTGGCTGTAAGGTTGCTTGACATACAATGCCTGAGCCTCCTCATTTGCAATGGCAGATATAGCAGTTGCAACAAATGGAGGAGCATTCACAACAATGCGAGCCTTTCTAAATTTATACACGCTAATCAGTCTTTCAAAGATCTCTTTGTTGTTTTGTTCATTGTGAAGCAAAACTTTTGCAGCATAGATTGAATGCTGCCCATCAAGAATCCAATAATGATAATCTTTAATTTTTTGCTCCTCTACCTCTTCTACTGCCAAAGGAGTCCCCTTCTTTGATTTTGCATTTCGAACAGGCATCAAATATGCACATGCTGCAGGCTTGGTCGTACTCCGTGAAAATCCAAATAACACACTTTCAACGTGTTTTTTATCCATAATACGTGCATTATAGTGATCAGGAGCAAGCCAACAATTTTGAATAGGGATATCAAATTCCCTATATTGGAAAGGAAAATAATTTATGTACTTATTCATTCCACCTGTATCTTTTTCTTGTCCTTTCATGGCCTCAGCTTCTAAAACATCTGGATCCACAATTCTCATCTTTGACATTGAACCCTCTGTTGATGAGGATGCCAAAGATGCCTTGTCTACATCCAAAATGGAGCTAGTTCGCTTAGCTTCTACTTTCTGCACTTTTGCTTGCTTCTTTGTGGATGGTGGTCGTGAAGCTTTCACCTTTTTTCGTTGTAGTGTGGCAATGATGGAGCTTTGAAGTTGATCTGCTATGATATTTGGATTTGATTCTGCAAACTTCCATCCTCGAGAAAACATTGTCTCTTCTTTGTTTCTAGACATGCGCTCCAATGCATATGCTCCTGGAGATAGTTGAAATTCTAGATTCATTGGAACTAGAATGTCAATGCATTCCACCTCTGGATGACTATCAACTACAGAGACAGATGCTTCCACAACTTGTCCAACATCTTCAAACAAGCTGTCATTCTCCTTTTTGGCAATAAATAGATGCACCTTATGAAATTGTGCACCCTCTATACCATGTATGTCCAAATACCATTTCCTAAGATCATTGCAAGTATAGTCAACTGAGACAGCAACCCTTGCAACCTGTTTTTTTGAAGCCATCTTTCCTGAAACAAAAAAAACCAAATGTTATTTTAACATATACTTTTTTGTAATGGATTAAGTTTGTGTGAATACAAGTTCCACCACTTGTTCAAGCTAGATCTAAGCAAGTATACATAGTGATCATTTAAGCTAGTAAACTAAGGGAAGGGAAAAGTAAGGTCCACCACTTGTCCAAGCTCAGCTCTAGACAACATGGAGAGATTCGAGGTCTACTAATTGTCTAATATAGGCTAACTATATTGAAACATAGAGAGAAGCAAAGGTCCACCACTTGTCCAATCTAGGGTCCATTGAAACATGGAGAGAAGGATGCTCCACCATTTGTCCAAAATAGGCTCCATTGAAACATGAAGAGAAGCAAGATGCACCATGTCTTTGAGATGCTAGGCTCCATTGAAATACCTTAAACCCATGATATTTTGTATATGTGGGGTTTAAATTCAAGGTCCACCACTTGTCCAACCTATTATCCCTAGTAGCATGAGTGGTTTGGTCTCAAGATTCACCACTTTTCCACTCTATGTCATTATATTAAGAAGATCTGGGTGTTAAGGTCCACCACTTGTCCAACCTATAAGGCTATATCTTAAATGGTATTATTTACCACCACTTGGAATGCACATGATGGGTTTTACATAGGGGTATGGTTCCAAGGTCCACCACTTGTCCAAGCTAACTCTATTGAAACATAGAGAGAATCAAAGGTCCACCACTTGTCCAAGCTAGGCTCCATTGAAACATGGAGAGAAGGATGCTCCACCATTTGTCCAAGCCAGGTTTGATTGAAACATGAAGAGAAGCAAGCTGCACCATGTCTCCAAAATGCTAGGCTCCATTGAAATATCTTAAACCCATGATATTTCGTACATGGGGGGTTTACATTCAAGGTCCACCACTTGTCCAACCTATTATCACTAGTAGCATGAGTGGTTTGATGTCAAGATTCACCACTTTTCCACTCTATGTCATTATATTAAGAAGATCTGGGTGTTAAGGTCCACCACTTGTCCAACCTATAAGGCTATATCTTAAAGGGTATTCTTTCTCACCACTTGGAATGACCATGATAGGTTTTACATGGGGGTTTGGTTCCAAGTTCCACCACTTGTCCAAGCTAACTCTATTGAAACATAGAGAGAAGCAAAGGTCCACCACTTGTCTAAGCTAGGGTCCATTGAAACATGGAGAGAAGGATGCTCCAACATTTGTCCAAGATAGGCTCCATTGAAACATGAAGAGAAGCAAGCTGCACCATGTCTCCAAGATGCTAAGATCCATTGAAATACCTTAAACCCACGATATTTTGTACATGGGGAGTTTACATTCAAGGTCCACCACTTGTCCAACCTATTATCTCTAGTAGCATGAGTGGTTTGGTCTCAAGATTCACCACTTCTCCACTCTATGTCATTACGTTAAGAAGATCTGGGTGTTAAGGTCGACCACTTGTCCAACCTATAAGGGTATATCTTAAAGGGTATTCTTTCTCACCACTTGAAATGTCCATGATATGTTTTACATGGGGGTTTGGCTCCAAGGTCCACCACTTGTCCAAGCTAACTCTATTGAAACATAGAGAGAAACAAAGGTCCACCACTTGTCCAAGCTAGACTCCATTGAAACATGGAGAGAAGGATCCTCTACCATTTGTCAAAGCTAACTCTATTGAAACATGGGGGGTTTACATTCAAGGTCCACCACTTGTCCAACCTATTAACGCTAGTAGCATGAGTGGTTTGGTCTCAAGATTCACCACTTTTTCACTCTGTCATTATATTAAGAATATTTGGGTGTTAAGGTCCACCACTTGTCCAACCTATAAGGCTATATCTTAAGGGTTATTCTTTCTCACCACTTGGAGTGACCAGCATAGGTTTTACATGGGGGTTTTGTTTTAAGGTCCAGCACTTGTCCAAGCTAACTCTATTGAAACATAGAGAGAATCAAAGGTCCACCACTTGTCCAAGCTAGGGTCCATTGAAACATGGAGAGAAGGATGCTCCACCATTTGTCCAAGATACGCTCCATTGAAACATGAAGAGAAGCAAGCTACACAATGTCTCCAAGATGCTAGGCTCCATTGAAATACCTCAAACCCATGATATTTTGTACATGGGGGGTTTACATTCAAGGTCCACCACTTGTCCAACCTATTATCTCTAGTAGCATGAGTTGTTTGGTCTCAAGATTCACCATTTTTCCACTCTATGTCATTCTATTAAAAATATCTGGGTGCTAAGGTCCACCACTTGTCCAACCTATAAGGCTATATCTTAAACTTTATTCTTTCTCACCACTTGGAGTTACCAAGATAGGTTTTACATGGGAGTTTGGTTCCAAGGCCCACCACTTGTCCAAGCTAACTCTATTGAAACATAGAGAGAAGCAAAGGTCCACCACTTGTCCAAGCTAAGCTCCATTGAAACATGGAAAGAAGGATGCTCCACCATTTGTCCAAGATAGGCTCCATTGAAACATGAAGGGTCTGCACCATGTCTCCAAGATGCTAGGCTCCATTGAAATACCTTAAACCCATGATATTTCGTACATGGGGGGTTTACATTCAAGGTCCACCACTTGTCCAACCTATTATTCTTAGTAGCATGAGTGGTTTGGTCTCAAGATTTACCACTTTTCCACTCTATGTCGTTATATTATGAAGATCTAGGTTTTAAGGTCGACCACTTGTCCAACCTAAAAGGCTAGATCTTAAAGGGTATTATTTCTCACCACTTGGAATGACCATGATATGTTTTACATGGGGGTTTGGTTTCAAGGTCCACCACTTGTCCAAGCTAACTCTATGGAAACATAGAGAGAAGCAAAGGTCCACCACTTGTCCAAGCTAGGCTCCACTGAGACATTTAGAGAAGGATGATCCCCCATTGGTGGAAGATAGGCTTCATTGAAACATGAAAAGAAGCAAGTTGCACCATGTCTCCAAGATTCTAGGATCCATTGAAATACCTTAAACCCACGATATTGTTTACATGTGGGGTTTAACGTCAAGGTCAGTCACTTTTCCAAGCTATTATCCCTAGTAGCATGAGTGGTTTGGTCTCAAGATTCACCACTTTTCCACTGTATGTCATTATATAAAGAAGATCTAGGTGTTAAGGTCGACCACTTGTCCAACCTATAAGGGTATATCTTAAAGGTTATTCTTTCTCACCACTTGAAATGTCCATGATATGTTTTACATAGGGGTTTGGTTCCAAGGTCCACCACTTATCCAAGCTAACTTTATTCTTCTCATAGAGAGAAGCAAAAGGTCCACCACTTGTCCAAGCTAGGCTCCATTGAAACATGGAGAGAAGGATGCTCCACCATTTGTAGAAGCTAACTCTATTGAAACATGGAAGGTTTACATTCAAGGTCAACCAGTTGTCCAACCTATTAACGCTAGTAGCATGAGGGGTTTGGTCTCAAGATTCACCACTTTTTCACTCTGTGTCATTATATTAAGAATATTTGGGTATTAAGGTCCACCACTTGTCGAACCTATAAGACTATATCTTAATGGTTATTCTTTCTGACCACTTGGAGTGACCATGAAAGGTTCTACATGGGGGTTTGGTTCCAAGGTCCACCACTTGTCCAAGCTAACTCTATTGAAACATAGAGAGAAGCAAAGGTCCACCACTTGTCTAAGCTAGGGTCTATTGAAACATGGAGAGAAGGATGCTCCACCATTTGTCCAAGATAGACTCCATTGAAACATGAAGAGAAGCAAGTTGCACCATATCTCAAGATGCTAGCCTCCATCGAAATACCTTAAACCCACGTTATTTTGTACATGGGGAGTTTACATTCAAGATCAACAATTTGTCCAACCTATTATCGCTAGTAGCATGAGTGGTTTGCTCTCAAGATTCACCACTTTTCCACTCTCTGTCATTATATTAAGAATATTTGGGTGTTAAGGTCCACCACTTGTCCAACTTATAAGACTATATCTTAATGGTTATTCTTGCTGACCCCTTCAAAGACTATATCTTAATGGTTATCCCTAGCTATTATTACTAGTAGCCTGAGTGGTTTGGTCTCAAGATTCACCACTTTTATTAAGAATATGTGGGTGTTAAGGTCCACCACTTGTCCAGCCTATAAGGCTACATATTAAAGGTTATTCTTTAATATGTGCAAGGTGCACCATGTCTCCAAGATGCTAGGCTCCATCGAAAAACATTAAACCCACGATATGTCGTAGATGAGGGGTTTACATTCAAGGTCCAACACTTGTCCAAGCTATTATTTGTAGTAGCCTGAGTGGTTTGGTCTCAAGATTCACCACTTTTCCACTCTATGTCATTATATTAAGAATATGCGCGTGTTAAGGTCCACCACTTGTCCAACCTATTAGGCTACATCTTAAAGGTTATTCTTTATTACCACTTGGAGTGACCATGATAGGTTTTACATGGGGGTTTGGTTCCAAGGTCCACCACTTGTCCAAGCTAACTCTATTGAAACATAGAGAGAAACAAAGGTCCACCACTTGGCCAAGCTAGGGTCCATTGAAACATGGAGAGAAGGATGCTCCACCATTTGTCCAAGATAGGCTCCATTGAAACATGATGAGAAGCAAGCTGCACTATGTCTCCAAGATGCTAGGCTCCATCGAAATACATCAAACCCACGATATTTCGTAGATGAGGGGTTTACATTCAAGGTCCACCACTTGTCCAAGCTATTATTGCTAGTAGCCTGAGTGGTTTGGTCTCAAGATTCACCACTTTTATTAAGAATATGTGGGTGTTAAGGTCCACCACTTGTCCAACCTATAAAGCTTCATCTTAAAGATTATTCTTTCTTACTACTTGGAGTGACCATGATAGGTTTTACATGGGGGTTTGGTTCCAAGGTCCACCACTTGTCCAAGCTAACTCTATTGAAACATAGAGAGAAGCAAAGGTCCACCCTTGTCTAAGCTAGGGTCCATTGAAACATGGAGAGAAGGATGCTCCATTGAAACCTAAGGAGAATCAAGGTGCACCATGTCTCCAAGATGCTAGGCTCCATTGAAAAACATTAAACCCACGATATGTCGTAGATGAGGGGTTTACATTCAAGGTCCAACACTTGTCCAAGCTATTATTGGTAGTAGCCTGAGTGGTTTGGTCTCAAGATTCACCACTTTTCCACTCTATGTCATTATATTAAGAATATGCGCGTGTTAAGGTCCACCACTTGTCCAACCTATAAGGCTACATCTTAAAGGTTATTCTTTATTACCACTTGGAGTGACCATGATAGGTTTTACATGGGGGTTTGGTTCCAAGGTCCACTACTTGTCCAAGCTAACTCTATTGAAACATAGAGAGAAACAAAGGTCCACCACTTGTCCAAGCTAGGGTCCATTGAAACATGGAGAGAAGGATGCTCCACCATTTGTCCAAGATAGGCTCCATTGAAACATGACGAGAAGCAAGCTGCACCATGTCTCCAAGACGCTAGGCTCCATCGAAATACATTAAACCCACGATATTTCGTAGATGAGGGGTTTACATTCAAGGTCCACCACTTGTCCAAGCTATTATTGCTAGTAGCCTGAGAGGTTTGGTCTCAAGATTTACCACTTTTATTAAGAATATGTGGGTGTTAAGGTCCACCACTTGTCCAACCTATAAGGCTACATCTTAAAGGTTATTCTTTCTTACTACTTGGAGTGACCATGATAGGTTTTACATGGGGATTTGGTTCCAAGGTCCACCACTTGTCCAAGCTAACTCTATTGAAACATAGAGAGAAGCAAAGGTCCACCCCTTGTCTAAGCTAGGGTCCATTGAAACATGGAGAGAAGGATGCTCCACCATTTGTCCAAGGTAGGCTCCATTGAAACATGAGGAGAAGCAAGGTGCACCATGTCTCCAAGATGCTAGGCTCCATCAAAAAACATTAAACCCACGATATGTCGTAGATGAGGGATTTACATTCAAGGTCCAACACTTGTCCAAGCTATTATTGGTAGTAGCTTGAGTGGTTTGGTCTCAAGATTCACCACTTTTCCACTCTATGTCATTATATTAAGAATATGCGCGTGTTAAGGTCCACCACTTGTCCAACCTATAAGGCTACATCTTAAAGGTTATTCTTTATTACCACTTGGAGTGACCATGATAGGTTTTACATGGGGGTTTGGTTCCAAGGTCCACCACTTGTCCAAGCTAACTCTATTGAAACATAGAGAGAAACAAAGGTCCACCACTTGTCCAAGCTAGGGTCCATTGAAACATGGAGAGAAGGATGCTCCACCATTTGTCCAAGATAGGCTCCATTGAAACATGACGAGAAGCAAGCTGCACCATGTCTCCAAGATGCTAGGCTCCATCGAAATACATTAAACCCACGATATTTCGTAGATGAGGGTTTACATTCAAGGTCCACCACTTGTCCAATCTATTATTGCTAGTAGCCTGAGTGGTTTGGTCTCAAGATTCACCACTTTTATTAAGAATATGTGGGTGTTAAGGTCCACCACTTGTCCAACCTATAAGGCTACATCTTAAAGGTTATTCTTTCTTACTACTTGGAGTGACCATGATACGTTTTACATGGGGGTTTGGTTCCAAGGTCCACCACTTGTCCAAGCTAACTCTATTGAAACATAGAGAGAAGCAAAGGTCCACCCCTTGTCTAAGCTAGGGTCCATTGAAACATGGAGAGAAGGATGCTCCACCATTTGTCCAAGGTAGGCTCCATTGAAACATGAGGAGAATCAAGGTGCACCATGTCTCCAAGATACTAGGCTCCATGGAAAAACATTAAACCCACGATATGTCGTAGATGAGGGGTTTACATTCAAGGTCCACTACTTGTCCAAGCTATTATCACTAGTAGCATGAGTGGTTTTGTCTCAAGATTTACCATTTTTCCACTCTATGTCATTATATTAAGAATATGCGCGTGTTAAGGTCCACCACTTGTCCAACCTATAAGGCTACATCTTAAAGGTTATTATTTATTACCACTTGGAGTGACCATGATAGGTTTTACATGGGGCTTTGGTTCCAAGGTCCACCACTTGTCCAAGCTAACTCTATTGAATCATAGAGAGAAGCAAAGGTCCACCACTTGTCTAAGCTAGGCTCCATTGAAACATGGAGAGAAGGATGCTCCACCATTTGTCGAAGGTAACTCTATTGAAACATGGGGGGTTTACGTTCAAGGTCCACCACTTGTCCAAGCTATTAGTGCTAGTAGCATGAGTGGTTTGGTCTCAAGATTCACCACTTTTTCTATGTCATTATATTAAGAATATTAGGGTGTTAAGGTCCACCACTTGTCCAACCTATAAGGCTATATCTTAAAGGTTATTCTTTCTCACCACTTGGAGTGACCATGATAGGTTTTACATGGGGGTTTGGTTCCAAGGTCCACCACTTGTCCAAGCTAACTCTATTGAATAATAGAGAGAAGCAAAGGTCCACCACTTGTCCAAGCTAGGGTCCATTGAAACATGGAGAGAAGGATGCTCCACCATTTGTCCAAGATAGGCTCCATTGAAACATGAAGAGAAGCAAGATGCACGATGTCTCCAAGATGCTAGGCTCTATCGAAATACCTTAAACCCACGATATTTCGTAGATGGGGGGTTTACTTTCAAGGTCCACCACTTGTCCAAGCTATTATCGCTAGTAGCATGGTTTGGTCTCAAGATTCACCAGTTTTCCACTCGATGTCATTATATGAAGAATATCTGGGTGTTAAGGTCCACCACTTGTCCAACCTATAAGGCTATATCTTAAATGATATTTTTTTTGACCACTTGGAATGTGCATGATATGTTTTACATGGGGTTTTGTTCCAAGGTCCACCACTTGTCCAAGCTAGATCTATTACATATATATTATACATACAATATTCAACTAGATTCACTACCTATCATGTCCAGTAGCATGGATGCTCTAGCTTGAAGGTCCACCACTTGTCCAGCCTATACTCTCTTATGTAAGGGAGATCTCGCTATAAATTCAAAATCTTCCCTCCTAAATTTAAAATATCCCTCCCAAATCTTAAATATCCTGCCTAAATTTTAAAATATCCCGCCCAAATTTTAAAATTCAAACTTTTTTATAAAAATTTAAATTTTACTACTTAAATTTAAAATATTCCACGCAAAATTGATTTTAAATTCAATTTTACCACAAAAAGATATCATTATACCACCTAAATTCAAATATGCAAACCTCAAATCATTATATTGTACATAAATTCAAACAAATTCAAATTAACAAGCCTAAACTGATATTAGTTTGCATAGATATGAATTTATCACACCTTAATTATGTCACCATGTTAGAGAGAGTGGTTAGAGAATTTGAACAAGGTCCACCACTTGTCCAACCTAGATACCAAGAAGGATTGAGTGTACAAGGTATTGTTTGGAGGTCCTTATAGTCCACTGGTCTCAAGGTCCACCACTTGTGGTAAGGGTCACCAAAAAGTGTATATATTCATCCAAAGAAATACACGTATTTTTGGTCTACATGTCCTAGTTTAAACCATTTATGTCCATTAGGTGTATCACTAAACAACACTACTATTTTTGAGAAACAGAAGTTACAATCATATCTACAAATGGATTAGAGGAAAATCAGCTCAGCATACATCCAGAACTCGCTACAAGAATCGATTTAACAGATCACGCAAGTAAGTCTTCCATTCAATTTTACTAGTATTACAATGTGCTAGTTATTTGTGATATTTATGTATGTATATATACTATGTGTGCATATCGTAATTAAGTGTAATTGTGTATCTGCATTATGTATGAGTATTACAATGAAATAACACAAATATACATACATACACATAGATAACACAGACGCACACATACATGAGCATGTATTTTCAAGAGAGAGATAGCAAGATACAGAGATAGATAGATAGATAGATAGAGAGAGAGAGAGATAAATACCTGTTTTTTAGAGAGAGGAGAGAGAAAGATAACAGATTTCACTGTGTTTATGTATGTGGAAGAGAGGAAGACGATGTATGGGAATATGTGCACGTATTTTCAAGAGAGAGACAACAAGATAACAGATTTCATTGTGGTTATGTATGTGGAAGTGAGGAAGACGATGTGTGGGAATATGTGCATGTATTTTCAAGAGAGAGACAGCAAGATAACAGATTTCACTGTGGTTATGTATGTGGAAGAGAGGAAGACGATGTGTGGGAATATGTGTATGTGTGCGGGGATACTTTTAAACTATGTATCTCTGTCTTTTGACGAGAGTGTGTGTGTGCAAGAAGAGTTACAGAGAACCATCTTCTCTATATGGAGAAAGACAGAGAGTGAGAGAGAGAGAAATACCTGTTTTTTCTCTATTCGTGAGGTGTGCAATGTCTCCTGAGAAGACTGCCCGATCCTGCCCTTCTGGAAAGCGTTGTGTACGCTGCTGTTTCTTTATCTTGTGCGCGAACTTTCAATCCTGTGCACTCCACCTGTGTGTTGTGTACGATGCCAAGCTTGCTCCTCTACGCGCGCGTATACTCCAACTGTGTGCGATCCGTGTGCGCTTTCTGTGTGTTTTCTGCTCGCCTGCTTTCTCTGTGTGTGTTGCTCGTGCGCTCTCTGTGTGCCTAATCTTGATAGGGTTTATTAGAATGCCACGTATGCTACAAGTCCATGTTTTATCATAGGATTAAAAAAAACAAAGGCAATATAAAAAATTAACCAATTCACACGGCCAAAATTAAAGAAATCATGGTTGAAAATATGAAAAACATGCGTAACTCTATACTAGGAATTCAAAAAAAAAAAATCTTTGGGCGCTG
Source organism: Adiantum capillus-veneris (assembly GCF_014529385.1). NCBI lineage: Eukaryota > Viridiplantae > Streptophyta > Polypodiopsida > Polypodiales > Pteridaceae > Adiantum > Adiantum capillus-veneris. The sequence goes on from NC_140945.1 coordinate 132,957,387, forward strand.
CCCCTCGACCCCGCCCGCCCCTTGACCCCGCCTGGGGCGCTGCCCCAGGACCCCGCCCAAAACAATATCCCAAAATCAACCTCCCAAGCCCCGCCATCGAGAGCGCTATATTCCACATCCCCATCAAGAGCGCTACCCCCAAACCTCACGTGGAAGCGCTGCCTTGTCACCCCATTGTGGCATTGCCCTAAGACCCCGCATCTGGAGTGCTAAATGGGAACATTCTTCGTTAGTGAAATTTTGAACATAAATTATATTAGCATATACTTAAATATAATACAAATATTAACATATTAGCTATACTACTAATTTACTATAGCAGTTCTAGATTATGTCCCATACTATATTTAAGGTGCCAAAGGTTTGGCCTTATGGTCCTAGATTTATCCAAGTGGTCAACACATATAGGACCAAGTGCACACTGTGCCACAAAACTTGGCCAGCACTTCACTTGCCAAAGTTTAGGCCACATGGCCAATCCTAAGTTTCCAATGTTCTTATTATGTCACCTTTTGCCTCGTGGAAAACCTAGGCTTGTTTTCACATACTCAGGCACTTCAAGCCACAATAAATTGTCATTACTCTTCAGCAACCCTTTTGTTCAAGTCTTTGAAAAAACATTGTTTAAGGCCACCCTAAACCATTTTCATTTAGGGGTGTCTAAAACTAGCTTTTTGGCAATTCGAGAAGAAAATGGTCAAAGTTTTATACTTAGTTTTAACCACTTGACCAATTCAAATATTGGAAAGCAAGGTCTTGTAATACTTTTCTTTGGACATCACACATTAAAACTAGGTTTCTCACTTGTCCAAGCTATGCTCTAATACAATAAAGGGCTTTTGGTTTCAAGATGCACCACTTTCCCAACCTTGATTCCATTAAAGAAGCTAGCTCTACTTAGACATTTAATAGCAAGGTCCTGCAGCAGTTCAGATTGAACATTTTCCATGGCAGCTAGGTCCACCACTTATCTAAGCTATGCTCTAATAGAGTAAGGGGGTTTTAAGATCCACCACTTGTCCAAACTTGATTTGGGAAGCAAGGTCCTATAATAGTTTGCTTTGGACATTCACCATTACAACTAAGTCTACCACTTCTCCAAGCTATGTTCTAATACACTAAGGAGGTTTTGGTTTCAAGGAGAACCACTTGTACGACTTTGTTTTTGGAAGTAAGGTCTTTACATAGTTCACCTTGGACCTTGGACATTGGATACTACAACTAAGCCCACCACTTGTCCAAGATATCCTCTATATATAGCCAAAGGGTTTGGGTTTCAAGATTCACCACTTTTCCAACCTTTCTTGCATTAAAGAAAGGAGGGGCATTATAACTAGGTCCACCAATTGTCCAAGCTATGCTCTGATATAGAAAGGGGATTTTGGTTTCAAGGTCCACCACGTGTTCAACCTTGCAAGACTCAAGGCATACTTGGACATTGGAAAGCATAGTCCTATAGTAGTTGATAGGTGGCAGTGGGTATTACAACTAGGTCCAACCTATGCTCTCATATAGCAAAGAGGCTTTGCTTTCAAGGTCCACCACTTGTCCAACCTTGCTTCCATTAAAGAAATGAGGGGCTACGTAAACATTGGCAAGCAAGGTAGCAAGGTCCTAAGGTGTTTCACCTTGGATATTGGGCATTATAACTAGGTCCACCACTTGTCCAAGCTATGCTCTGATAAAGAAAGGGGATTTTCGTTTCAAGGTCCACCATGTGTTCAACCTTTCTAATATAGAAAGGGGATTTTCGTTTCAAGGTCCACCACGTGTTCAACCTTGAAAGACTCAAGGGATACTTGGACATTGGAAAGCATAGTTCTATAGTAGTTGATAGGTGGCAGTGGGTATTAAAACTAGGTCCAACCTATGCTCTAATATAGCAAAGAGGCTTTGGTTTCAAGGTCCACCACTTGTCCAACCTTACTTCCATTAAAGAAATGAGGGGCTACGTAAACATTGGCAAGCAAGGTAGCAAAGTCCTAAGGTATTTCACCTTGGATATTGGGCATTATAACTAGGTCCACCACTTGTCCAAGCTATGCTCTGATATAGAAAGGGGATTTTGGTTTCAAGGTCCACCACGTGTTCAACCTTGCAAGACTCAAGGGATACTTGGACATTGGAAAGCATAGTCCTATAGTAGTTGATAGGTGGCAGTGGGTATTACAACTAGGTCCAACCTATGCTCTCATATAGCAAAGAGGCTTTGCTTTCAAGGTCCACCACTTGTCCAACCTTGCTTCCATTAAAGAAATGAGGGGCTACGTAAACATTGGCAAGCAAGGTAGCAAGGTCCTAAGGTGTTTCACCTTGGATATTGGGCATTATAACTAGGTCCACCACTTGTCCAAGCTATGCTCTGATAAAGAAAGGGGATTTTCGTTTCAAGGTCCACCATGTGTTCAACCTTTCTAATATAGAAAGGGGATTTTCGTTTCAAGGTCCACCACGTGTTCAACCTTGAAAGACTCAAGGGATACTTGGACATTGGAAAGCATAGTCCTATAGTAGTTGATAGGCGACAGTGGGTATTAAAACTAGGTCCAACCTATGCTCTAATATAGCAAAGAGGCTTTGGTTTCAAGGTCCACCACTTGTCCAACCTTACTTCCATTAAAGAAATGAGGGGCTACGTAAACATTGGCAAGCAAGGTAGCAAAGTCCTAAGGTATTTCACCTTGGATATTGGGCATTATAACTAGGTCCACAACTTGTCCAAGCTATGCTGTGATATAGAAAGGGGATTTTTGTTTCAAGGTCCACCACGTGTTCAACCTTGAAAGACTCAAGGGATACTTGGACATTGGAAAGCATAGTCCTATAGTAGTTGATAGGTGGCAGTGGGTATTACAACTAGGTCCACCACTTGTCCAACCTATGCTCTCATATAGCAAAGAGGCTTTGGTTTCAAGGTCCACCACTTGTCCAACCTTGCTTCCATTAATATAGCAAGGAGGATTTGGTCTCAAGGTTCACCACTTGTCCAACCTATGCAAACCTTTTTCATGTTGTAGCATGGTTTTTTGTTTGAAGAGTATTTTTCTATAACTATGGATTTAACAATGTAATCTTTTTACTTACAGGATGGACTTCGAATCTGGGGAGAAAGTACATATGATACTTGACAATGAAATCGTTGGTATTGGTTGTGTGTGTAGAACAGATCCAGATTCCACTTGTGGTGGTACAAAGATAGGGCTGGGAAATGTCTCCATACTAGTGGAGGAATGCTTGAGGGATGTGGTCCTACCTTTTCCTACAATGGATACTCCATCTCTCCAAGGCTCATTATGGAGTGTTGTTCGATGGTCAAAGCTTCTTTTGCAATCTTTTGTATTAAATGGGAACTTAATTGATCCACACGAAAGCTACAATGGTGATGAAGAACATGATCATTCTGATCCTCTAGTTACAGATGCAATACTTATGACAAGCCCAGAATTTGAAGCAATGATTCGAGAGTCTTGGAGAAATCAGAGGGTCCTTTTAAAAGATGACACAATGATGCAAACCATGAATGAAGGGACCATCTTATATGTATTTCCACATGATTATGTCAACTTTCAGGAACTTGGTCCTGATTGTGTGGGTGTGGGTATTGAAAGAGAAAATGCAAGCATTGATGATGTGGTTGAAGTGGGTAGCATCACTTTGCTAAAGTGGCCCATCAAGCAGACAACAATGTTGAATGGGAGCCCATTACAACGCTTTGTTCCTGTTGATGGCATGCATGCTACATATGAGGATGTATCCAACGATGGCAATGTTGGAAAAAACTTGATGGGAGTAATGTTGTTTAGTTGTCAAGGACTCAAAAATCAAAAGCAGCACCAGCTTCGACTTTTTACCTTTCAAACAAATCAATTCAAAGGGTATCATGCATTGATTGTTGTGCACAAAAATGCTGCCAATTTGCTGATCGTGATATGGTGACAAGGTTACGACAACAATTTTGGGGAGAGTCTCAAAAATCACGCACTAATTATGTTTATGATGTTCTTTCTATATGTTATCAGAAAGATGAGAAGTCACGATACCAATTCAGGCTAAATGGCTCTATTGTTTGTTGTAGAGCATGGTATGAGCTACATGGAATACCAAAGACATCATTTTATCGATACAAGGAGAACTTTGAAAATGGTGTGCGCCAATATGTACATGGGAACACATGTACATTGAGAAGGGGACTTCAACATACTAGTTTAGCAAGAGCACTACTAAATGAGTTTGTGGAAAACAACTCTGAGAAGATGCCACATAGAAGTAGAACACTGCTAGATGGCTCAAGAGAGACTCAATTGGTGATTCCATCAACATACAAACAAGTGGATATTTTATGTGAAATCAACACGACACTTGACCAAATGGGCTATGAGAAGAATCTATCCCAATCTTCTTTTGGTAGAATTTGGAACAAAGAGTACCCACATGTCACTTTAACAAAGACGAGTGAGTTCTCTAAGTGCAATATTTGTAGCTCAATCAAGGCAAGGTTAGAAGCTAAACCTTCTCTTGAAGAGAGAGCTCTTCTCTTGAGGGAGAGAGAAGTTCACATGGCACAACAAAAGAGTTGCAGAAGCCTATATTATGCATGGCGCACGTATTCAGAAACTCAACCACAAAAATATGTATGCATAATCCATGATAAGATGGATCAAAAGAAGACTGCCATTCCTAGATTACGCATTGTTCCCAAGGGTGTGGATTCAGGATATAATCTGCAGGTGGCATTGATTGGCATGATCACTCATGGACATGGAGAAGGTCATTACGGACACTTTGTCTTGAATGGTTTGTGGCCAGCTGATCCAAATCTTACAATTGGCTCAATTGCTAATTGTTTACATAACCTCGAGAGGATAGGTAAGCATCCTCTTGGTGATCTAGTAACAAATGGACTTCCAAGGAGCAATATTTCACTACTACATGCTTTGAACTCAAGGGATGCTTTGGACTACCATAACTTGAGTGATGGAAAAGAGCCCATTGTGCAGTCGTCAGAAATTGCAGAAGAGGAATTGGGGTCAACATTTCGCAGATTGCCAGAGAGCTTGTTGCTACAATTGGATAATTGTGCAGGGGAAAACAAAAATCGATACTTATTTGCCTATTTGTCAATGCTTGTTGTAAGGGGTGTTTTCAAAACCATCCAGCTGGGATTTTTAATGGTTGGGCATACACATGAGGACATAGACGCCATGTTTAGTAGGTTTTCAGAGAAGTTGAGAGTTACACAAACCTATACTTTGCCACATTTGATGGATACATTACGAAACAGCTCATCTTCATCTCCAGCTCCATTTTTTCTCACAAAGATCCCCGATTTCAAGCAATATTGTGATGGCTATCTTTGTGACGGACAAGACATACTTGTTGGACATTCCAAACCGCTTCAGTTCAGGTTCTTTATGCAAGATGAGACACCAATGATGCAATATAAGGCACATGTAGGTGTATCAAGTTGGAGTGGAAGTATTCGCCTTTGGAAAACAGACACAGAAGGCAAGCCAATGTTACCACATGGAGATCCACCTCTAGTACAAATGGCGGAGTATGTCAAGGCCCACGAAGAAGTAATTTTGGGGCTAAAGAACTATATAAAATTTTGGAAAAAGGAATGTTCAAGTATTAATATTATAGACCCTGTGATTTTGGAGTAAGGTAATTGAAGAGATTGGAAAAGCAATCATATCAGAGGGAGTCTTGTATAAAATGTTTTGGCCAAAAACTCAAGAATATTCTCTCACCTACAAAGCACTACAATGAATTTGCAACAAGGAGCAGAAAGATTCCTAGCCTTGAAGAGTTGAACGATCATTTTTGTGGGCCTCAACGAGATAGGCCAAGGGAAGAGTTTGACCCTATGTCTGATGTGCACCAAGGTGACTTTCTTATGCTTGTTCCTAGTGACACAGAAATCTATCCAGTGTGGCTTGGAATGGCTTTATCTGACATTGATAATGAGCCTACATCACCAAACTACAGAAAACTCTTGATTCAATATTGGGCACCTTGCGCGAGAAAAAGTGGGATGACAGATACTCAAGCTTACAGTAATTGTTGGAAGGGTTATTGTTTGTCAACTATAAGGACCCACAAGTGTGGGAAACTATAGATGCAATTGTTTGGTCCTGGAGACCCAACAAAGAAGGACCATTTTCTAGAATAAATATTCCAGAAAGACATGCCTAAAAGCCAAAGAAGGCCTCACTCGTGCACATCAGCCACATTTGGATCAAAGTTCAGATATGGTATCAAATGTGGAGTAGAATTATGTGGAGCTTCTATTGTGACTATACTAGTCAATTTGTAAACAAAGTCTTTTTTGTATCTTCCTTTGTTTTATGTAATTTATAGTTATTATTCAAATCCATGTGTTGTACATCCTCTTGACTTTTGGTGTTTATCAACACCACAAATCCTATTTTTCACTTTATTTACTAGCCACACACCTCAATTTTTCCCACTTTAAGTGGAAAATTCCCAAATTACATGAATTCGGTCGATTTGGAGATTCCATAATGTGAGATTTTTACCAAAATACCTAATATGGTCTTTGTGGACAAGTGGTGGAACTTCAAACCGCCTTGGGCTAAAACCTCTATAACACAAGAAATAGTAAATTGGACAAATAATTGATCTCTATCCAGAACCATCCACGCTATCAGAGTAGAGATAGAATTATTCAATAGAGCTAGCTTGGACAGGTGGTGGACCTTTAAACCATCTTAGGCTAAAACCTCCATAACACAATGGTTAATAGGTTGGACAAGTGATGGACCTCTGTCCCAAACCCTCCATGGTAGTAAACATAGTATCTACACTCCATTCTTCTTTTGACCTTCAAACAATAGCCCATTAGCTTCTTTCAATAGAGCTAGCTTGGACATGTGGTGGACCTTCAAACAACCTTGGGTTGAAACCTCCATAGCACAATGGCTACTAGGTTGGACAAATGGTGGAGCTCTACCCAAAAACATTCTTGTAGTAAACATAGTAGCTACACTCTATTCACACATTGACTGTTAAACAATAGAGATAGCTTCTTTCAATAGATCTGGCTTGGATAAGTGGTAGACCTGGAAACCGCCTTGGGCTAAAATCTTCAAAACACAATGGATAGTAGGTTGGACAAGTGTTTGTGCTCTACCCAAAACCATCCACACTATGAAAGTATAAATAGAGTATTTAATTGAGAGCTAGCTTAAACATGTGGTGGACCTTCAAACCACCTGGAGCTAAAACCTCTATAACACAATGATTAGTAGGTTGGACAAGTGATGGACCTCTACCCAAACCATCCATGGTAGCAAACATAGTAGCTACACCCATTCACACTTTGACCTTGAAACAATAGAGATAAATTATTTCAAACCACCTTCACTACAAGAGGTTGTGTGGACTTGTGACGTTTTTAGCGATGGAAATATATTGGGTTTCTATACTCCCTGACGTCGCAAAGACCGTCTCTAAAAGCATCGATACGGGAACATCGCTATACGTGTTGCTATAAGCAACACTACAAGCGTCACTATAAACATCACTATATAGCAATGCATATAGCGACAACCATAGCGTCGCTTATAGTCTACCTATAGCGACATTTATAGCAACAGTGTAGGCCTTATATAGCGACGTTGTAGGCCTTATATAGCGACGCTTATAGTGATGCCCGAGAGTAAAAAAATTTGCTGACAGGGCATTGAATGCCATGCCACCCATCAACCATATTGAATGTTTCAATAATAGACTAAACCTAAATGAATCCAAGATAAGCCCAGATTCACCTAGTGCAAGCTTAGGTATAGACCCAAAGTAGTCACCCACAAGACACTATAACCATTAACTCCATCATCCATAGTAATGTTTGTAGAATAAATATACAAAATTGACAAAAGTAAATTGATGAAAGTAATCAATGACAATTGTACACATCATAGGCAAAATCACTTGATTGTTAGACTTTGCCAATGTATAGTTACAACACCATTGAGAAAATATACATGGTTTTCCAATAGTTACAAAAAGATGTATACACGTCATCTCATGATACATATGCTATGATAAAATGAAACTAATGCTATCTAGCTACGGCTAGACTGACATCGTCTAATCAGACGTCTCATCGCATCCAAGCGGTGTATCTATTGGATTCTGCAAAAAAAACAATAAGACAGCTTTCTGTAAGTATAAACATATAATTTACAAAAGAGTAGAACAAATAGAAAAGAGTAAACCCTAATACTAACCATGTCGCCACGAGAACTCAACATGTCTATCGGGGCGTTTAAGCCCTTCCCGGCTGCATGCTTGCACTTGTACGGTGTGGGGTCACGTCTTGTCATCGACCATTGTCAAAATGTACAAAGAATCCATTATGTTAGAATTTAAAAACCCCTAAATCCTAAACTATCAAATCTAAAGATCAATGCGAAAACACTTACTAAATCGTCCTCAAACGATGCCCACCTGACGCTTTCCAAGTGGTGCGAGCTCCCTGCTTCTACTCGTGCTTTGGCTGCCTCCTTTTGCTGCTTCCATTTGTTAGGATTCTCTGTCATGCCAAGGGTAGGACTAGACGGGCACGGCCCAAGCAATGTGCCGGACACACATGCAGTAAAGGGGTCTATATATGGAAGAGGGCCAGGGGCCTATATATAGGATGGTTGGAGGTTATTCGCATGTCTGTCTACCCGCTGGTCTAACATTGGTATCAGCGCTCAGGGAGCTTCAGGCTATGGAGGTGGAGCACCGCTCCCTTCTTCTCTCTCACACTTCCGTTGATACATGGAGAACGGCTCCGGGGTTCTCTCTCTCCGCTTGCCTATGCAAGGCTATGGAGGCTTTCTCTTTTTCTCATGTCTAGAAGGAGGAGGAAGAGCGTGCTTGCATAGCTTGCTTGCATGCCATGCATGCTCGGTTGCAAAAGGGCAGGTCGAGATTGACATGACAGCAAATAGCTGTGTCATGGGCATGATCCCTTGTATACACATGAAGGTCAAGGAGGAAAATCGACAGTGTATGGCCGCGGGAAGTGACTCTTGCAGGGGCTTGCATCGCAGGGCGATCTGCACCAAAACTAGCACGGGTGGGGTTGAATCAGAGCGCTCCGCACAAGGATCAGATCGCGTTTCAGGAGCAAACGCCGTCACCGCCATTGCTACGTAGCGCGAGGAAAGTAATGGCTCTCTGCTGCTCACCGTTTCGCCATCGCTGTGTAGTTGTGTAGGTTTTTTTTTTTTTTTTTTCAAAACAAAAAAAAATTGTTAGCTTTTTACCTTGGAGGGAGCTTTCCCACATGCCCTAGCATGCATTACCATGCAAAGACATGCAAGGGCTCGCACCGAGCTCTTCGTAAGATGAACAGTACTCTCATCGCTCTCGGGTTGGTAGTCGGGTTTTTGCATGGAAAATTCCAAGGCAATTTTACAGACCATCATGGTAAAGCTCCGCTGTATTTTCTACGACTTTGCGATCATGTACAGGCACGACCTGCTCTATTTGCGGTGACACTACACCGCGTCAGATGTTGCTAACAAGACAATCCAGAATACGACAACATGGTTCCATCGCGGGAAAAGGGCTTGTCTACATTGGAACCTGTGATTGCTGACATCGGGCAAGTTATTGAGCAAGGCTACTCCGCAAAGACGATTTTGATGCTCGATTCGAGGTTCATGAAAGCTCGAGCATCCCGGCCATATGATCAACACGACAAGTTTATACAGGTAAATTATGAGGTAAGCATTCACTTTTACTTGTATTTATCAAACTATTCAAGTACTTGTTGAATAGTATAATATGCAAGGGCTATGAGTGATGTTGTGTAACCGCGCATGTACTAGACGTGTATATGCATCCACAAGCAAGGCTTGTCTGAAGCACGATTTTTCTCTATCATCAGTACGATCAGGCATGCACGGCATGTCTTGAAAAATTATCGTGCTATGTCTAAGTCGGATGTTTACAGTGTATCCGGATTTGCATATACCTTTCCCATGCTTCCCTGACCATCCTGAATCAAGCATGGCTTGAGTATGACATGGTTATGATGTTTCTAACAGCAAGGCTGTGTATTGCTTAGGACACTCGAATCAAACACGGCTTGAATACCAACCACTTGACTCCGAAGCACGGCTTCTCAACGGTTGACTTTGATGCAAAAGCATAGCACATTCGCGATGCTTTAGAATCTCAAGGAGATTGGCACATCCTACTGCTAGACTTGATGCCGGGGGCATGTTGCTCGGCATGGCCAACTTCGTGTCACTGTTTCTCGAAGCGGACAGAGGATGTTTGTAACACAAGACTGGTTACTTTCAGTTGAAATCACTCGACAAGGTTGATGCTTTTTGTCATGATATCTGTGTCTCAACAGCCGACTTCGTCGTCTAGCATCACAACAACATTCTTTATGCGAAGCAAGGCTTCAAGCCAGGTATATTGCATGGAAAATTCTCACGTTCGGCTTATGCTATGAGCATACAAACTTGGGAAGGATTTGGCAAAATGCTTCCAGCTTATTTCATTACGTGACAGACGAGCGTATATCATACAAGAGATGTATATTTACATCCAACAGCTCCTATCCGTGCAGCAGACATGGCTACGAGACATTTTAAGCGAGTTTTGTTCCACGTACTTTTGAGTCAATTGGTGACCGCAACGACCAGGTTAGCCAAATTTATGTTCTTATTATTTTTCCAAGTTTACACTTTACTTGGCAATTACTGTCATTGTGCAAAGCAAAGTCCTTTGGCAATTTTACATGAAGCACGGCTTCTCCCTTGTACCAAGGAACTGCTCAATGACTTCTCATCAAGGGCCGTGGCACACAAGTTTGCAAAAACTGGCAAAATAGGGAATATCACCTCAGAGAATTCCTACCAGTTTAGATTGTTCAAGGCACTTATGGTTTTGGTTCTCACGCTTGAGACCGTTATAGTAGCCAAGGGCTTACGTTTTTGCATGCAAGGCATGCTAAGCAGGTGGCATGGATTCCACGCAACTCTGTCAAGGACAGACTAAGTGCGTGATGGATTGTTGAACCTGATGGTTGGTTGCTATCAACACCCAACAACACTAAAAGGAACCTAAATCTAGGACTTATTTCACAGGAAAAGTGCCAATGCTAAGTCATTTTCATACAATCATGACCCTGCAAGGCAGGTAGATCAAGATGTGGTTGTGTTTTTCTATTACCTCTCTCAAAGAGAGAGTCATAGCAGAAAACTTGTTGCATGCTTATAGGATACGCTGCACGTTAGGCATAAGATGCACACAAGCATGGCAATCAACTATACACATCATAGTCGTTCAAGGAAAGTTCCACAGCCCAGCATGGTTTTCTTCTCTCTCGTTCTCTCTTTTAGGGAATCATGAAAATCTTCTAAGAAGCGTTTGATACGTATTTTGCTCGTGAGTCAGCCTGAGCCAAGGTGCTCTAACTCTTCGCTAGCACGTGGCTAAGATGCTACTCAAATTATTCTTCATCGGTTCATCCATTGCACACTCATTTGCACAAGGGCTATGAGCCACACACGCTATGAGCCATTGTCATGCCAAGGGTAAGACCCAACTATTGGCATTCTTTGGGTGATTGTTTTCAAGAGTGAATAGATCTACCCAGGGAAGTATACATCGACGTTAATGGACGAGCAAGGATCTTGTCATTCAGGATGTTTACAGTGTCATTTTTGCACTACACAGTAGCTGATCTCTACAAGGAAGTATAGCTGCAGCAATCAGTTGAGACAGCATGGCTGTCCACAAGAGCTAGGCAGTTCACTTGTGTGGATTTCTTGCTCTCTCTATAGCACTATGGAGTGTCTATGGACATACTGTTTTGGGGTAAGACCCGACAGGTGATTGCTACATCACCCAACAGTATTAAGGATCACAGTTTGATCTGCATTGAGGATCACAGTTGATCTCTCCCAGTTATACTTTCAAGGAAAGAATTCCACAATCTACCACACAGTAGCGGACGAATTCAACTTTTCGAGTTGATTCCCATCATTATGTATACGGTTAACTATGTTGGTTACCGTTGCCTGCTAGTTGAGTAGTTTCTATGGACAGTCTTACCAAGAGGTTTGACAACGTAGATGTTAACCAAAGGGGTTGGATTGCGCAGGCAACACCCACGGTTTCCAGTGCAAGCTGTATAAATACGCTTGAATTTTTCAAAGCCATGCCAAGGGCATGTTGGAACAGAGTATTTTGGACCGTAGCGTCCACTATACCTTATGCTGTTACGAACCTAGTTGTAGGGTTCGATTTGGCACATGTTGTCACATGGGATACAACATGGTCTAGGAACTCAAGGAGTTCAGTTTAGCCAGTGTGGAGTATGATAATGAGGGTCCCTCTCACTCTTGTCGCGGAGTGTTTGCAGTTACCTCCACACACAAGTACCAGCTCGTACTTGATGGATGTCGCTTTTCCCTGATATCCTTGTTTGAGACATATTCCACATGTGGAGAATATGAGTCTCTTGGACTGACACTAGCGCCAACGTTTACCAATGTGTCGCGATGAAGTCCCTAGGTGCTGGTCTCATCCATTGGTTCGACCATTTTAAGCACACAGTATCAGGAGCAATTTCAGTGGCCAGAAATTGTCGGGTACTAAGTACAAACTTGTTACGATTCCAAGTGTTGTGAAACCACCTTAACGGAGGGTCATTTCTACATATAGCTAAGTATGCTATGTACATGAGAATGTCTCATGGTTGGTACCTAGGTGTGATAGGGTTGACACATTCTATTATGGTCCAAATTTGTTGCAAAACTTTCACGTCCGTACCGTGGAAAGTCTCGTCATGGAATTGCGGTTCGGATATGTTTGTGTTAAATGCATGCACACTAGGTATTATGGGCCCTAGTGTTTACCACAAATTTATTCGGAGCGGCATGCACATTCATGGACATTATTGTTTCTGCAATTTTTTGGACTGCCAGTGCAATCTCTCTTGCAGATTTAGAATGAGTTTACACCCTACCATACAAGGTGATGGCTGAGTATGGGTGTTCGTGATTGGCTGCTTGAAACTCCAATCTGTTTTCAACCTAGTTGGTTGTCTCCATTCCATTTCGAGTATATGGCTGGATACTCAATGATTGAGTCCTCGTTTGTCGTCAGTCGTGGGCGACTGACTGTCTATAAGGGTTGGGGGAAAGCATCTCACTCTTACTGTTGCTATTCATCCCGCGTAGGATGGGCATCTTACAAGCATTCTATTTGGTACTAAAGGATATGCAAAGTGCATACGTTAGTAAAGCACGCTAAAGGATATTCTAAGTGCATACGTTAAGCACGAAGTGAAACAACTAGATCGATTACCTTTCTGGTTTGGAGTTTGCTTCATATGATGAAAGGCATGTTACGGCTAGTTCTAGTCTCTGCCTGTTATTCTCAAGTTATCAACCTTAATCATCAGTTTGGATGAGGTTGACTATTGGCAAGAAACCAACACAAGTCAAGGACTTGGTTGCTGCTGATGAATATGTCAGCATAGTATTTTCATGGAAAGATGAGCCAAGGTTATATTGCCCATTCCAGTACCTTCAGAAAGTCTGAAACCTAGGTATGCATTTAAACATCTCTTAGTTGTGATAACTCGTTTAGCATTCTCAAGTGAGTTCTAAATGGAGCCTTCACGCTCTTTTGATTATGAGTCGGTTAACCAAGACGGTTGCACAGGGACAACAATGTAGAAAATCAAGATGTTACTCTTGATTTCATTGAACCTCCCAATGCACCGGGTTCCGGTTCAACGAACCATTGGATCCATGAGGGATGCCACGGTGGAAAACATTAGTGTTCTTATGAAGATACCACCACTTGTGTTTTTGAGGAAGAAAACGCATCTCCAATGGGGGAGTAATGTCATGCCAAGGGTAGGACTAGACGGGCACCGCCCAGACAATGTGCCGGACACACATGTAGTAAAGGAGTCTATATATGGAAGAGGGCCAGGGGCCTATATATAGGATGGTTGAGAGGTTATTCTCATGTCTATCTACCCACTGGTCTAACATTCTCGCGTGTTGCTTTCTTCGCATTCTTCCAATCTTCTTTGGCCAAACAATCTGGTTTGTTCCACCCATGCTTTATTGCTTTTTGCACTTCACAACGCTTGTGCTTGCAGTAATCCGGCATTCGAACCTTCATCAGGTCTTCATTGAAGCGGTCATTCCGTGTTGAAAGGAGAAACTCCTCATGCAGTATGCTGATGACTGTCTTTTAAATCACTTGGTACTTCACTCTAGGTGTTTAGTATGAAGTGTCTAAACACCTGAGAGCAAAGACTGCACATGCGCAAGATCACCTTCTTGCCTTCATCATCCAAGATGATACCGCCACTGAAGTCGACGGAGTAAGGTAAGCCCTCTCGCCGGTGACACGTGAACCTAGGTGTCTCGATAGGTGTCTCTAGAGGCATTTCAATGGGGGTACGGATGTCAGGTGTCTCCACTGGAGTCTGGTCCCCAAAGCGAGGAGTAGGTAGTGGTGTGTAGCTACTAGCAACGGCCGTTAGACACACAAAACCTAGCGTAGATGGCGATGCTATGGATGGTGTGGGGCGGGCAAAGAAGGGGAAGGTAAAGAGCCTCGTCGAGCACGAGGCGGTGTCAAGGCATCGGCGGTGGCATCCCCACAACAACCACCATCGCCACCACTAGAGTGTCAGTGCCTAGACGAATGTGCCTAGATGTTAACTATGTACATACTTACTTGTTCACAATGCTTGGGTAGTATAGAAGTGTCTCTTAGGTCAGTCCATTTCTTAGTTGAATCCATCTCAAGGAAACTAGACTCTCCTCTATGCACAGTAGCCTTGCGACCCTCCATGATTATCTTGAACCATTGCACGTCGAACAAGTCAACAAAATATCCTCTATAATCGATCCTCAAAATCTCTTGTAGCGTGACGAAGTAAGTGAGCTCCGCCGCCACAGGATGTGTGTTAGAGGACCTTCGTCGACTAGACTGTTCGAGTTTTGCCATGATTTCACAATATTGAGTAAAACGATTTTTGTCAATCCATTCCACCCTAAAATGTCGTCCTTTACACCATGCTACTGTGTATGACTTATACTACAACCAACAAAGATTATGAATGGCCGTTCAAACATTTAGAAAGTCACGAGTCGTACATTGCAAACTTACCATGGTTGCCAATCCCGAGAGTACTCCCACTCCTCCTCGATCACTTCTTCACCGCACTGCTGTGCGCTTTTCAATTGGTTGTGCAACCATCTTAAGCTCGTGAATGTGGGTAGGCTCTCTAGACCCACCGGATAATGCATCGGTGGTCGTCTTCCCCGTCTCCATTTGATTCGTCCCCTTTTTCGCTCTTTCTTTGCATCCTTATATTGTGAAATCCACTTTTGCATCACTCGATTGTGAAGCATGCAGAATCAGTTGATTTTAGCCTCTGGATATTCCATCATCTTCTTTTCAACACCGAGATTGCACATGACAATCCTAGATATGCGCTCATCATCTATGGTTCTCCATAGCATGTCCCCGGCTTTATCAAATCCGTATAGCCACTCTCCAATGTAAACTAGGGACTCTGATACCAGCCAACCTTCTGCCATGCTACCCCTCCAGACGTGCCTTCTGATGCACATATCCCTTGAGCGTTTTCATGAAATGTTCGAAAAAGAACATCCATGTGGAATGTACTGTGCCAACTATTTCCAACTCATCAACAATGTGAATAAGAAGATGCACCTGAATGGTTAGCATGGTAGTAGGAAAGTGTTTCTCAAACATGCACACAACCTCCGCAGCGTTTAGTTTGGCAAATGGTATGGAGTCTACATTGATCTCCTTTTGTGAGATCCATTGCACCAACTTCGCAAGTTTGTAGATTGTGTTACGGATGTCAAGAAACATACATCCCTCAATGGCCATTGATAAAATAAACTGCAAAACACGTGCGTGTAGCAATGATATTAAAGTCCACGCACAAATTTGTTACGCAATTCCCACTCTGATATATTCCACTTCAAACATACCTGACACATTTTATGCCAGTTGTGTGAGTTCAAACCGATAAGCTTTCCTTCTTTAGCAAAATATGTTCAGAGCGAGTGCATTACACCATTGGGGGTCCACACAGATCAAATGGTCTCTTTTACTTTACATTATTGGGCTGCTGTGAAAATCCATGACGCTTTAGGGAGTTTTATCGATCCATCGGATGCACATTTCTAAGGTCAACCCTACCTCCCAAAGTATCTTTCTTATCGGTCAGATGGTCCCATAGCAGATTACCCACCTTCTTGAATATGTGCATTGGATCGAGCAAGTGATTGATCATGAGTCGGGGCCAATATGGTAACTCGTACCATAGAGAGAGTCTCTTGATCCCTGGGGGCAAACCGTCATCACACATCTCCTTCTGCTCTAACCATGCTTGTGCAGACATCCTTGGTGGCTCTCTTCTCAAAAAGTCGTCACGTAACACATGATTGTCTGGAAGATACGCTTGATGACCTTCGTAGATTTGCTTCTTCAATGAGGGCGCCCGATGTGCATGCAGTCTAGGTCCACATGTGACACTTGCTCTATATCCGATTGTTTGAAGCCCTGCATGTATACACATGACAATAGATAAGCTTGAAAAAAACCAAGATTTATAGTGTTTGAGTTTGAGTGTAAATCATCTAAGCATTATGTTAGTCCGGGATAGTCATGCATGGTCCACATATATTAGAATGCCTTTGATCAAGGCATTCCGACGACCTGTGTGTCGGCTCATATCCACCATTTCTATGCCAATCCACAATTGTTGTAGCTCTTCCAATAGTGGATGAAGAGACACATCTCTATTCTGCACTTTATACCGCCCCGGCACAATCTGTAAGATGTTGATCTTTGACCAAATGGATTTACGCCATCCATAGCCAGGACTAGGTGCAAATTTCGAGCTTCCTTGGCAAAATCCGACCATGTTTTGTCTATATGTTTTTAGGCTGCACAATCTACAGGTATCTATAGCACACCATCCGAAGATTTATTATCCTCATGCCATGCTGCTAGGGTGTCCATGGACTTACATTCAAAGAAATGCTTGATGCGAGGAAGCAAAGGAAAATGTCACAAAACCTTTTGTGGAATTTTTGTTCCATGGAGATCTACTCGATATCTCTGGGAATCACATTTCAGACACTTCTCCATGTCTATGTATTCCTCTCTGAAAAGAATGTAGTTGTTAGGATAAGCGTGAATCGAATTGTAATCCATCCCCAAGTTTTGCAAGATCTTTCTTGCTTCCTCTCTGGAATCTGGCATCACATTATCAGCTTGCAGTATGTGCTCTTTTAGCAATCTACACAACAAAAAAATGCAGTACAATTGTGTAAGTAGTTTATCATATCATTATACAACTAGATTTTTTTATTGAAGTAAACACATTGTAATAGATCACCTGAAAAGCGATCTGACGCTAGTGTCACTCTATCCAAACTTTGCCTGCATGTTGAGAAGAACCAAGAGTGCCTTCAATCTAGACACATGTGCTTCATCATACAATGGCATATCGGCTTCACTTTTCATATCATCATAGATAAGCCTTTCTGAATCCATGATTGTTTCGATCATTTCATCGATCTTGGGCTCAAACATTGCCTCGTTGGGAATGTGGTCTACATGATCATCCTCCAAGCTGTCAGAGGCTACATCTTGTGGCCTCACGTATGTTGCTTGACCAAAGCGCCTTCAAACACGTTGGTACAATTGAGGATGGTCGACATATGAAAGTGCAAGAAGCCTAGGCATGACAGCTTGCAGGCAAATGACAGGGACCTTGAGCAGGTGTTTGATGTAGCTAGGAGACAGGTACACAGAGGTGGAGCATTCTCTAGTCGAAACTACAAGTGTTTCTTGCTATCACAAGTGACAGGAGAAAATGTTAATATCACAAGACTAGGAACGAGACAAGGGATGCTCGATACAAGTGTTGTGAGGTTTATGATATGGGATTCTGAGCGAGATGTCAACAGGAGACTCTACTTGCCAGGATGTGTATGCCAAATGTCACTTTTACCAGGTCAAATGTGGTTCGAAGCTTTGCTGACTAGAGTTCTTAAGGATACTAAAGGTTGATTTATATTTCCATCCAATAGTACCAGTATGTATGCAACATGCTTGCTCATGTTCGGTGAGTTCAAGGCTCTCTAGGTGTTTGAAGACGAATGTCTATTAACTCTTGATCGGGCATTATGATTGGCGATCATGGCTTCAAAATAGATGGTCTAGATCTACCAGGGAAGGGTTTTTTTGTGTTCTTTGATGATCAAGAGCTATTGCAGAGGAGCCTACTATGTGACCATATTGTAGACTAATTATCAAAGATCGACGCTGGAGTTTGGATCCGATAGTTGAAGGTGTGAAAGGAAGTAAAGTAAAGAGTTTTTCAAGGCTAGGTCAAAGCTGGTATTGCATGGGCGTGGGAAAGGGGACCCAATAAGAGTTTTTTTTCTAAAAATAAGCTGAGCTTAACCTGAGATATGAAAATCGGTTCCATGCCCAAAAAAGGTGGCGCCAACGACACAGATGAGGGCGCCATCTGAAGGGGAAAGGGGCACCACCTATCTGGTTGCATGGCAGCACAAATTAGGAAGGTGAATAGAGGAGCCAAGAAGTGGTGGGTGGGCTACAGTGGCACCACAGAGCAAGGCCATATGTAGAAGCCGGAAAAGAAGGCCGGGGAGCAAGAAAGAGGAGGGTCCGGGGGCTCCCGAAGCAAGCTCACAAGATGCAGTAGCAGTGAGCCACTCAAAAATGAGAGCAGAAGAATCATTGGCAGCTTGTAGTGTCAAAGAGCTGGCTATGAAAGCTGGACGAGACTACGGTGCAAAAGGACGCTGAAGGAGCTCAGCTCGCTTGAAACCAGAGAAGGGAGGCGAGGGTGGCCATACTAAGCAGGGGCTGAGGGCCGCAAGCTTGAGAGAGGGAGAGGAGGTGGGGCTGGCTAGTAGCAAGGCACACTCGAGGAGGTAGGAAAAGGGTTCTCTAAGCTAGTCTTGGAAAGCACAAACAGGGGCGCAGCCAGGGCTCGCTAGCAAGCAACCAAGGGCACGCTCAAGAAGCTTTAAGGGGCAGCCACCTTGGCATGACTAGGAGGATAAGGCCGAGAAGCCACTTAGAGAGGAGGAGCTTTGGAGCAACACGAAGGAGGCAAGCATGGCGGGGCGTCATATGCAGTAGCCAGAAGAGAAAGCCAAGGTGAAGAAAAAGGCCAAGATCTGTGCAGCTACAAGTTGGTTTAAGCATGAAGAGCGGGGGAGTTTGACCACGAGTAGAAGAGAAGTACCGCCAGTAGAACTACTTTGAGAAAGCTTTAAGGGAGATCACCAGTGCGAAGAGGATCAATTAGCTGCACGAAGCATCTTGGTATGAAGCCGGCAAATATCGAATTCGCCATCATTGTGTTTGATTGTGTTTATGTGATACGTAGTTGGATTGTTTTTTTTGTCAAGTTTGCCATCAATTTCATCTGCATCTCATCTTTTGCCGTATACCGTGGTAGCGGTGGCTCCGGGTGTGTGTGTTTGTGTGTGTGTGCAAAGGGGGAGGGAGAGAGATTGTGCGGGCAAAATTGTATGTGTGGTCGAGGTGTGTGTTGCCTCCCTGTGTGAGTGTGTTTAGAGAATTGGGATGAGTGTATGCATCGGTGTGTACAAGTGTGGGATGTTGGGTTGTCGATAAGTGTTTGCGGTTATGGTTGAATGTGTGTAACCGTGATTGTTCGAAGGTGGTATGTACTTCGAAGATTGGCATATAGTGCCCATTTGTGTGTGATTCTGTGTGGTTAGGGGTGCCGGATATTCCCTGGGCTATAGAGAGGCAGCTTACTTGTGTGCTGGGTTTGATCCACCTTCCCCCTTTCCATCAGTGGTGCCCCCACTGAGGAGCTATTGATCGCTTCTCGGTGAAGTCGAAGACAGTGCTGCGGTGATACCTATTTCAAAGAGCAAGTGCTGCTAAGCAAGATGTGGTCGTGTTTTCCGACTTTTACAGGTGTTGAAGATGCAGAAGTGTGGCTGCAGGACTATGGTCTATTTTTGCTGGACAGCGGCTTGTCAAGAGAAGAGGGAGTGGCCCAAGCTTTCCCGCTCGTGGTTCGTGGAAAAGTTGAGGTATGGTACGAGGGCTTGCAGGATGAAGAAAAATAGGATTTGAGCACGTTGAAAGCGGCATTTCCGAGGCCGATATGTGGCCAACACGCAGTGGAGTGAAGTGAAGCAGATAATGGACAACCTAAAGCAAAGCCTTGGTGGTGATTTCCGAGCATTCCTGTGGGAGCTCGAGGCCATATGGAGCAGGTTGGTTAAGGTAAATGCTATAGAGAATGCAGATTTTTTGAAGATGACCAAGTTTGTGGACTACTTGCATGTAAAAGTGCAAGGTAATGTCGAGATAAATGGACCATGCACGTACGAGAAGGCAGTAGACTATGCGCAAAGTAGGACGAAGAAGAAGTTTAAAGAAGCAAGAAGCAAAGCAGGTTCTGGCAAGTCCATTGGTGCCGAGGCCAATTGCTAGGGAAGAGCTTCAGGTAGTCCGACCCTGTTTGGCGGATGAAGCAATGGTCTCCAGAGAAAGAGACATTTTTCAGGGAATCTACATTTTTGTGGAAATCTCATTCTTTTGTAAGAGAGCTTCTCTAAGCCGAGAACTTGTAAAGAAATTTTTGATTATTTTTCCGAGAGTATTTGTATAGTGGAGATCCAGTTAGAAGTTTAGGACTTTTTGGCCGGACAAGCCATTTGTAAAGACCTAAACTATAACGGTCAATTTTGTAAGTTTGAACCTTATCATCTTTTATCACAAGTTTTGAAGAAGACATTGTACGTTTGAGAGCTTCCTCTTGCTCCAACTTGTAATCTTCGCTACTGTGGCTACGGTAATCCGAATTCAGATTCCTTTATTGCATTGTATTCCTCTTACTTTGCTCTTCCATTCAAGTGTAAACATTCAAGATTTGGTGTAGGTGTTCAACTACGCGTTTCAGACCTTAAATCGTTGTTTTAAGTGTTTAAATGCATATTTTACGTTGTTTTGACCCTAGAAGAGCCTTCAGGGACCCTAAAACGACCCTTTGGGATCATCTATTCACTGTTTTTTGTTGACTTTGGGACGAACGATCGTGATCAATGTACCTCTCTAGAATGCTATGAAAGTGATAGGATAGACTCTAAATAGTCCCTGTGTAGCTCCCCTTCAAGTTTCGTGTGAATCCGATATGATTTGCATGGTAAACGGGCGTGATGACTGTAGAGCTGTGTAGAAAGACATAGGCAGATTACTTGGCTTTAGTGCGTATGATTTGCTTGCAGAGTTAGTAGTTTCATCTCATCAAGTTCACTTCATTAGGAATGACACCCTAGTGAGTTTCCATGCCTCATCGTGGTGGCTTCCCTTGTATTGATATTTTATGTTGATGCGTGAGAGCTATGCTATGGACGTCCATTGCGGCGACCCGCAAACATTAGTGCCATTGCCGGGGAATGCACCTTAGGTGACGAGTGATCAAGTGCGCAGTTAGCTTCCTTAAAAGAAGATCAATCCACAAATCCATTTTACACCTCAGTTAGGCTGCTAGACAGGGGTTTAGAGCTTAGTGGAGTATAGAGTCAGTGGACCGGCTAGATCCTCTCTTAGGAGATTTAGGGAGCTGGGCCATGAGAGTGTTCAAAGAATTTTTGCTCTTCAATTTCTCTAATTTGAATGAGTACTGAAATCTCACCCGAAATCCGTCTTGTTTGTTTTGTTTAATTTCATTTCTTTATCTTCTTTCATCTCTATACTTAGGAGTACGATAATTAATTCGCATTCTAGTCAGATTTGGGGCAAAAGTTAGAGTCGAGAAACCAGGAAACCATAACTTTGGCAAAAAGGCCATAAGACTCTGAAATTTAGAAAATCTGACCAAATAGGGTTGATATTGATTCAAATCACCAAGTGGTAGCACAAAACACTGTAAAACATGTCAGAGGGAGAAGACTAAATTTCATCAGATTTGGCTCATGTACTACGATCGTGATCGCTGTACCTCTGTGCCAGAATTGGAGAAGAATTGTTGTGTGCCTTCTTGATAAGATCCTAAACAAGTTTGTCTAAAGCAACCACATCCAAAAACATCAAAACTCAAGAAAATCACGCTACTTGGGCAAAACTAGTCTAACAAACCCAAAAAGTGCAAAATCTTGGATTTTAGTGATCCAAATGCTAAGTGAATGGGGAAATAGCCTTAGAACACCTTTGCCAACAAGCACACCAAAATTGGTCTGATTTGGCCTTTGTACTTCAATCGCGATCGGTGTACCTAAGTGCTAGATTTTGACCAGATTTCATATGTGGGATCCTCAGGTGTATATAAACATAAAAGTATAGAGGACGAAGAGCCAGAAACGTCAAAATACCTGTCAAACCATCTGAGTATTGATCCAAGTCGAAAATTGATATAGTGACATAGAAATTGACTTTCATTAGGATCATCTACATCAAATTGGGTATAGACTATACAGAGGGAGAGCCTGTACATAGGACAACCCCAGATAGCTTTCATATCCCAAAACAAACACCAAAATCAAGTCACACTAATAGATTTGGGAAAACAGACACTTCCAACCAAGAACTGGTAAAAGCTTGACCTTTTGGGGTTTGAATACAAAAGTATTTGGTGGGTAGCCTTAAAATAGACTAGTGAACAAGCTGGTGAAGTTTCATCAAATTTGGTCACTGTACTACGAGCGTGATATGTGTACCCCTGTGCCAGAATTGACTCATTTTTTACATGTTCATAGACCTAGACCATTTAAGATATCAGGAGTTGTCAAAACCCAAATTGGACATACTGTCAATAATCTGCAAGTAAAATTGTGTTGAAGTCGTTGTGAAGTTGTTGAATCTGCTGACAGTTGGAATGATACAGTGATTTCATAGCCATCAAGTGTATTCATTTACAGAGATCGATCAAGTAACAATCCATGCAGTCGTGCGAGTTGGAAGATCACTCGATCTCCAGGTAAGAGGTTTGGATTCAATCGGTAAATTCCACTTTCTTCATGTTTTTGAAATCGGGAAAACAAATCAGCAACCAACACCAAAATTTAGCGGATCAAGGAAGTGTTTTATCAACGGAGGAGAGTGTAAACCAAGGTGTAGTACGACCGTAAGAGCCAATCCTTGAAGGAAGTATTTCCGATACTTCTTCAGAGAGATCTAACGAGTATTTGATGGAACACTTGGGACATTTAAACCTAAACAAAAGAGAAAACATGGCAGGAGGACCATGAAACCCTTCGGCCACAATGAAGCTATTGTTCATCAAGTATCGGTATGACAACAAGCAAGGTGCCAAGATCTACAAAGATGGTATGGACCGCTACTGTGTGAAAATAGAAGATAGACCAAGTGAGTTCAAGGACTTACTGCCTGTGAACTATAGCGGAGATAGGTACCTAGATGACGAAGGTATCATGTACTTGGTATTCCTGAATCCTAACGTTGTGGACAAGTAGGGATTGATGGGTACGAAAGCCAAAGTAGATGCGGAACCTGAGGAGAAAGCACCAACAATGAGCTTCCCTGATGCGAGATTAAGGCCAGAAAACGAAACTTTGAGAGTCAACACATAAAAAGTATACATGGGGTTATACAAGTATAATAATGGAGAGCAAGATCTCTATTATAGATGTGAGGAACCCTACGTCAGAGAGTTGACACAACGGAAAAGACTTTATGTCTTCACCTACTATAGAGGGATCAGAAACAAAAATCATTGCATACGACAAATATGGAAGACGATATGCAACAATCGATAAAAAGGAGTTGGAAGGATATACGTACTTTGGGGGACCACTCCACCATTATTATGTCACTCCAAGCCCACAGAGACCAACACATACAAATGTCATGCCAGACCCGATGGCAACATGTGGAGAGAGGACTCATGTAGCTGATTCTTTCAGTCAACCTCATTATTCTATGCCAAACCCCATGGGAACATTACATCCCAGAATGTCAATGGCTACAAATCAAGGTAGTGCAGTTCCTATCTCTACACATACCGCAGTAGGTCTGACATTTGCAGCCACACCATCACACATTTGCCTCCTAGTAGTAGATCCGTGGCCGGGGGGCCAACAAGAGCAACCCACGACATCCATGATGTATGAGAAATATTAAGTCGAGACGCGGGAGCATTGAGATTGGTCGTAGACCATAGATGGATGAGTCCATTCTAGGTATCAAAGTGCATGCCAAAGAAGTATAGCGGATCAGGGGATCCATATGCCCAAGTGTCGCTCTTCAAGCAAGTCTTAAGAGCAGAGCAGATCACTGATTTCCATACTCAATATGAGGGATTTGGGCTGACCTTGGAAGGGATGGCCTTAACATGGTTTCAACCTTTGAACCCTGAAACTTGTTTGAATATTGAACATGGATTGCGGGAGTTCACGAAAGAATTCTCAAAACAGGGTATAAAGCATAATATTGTATCACAGATATATGCTTTTAAACAGAATGAGAACGAAAAAGTGAAGGAAGCATCCTTTTGAGATTCAAGCAATACATTGAGAGGTGCCCAAGGAGAGAATTACCGCAGGACGAGAGATTTGTTTGTGCTCTTCAATGAAGGACTTAGAAACGAAACCTTGAAAAAGGAACTTCACTTGAAAGCCTGTAGCACATTTGAACAGGTTACAAGGGAAGCATTATATCTTGTTGATAACTGCAAATCATATGGGGAAGTGTCAAAGGATACTGATTCAGTAACCACTGGCTCTTCATCTATTAAAAGTGAACCCTCTACCAAGAAAGATGCTCAGGCTTCTTTGATGCCGACAACTGACCAAATGATTGAGGAAGTAACAAAGAGAATGCAGCAACATATGAGATCAAATCCGGTGATGAGACAGTCTCAGACGAGGAAATGTGACATATGTGGGGGGGATCACCCGACGCCGCGGTGCACACAACGGCCAAAAGCACCAGCTGCAAATGGACGAGTACTGAAATGGTGCGCCATAGAGAAAAAATGAACCATGGCACAGATGAGTTTTTTTACAACAAAAACTATGTGAGGGAAAGGCCGTATGGACCTCCAGTAGGAGCACCCCAGCCACCTCCTCCAAGATATCAAGTTAGGCCAAATGTGAATATGGTAGCAAGAGCAGACAGACCTCAACCTGTGTTGGGTCAACAACCTCCTTTATCATAGGAAAATAGGGCCATGATTAGGTATGCTCAACCTTACGAAGCATCACCAGGAGAAAATAATACACCTCAAATTTCTTATTACGAGGAACCGAATGAGACTTACGTAACTGAACCCGCACCACAGATGTACGCAGACGAAGCCTATCAATTGTGGGGAAATAATGAGGGTATGGCACCACCAATGTATGTAGCATAACCTTTGAGGGATCAATATTTGGTGGACGAAAGAACGCTAATGTTCATTGCGAACCAGAACTACAAACCAAGAGGATATCCTAATACGACAGGACAACCTATGGGGCCACCTCCTCAAAATCAACCACCAATTGGACCGTGCTATAACTGTGGAAGTACAGAACATTGGGAGCGTAGTTTTCCTTTCAAAGGCGAAAGAGTGAAAATTTTTGGGTTTTGTGATGGGTGTGGTGTGAATCACATACTGCCAGATTGCCCAAGGAATCCGGACAACAAGCGAAAAGCAACTATGAATATTGTGGGGGTGTTACTAAGTGCAAGAAGTGGATCAAAAACCAAATCCATGATCCAAATCAATGCGGTAACCAGAGCCCAAGACAAGGACTTAGAGAAAAACAAGCCATTGGAAGAAAAGGTCGAGTTGCCAATACCCACAGAAAACAAGAGTTTATCTGTGAGAACACAGCAGAAATCCTAAAAGCAAAATGCGACAGAATGAAAGCAAGAAGGATAAAAACCCAAATTGCCATGCAAAATGAATTACATGAAACAAAAGAGCAATTGAAACAAGAGAGAGATAGTAAAACTATTGAGGACAACAACAAGCCGATGAAAGAATCCTCAGGGGGATCAATCTTGGTCAAGAAAGTGCTAGAGCATTTAAATGCTCTATTACAAGCGTATGAAGCAAGGCTAAAAACAAACCAAACCTTAGAGTAGAGATGGTTGACTTATCCTCAACCAGAAGTGGAAACAAAGCGTTTGGAAATGTGTAAACACCTTATTGAAACATCCCAGGTATTGATGGAACCTAATGCAATTAGAACCCTAGAACAAGAAGTGTTGATTCACAAAGAGCGAGAAAAAGTGAAGATCGATGAATCAGAACAAGTTAACAGACCCAGGTCTGAAACTATATTGTCATTGGATCACCGAGGGGTGCCGAACACCACCGATGATGCTAAGTCAATGACGATAATGCCAATTCCATAAGTGGAAGAACCATGGCCACAACACTTATGGGAAACCATTAGAAATAGAAAAAACAAAATCGCGACGTTACAGTCTGCACCAATTCCTGATGTTAACATGGACAACAAATTTTATCTAGAAGATATACAATCGTTGTACGGAGATGCATGAACGGAGCTTTCGATGGAAAGCAAAGCTCAATCCCTGAAAACCCTGACTTCATTTATAGGTGAACACAAGGCACAATCGGAGATAAGATTAGTTCCATCCCAGATGAGCGCTATTCCACAAATGATTGACTCAAAAAGTCTTCAAGAGATGCTGTCGACACCTGTAACATGCACAATCACACTGTCAGAACTCTTGAGAGCTAGACCAAACTTATGGGAAGACATGAGGAAACATTTGGAGAACAAAGTAATAAAGATTCCTCTTCACACAAACCCTATGGTAGAAGAAAACAAATAGGAAGGTCAACCCAAAGCCCAACATGTGCCTATAAACAAGGTCGGAGATTACTGTGAAGGTGAGGAAGGTAATACAACCTTACCTGTTGAATATCAGGATATAAAGACGATAGCTATCCTAGATAGTGGAGCGGGAGTTGCAATTGCTACAAAGAAAATCTGGGAGAAATGGGGTTGTCCAGCTCTCAGAAAGATGAGAATGAAACTGCAACTCGTAGATGGGTATCTAGAGAGACCATTGGGAGTCCTGGACCAAATAGTTGTAACTTCGTGTGGAATTAACTATGAGCACACCTTTTCCGTGGTAGATTTCGGAGAAAGGAACAACTTTGACATTATTTTGGGGTGACCTTTTATGCGTCAACTCAAAATGATACAAGATTGGGGGTACGACCAAATTTACCTAAGGCACGAGGAGCTAATAACGAAAATCAACATGAAGGATCACAACTATAGAGACATTGCAAAAACACCAATGCAACAATTTGATTCAACCACAGTGAATGGAAACGAAATACCTGCGTGGTTACAAACGAAAGCACATTTCTGGATGTGTGGAGCATTTGATTGTGGAGACTTAATCAAAGAGGAATGTGTGTTGGAAAGGTCAGTAGAAGACAAGGCTTATCTCCTAGAACCTTTCCCTGAACATTTATTTGAGCCATTTGGGTGGACTCAAATATTGTCAACCTTGGATGTATGTGTTAACGAATGCACACCTACAAATTTTGTGATGATGAAGGATACGACCTAGTAACGTTGCAAATGGCTAGCATCATCCTTGAGTCAGGATCAGATAGCGAGGAACAAGAAGAACCACTACGTGAGACTGAGTGTTAAAAGAATAGTTGATGAGATATCTATAATGGACGATAGGAATCAAACAGAGGAGGAATTTACAGACTCACTAAGTGATGACCTTCCATCACTGGGTGATGAAATCCAAATGATATATGCTGATGATGAAAGATCAAGTCGATCAGAGACGGATAGGAAGTATATGTTGAGACCGGACAGGTTTTACGAGTTTCCTAACCAAAAACCTAGTCTACAAGAGCGGTATAGATCAAAGAGAACAAGGAAATCAAGAGCGAATAAGCATAAACCCATGCCTCTTGTCAATGAAAAAACGGGATATCTAAGGCTTGTAAAAGCTGACGATTGTGTCAAAGACAAGGTCATTGGCTGGTTTATCAAAACTAAACCATGGAAAAACAACAAGAAGAACAAGCACGAAAAGCAAACGACTGAGACACATAAGGAGGGGGAAACAGGGCTAGAATGACCAAAACAGAGAGGAAAACAGAGTACAATAAGCTTAAACAGACCCTCAAAGACATATGGACAACTGAAATGGAAACATATGAGGACACGAATTCTGATAAGATGGATGTGCCGTCCCATTATAAGAAGTATACGATACAAGATAGAAAAATCATAGTGCAACAACCAATGAGAGAATTGAAGGAACCTGGTACATCATACGATGGTCCTGAAAAAGCCAAACGAATAGATCTAGCGAAGCCAGGAGAAGATCCAAAACCTGCATATATTGCCATGGATCTTACTGAAGAAGAGGAAAAGCTTTTGATAGCTACTCTAAAACAGTATAGAGATGTGTTTGCATGGTCATACAAAGATCTTAAGGGGTGGATCCAAGCATCTGTCAACACACAATACCCCTTAAGAATGATGCCAAACCAAGCAGACAACGTCCTTATACTTAGAATGAGACGAGATAGATAAGCTGAAAGAGGCAGAGTTTATTTACGAAATTGAGCACACTGACTGGGTTTCACCGATTGTGGTGGTCCCGAAGAAAAATGGAAAGTTGACAGTATGCGTCAATCTCAAGAAAGTAAACGCTGCTACAATTTGGGACAACTATCCCCTACCCAGTACTCATCATGTAATAGAAAGAGTGACAAAAAAAGCTTACAATTTCTTAGATGGCTTTCCAGGCTACAACCAACTCGCAATAAAGCCAGAGGATCAGCACAAGATGGATTTTGCAATTGAATGGGGCATTTTTGCATTCAGGATAATGGCTTTTGGCTTAACGAATGCACCAACCACATTTCAGAGGATGATGGGTCATGCTTTTAAAGAATATCTAAGACAGTTCTTAGAAATTTACATGGATGACTTGTGCGTTCACTCTCTCGTAAGATTGGAACACATAGAGCACTTGACCAAAGTGTTCAAAAAATGCAGACTGTATCGGATTTGCCTGAATCCGGAGAAATGTGTCTTCATGGTAAGACAAGGAAAAATATTGGGACATATAATGTCCAAAAATGGTATTTCGACAGACATGGAGAAGATCAGCGTAATTGTTGATCTACCACGACTAGTAAAAGTAAAGGAGGTACAGGCATTTATGGCCATTGTGGATATTATCGCAGATTTATCTACTCATACGCTATAATTGCAAAACCACTTTACGCATTGATAACTAATTTTGAGTGGACAGATGAGTGCGAGAAATCTTTTCAAACTTTGGAGCAAAGATTGATATCCGCTCCAATTTTGAAGGCTCCGGATTGGGAAAAGATATTCCACATCCACCTAGATGCATTACCATATGCTATAGGATGCATACTTGCACAACCTGGAGAAAAGAACATGGATTTTCCAATCAGTTACTCTAGTAGATAACTAAACAGTGCAGAGAAGAATTACACAACAACTTAAAGGGAGGGTTTAGGTATGATCTATGCTGTGAAAAAGTTTAGACATTACCTACTTTCTAATAAATTTGTATTCTTCATTAATCACCAAGCTGCTGTACTTGGTAAACAAACCTTGCAGTACGGGGCGGATTGTATGATGGTTCATCATACCGCTTAAGATTGACTTCATGGTTGTAGTAAGAAAGGAACTACACACCAAAGAGCGGATCATTTATCTAGAATGGTGCATGGAGAAAACCCTATAGGAGTTGATGATGATTTGCCATTGCAGCATCTAGATCATTGGTAATGCTGGCTAGAAGGCTATACAAACAGGGATCGGATCAAATCCTTATGCTTTGTGTTGAATCAAGTGAACAGGACTTGTATCTAAACCAGTCTCATGTACAAACAACGGGGATTCACAATGGGTATGCATAGACGTATCAAAGATTGATGAGAATGGGTGTATATTGGCTGAAAATGCAACAAAGTGTTTATAAGCATATCAAATCATGTATTATCCGCACTTTTCAAAAGCCCATAGAACACGTGACTCTATTCAAATTATCTGTAGCACCCAGATGGAGTAAATACATTGTAGAATACCTCACTACTGGAATACTACGTGAAGGGATGAGTAGATTACGTATCAAAACGATCACGAAAGAGGCAAAAAATTAAACTATGTATTGATTGAGGACAATCTTTACAAGAGGGAAAAAGAAAGCCCATTGAGAATGTGTGTGATGGAAGAGGACTGCGTTCCTATCTTAGAGGAAGCACATGGCGGACAAGATGGAGGACATTTCTCAGCTGACAAAACGGCCAAAGAAATTCTTATTGCTGGCATATGGTGGCCTACACTATTCATAGACGTCGAAGAGTTTGTGAAACGATGTGATGATTTCCATAGGACAAAGATCCCTGGAGCACGAGATGACATGCCCTTGAGACCAATGATGGGGGCAAGAGCGTTTGCAAAGTGGGGAATAGATTTTGTAGGACCAATTGCGCCTCCTGGATATAAAGTGCACGCTCAATATATTATTGTGGCAACAGATTATCTAACAAAGTGGGTTGAAGCGAAAGCAACAACCAAAATGCAAAAAGAACAGCACAGTTTTTGTGTGAGAACATTTTCACTAGGTATGGCTTACCAATAGAGATAGTGAGCGATAGAGGGACTCATTTCGTCAATGAAGTGATCGAATTCCTATTGGATGAATTCATGGTAATTCACAAGAAGTCATCTCCCTATCATCCACAAGCTAAAGGCCAAGCAGTAAGTACGAACAAGATTTTGGTGACAATTCTCATGAAAATTGTTAGTGAATCGACAGCCGACTAGGATCAGAAGATCCATTTAGCTTTATGGGAATATAGAGTAGCGTACAAAACCTCAATTGGAATGACTTCGTTCAACATGGTTTATGAAATTCAAGCAATTTTGCCACTTGAATTTCTTATCCCCACACTTCGGGTAGCGAAAGAATTAGAATGGACGGGCCATGAATTATCCAATCAAATAGATATCCTGGAAAAACTGGATGAAACTAGATTGAGAGCAGTTGGATCAATGTACGCGCCAAAACGAAACATGAGATCATTCTTTGATCAACATGTTATCAGCAATGAATTTGCTACGGGGATTACGTCTTAATGTATACCCTGAAACAACATTCCCGGAAACTCAAAAAGCGAGGCAATGGACCCTATGTGATTCATGACATATCATCTAGCGGTGCCATTAAGCTTGCAGCATTAGAGGGAGAGGAGATGCCTAATTGGATTAGCGGCTGCAGATTAAAGAAGTACAACCTACCACTAACCTCAGAGATTCTTGCCAAAATCCACGCTCCGAAGGAGCGCAAGAATAAAGCAAATGAGACAAAAGCTCAAGCAGAGGAGGAGGCCAGAATCAAGATTTTAAAGCGGAAACAAAAATTACAACAACAAAGACTTCCTCAACCAGTAGAGACTTCCTCTTTCTATAATTCCCACTCACGAGCAATGGGAAATAGGAATCGATGTTTGCATCAATGTTAGACTTCCGAATGGCAGATATCAACGAGCATTGATTGACACAGGGGCAAGAGTCAATGTGGTCAACTTCTCCACTTACAAGATGCTTACCGATGAACCCCTAGTGCAATCCACATGAGATTTACAAGCCGCAAATGAGGCAAAAATGCCAACATTGGGAATAGTAAACTTACCAATCAATATTGATGGAAATAGTTGTCCTCATCAATTTCTCGTAATGAAAGAAGAAGGAATCAAAGAATCACTATGTTTGGGAGTTCCATGGATGAGAAGGTACAATGCAGTTACCGAATGGTAAGAACATGCACAGATGTACATACACAACTCTAACACGTATATGACTCCATTCGCCAAAACAGATCACTGGTGGCCGATTATCCCCATCGACAAAAAGCAATTAGCTCATCAGCTAGAAACACCGAAAATGGTTGTTCAAAAAGCATGGATAAAGAAAACTGTCGTGCAAAAAAATAGAGACAGATATGGCTGCCCAAGTCACAACTCTCGACGACAATAACACCAATCCAGAGTGAAAATGGCAACGAAAGCTGGAGACAACCAAAAATTCAGCGACAAAGATCGAATGGAGACGAAAAAGTGAACCCAGGAAGCCTAAACTAACAAAATGGCAATGGAAACCTAAGAAAATTCAGGATCCTACATTAAAATTTGCAAATATGAAAAAAACTAAATACAAATGGGTTCCAAAAATAGTTGCCATCAAAAAACCAACAATCAAGGAGAGAGCAATTAAATTGCAAGCTCTTATGTTCCATAAACAGCTAGCCTTGCCATCCAAAGCCACTGAAAATTACATTAAGTCTCCACATCTTGCACAACACTATGTTTCCCAATGCATTGTCTCAAACATGAGGATAGGGCCACATTACACGGCCGTGCATAGACACAGATTTCAAAACCCATGCACACGCACAAAACCTTCGTCCGGGATG
This sequence comes from Adiantum capillus-veneris, assembly GCF_014529385.1. Taxonomy (NCBI): domain Eukaryota; kingdom Viridiplantae; phylum Streptophyta; class Polypodiopsida; order Polypodiales; family Pteridaceae; genus Adiantum; species Adiantum capillus-veneris. The sequence goes on from NC_140945.1 coordinate 132,989,943, forward strand.
ACTCAGTTTAGGAAGGGGGGAGTAACTGCTGAATCTAGCAGCAGTCAAGACCATTAAGGGGTCCAACGTGTATATATGTACATAATGCGTGTTTTGTTTTTTTTAAGTGTTCAATTTTGAACAAATTTAATCAAAGTCTGGCATTTTTTAGCGTTTTTATCATCCAACCAACATAATAATGAGTTGTAATGACAAAATCTAGAGCATTGGGATGCTTCTAGTGAAAATATATTCTTTTGGGTGAGTATAATAATTTTTGGCTAATTTTTGCCAGTTAATAAGTATTTTCAATTTATTTCGCTTAATTTTCATTAATAAAACTTCAAAAATTAAAAATATATCATATATCACCCACAGTGTCGGAATCAAGTTCTGGAAGCAAACGCCGAAGTATCATGATAGGGTTATCAAGCATGGAAGATATGAATCTAATCCGAAGACGTCGAATTTCAGCCTTAATGATCATGACCACATTTCCTCAGAATCGCATCAAATGGTGATACGACGCTAGAACGACGAACGGTTCGACCCACAGGTGGTATACAAATTATCTCGAGATCAAAGGTAAGGAACATTAGCCCTATGTCACGAAAACCTCGAGAAGATATGGGTCAGGTAGGCCAAAAATCTAGCTCATTGTTCAATTTCCATTCTGAGAGAGAAGAGGAGAGCTTCTTGACCTAGAGCGAGCTGCCATATTTCTACTCCGTACGGACGATCGGAGCTGGCATTTCACACCAGATTTCACAGGTATGTTCCTTGTTGAGTAAAGATCAAGTGTATTACACATGCAAGCGCGAAACATCGCACAAACGAGCGCTTGACCAAATTAAAGTCGGATTGAGTCGAATAGGTCAAGGGCCCTTAGAGGCATCATGAAAAAACTTTTTCACGAACAGAACACATTAATGTGCTCCCCACAATGCCAGGAACAAAGCCATGTGATCAGATCTCAATTTGGTGGTGGTACACTGATCGCGAGCGGTGTACCTCACTAACGAAATTTGACACAGAAATTGCAAAAAGCCTTCTCTCAACTTCTCCAACAACCTGTAGGTGTCAAAAATCAATTTGGGATCTATGGTACGATTGGGATCGGTGCCCCCTGTTTCAGATTTTAGAAATTTTGACATGGCCCAGGCTTAGAACTCATGGACGAGTACACTCTCTTGAATTTTCATAAGAAATGCACAAAGTTTTCTCATAGAATGGGCCAAAATTGTCAAACACACCCGAATCGGAAAATTTGACCTACAGCTTCCAAAAATTGACTGAAAATTATGACGGATGGTTTGAAAGGCATACCCATTCGACTAGGAGTCAACACGGTAGTAGAAAACCCTGAATGGAGCTCAAAATCTCCTACAAGGACGGAGATGACCATTTCAGTCTCGAGTGATCACACAAGGGAAGAATTTGACCGAACTAATGTCAAAGACTAAAAGGCGACTTAGAGATGCCCAATTATCCCGTTGGTATCCAAAGAATGCCTGAAAAATACCCAAGTCTGGAAAATCTCCAAAGTCGGCGTAAAAAGTGCCTGATCAAGTCAGAATCAGACAACGGAGTAGGTTGATGATAACAACACATCATGGAAGCAGTAAAAACTCAAAAACTAACATCAACTAACTCCAGGCTCCAACTAGAATTCATCAGGAAAACCCAATATGGTTAGACTTAGTAAAATAAGGTCAAACAGTGAAAAATTTCTCTAATTTGTTCATTTTAAGTCCAAAACTTGAAAATAAATCATCAATGGGCTAGGCAGGCATAGGAGACTAAAGCCATCTACTTTTCACCCAAAAAAGCCTAGGTACTACGATCGCGATCGGTGTACCTCAGCATGAGATTTTGACCAAAACCTAACAGATCTCTTGTACACATCTTGTTCAAGTCACACATCAAGATTCAAGCCAATTGGACATCAAAAACCCATGAAAAATCAAAGTCTAGTCCAAAACTCCCTTATAACCCAAAATTGGGACTTATAAACTCAAAAGTGGTTCAAATAAAAGACAGAGTGGACCAAAATGACCCTCTAGCTATCAACAAACCACTCATGCGATCAAATGTTATTTTGGTCATGGTACTACGATCGCGATCGGTGTACCTCAGGCCCAGATTTGACTCAGATTTCAATCAGTCATAGCTCTAGTCTTCATAGTCCCACTGTTGAAATATGGACAAGATTGGATGAGATTTGTTCAAGCTACAATCAGTTTTAACTTTTGAACTGATTTTTACTAAAAGTCTAAATGCTACTGGTTGCGAAAGGAAAATCCTGACAGCGTGTGACTCTAATGACATAGAATGCCTCGCCAAAAGCAAGCAAGGCAGTGGATGGCAGCACCATATGAAGTGGATGAGCTCTCTACGAACAAAAAAGCTCACATCTCGAATGAAACACTAGCTCAGATCCCTATTCACATTTTCATCGCGAAGTTTAGGGATGCTGATGGTGACATGGTAAAGACGACCATCATGCCACGGGAAATATGGAATCTCCACCGAAGGCTGGAGGTCACCGAAGCCGTGCGGGCTATTCATTTGGAGCAGTTTTTTAGATTGCAGCCATGGGGAACAGACTACATGAGGGTCCATGAGCTCATGAGCTCCATACAGTATGATGGGCAAGCGATGCTCACCGACAAGGATGGTTCAAAGGTGAAAGTAAAGATCACAAAAGATATCATTAATGAAGATTTGCACTTCCTTCTAGGGCAACACGACTTGCTGGCAAACACCAAGTCACTGGACAACGAGAAGGCGTTTATCAAAGCAAAAGGGAACAAGTACAAGTACAGTGGCATGATATATGGTGAGTTGGAGTTACCATTGAGATTGATCTCTCAACATTTCAGGGTACAAAAGCCTCCTCACTACACCGAGCCAATCCTGCACATTGTAGTGGTCATGGCTCTAACAACAGCTCAAAACAGAACCATCCGATGCGATTATGGTTCTTACATCTTGGAAAGCTTGGTCGAAGCAAATTTGAAGGGATCGACAAAAAACAAAAGCTACATGAGCGTAGGGCCAATGCTAGAAGAATAGCATACCAAGCTTTGGAAATGATTGAAGACCTGTCGGCTGCCAGTTCTTAAGCGGCCTTGATTCAGAATGCAAAGATGACTGCTCACTCAGTAAGGGCGACCACTAGTGCAACATCATCGCGCTCGGTCAAGGAATCCAACAAAAGCTCAAGTGATGGAGAAAAGACGGATACTGAAGACGAGGAAAACCCTCAAGGGTCAAAAGACAAAGGACCATATGAATTTGAAGAAATCAAGGAGGGAGACACCACCACACCGCACGTGGGAAGAGGAATGGAAAGAAGTACAGTGTCCAGGTATGAACTTCAAAACGTATATGCAGAGGCCCAAGAAAGAATTGAGGAAAGAAGGACAAAGTTGCGGGCTTACAGAAAGGCAAGGGCTGCTGCAACACAACAAAGAAAAATGGTTCGAGAAGGAAAGACAAGTAAGATTAGAAAAGGCAGCTGGCTAAAAAAGAAAGGCTAGCCGCGGAACAAAAGGCTGCAAAAGTAAAGGTTTCTTCTCAGCCCACTGAAGAAACAAAGGAGAAAGAAGTGGTTGAAGACACGAACCAAGCAGAGCAACTAAAGAAAGCTCAAAGAGAGAAGAATGTGGAAGCACAACAGGTGGCGGAATTGACTTGCCAAAGAATAATAAAGATTTTAAAGAAAATAAAAGTGGACGCGTCTATTTCACAACCAAGGGAAGATGCATTGAAAAAGAAGCACGTACAAGAAGTGGAGGAAGTTATAGAAGAAGTACAAATGGATCCTAATCCTCCCTCACCGAAATGACCACCTCCTCCTCCTTCATCCTCAAACCTAGGAGGACCACCTCCTCCTCCTCCTCCCTTATCAACCCAAGAACCACCACCTCCGCCTCCATCATCTGCACACAAAGAGTCTATGCCCCCTCCTGAAGCAATAGGGTACCAAGAGGCCTGTCAGGCTATGGCTGATTTTGACTATAGAAAAACCTTGCAAGATCTAGAAAAACAGTTCCGATGCCAGCACGTGGTGCTAGAAGAAAAGGAAAGGCTGGTACAGGAGGCTCAACACATGCAAAAATCTGGGCAAGAGGAGCTAGAGAGCCTGCAGGCACAACTGGAGCTCACAACAAAGGAAAGAGACACTGAACGACAATAGACTCAGGCTCTGATCAGAGACCTGGTGGATGTCAGGACAGAGTTGACAACCAAGGAAACGGAATGCCAAGATTTGACACCAAGGGTAAAGAAGGCAAAGGAGGAGCTTGATTACGAAAGTTCAAGGTTCCAGAGGGTTAATGGTTCATACCTCACTGTCAAAAGTACTCTAACAACCTTGCTGGCGAAACAGGAACCTGCTAGAGCATTGGTCTCCACATCAGACAATGCTGCAGCAGTGAACACTCTAGTAGCCTTGAAAGAGGAGCTAGAGCAAGAAAAACTTCAAATACAGTTGCTCTTCTCGGGAATGATGGCCCAGACGACAGCCAACGAGAAAAAAATAAAAAGAGCTGGAGCAGCAATTGACAGAAGCGAGAGCCGAATTAGAGACGCAGAAGCAAATCAGCGCGCAACACTGCTGAAAGAAAAATAAGCACTGATTTCTCAACAACAAATTAGAACAGACAAAACCCATGTGAAACCGCAACTGCTGCCTAGTCAAGACATGCTTGACTTGCCTGAAACTTCACATGAAGGAGAACAAGGACAGGGATCATCCGAGGCAAGCTTAGATATTAGAGATGAGCGAACTGCTTTTCTGAATGGTGATTTGGAAGAGGAAATTTATATGGAACAACCAAAAGGTTTGTTATTCCACGTAAAGAAGACCTTGTTGCTCAACTCCGTAAGGCACTATATGGTCTCAAACAAGCTTCGCGAGCCTGGTATACAAAATTTGATCTTTTTCTCACCTCTAAAGGATTCATCTCTTGCTCGTCAGACCCCAACTTATACATAAAATGCCAAGGTAGCAGTTTTGTGATTCTTGCTCTTTATGTGGATGATACCATCCTTGTTTCCAATGATTTGGGATTCCTTCAGCAAGTGAAAAAGTTATTGTCTTCTGCATTTGATATGGTGGATCTTGGAGAGATTCACTCGTGTCTTGGCATTCAAATCCAACGAAACCGTACAAAAGGTATTTTATTCCTTCGATAGTCATAGTTTATTGCAGATACTATTCAAAAATTTGGTATGGAATCTGCACATTCAGCGAACACACCTTGTCTTGCGAGCTCTACGAAGAACACTTCTGACAATGGCGGTCAACTTGTCCCAAATCAACCTTATGCTAGCCTGATTGGATGTCTTCAGTTTGTTGGCATGAACACTCATCCTGATATTCTATTTGCTGCTAATTATCTTGGACAACATCTTGCATGTCCTTCTCTTAAGCATTGGTCTGCTGCAAAGCGTGTATTGAAATACTTGAAAGGCACTACAGATTTTGGTTTAGTCTATCGATGACAACTCACATCGGATTATATGCAATCTCTTTCTCTTTTGGGTTACACAGATGCAGACTGGGCAAGCTCACATTTATCTATGCGATCTACTAGTGGAAATTGCTTCTTTATAAATGGTTGTCTTGTTTCTTGGACCAGCAAGAAACAACGTTGTGTTGCAGTTTCTACGACTGAGTAAGAATATGTTGCGGTATCACTTGCAGCTCGTGAGTTGATTTGGCTTTGCTAGTTGATATTGGTCACTCTCCTCTTTCTAGCACACCCTTGCGGTGTGACAACCAAAGTGCTATTAGTCTTGCAAAAGACTATGTTCAACATAATAAGTCAAAGCACATTGCTGTCCATTATCATTATGTCAGGTATGAAGTACGCAAAGGAACCATTATGGTTGAACACTGTCTAAGTGACCAGATGATTGCAAACATTTTGACCAAAGGCCTCAACGAATCACGTTTCATCCTCTTGTGCTCAGAGCTTGGAGTTGCTTCGGCCTCACTCTTTCTAGATTAGCTTCTTTGCTATTGTAATAGCTTTGTACATATGACATTGTAATCTTTTAGGTACCATGCACTATGCACACTCCACATTTGCACATTGTGATCTCTAAGTCACTTGAATATTTGTACATAGATACACAATTCACTTTCACATCATCATCGCTGGTTCATATTTTCACATTGTATATGGGCTTGGGTTTTTCCCTTGAACTCCCCAAGGGTTTTTTCATCCAAAGCTAGAGACCTTTGTTTGAGTGGGGGGGTTGGAGCTATATATGGTTCACTCTACTCAACTTGGTCTCACCTATATATTTTGTATCTTGTCCTCAATATGAATCAGTCTTTGGGAGCGTACATGGTGTATCTCTTGTCTCGTCTCTCTCTCTTTCTCTCTACATCTCAACACAAACCACCTTGGGCTAACACCTCCATAACTCAATGGCTAGTAGATTGGAGAAGTGATGGACCTATACCCCAAACCATCCATGGTAGTAAACATAGTAGCTATACTCCATGCAAAAATTGATCTTCAAACAATAGAGATAGCTTCTTTAACAAGAGCTATCTTGTACAGTTGGTGGATCTTCAAACAACCTTTGGGCTAAAACCTTCATAACACAAGGTTAGTTGGGGTTAGTAGGTTGAAAAAGTGGTGGACCTCTGCCCCAAACCATCCTTGGTAGTAAACATAGTATACAATCCATTCACACATTGACCTTCAAACAATAGAGATACCTGCTTTGAATAAATCTATCTTGCACATGACCAAACAATTTAAATAGATTCTTTCAATACATCTAGTGTGAAGACCATATTAGGTAAAGTGGGAAAATCCCAATTCCCAGGTTGGACAACTTTCAATATATCATGTATAAAATATAGAGATTTTGTCAAAAATTTGAGTTTTCTTAAGGTCTCATTCCACTTTATGCACATACAATACACAATGAAAACAACTAAAATATCATGGTTTCAATCAATTGGATTATTAGGAGAGGAGTATATTGCATCCATTATCGTTGTCTATGTTCTACTGTCCTACCTACAACTTATCTCAACATGGAGAGCTTGGTTTCTAGGTCCACCACTTGTCCAAGTTAATGTAAAAGTGACTCAAGGTTCACAACTTGTGAAAGCAAGGATCCATTGAGGAATACAATCCACTTGGCTATTTTTCCTTGATTTATTGCATGTGAAAAACCAAGGTCCACTTCTAATCTATAACTTCTTAATTTGAGGCATGGGGCATACATAAAATATGTAGCATATGCTCTATTGCCTCATAGGAAGGTTGGTTTCAAGGTGCACTTATCCATGCTAGCCTATCTTGGAGAAATGATGGAGCTTGCTTCTCTCCTTGTTTCAATGGAGACTAGCTTGGACAAGTGGTGGACCTTTGCTTCTCTCTATGTTTCAATAGAGTTAGCTTGGACAAGTGGTGATCTTGGAACAAAACCCCCATGTAAAACATATCATGGGTATTCCAAGTGATTAGAAAGATTACCATTTAAGATATAACCTTATAGGTTGGACAGCTAGATCTTGGCTTGGAGAAATGGTGGACCTTTAATTCTCTCCATGTTTCAATGGAGTCTATCTTGGAGAAATGGTGGAGCTTGCTTCTGTCCATGTTTCAATGGAGCCTAGCTTGAACAGTTGGTGGACCTTTGCTTCTCTCTATGTTTCAATAGAGTTAGCTTAGACATGTGGTGGATCTTCAAAATAAACCAACTACTATCAATGTTGCCTAGCTTGGACAAGTGGTGGAGTGTTTCTCTACTCCATGTTTCAATGGATCTTAGCTTGGACAAGTGTTGGACCTTAAAACAAAAACCCCATGTACAACATAGAATGGATTTTCTAGATTTCAATGGAGTCTAGCTTTAACAAATGGTGGAGCTTGTCTTCATCCATGTTTCAAGGAAACTAGCTTGGACAAGTGGTGGACCTTGTAACAAACCCTCCCATGTACAACATATCATTGGTTTTCTAAGTGATGGGAAGGAATACCATTCAAAATATAAACTTATAGCTTGGATAAGTAGTTGACTTTAAAACCAAATTCATCATAATACAATGAAATACAGGTCAGCCAATTCCTAAATCTTGAGACCAAACCTCCCATGCTATTAGAGATAATATATTGGATAAGTGGTGGACCTTCTATTATTTTCCCATGCCTAGTTTAGACAACCGGTACACTTCGCAGCTATAAAGGTTGGACGAGTTGTGGCGCCTTGTTTCTATCCATGTTTTAATGGATCCTAGCTTGGACAAGTGGTGGACCTTGGAAAAAAGCTTCCATGTACAACATATATGAGGTTTTCCATGTTTTAATGGAACCTATCTTGGACAAATGGTGAAGCTTTCTTCTCTCCATGTTGATTTTGGAACTACCTTAGACAAGTGGTGGAGCTTTTCTTTTCTACTCTTCATAATATAATGAAGTATATGTTGGTTACATGGTGAATCTTAAGGCCAAACCTCCCATTTTACTAGAGATGATAGGTTGGACAAGTGGATCAACCTTCTATCATTTCTCCATGACTACATTGGACAATTAGTAGACATAACATCTCTCTATGTTGTCTAGAGATGAGCTTGGACAAGTGATGGACCCTGCTTCTCTCTTCCCTTGGTTTACTAGTTTGAAGACTCAGTATATATACTTTCTTGGATCTAGCTTGAACAAGTGGTGGACCTTGCATCCACAATCTTAATTCAGTACAAAAACGTATATGAAAAAATAATATAGGAATTTTGGTTTGAAGGTCAAGCAATTAGGTTCCAAATGCACATAATAATATATTTTCCACCCATATTAAAAGAAAGTTAAATATGTTATTACCAAATTGACAAAGGTAACGTCCAAGAATTATATATTTCCATCTTGTCAGATCTAAATCTTCATCAAGGCGACATGCATGTATACATCAACTTTCAAGCCATTCAAGAATACATGCACTTAGATTCCATAGTTTTGTTTTCAAAGTCTTTTAGGTTCTAAAACTCTTTCACATAAAGTATGTAATGACAAAATTCTTGAAGCAAACATTTGTGCCCAAGAAAAAGATTCCTCTCACATATTTAAAGTCCATGAATTCTCTGATCCACACTTACAAGTTTTATTTTGACATCAAACATCAATTCTTTCATAGTTCCAAATAAATGCAACCTCGATATGAATTGAAAAAAAATGAATTTCTTTTACTATATGACCCAACATAGGCCCCAATCAAATAAAAAATGAGTCCCCAAAAATTTGGGTGCACTCTAGCAATACATCAGAGTCCCCTTACAATAGGATGCACTCCAATAGTACATTGAAGTCCCCTTAGAGTAGGGTGCACTCCATTCAAGTGTTCATAAAATTGACACACCTTTAAAAAAAAAAAAAGACTATATCAAATTATACAAATGTTGAAAGATACACACTAGAATAAAAAAAGCATCTTATAGCCATATTTATTCAATGCTTTCGTGTTGACAAGTACACACCAAGGACATAATTTGTCTCAGAATCACTATACTGATTTACAATTGTGTTGTATGTATAGACTCTCTTATCTCTTGCATACAACCATCCTACCAACCATGGAATTATGGTTCTCGATCTGCAAGAAGTTTTGAAGTTGCTCGGAAGTTTGCCTCCACATCTTTGGAAATATAAGATATGTCCCTGGCATGTTCCACATCACCCTATATGGAGTGTCATCAAAAATTAAGGTATTGTTTGCATCCAAATCCTCAAATATCTTCCAAATATCACTCAGATTTTTGTGATAAACCCTTGTAAATCCTAACATGATATTTGGATTTTGGCAATTTTTGTTACTCATAAACACCTTGAACTTAGTATACTACTCAGGAAAACACTTTTGTGTGATGCGTTGCACCCTTGTTAAGTTATAGCAACTCCATATCCATAACTCAAAGTATTCAGCACAAAAATCCAAAAAACTTTGTGCGTCTGGTCGCACCACATGATAAACTTCATCTTTGTCCTCCACAAGTCACATGTGTTGATCCCAAGATGGCATAGAATCTCCATGTTTCATTTCAACTGTCTTGAGAAGTAACCCCTCTAGATCCAAGATAAGTACTCTTTTGATGTCCTTGAAAGCAAGTGGTAGGTGATAAGGAGGTGAATCATTCCTTGGACAAGGTCTTGGAGGAGGTTGGATGGGTAATTCAATAGTTTTCTTCAATTTATGCCAGCATATAGCCAATCCATTTTTCTGTAATGGTTCTGAAATTAAAGAACAAGAACACTTAATGCAAACACAACAATAGACATGAGTTTTACATTGTCTACCCTAAGGTTTTATTAGATACCAAAATCCATCTATGATCTACTCATTAATAGAAAGAAAGTCAAATTAAAATCCTGACTCTTTTTTATGCTACACTCTCTCTTAGTCTCAATACCATGGAGTTCAACTAGACTTAAGTCAACTAATAACTACTACTTGTTGTTAAAGGTATGCTTGAAATGTATAAGGCTTAACCAATGCTCTAGTGTAGAATGGGTATTTAGGTCTCAAGGTCTACCACTTATCCAAGCAAAGATCCATTTAGATATGGAAACCCAATTTTTCTTAATATAATGATATAGAGTGGACAAGTGGTGAATCCTGAGACCAAGCCACTCATGCTACTGGGGATAATAGGTTGGACAAGTGGTGGACCTTGAATGTAAACCCCCCATGTACAAAGTATCAGGGGTTTTGGGTATTTCAATGGACTCTAGCATCTTGGAAACATGGTGGAGCTTACTTCTCTCCATGTTTCAATGGAGTCTATCTTGGATAAATGGTGGAGCATCATTCTCTCCATGTTTCAATGGAGCCTACCTTGGACAAGTGGTGCACGTTTGTTTCTCTCTAAGTTTGAACAGATTTAGCTTGGACAAGTGGTGGACCTTGGAACAAAATCCCATGTAAAACATATCATGGACATTACAAGTGGTGAGAAAAAATACCATTCAAGTATATAACCTTATAGGTTGGAAAAGTGGTGGACCTTAACACCCAATTATTATTAATATAATGACATAGAGTGGACAAGTGGTGAATCTTGCGACCAAACCTACTAGGAAAAGTACGTTGGACAAGAGGTGGACCTTGAATGCAAACCCCCCATGTACAAAATATTACTCATGCTACTAGGAATAATTTGGTATTAAGGTCCATGTTTCAATGGAGCCTAGCTTGGAAAAGTGGTGGACCTTTGTTTCTCTCTATGTTTCAATAGAATTTGCTTGGACAAGTGGTGAACCTTGGAACAAAACCCCCATGTAAAGCATGTCATGGGTATTACAAGTGGTGAGAAAAAATACCATTCAAGGTATAACCTTATAAGCTGGACAAGTGGTGGACCTTAGCACCCAATTCCTCTTATTATAATGACATATAGTGGAAAAGTGGTGAATTGTGAGACCAAACCTACTAGGGATAATAGGTTGGAGAAATGGTTGACCTTGAATGTAAATCACCCATGTACAAAATATCATGGGTTTTGCGTATTTCAATGGAGCCTAGCATCTTGGAGACATGGTGGAACTTACTTCTCTCCATGTTTTAATGGAGCCTATCTAGGAGAAATGGTGGAGGTTCCTTCTCTCCATGTTTCAATGGAGCCTAGCTTGGACAAGTCGTGGACCTTTGTTTCTCTCTATGTTTGAATATGGTTAGCTTGGACAAGTGGTGGATCTTGGAATGAAACTCCCATGTAAAACATATCATGGGCATTTCAAGTGGCGAGAAAGGATACCATTTAAGATATAACCTTATAGGTTGGACAAGTGGTGGACCTTAACACAATATAATGACATAGAGTGTACAAGTGGTGAATCTTGAAACCAAACCACTCATGCTACTAGGGATAATAGGTTAAACAAGTGGTGGGCCTTGAAATAAAACCCCCTAGAGTGTTTCAATGGAGCCTAGCTTGGAAACATGGTAAAGCTTGCTTCTCTCCATGTTTCAATGCAGCCTATCTTGGATAAATGGTGCAGCATCATTCTCTCCATGTTTCAATGGAGCCTAGCTTGGACAAGTGGTGGACCTTTGTTTCTCTCTATGTTTGAATAGAGTTATCTTGGAAAAGTGGTGGACCTTGGAACAAAAACCCCATGTAAAACATATCATGGGCATTACCATTGGTGAGAAAAAATACCATTCAATATATAACCTTATAGGTTGGACAAGTGGTGGACCTTAACACCCAATTATTCTTAATATAATGACATAGAGTGGATAAGTGGTGAAATTGGGACCAAACCTACTAGGGAAATAGGTTGGACAAGTGGTGGACCTTGAATGTAAACACCCCATGTACAAAATATCACTCATGCTACTAGAAATAATTTGGTATTAAGGTCCATGTTTCAATGCAGCCTAGCTTGGAAAAGTGGTGGACCTTTGTTTCTCTCTATGTTTCAATAGATTTATCTTGGACAAGTGGTGTACCTTGGAACAAAACCCCCATGTAAATCATGTCATGGGCATTACAAGTGGTGAGAAAAAATACCATTCAAGCTATAACATTATAGGTTGGACAAGTGGTGGACCTTAACACCTAATTCCTCTTAATATAATGACATAGAGTGGACAAGTGGTGAATCATGAGACCAAACCTACCAGGGATAATAGGTTGGACAAGTGGTGAACCTTGAATGTAAACCCCCCATGTACAAAAAATTATGGGTATTGGGTATTTCAATGGAGCCTAGCAACTTGGAGACATGGTGGAGCTTATTTCTCTCCATGTTTCAATGGAGCCTATCTAGGAGAAACAATGGAGGTTCCTTCTCTCCATGTTTCAATGAGCCTAGCTTGGACAAGTGGTGGACCTTTCTTTCTCTATATGTTTTAATAGAGTTAGCTTGGACAAGTGGTGGACCTTGGAATGAAACCCCCATGTAAAACATATCATGGGCATTTCAAGTGGTGAGAAAGGATACTATTTAAAATATAACCTTATAGGCTGGACAAGTGGTGGACTTTAACACATATTTCTTCTTAATATAATGACATAGAGTGTACAAGTGGTGAATCTTGAGACCAAAGCACTCTTGCTACTAGGGATAATAGGTTGGACAAGTGGTGGACCTTGAATGTAAACCCCTCATGTACAAAATTATGGGTTTAGGGTATTTCAATGGAGCCTAGCTTGGAGACATGGTGGAGATTTCTTCTCTCAATGTTTCAATGGAACCTATCTTGGAGAAATGGTGGATCATCCTTCTCTCCATGTTTCAATGGAGCCTATCTTGGACAAGTGGTGGACCTTTGCTTCTCTCTATGTTTTAATGGAGTTAGCTTGGACAAGTGGTGGGTCTTAGAACAAAACCCCTTCGTAAAACATAGCATGGACATTACAAGTGATGAGGAAAAATATCATTCAAGATATAACCTTATAGGTTGAAAAAGTGGTGATGGACCTTGACAAGTGGTGAAGGATACCATTTAAGATATACCCTTATAGGTTGGACAAGTGGTGGACCTTAACACCCAGTTATTCTTAATATAATGACATAGAGTGGATAAGTGGTGAATCTTAAGACCAAATCACTCATGCTACTAGGTATAATACGTTAGAGAAGTGGTAGACCTTGAATGTAAACACCCCATGTACAAAATATCATGGTTTTAGGGTGTTTCAATGGAGCCTAGAATCTCGGAGACATGGTAGATCTTGATTCTTTCCATGTTTGAATGGCACCTATCTTGGAAAAATGATGGAGGTTACTTCTCTCCATACTTCAACGGAGCCTAGCTTTGACAAGTGGTGAACCTTTGCTTCTCTCTATGTTTGAATAGAGTTAGCTTGGACAAGTGGTGGACCTTTGCTTCTCTCTATGTTTGAATAGAGTTAGCTTGGACAAGTGGTGGACTTGGAATGAAACCCCCGTGTAAAACATATCATGGGCATTTCAAGTGGTGAGAAAGGATACCATTTAAGATATAACCTTATAGGTTGGACAAGTGGTGGACCTTAATACATAGTTCTTCTTAATATAATGACATAGAGTGTACAAGTGGTGTATCTTGAGACCAAACCACTCGTGCTACTAGTGATCCTAGCTTGGACAAGTGGTGGACCTTGGAAAAAAGTCCCCCTGTACAACATAGATGAGTTTTTTTCATGTTTTAATGGAAGAGAGATTCGACAAATGGTGGAGCTTGCTTATCTCCATGTGGATTTTAGAACTAGCTTGGACAAGTGGTGGAGCTTTGCTTTTTTACTCTTCATAATACAATGATGTATAGGTTGGTTACATGGTGAATCTTAAGGCCAAACCTCCCATCTTACGAGAGATGATAGGTTGGACAAGTGGTCAACCTTCTATCATTTCTCTATGCCTATAATTAGACAATTAGTAGAACTAGCATCTTTCTATGTTGTCTAGAGCTGAGCTTGGACAAGTAGTGGACCTTGCTACTCTCTTCCCTTGGATTATTAGTTTGAAGACTCATTATATATACTTGCTTAGATCTATATAATTACTCATTAGTTAGGTTACAAGTGGGTATGTAATTTGTTAGCCTCAAGGGACTTTGAATATTGAATAGTAAGAAAGTCAAGTACTGGTTTGAAGATCTTTTGCTTATCTAAACCAGACTCTAACTCAATAATAAGTTTCATAAGTTCCACAAATTGTTCTATCTAGGCTCCAAAAGAGTCTTAATTGGTTTGTGCTAGATTCTAACTTCATTGATGGGGTAGAATCCTAGAAAAATGAGGCACTATAAGTTTTACCTTAGCTCAAATGGATTTTTCACTTAAACTCGACTGCAATTTGGCTATCTAGTCTTTGTCTCGATGGAGTTTAACACTAGATACATAGTAGTGATATTTAAGCTTCATGTCTCTTCACTTGATCGAGATATGAGACCATACTTTCAAGGTCACCACTTGTCTTACCTAAAGACCAATGTGAGAGATGGGAGCAAGAAAGCCATCCGATATTGTTTTAAGGACTATTACATAGGCAATCAATAACTTAAGTAAAGCAAAAAGACTTGGATCTTTCACAATTAATAACTTAAGTAAAGCCAAAAAGACTTGGATCTTTGACAGTTTTTTTCAAACTAAAAAAGCACAATCTCATGCTAACAAAACTATAAATCACAATTGAAAGGTTTGAACAAGAAAAAGATCAACAATCTTAATAAGAAGGATACTTTTCATTTCATTTGATGATTACAAACTAAAATAAAGTCTCTCAAGAAATTGATAAACAAAAAATGTAGGTGACTGCTTCATTATTTTGAGCAAAAATATCAAAATCTCTATTGATTGAGCTCCATCTAGTAGTATCCTTTGTAAGATCCTACAAGAAGGAATAAAAAGAAAGATTTGTTAGATACCATGCACATGAGTGTTCAAGCATGTGTATCAAGAATATATGACATGTCACTAGTACCTTAGGGTTGCTTTCTATCCAGCCTTAGAAGGTTGTTCTCAGCTTTCACCTTATTTATATAAGCCTTTGCTGTGGTTGCCTTCAAAACTCCTTTTGTGTTACAACCCAATTGCCTAGCTAAAGTGGTCAATTGTGATGCCTTCATGATTTCAATGGGTGTACGCTCCTTTGCCAAGATCTCTTGTATTTGGGCTCTTCTCATTTCATTGCGGTGGCTTGTGTCACTTGCATCTTCAATGATAGTTTCATCTCTGTCACCTTTTGCAGGTGGTATTCTTCTTGTAAAGAACACCTTAGCTGACCAAACATCATTTTTCTGCTTCCAATACTCCATGATTTGTTTGTATTCACTATCATTTGTCACTATAGGTTGTCCATAACGAGTAGAAGCAATTAAATCACACACATCCCATCAAGTATGGCAGTAGCTCCTCCAAGAGCATATTGTCAACCATCTTCTCAGCATCAAATTGTGGTGGAAAAATGCAATTGTTTGCTGGTGAAATACATCCCTTGTAAGGAGAGTCATCAATAAGCATTGTTCTTTGTGGATCACATTCAAACCCCATGGCAATTTTGGCTAGAGGCTTGAACATTGCCTCAACGTTTGGATTGTCGGGTCTAAACAATTTTTGAGTTTAAGCGGTGTAGCAAACATCTTACGACCAAATTGCAAAGAAAGGCAATGTATCCTCAGCTAAGTTGTTTAGTGCTTCAAGGATTTGATACACATTATTCCTAGTAGCTGTCGACCAAATTGCAACATTAAACCTTTGTAAAATAGTCTTCAAGAATTGGATGCAACCTGGCCTGAGTATAATATATCTTTTTGAATCCATTTGCACTGAGTTGTGGTGTGAGGATGGTTGAGGGGAACGTTTCAACAATAGACCATTTAAATCCAATATAATTGTAAGCATGGATTTCTCAACATCTACGCTACATGACGTAGTACCAATTGGCAATAGCTCGTGAGTGGACTTTTCAGTCTCTTTTGATGTATGTTGCATTTTTGAAGCATCGATTTCTTGGTTCTCATTATTGGAAGCTTGCTCAAGTTGCACAACACTAGACTCTAGTATAGAAATATCATCCATCTTGGGCACTTTAGAAACCATAGAATCTATGGATTCTATAGTTGTTGACTAAACCATAGGAGCATTATCCATCCCAGTTTGTGAATCTAAGAAAACACACACACAAATGGTATCTCAAAACCACTAGAATTTTATTCACCATATTTATATGTAGAACTCCTAGTAAGAAATTTATTTAAGGTAAAGTCGTTGTTAGAATCCTTGCAACCATTTTCAGCATTCGTACACCAAACACCACTTGTCTAAAATACAATCTACTAACTCAACATTTTCCATCCTACACTTTATTAAAGATGAGTACTTAAAGTGAAAACTAAAAGCCACCCTTGTTGAGGAAACATGGATACAAGGTCCACCAAATGTCCAACTTAGACTACAAGAAAATAATTAGAGATTTGGCTTAGATTTGGATTCAAAGGCCACCACTTATTCAAGTAAGATAACTCCACTTGTTTAAGACAGTAATGTTTGAAGCCCCACCACTTGTCCAACCTAGACATTGATTAAATTTTGGTAAGATTTATCACAAATCTAGAGTAGAATCAAGATTCTATGGCCAAGGTAGTCAAATATGTTAGACAACACACAAAGCATAAGAGCACTCTAGATTCTCGTTGAGCATAAACTAAACAATAATCAAATGTTATATTCACTTGAGATTTCATCCATGAAAAATGAAAATGATGCATGTACTTGAGATTTCCATCCATGTACAATACTTTACAATGTCAAGTAAAGTTATAGTCAGCAAACAACTCTTCTCCTGCTTCAACTTGACAAATAGTCTCAATGCATACATGGCCATATTCTTCTGACTTGATGTGTGAAGAGGTGCATTTATGCCAAGGTGGCAAATTTGGATCAAATGTATAGCGTACGTTGGGACAGACATTTGTACTGTGAGAACTATTTATATAGCCCGACACGTTTCCTTCTTCTACACAACCAATAATGTATGATTGATCTTCCTCTTCTTCTATGTTTGGATCCTCTAGAAGAGAATATTTATAAGCTCTTGGAAATATTTTGCATATCTTTTTCCAGTCTTGAAATCTATACTTATGCCCTCCATAGTTTAGAATAGTCAAACCACTTTCCAGGGTAGTATGCACAAATAGCCCATAACCAGCTCCTTCAATACATGAAAGTCGCACTTCAAAATCCACACCGTTAATATGGAAAATTACATCTTTGGGAATAGGAAAAGTTGGTGTCCCAAAAGGATCTTCATGCCAATCATAGTGTGAAATACATCTAGTTTTTATATCACTTAACTCCTTTGTGTCTGCAAAAAGAAGAAAATATTATGCATAAAATAATGACAATATCAAAGAAAGATATCATTATTTTATAGTCCAATAGGTCCATTGTATGGAAGACTTAGAGTGCCTCTTACATGGTGCCTCCAAGGTTTCCAAAAAATAAAATCATTGGAAAAAAAAGGCCACTGTGCCTCCAATCTATTGCCCATTTGAAGCATAGAGAGAACCAAGGTCCACCACTTGTCCAAGCTAGACATGGAGCATTGACACAAGATCCAACACTTATCCAAGAACCCTATAGTATATGTGGTAACATGGGATGCATTGATGCAACAAAAGTAGTCTAGCCTCCTCATCCATCTCTTTTTTCTTGTAGCCTAGAGGGATTAGTTTCAAGGTCTATCACTAGTCAAAAACTACACATAGAACATTGATACAAGGTTCCACCACATGTGAAACCTATCATCTCTAGTAGCATGGATGGTTTGATATCAAGGTTCATCGCGTGTCCTACCTATACTCTATTGTAGCATATAGATTCTAGTTTGGTGGTACTACACTTGTCCAAACTTGGCTTGTTGTTGATATCTGAGGTAATCAAGGGTCCTCCACTTGTCCAAGTTAGGCATATAAAACAATTGCAAGGTCCACCATGTGTACAACATATGATTGATTATAGCATGCATGGTCTTATTTCATGGGCAACCATCTTCTCTCCAACATGTGTCCAACCTCGGCTCCATTGAAGCATGGAGAGAAGCAAGGTCCACCACTTATCAAAGCTATTATTTTCTCCCAGTGCTTTCAAAACCCATAATACGTTGTACATGGGGGGGGGGATTCTTGTTTCAAGGTCCACCCCTTGGCTAAGATTGGATCCATTGAAACATAAAGAGAAGCAAGCTCTACCATTTGTCCAAGCTAGGAGCCATTGAAACATGAAAACCCCATAATATTTTGTATACGGGGGTGTTTTTCAAGGTCTACCACTTGTCTAAGCTATGGTCCATTGGAACATGGAGAGAGCAAAGCTCCACCACTTTTCTAAGCTAGGATCCATTGAAACATGGAGAGAAGCAAGCTCCATTGTTTGTCTAAGCTAGGCTCCATTGGAACATGGAGAAAACAAGCTCCACCACTTGCCTATTATTGCATAGAGATTCTGGTTTAAAGGTCCACCACTTGTCCAACCTTGCCTTCATGTATGGAAATAATCAAGAGTGCAATGCTTCTCTAAGCTAGGGACATAAAAGAGTTTCAAGGTCCACTACATATACGATCTATGATGGGTTGTAGCATGGGAGGTTTCATTTTAAGGTTGACCACTTCTCCAGCTCCACTTGTCCAACCTCAGATCCATTGAAGAATGGAGAATAAAGGTGTACCAACTCTCCAAAATAGGCAAGACAATCTCTATAAAACCCATGAATTGTTAATATATGCTATGCTGTGGAGTTTTGTTTGAATTTCCACTCCTTATCCAAGCTACAATCCATTGAAGCATGGAACTAAGTAAGATATATCTCTAGTCCAAGATAGGATCCATTGAAACATAGAGAGAATCAAGGTCCACCACTTGTCCAAGCTATGCATGGGTAATTGATATAAGGACCACTACGTTTTCACCTATACTATGCTCTATCATGGATGGTTTCATATCCCACCAATTTTCCAACCTATTTAGTAGGTTGTATTATGGGGGTTTGGTTTCAAGGTACTTCACTTGTCTAAGGTGGGTTCCATTGAACCATGGAGAGAAACTATGTCTACCACTTGTCCGAAATATGCTCCTTTAAAACATAAAAACAAGGTCCACCACTTGTCCAAGCTAAAGTTTCTCTCCATTGAAGCATGGAGAGAAACAAGGTCTACCACCTGTCCAAAATATGCTCCATTGAAACATAAAAGCAAGGTCCACCACTTGTCCAAGCTAATATAACAAATGGGTGTTGGTTACAAGGTGTACCACACTTGTCTAAACTAGTCTTCATGCAAGGTCTACCACATGTCCAAGCTATATGAGCTTGTTTTGAAGGTCTACCACACCTCTTGAAATTAGGATCCATGTAAGGTCCACCTTTTGTCAAGCTATGCATTTAATGAGTACTAAAACTAAGTAAATTGCAGTACTTAAATACCTTTCCAAGCTCATTAAGATTTTGGTCTCTAAGGCCGGCCACCACCACATGTCTAATCTATGCTCTAATTGATTACTTATGCTAGTTCTCAAAGTCCAAACATAAGCTCCCTTCTAGCAAGGTTAGTTTAAATTTAGGCTCCAACACCTGTCTAAGCTAGGTTCAATTTATGAAGCATCACCATTTAACCATGCTACGATCTAATGTATCATATCAAGGGGGTATTGATAAAAGGTCCAAAACTTATTGAGTTCAAGCTCTTAAGTAATTAAGTCTTTGTGAGTATTAAATGTTATAGTTTTAGTCTACAGATCCACCATTCAAAAACTCAAGTAATTTACTATTTACATTCAAACCTTGAATGCTTGAGATAAAAAACAAACTCAATCAATACTATATAAAGCAAAATCTAACATTAAGAGTATCAAATCAGTAACAAGAAACACTAACATGCACAAGAAACTCAAAACATACGTGTCTCCATTTCCAAAAAGTCCTCCATTGATAGAGGATGGTGTTGTTGTTGTTCTTCTTCTCTTTGTGGAGAGCACTCCTCTGTAACAGGCACAATGTCGCCTGATTGCGAAGTGGATTGTTGAAGTCCAGCCCATTTTTCTATATCTTCATGAGACTTAACAAAGTCTAGCAGCATGGTCTCCACGCTTTTTGCCTCCTCCACACTATCAATTAAGCAGATAACTTCTTTTTTCTGTTGTATTCCTTCTTGTGCAACCAAGGAGCCATCACCAAAAACATCAACAAGCTTGCGGTCTTCAAAACAATATGTACGAATGTAGTGCTTGACCAAAGCTCTTTTTTTGGCCTCCAAATATTGCAAATCTGACATATCGTTATCTGCTACTTGAAGAAGAGAACAATCAATTGGCATGGGATGTTCCTCTGATCTTCTTCTCAGGTCTTCAAATGCATTTCCTTGTCCCAAGAAGGCAATAACTGTTAGGAATTGAATTGCTCCTTTGCAAGGAGCTGATGGAAAGTGATGCAATGCACCACAACAATGGTAGCTCAGATTATCTCCCATGGCGTGAAAGGCACATTGCAATTTTGTGAAGTTAGTGAAATCCACAAATGCAAGAAAGACAAATACAGGATCTGTTGACCCTCCAGCAATAGCCAAGATCCCATCCAAAGCATTGTTAAATGTCTCCTCACTCCACTTCAAATTGCCTCCAACGTTTTTTGTCATATCTAAAACACATAAGCCAATAGGCACTTTATTATTGAAGTGGCGCATCAAGTAGAGATCGCCTTCCATTTGTAGGCTCACCACATAGATTGACCATGGCAAATCTCTAGGCTCAATTTTCTCCTTTTGAAGGTGAATTGCCCATTGCATGTATTTTATTGCTCCATCTGGAAAAGCCATTTTCTTTGTTCCACGCGTCAAACTAGATCTGATCCATTCCTTGCATAGCATTAAATTTTTTTTATAAACAACATCATTGATGTTATACATTTTGACCACCTCCTCCCAGTCTTTACATGGTGAAGACTCATTCAAATTGTTGAAGCCTTCAAGAAGTGCATCTTGAATCAATTTGTCTTGCTTCAACTGCTTGATTCGATCATACATGTCAGTTGCATCACCATCCTTTGCACTCTTTGACAGTAAAATATTCTCATCTCTAATCTCTTCTTGAATAGTCTTTACCTCTGATTCCTCAAGGCCACAAAGGTATCTAAATACAGTTGTTGGGGGTTTCTTATTCTCCTCTTCTAGATTTTCAATGATTTATATCCAGCAATCATAAACTAAATCAGAGTACGTGACCATGTGTGCCTGTTTAGCAATCCAACTTGCTGCTGCATTCATTCTTGCCAATCGAAGAAAAGCCTAAAAAGAAATAGAGAAATAATTAAACTATTGAGCAAGATTTGTTAATTAAACACTATCAAAAAGACAAAGAAAATAACTTACATCCCATCCGGCACGAGATGCATGTCCCTCTGCAATTCCACTTGCTGCCTTTGGTGGTCGTCCTGAGAAGATCCATTGACTCCGTAAATGTCTCAATATCTGGCTGTAAGGTTGCTTGACATACAATGCCCGAGCCTCCTCATTTGCAATGGCAGATATAGCAGTTGCAACAAATGGAGGAGCATTCACAACAATGCGAGCCTTTCTAAATTTATACACGCTAATCAGTCTTTCAAAGATCTCTTTGTTGTTTTGTTCATTGTGAAGCAAAACTTTTGCAGCATAGATTGAATGCTGCCCATCAAGAATCCAATAATGATAATCTTTAATTTTTTGCTCCTCTACCTCTTCTACTGCCAAAGGAGTCCCCTTCTTTGATTTTGCATTTCGAACAGGCATCAAATATGCACATGCTGCAGGCTTGGTCGTACTCCGTGAAAATCCAAATAACACACTTTCAGCGTGTTTTTTATCCATAATACGTGCATTATAGTGATCAGGAGCAAGCCAACAATTTTGAATAGGGATATCAAATTCCCTATATTGGAAAGGAAAATAATTTATGTACTTATTCATTCCACCTGTATCTTTTTCTTGTCCTTTCATGGCCTCAGCTTCTAAAACATCTGGATCCACAATTCTCATCTTTGACATTGAACCCTCTGTTGATGAGGATGCCAAAGATGCCTTGTCTACATCCAAAATGGAGCTAGTTCGCTTAGCTTCTACTTTCTGCACTTTTGCTTGCTTCTTTGTGGATGGTGCTCATGAAGCTTTCACCTTTTTTCGTTGTAGTGTGGCAATGATGGAGCTTTGAAGTTGATCTGCTATGATATTTGGATTTGATTCTGCAAACTTCCATCCTCGAGAAAACATTGTCTCTTCTTTGTTTCTAGACATGCACTCCAATGCATATGCTCCTGGAGATAGTTGAAATTCTAGATTCATTGGAACTAGAATGTCAATGCATTCCACCTCTGGATGACTATCAACTACAGAGACAGATGCTTCCACAACTTGTCCAACATCTTCAAACAAGCTGTCATTCTCCTTTTTGGCAATAAATAGATGCACCTTATGAAATTGTGCACCCTCTATACCATGTATGTCCAAATACCATTTCCTAAGATCATTACAAGTATAGTCAACTAAGACAGCAACCCTTGCAACCTGTTTTTTTGAAGCCATCTTTCCTGAAACAAAAAAAACCAAATGTTATTTTAACATATACTTTTTTGTAATGGATTAAGTTTGTGTGAATACAAGTTCCACCACTTGTTCAAGCTAGATCTAAGCAAGTATACATAGTGATCATTTAAGCTAGTAAACTAAGGGAAGGGAAAAGTAAGGTCCACCACTTGTCCAAGCTCAGCTCTAGACAACATGGAGAGATTCGAGGTCTACTAATTGTCTAATATAGGCTAACTATATTGAAACATAGAGAGAAGCAAAGGTCCACCACTTGTCCAATCTAGGGTCCATTGAAACATGGAGAGAAGGATGCTCCACCATTTGTCCAAAATAGGCTCCATTGAAACATGAAGAGAAGCAAGATGCACCATGTCTTTGAGATGCTAGGCTCCATTGAAATACCTTAAACCCATGATATTTTGTATATGTGGGGTTTAAATTCAAGGTCCACCACTTGTCCAACCTACTATCCCTAGTAGCATGAGTGGTTTGGTCTCAAGATTCACCACTTTTCCACTCTATGTCATTATATTAAGAAGATCTGGGTGTTAAGGTCCACCACTTGTCCAACCTATAAGGCTACATCTTAAATGGTATTATTTACCACCACTTGGAATGCACATGATGGGTTTTACATAGGGGTATGGTTCCAAGGTCCACCACTTGTCCAAGCTAACTCTATTGAAACATAGAGAGAATCAAAGGTCCACCACTTGTCCAAGCTAGGCTCCATTGAAACATGGAGAGAAGGATGCTCCACCATTTGTCCAAGCCAGTTTGATTGCTTGCTTGATTGCTGAAGAGAAGCAAGCTGCACCATGTCTCCAAATGCTAGGCTCCATTCAAATATCTTAAACCCATGATATTTCGTACATGGGGGGTTTACATTCAAGGTCCACCACTTGTCCAACCTATTATCACTAGTAGCATGAGTGGTTTGATGTCAAGATTCACCACTTTTCCACTCTATGTCATTATATTAAGAAGATCTGGGTGTAAGGTCCACCACTTGTCCAACCTATAAGGCTATATCTTAAAGGGTATTCTTTCTCACCACTTGGAATGACCATGATAGGTTTTACATGGGGGTTTGGTTCCAAGTTCCACCACTTGTCCAAGCTAACTCTATTGAAACATAGAGAGAAGCAAAGGTCCACCACTTGTCTAAGCTAGGGTCCATTGAAACATGGAGAGAAGGATGCTCCAACATTTGTCCAAGATAGACTCCATTGAAACATGAAGAGAAGCAAGCTGCACCATGTCTCCAAGATGCTAAGATCCATTGAAATACTCTAAACCCACGATATTTTGTACATGGGGAGTTTACATTCAAGGTCCACCACTTGTCCAACCTATTATCTCTAGTAGCATGAGTGGTTTGGTCTCAAGATTCACCACTTCTCCACTCTATGTCATTACGTTAAGAAGATCTGGGTGTTAAGGTCGACCACTTGTCCAACCTATAAGGGTATATCTTAAAGGGTATTCTTTCTCACCACTTGAAATGTCCATGATATGTTTTACATGGGGGTTTGGCTCCAAGGTCCACCACTTGTCCAAGCTAACTCTATTGAAACATAGAGAGAAACAAAGGTCCACCACTTGTCCAAGCTAGACTCCATTGAAACATGGAGAGAAGGATCCTCTACCATTTGTCAAAGCTAACTCTATTGAAACATGGGGGGTTTACATTCAAGGTCCACCACTTGTCCAACCTATTAACGCTAGTAGCATGAGTGGTTTGGTCTCAAGATTCACCACTTTTTCACTCTGTCATTATATTAAGAATATTTGGGTGTTAAGGTCCACCACTTGTCCAACCTATAAGGCTATATCTTAAGGGTTATTCTTTCTCACCACTTGGAGTGACCAGCATAGGTTTTACATGGGGGTTTTGTTTTAAGGTCCAGCACTTGTCCAAGCTAACTCTATTGAAACATAGAGAGAATCAAAGGTCCACCACTTGTCCAAGCTAGGGTCCATTGAAACATGGAGAGAAGGATGCTCCACCATTTGTCCAAGATACGCTCCATTGAAACATGAAGAGAAGCAAGCTACACAATGTCTCCAAGATGCTAGGCTCCATTGAAATACCTCAAACCCATGATATTTTGTACATGGGGGGTTTACATTCAAGGTCCACCACTTGTCCAACCTATTATCTCTAGTAGCATGAGTGGTTTGGTCTCAAGATTCACCATTTTTCCACTCTATGTCATTCTATTAAAAATATCTGGGTGCTAAGGTCCACCACTTGTCCAACCTATAAGGCTATATCTTAAACTTTATTCTTTCTCACCACTTGGAGTTACCAAGATAGGTTTTACATGGGAGTTTGGTTCCAAGGCCCACCACTTGTCCAAGCTAACTCTATTGAAACATAGAGAGAAGCAAAGGTCCACCACTTGTCCAAGCTAAGCTCCATTGAAACATGGAAAGAAGGATGCTCCACCATTTGTCCAAGATAGGCTCCATTGAAACATGAAGGGTCTGCACCATGTCTCCAAGATGCTAGGCTCCATTGAAATACCTTAAACCCATGATATTTCGTACATGGGGGGTTTACATTCAAGGTCCACCACTTGTCCAACCTATTATTCTTAGTAGCATGAGTGGTTTGGTCTCAAGATTTACCACTTTTCCACTCTATGTCGTTATATTATGAAGATCTAGGTTTTAAGGTCGACCACTTGTCCAACCTATAAGGCTAGATCTTAAAGGGTATTATTTCTCACCACTTGGAATGACCATGATATGTTTTACATGGGGGTTTGGTTTCAAGGTCCACCACTTGTCCAAGCTAACTCTATGGAAACATAGAGAGAAGCAAAGGTCCACCACTTGTCCAAGCTAGGCTCCACTGAGACATTTAGAGAAGGATGATCCCCCATTGGTGGAAGATAGGCTTCATTGAAACATGAAAAGAAGCAAGTTGCACCATGTCTCCAAGATTCTAGGATCCATTGAAATACCTTAAACCCACGATATTGTTTACATGTGGGGTTTAACGTCAAGGTCAGTCACTTTTCCAAGCTATTATCCCTAGTAGCATGAGTGGTTTGGTCTCAAGATTCACCACTTTTCCACTCTATGTCATTATATAAAGAAGATCTAGGTGTTAAGGTCGACCACTTGTCCAACCTATAAGGGTATATCTTAAAGGTTATTCTTTCTCACCACTTGAAATGTCCATGATATGTTTTACATAGGGGTTTGGTTCCAAGGTCCACCACTTATCCAAGCTAACTTTATTCTTCTCATAGAGAGAAGCAAAAGGTCCACCACTTGTCCAAGCTAGCTCCATTGAAACATGGAGAGAAGGATGCTCCACCATTTGTAGAAGCTAACTCTATTGAAACATGGAAGGTTTACATTCAAGGTCAACCAGTTGTCCAACCTATTAACGCTAGTAGCATGAGGGGTTTGGTCTCAAGATTCACCACTTTTTCACTCTGTGTCATTATATTAAGAATATTTGGGTATTAAGGTCCACCACTTGTCGAACCTATAAGACTATATCTTAATGGTTATTCTTTCTGACCACTTGGAGTGACCATGAAAGGTTTTACATGGGGGTTTGGTTCCAAGGTCCACCACTTGTCCAAGCTAACTCTATTGAAACATAGAGAGAAGCAAAGGTCCACCACTTGTCTAAGCTAGGGTCTATTGAAACATGGAGAGAAGGATGCTCCACCATTTGTCCAAGATAGACTCCATTGAAACATGAAGAGAAGCAGGTTGCACCATATCCTCAAGATGCTAGCCTCCATCGAAATACCTTAAACCCACGTTATTTTGTACATGGGGAGTTTACATTCAAGATCAACAATTTGTCCAACCTATTATCGCTAGTAGCATGAGTGGTTTGCTCTCAAGATTCACCACTTTTCCACTCTCTGTCATTATATTAAGAATATTTGGGTGTTAAGGTCCACCACTTGTCCAACTTATAAGACTATATCTTAATGGTTATTCTTGCTCACCCCTTGAAAGACTATATCTTAATGGTTATCCCTAGCTATTATTACTAGTAGCTTGAGTGGTTTGGTCTCAAGATTCACCATTTTTATTAAGAATATGTGGGTGTTAAGGTCCACCACTTGTCCAACCTATAAGGCTACATATTAAAGGTTATTCTTTAATATGTGCAAGGTGCACCATGTCTCCAAGATGCTAGGCCCCATCGAAAAACATTAAACCCACGATATGTCGTAGATGAGGGGTTTACATTCAAGGTCCAACACTTGTCCAAGCTATTATTTGTAGTAGCCTGAGTGGTTTGGTCTCAAGATTCACCACTTTTTCCACTCTATGTCATTATATTAAGAATATGCGCGTGTTAAGGTCCACCACTTGTCCAACCTATTAGGCTACATCTTAAAGGTTATTCTTTATTACCACTTGGAGTGACCATGATAGGTTTTACATGGGGGTTTGGTTCCAAGGTCCACCACTTGTCCAAGCTAACTCTATTGAAACATAGAGAGAAACAAAGGTCCACCACTTGTCCAAGCTAGGGTCCATTGAAACATGGAGAGAAGGATGCTCCACCATTTGTCCAAGATAGGCTCCATTGAAACATGATGAGAAGCAAGCTGCACTATGTCTCCAAGATGCTAGGCTCCATCGAAATACATTAAACCCACGATATTTCGTAGATGAGGGGTTTACATTCAAGGTCCACCACTTGTCCAAGCTATTATTGCTAGTAGCCTGAGTGGTTTGGTCTCAAGATTCACCACTTTTATTAAGAATATGTGGGTGTTAAGGTCCACCACTTCTCCAACCTATAAGCTTCATCTTAAAGATTATTCTTTCTTACTACTTGGAGTGACCATGATAGGTTTTACATGGGGGTTTGGTTCCAAGGTCCACCACTTGTCCAAGCTAACTCTATTGAAACATAGAGAGAAGCAAAGGTCCACCCTTGTCTAAGCTAGGGTCCATTGAAACATGGAGAGAAGGATGCTCCATTGAAACCTAAGGAGAATCAAGGTGCACCATGTCTCCAAGATGCTAGGCTCCATTGAAAAACATTAAACCCACGATATGTCGTAGATGAGGGGTTTACATTCAAGGTCCAACACTTGTCCAAGCTATTATTGGTAGTAGCCTGAGTGGTTTGGTCTCAAGATTCACCACTTTTCCACTCTATGTCATTATATTAAGAATATGCGCGTGTTAAGGTCCACCACTTGTCCAACCTATAAGGCTACATCTTAAAGGTTATTCTTTATTACCACTTGGAGTGACCATGATAGGTTTTACATGGGGGTTTGGTTCCAAGGTCCACTACTGTCCAAGCTAACTCTATTGAAACATAGAGAGAAACAAAGGTCCACCACTTGTCCAAGCTAGGGTCCATTGAAACATGGAGAGAAGGATGCTCCACCATTTGTCCAAGATAGGCTCCATTGAAACATGACGAGAAGCAAGCTGCACCATGTCTCCAAGACGCTAGGCTCCATCGAAATACATTAAACCCACGATATTTCGTAGATGAGGGGTTTACATTCAAGGTCCACCACTTGTCCAAGCTATTATTGCTAGTAGCCTGAGAGGTTTGGTCTCAAGATTTACCACTTTTAGTAAGAATATGTGGGTGTTAAGGTCCACCACTTGTCCAACCTATAAGGCTACATCTTAAAGGTTATTCTTTCTTACTACTTGGAGTGACCATGATAGGTTTTACATGGGGATTTGGTTCCAAGGTCCACCACTTGTCCAAGCTAACTCTATTGAAACATAGAGAGAAGCAAAGGTCCACCCCTTGTCTAAGCTAGGGTCCATTGAAACATGGAGAGAAGGATGCTCCACCATTTGTCCAAGGTAGGCTCCATTGAAACATGAGGAGAAGCAAGGTGCACCATGTCTCCAAGATGCTAGGCTCCATCAAAAAACATTAAACCCAAGATATGTCGTAGATGAGGGGTTTACATTCAAGGTCCAACACTTGTCCAAGCTATTATTGGTAGTAGCTTGAGTGGTTTGGTCTCAAGATTCACCACTTTTCCACTCTATGTCATTATATTAAGAATATGCGCGTGTTAAGGTCCACCACTTGTCCAACCTATAAGGCTACATCTTAAAGGTTATTCTTTATTACCACTTGGAGTGACCATGATAGGTTTTACATGGGGGTTTCGTTCCAAGGTCCACCACTTGTCCAAGCTAACTCTATTGAAACATAGAGAGAAACAAAGGTCCACCACTTGTCCAAGCTAGGGTCCATTGAAACATGGAGAGAAGGATGCTCCACCATTTGTCCAAGATAGGCTCCATTGAAACATGACGAGAAGCAAGCTGCACCATGTCTCCAAGATGCTAGGCTCCATCGAAATACATTAAACCCACGATATTTCGTAGATGAGGGGTTTACATTCAAGGTCCACCACTTGTCCAATCTATTATTGCTAGTAGCCTGAGTGGTTTGGTCTCAAGATTCACCACTTTTATTAAGAATATGTGGGTGTTAAGGTCCACCACTTGTCCAACCTATAAGGCTACATCTTAAAGGTTATTCTTTCTTACTACTTGGAGTGACCATGATACGTTTTTACATGGGGGTTTGGTTCCAAGGTCCACCACTTGTCCAAGCTAACTCTATTGAAACATAGAGAGAAGCAAAGGTCCACCCCTTGTCTAAGCTAGGGTCCATTGAAACATGGAGAGAAGGATGCTCCACCATTTGTCCAAGGTAGGCTCCATTGAAACATGAGGAGAATCAAGGTGCACCATGTCTCCAAGATACTAGGCTCCATGGAAAAACATTAAACCCACGATATGTCGTAGATGAGGGGTTTACATTCAAGGTCCACCACTTGTCCAAGCTATTATCACTAGTAGCATGAGTGGTTTTGTCTCAAGATTTACCATTTTTCCACTCTATGTCATTATATTAAGAATATGCGCGGGTTTAAGGTCCACCACTTGTCCAACCTATAAGGCTACATCTTAAAGGTTATTATTTATTACCACTTGGAGTGACCATGATAGGTTTTACATGGGGCTTTGGTTCCAAGGTCCACCACTTGTCCAAGCTAACTCTATTGAATCATAGAGAGAAGCAAAGGTCCACCACTTGTCTAAGCTAGGCTCCATTGAAACATGGAGAGAAGGATGCTCCACCATTTGTCGAAGGTACTCTATTGAAACATGGGGGGTTTACGTTCAAGGTCCACCACTTGTCCAAGCTATTAGTGTTAGTAGCATGAGTGGTTTGGTCTCAAGATTTCACCACTTTTTCACTCTATGTCATTATATTAAGAATATTAGGGTGTTAAGGTCCACCACTTGTCCAACCTATAAGGCTATATCTTAAAGGTTATTCTTCTCACCACTTGGAGTGACCATGATAGGTTTTACATGGGGGTTTGGTTCCAAGGTCCACCACTTGTCCAAGCTAACTCTATTGAATAATAGAGAGAAGCAAAGGTCCACCACTTGTCCAAGCTAGGGTCCATTGAAACATGGAGAGAAGGATGCTCCACCATTTGTCCAAGATAGGCTCCATTGAAACATGAAGAGAAGCAAGTGCACGATGTCTCCAAGATGCTAGGCTCTATCGAAATACCTTAAACCCACGATATTTCGTAGATGGGGGGTTTACTTTCAAGGTCCACCACTTGTCCAAGCTATTATCGCTAGTAGCATGGTTTGGTCTCAAGATTCACCAGTTTTCCACTCGATGTCATTATATGAAGAATATCTGGGTGTAAGGTCCACCACTTGTCCAACCCTATAAGGCTATATCTTAAATGATATTTTTTTTGACCACTTGGAATGTGCATGATATGTGTTTTACATGGGGTTTTTGTTCCAAGGTCCACCACTTGTCCAAGCTAGATCTATTACATATATATTATACATACATATTCAACTAGATTCACTACCTATCATTTCAGTAGCATGGATGCTCTAGCTTGAAGGTCCACCACTTGTCCAGCCTATACTCTCTTATGTAAGGAGATCTCGCTATAAATCAAAATCTTCCCCCTAAATTTAAAATATCCCTCCCAAATTTAAATATCCTGCCTAAATTTTAAAATTCCCCCCAAATTTTAAAATTCAAACTTTTTTTATAAAAATTTAAATGTTACTACTTAAATTTAAATATTCCACGTCAAAATTGATTTAAATTCAATTTTACCACATAAAGAGTATCATTATACCACCTAAATTCAAATATGCAAACCTCAAAATCATTATATTGTACATAAATTCAAACAATTCAAATTAACAAGCCTAAACTGATATTAGTTTGCATAGATATGAATTTATCACACCTAAATTATGTCACCATGTTAGAGAGAGTGGTTAGAGAATTTGAACAAGGTCCACCACTTGTCCAACCTAGATACCAAGAAGGATTGAGTGTACAAGGTATTGTTTGGAGGTCCTTATAGTCCACTGGTCTCAAGGTCCACCACTTGTGGTAAGGGTCACCAAAAAGTGTATATATTCATCCAAAGAAATACACGTATTTTTGGTCTACATGTCCTAGTTTAAACCATTTATGTCCATTAGGTGTATCACTAAACAACACTACTATTTTTGAGAAACAGAAGTTACAATCATATCTACAAATGGATTAGAGGAAAATCAGCTCAGCATACATCCAGAACTCGCTACAAGAATCGACTTTAACAGATCACGCAAGTAAGTCTTCCATTCAATTTTACTAGTATTACAATGTGTTAGTTATTTGTGATATTTATGTATGTATATATACTATGTGTGCATATCGTAATTAAGTGTAATTGTGTATCTGCATTATGTATGAGTATTACAATGAAATAACACAAATATACATACATACACATAGATAACACAGACGCACACATACATGAGCATGTATTTTCAAGAGAGAGATAGCAAGATACAGAGATAGATAATAGAGAGAGAGAGAGAGAGAGATAAATACTGTTTTTTTAGAGAGAGGAGAGAGAAAGATAACAGATTTCACTGTGTTTATGTATGTGGAAGAGAGGAAGACGATGTATGGGAATATGTGCACGTATTTTCAAGAGAGAGACAACAAGATAACAGATTTCATTGTGGTTATGTATGTGGAAGTGAGGAAGACGATGTGTGGGAATATGTGCATGTATTTTCAAGAGAGAGACAGCAAGATAACAGATTTCACTGTGGTTATGTATGTGGAAGAGAGGAAGACGATGTGTGGGAATATGTGTATGTGTGCGGGGATACTTTTAAACTATGTATCTCTGTCTTTTGACGAGAGAGTGTGTGTGCAAGAAGAGTTACAGAGAACCATCTTCTCTATATGGAGAAAGACAGAGAGTGAGAGAGAGAGAAATACCTGTTTTTTTCTCTATTCGTGAGGTGTGCAATGTCTCCTGAGAAGACTGCCCGATCCTGCCCTTCTGGAAAGCGTTGTGTACGCTGCTGTTTCTTTATCTTGTGCGCGAACTTTCAATCCTGTGCACTCCACCTGTGTGTTGTGTACGATGCCGAGCTTGCTCCTCTACGCGCGCGTATACTCCAACTGTGTGCGATCCGTGTGCGCTTTCTGTGTGTTTGCTGCTCGCCTGCTTTCTGTGTGCGTTGCTCGTGCGCTCTCTGTGTGCCTAATCTTGATAGGGTTTATTAGAATGCCACGTATGCTACAAGTCCATGTTTTATCATAGGATTAAAAAAAACAAAAGCAATATAAAAAATTAACCAATTCACACGGCCAAAATTAAAGAAATCATGGTTGAAAATATGAAAAACATGCGTAACTCTATACTAGAATTCACTTTAAAAAAAAAAAAATCTTTGGGCGCTGCCCCGACCCCGCCCGCCCCTGACCCCGGGGCGCTGCCCCAGGACCCCGCCCAGAACAATATCCCAAAATCACCTCCCAAGCCCCGCCATCGAGAGCGCTATATTCCACATCCCCATCAAGAGCGCTACCCCCAAACCTCACGTGGAAGCGCTGCCTTGTCACCCCATTGTGGCATTGCCCTAAGACCCCGCATCTGGAGTGCTAAATGGGAACATTCTTCATTAGTGAAATTTTGAACATAAATTATATTAGCATATACTTAAATATAATACAAATATTAACATATTAGCTATACTACTAATTTACTATAGCAGTTCTAGATTATGTCCCATACTATATTTAAGGTGCCAAAGGTTTGGCCTTATGGTCCTAGATTTAGCCAAGTGGTCAACACATATAGGACCAAGTGCACACTGTGCCACAAAACTTGGCCACCACTTCACTTGCCAAAGTTTAGGCCACATGGTCAATCCTAAGTTTCCAATGTTCTTATTATGTCACCTTTTGCCTCGTGGAAAACCTAGGCTTGTTTTCACATACTCAGGCACTTCAAGCCACAATAAATTGTCATTACTCTTCGGCAACCCTTTTGTTCAAGTCTTTGAAAAAACATTGTTTAAGGCCACCCTAAACCATTTTCATTAGGGGTGTCTAAAACTAGCTTTTTGGCAATTCGAGAAGAAAATGGTCAAAGTTTTATACTTAGTTTTAACCACTTGACCAATTCAAATATTGGAAAGCAAGGTCTTGTAATACTTTCTTTGGACATCACACATTAAAACTAGGTCCCTCACTTGTCCAAGCTATGCTCTAATACAATAAAGGGCTTTTGTGGTTTCAAGATGCACCACTTTCCCAACCTTGATTCCATTAAAGAAGCTAGCTCTACTTAGACATTTAATAGCAAGGTCCTGCAGCAGTTCAGATTGAACATTTTCCATGGCAGCTAGGTCCACCACTTATCTAAGCTATGCTCTAATAGAGTAAGGGGTTTTTAAGATCCACCACTTGTCCAAACTTGATTTGGGAAGCAAGGTCCTATAATAGTTTGCTTTGGACATTCACCATTACAACTAAGTCTACCACTTCTCCAAGCTATGTTCTAATACACTAAGGAGGTTTTGGTTTCAAGGAGAACCACTTGTACGACTTTGTTTTTGGAAGTAAGGTCTTTACATAGTTCACCTTGGACCTTGGACATTGGATACTACAACTAAGCCCACCACTTGTCCAAGATATCCTCTATATATAGCCAAAGGGTTTGGGTTTCAAGATTCACCACTTTTCCAACCTTTCTTGCATTAAAGAAAGGAGGGGCATTATAACTAGGTCCACCAATTGTCCAAGCTATGCTCTGATATAGAAAGGGGATTTTGGTTTCAAGGTCCACCACGTGTTCAACCTTGCAAGACTCAAGGCATACTTGGACATTGGAAAGCATAGTCCTATAGTAGTTGATAGGTGGCAGTGGGTATTACAACTAGGTCCAACCTATGCTCTCATATAGCAAAGAGGCTTTGCTTTCAAGGTCCACCACTTGTCCAACCTTGCTTCCATTAAAGAAATGAGGGGCTACGTAAACATTGGCAAGCAAGGTAGCAAGGTCCTAAGGTGTTTCACCTTGGATATTGGGCATTATAACTAGGTCCACCACTTGTCCAAGCTATGCTCTGATAAAGAAAGGGATTTTCATTTCAAGGTCCACCATGTGTTCAACCTTTCTAATATAGAAAGGGGATTTTCGTTTCAAGGTCCACCACGTGTTCAACCTTGAAAGACTCAAGGGATACTTGGACATTGGAAAGCATAGTTCTATAGTAGTTGATAGGTGGCAGTGGTATTAAAACTAGGTCCAACCTATGCTCTAATATAGCAAAGAGGCTTTGGTTTCAAGGTCCACCACTTGTCCAACCTTACTTCCATTAAAGAAATGAGGGGCTACGTAAACATTGGCAAGCAAGGTAGCAAAGTCCTAAGGTATTTCACCTTGGATATTGGGCATTATAACTAGGTCCACCACTTGTCCAAGCTATGCTCTGATATAGAAAGGGGATTTTGTTTCAAGGTCCACCACGTGTTCAACCTTGCAAGACTCAAGGGATACTTGGACATTGGAAAGCATAGTCCTATAGTAGTTGATAGGTGGCAGTGGGTATTACAACTAGGTCCAACCTATGCTCTCATATAGCAAAGAGGCTTTGCTTTCAAGGTCCACCACTTGTCCAACCTTGCTTCCATTAAAGAAATGAGGGGCTACGTAAACATTGGCAAGCAAGGTAGCAAGGTCCTAAGGTGTTTCACCTTGGATATTGGGCATTATAACTAGGTCCACCACTTGTCCAAGCTATGCTCTGATAAAGAAAGGGGATTTTCGTTTCAAGGTCCACCATGTGTTCAACCTTTCTAATATAGAAAGGGGATTTTCGTTTCAAGGTCCACCACGTGTTCAACCTTGAAAGACTCAAGGGATACTTGGACATTGGAAAGCATAGTCCTATAGTAGTTGATAGGCGACAGTGGGTATTAAAACTAGGTCCAACCTATGCTCAATATAGCAAAGAGGCTTTGGTTTCAAGGTCCACCACTTGTCCAACCTTACTTCCATTAAAGAAATGAGGGGCTACGTAAACAATTGGCAAGCAAGGTAGCAAAGTCCTAAGGTATTTCACCTTGGATATTGGGCATTATAACTAGGTCCACAACTTGTCCAAGCTATGCTGTTATAGGAAAGGGATTTTTGTTTCAAGGTCCACCACGTGTTCAACCTTGAAAGACTCAAGGGATACTTGGACATTGGAAAGCATAGTCCTATAGTAGTTGATAGGTGGCAGTGGGTATTACAACTAGGTCCACCACTTGTCCAACCTATGCTCTCATATAGCAAAGAGGCTTTGGTTTCAAGGTCCACCACTTGTCCAACCTTGCTTCCATTAATATAGCAAGGAGGATTTGGTCTCAAGGTTCACCACTTGTCCAACCTATGCAAACCTTTTTCATGTTGTGGCATGGTTTTACTTATTTGCCTATTTGTCAATGCTTGTTGTAAGGGGTGTTTTCAAAACCATCCAGCTGGGATTTTTAATGGTTGGGCATACACATGAGGACATAGACGCCATGTTTAGTAGGTTTTCAGAGAAGTTGAGAGTTACACAAACCTATACTTTGCCACATTTGATGGATACATTACGAAACAGCTCATCTTCATCTCCAGCTCCATTTTTTCTCACAAAGATCCCCGATTTCAAGCAATATTGTGATGGCTATCTTTGTGACGGACAAGACATACTTGTTGGACATTCCAAACCGCTTCAGTTCAGGTTCTTTATGCAAGATGAGACACCAATGATGCAATATAAGGCACATGTAGGTGTATCAAGTTGGAGTGGAAGTATTCGCCTTTGGAAAACAGACACAGAAGGCAAGCCAATGTTACCACATGGAGATCCACCTCTAGTACAAATGGCGGAGTATGTCAAGGCCCACGAAGAAGTAATTTTGGGGCTAAAGAACTATATAAAATTTTGGAAAAATTTAGGGAATGGTTCAAGTATTCCGCGATATTATAGACCCGTGATAGATTATTGGAGTAAGGTAATTGAAGAGATTGGAAAAGCAATCATATCAGAGGGAGTCTTGTATAAAATGTTTTGGCCAAAAACTCAAGAATATTCTCACCTACAAAGCACTACAATGAATTTGCAACAAGGAGCAGAAAGATTCCTAGGCCTTGAAGAGTTGAACGATCATTTTTGTGGGCCTCAACGAGATAGGCCAAGGGAAGAGTTTGACCCTATGTCTGATGTGCACCAAGGTGACTTTCTTATGCTTGTTCCTAGTGACACAGAAATCTATCCAGTGTGGCTTGGAATGGCTTTATCTGACATTGATAATGAGCCTACATCACCAAACTACAGAAAACTCTTGATTCAATATTGGGCACCTTGCGCGAGAAAAAGTGGGATGACAGATACTCAAGCTTACAGTAATTGTTGGAAGGGTTATTGGGTTGTCAACTATAAGGACCCACAAGTGTGGGAAACTATAGATGCAATTGTTTGGTCCTGGAGACCCAACAAAGAAGGACCATTTTCTAGAATAAATATTCCAGAAAGACATGCTCTAAAAGCCAAAGAAGGCCTCACTCGTGCACATCAGCCACATTTGGATCAAAGTTCAGATATGGTATCAAATGTGGAGTAGAATTATGTGGAGCTTCTATTGTGACTATACTAGTCAATTTGTAAACAAAGTCTTTTTTGTATCTTCCTTTGTTTTATGTAATTTATAGTTATTATTCAAATCCATGTGTTGTACATCCTCTTGACTTTTGGTGTTTATCAACACCACAATCCTATGAGATTTTCACTTTATTTACTAGCCACACACCTCAATTTTTCCCACTTTAAGTGGAAAATTCCCAAATTACATGAATTCGGTCGATTTGGAGATTCCCATAATGTGAGATTTTTACCAAAATACCTAATATGGTCTTTGTGGACAAGTGGTGGAACTTCAAACCGCCTTGGGCTAAAACCTCTATAACACAAGAAATAGTAAATTGGACAAATAATTGATCTCTATCCAGAACCATCCACGCTATCAGAGTAGAGATAGAATTATTCAATAGAGCTAGCTTGGACAGGTGGTGGACCTTTAAACCATCTTAGGCTAAAACCTCCATAACACAATGGTTAATAGGTTGGACAAGTGATGGACCTCTGTCCCAAACCCTCCATGGTAGTAAACATAGTATCTACACTCCATTCTTCTTTTGACCTTCAAACAATAGCCCATTAGCTTCTTTCAATAGAGCTAGCTTGGACATGTGGTGGACCTTCAAACAACCTTGGGTTGAAACCTCCATAGCACAATGGCTACTAGGTTGGACAAATGGTGGAGCTCTACCCAAAAACATTCTTGGTAGTAAACATAGTAGCTACACTCTATTCACACATTGACTGTTAAACAATAGAGATAGCTTCTTTCAATAGATCTGGCTTGGATAAGTGGTAGACCTGGAAACCGCCTTGGGCTAAAATCTTCAAAACACAATGGATAGTAGGTTGGACAAGTGTTTGTGCTCTACCCAAAACCATCCACACTATGAAAGTATAAATAGGAGTATTTAATTGAGAGCTAGCTTAAACATGTGGTGGACCTTCAAACCACCTGGAGCTAAAACCTCTATAACACAATGATTAGTAGGTTGGACAAGTGATGGACCTCTACCCAAACCATCCATGGTAGCAAACATAGTAGCTACACCCATTCACACTTTGACCTTGAAACAATAGAG
This sequence comes from Adiantum capillus-veneris, assembly GCF_014529385.1. Lineage (NCBI taxonomy): Eukaryota > Viridiplantae > Streptophyta > Polypodiopsida > Polypodiales > Pteridaceae > Adiantum > Adiantum capillus-veneris. The sequence goes on from NC_140945.1 coordinate 133,028,072, forward strand.
ATAAATTATTTCAAACCACCTTCACTACAAGAGGTTGTGTGGACTTGTGACGTTTTTAGCGATGGAAATATATTGGGTTTCTATACTCCCTGACGTCGCAAAGACCGTCTCTAAAAGCATCGATACGGGAACATCGCTATACGTGTTGCTATAAGCAACACTACAAGCGTCACTATAAACATCACTATATAGCAATGCATATAGCGACAACCATAGCGTCGCTTATAGTCTACCTATAGCGACATTTATAGCAACAGTGTAGGCCTTATATAGCGACGTTGTAGGCCTTATATAGCGACGCTTATAGTGATGCCCGAGAGTAAAAAAATTTGCTGACAGGGCATTGAATGCCATGCCACCCATCAACCATATTGAATGTTTCAATAATAGACTAAACCTAAATGAATCCAAGATAAGCCCAGATTCACCTAGTGCAAGCTTAGGTATAGACCCAAAGTAGTCACCCACAAGACACTATAACCATTAACTCCATCATCCATAGTAATGTTTGTAGAATAAATATACAAAATTGACAAAAGTAAATTGATGAAAGTAATCAATGACAATTGTACACATCATAGGCAAAATCACTTGATTGTTAGACTTTGCCAATGTATAGTTACAACACCATTGAGAAAATATACATGGTTTTCCAATAGTTACAAAAAGATGTATACACGTCATCTCATGATACATATGCTATGATAAAATGAAACTAATGCTATCTAGCTACGGCTAGACTGACATCGTCTAATCAGACGTCTCATCGCATCCAAGCGGTGTATCTATTGGATTCTGCAAAAAAAACAATAAGACAGCTTTCTGTAAGTATAAACATATAATTTACAAAAGAGTAGAACAAATAGAAAAGAGTAAACCCTAATACTAACCATGTCGCCACGAGAACTCAACATGTCTATCGGGCGTTTAAGCCCTTCCCGGCTGCATGCTTGCACTTGTACGGTGTGGGGTCACGTCTTGTCATCGACCATTGTCAAAATGTACAAAGAATCCATTATGTTAGAATTTAAAAACCCCTAAATCCTAAACTATCAAATCTAAAGATCAATGCGAAAACACTTACTAAATCGTCCTCAAACGATGCCCACCTGACGCTTTCCAAGTGGTGCGAGCTCCCTGCTTCTACTCGTGCTTTGGCTGCCTCCTTTTGCTGCTTCCATTTGTTAGGATTCTCTGTCATGCCAAGGGTAGGACTAGACGGGCACGGCCCAGGCAATGTGCCGGACACACATGCAGTAAAGGGGTCTATATATGGAAGAGGGCCAGGGGCCTATATATAGGATGGTTGGGAGGTTATTCGCATGTCTGTCTACCCGCTGGTCTAACATTGGTATCAGCGCTCAGGGAGCTTCAGGCTATGGAGGTGGAGCACCGCTCCCTTCTTCTCTCTCTCACTTCCGTTGATACATGGAGAACGGCTCCGGGGTTCTCTCTCTCGCTTTGCCTATGCAAGGCTATGGAGGCTTTCTCTTTTTCTCATGTCTAGAAGGAGGAGGAAGAGCGTGCTTGCATAGCTTGCTTGCATGCCATACATGCTCGGTTGCAAAAGGGCAGGTCGAGATTGACATGACAGCAAATAGCTGTGTCGTGGGCATGATCCCTTGTATACACATGAAGGTCAAGGAGGAAAATCGACAGTGTATGGCCGCGGGAAGTGACTCTTGCAGGGGCTTGCATCGCAGGGCGATCTGCACCAAAACTAGCACGGGTGGGGTTGAATCAGAGCGCTCCGCACAAGGATCAGATCGCGTTTCAGGAGCAAACGCCGTCACCGCCATTGCTACGTAGCGCGAGGAAAGTAATGGCTCTCTGCTGCTCACCGTTTCGCCATCGCTGTGTAGTTGTGTAGGTTTTTTTTTTTTTTTTTTTTCAAAACAAAAAAAATTGTTAGCTTTTTACCTTGGAGGGGAGCTTTCCCACATGCCCTAGCATGCATTACCATGCAAAGACATGCAAGGGCTCGCACCGAGCTCTTCGTAAGATGAACAGTACTCTCATCGCTCTCGGGGTTGGTAGTCGGGTTTCGCATGGAAAATTCCAAGGCAATTTTACAGACCATCATGGTAAAGCTCCGCTGTATTTTCTACGACTTTGCGATCATGTACAGGCACGACCTGCTCTATTTGCGGTGACACTACACCGCGTCAGATGTTGCTAACAAGACAATCCAGAATACGACAACATGGTTCCATCGCGGGAAAAGGGCTTGTCTACATTGGAACCTGTGATTGCTGACATCGGGCAAGTTATTGAGCAAGGCTACTCCGCAAAGACGATTTTGATGCTCGATTCGAGGTTCATGAAAGCTCGAGCATCCCGGCCATATGATCAACACGACAAGTTTATACAGGTAAATTATGAGGTAAGCATTCACTTTTACTTGTATTTATCAAACTATTCAAGTACTTGTTGAATAGTATAATATGCAAGGGCTATGAGTGATGTTGTGTAACCGCGCATGTACTAGACGTGTATATGCATCCACAAGCAAGGCTTGTCTGAAGCACGATTTTTTCTCTATCATCAGTACGATCAGGCATGCACGGCATGTCTTGAAAAATTATCGTGCTATGTCTAAGTCGGATGTTTACAGTGTATCCGGATTTGCATATACCTTTCCCATGCTTCCCTGACCATCCTGAATCAAGCATGGCTTGAGTATGACATGGTTATGATGTTTCTAACAGCAAGGCTGTGTATTGCTTAGGACACTCGAATCAAACACGGCTTGAATACCAACCACTTGACTCCGAAGCACGGCTTCTCAACGGTTGACTTTGATGCAAAAGCATAGCACATTCGCGATGCTTTAGAATCTCAAGGAGATTGGCACATCCTACTGCTAGACTTGATGCCGGGGGGCATGTTGCTCGGCATGGCCAACTTCGTGTCACTGTTTCTCGAAGCGGACAGAGGATGTTTGTAACACAAGACTGGTTACTTTCAGTTGAAATCACTCGACAAGGTTGATGCTTTTTGTCATGATATCTGTGTCTCAACAGCCGACTTCGTCGTCTAGCATCACAACATTCTTTATGCGAAGCAAGGCTTCAAGCCAGGTATATTGCATGGAAAATTCTCTCACGTTCGGCTTATGCTATGAGCATACAAACTTGGGAAGGATTTGGCAAAATGCTTCCAGCTTATTTCATTACGTGACAGACGAGCGTATATCATACAAGAGATGTATATTTACATCCAACAGCTCCTATCCGTGCAGCAGACATGGCTACGAGACATTTTAAGCGAGTTTTGTTCCACGTACTTTTGAGTCAATTGGTGACCGCAACGACCAGGTTAGCCAAATTTATGTTCTTATTATTTTTCCAAGTTTACACTTTACTTGGCAATTACTGTCATTGTGCAAAGCAAAGTCCTTTGGCAATTTTACATGAAGCACGGCTTCTGCCTTGTACCAAGGAACTGCTCAATGACTTGTCATCAAGGGCCGTGGCACACAAGTTTGCAAAAACTGGCAAAATAGGGAATATCACCTCAGAGAATTCCTACCAGTTTAGATTGTTCAAGGCACTTATGGTTTTGGTTCTCACGCTTGAGACCGTTATAGTAGCCAAGGGCTTACGTTTTTGCATGCAAGGCATGCTAAGCAGGTGGCATGGATTCCACGCAACTCTGTCAAGGACAGACTAAGTGCGTGATGGATTGTTGAACCTGATGGTTGGTTGCTATCAACACCCAACAACACTAAAAGGAACCTAAATCTAGGACTTATTTCACAGGAAAAGTGCCAATGCTAAGTCATTTTCATACAATCATGACCCTGCAAGGCAGGTAGATCAAGATGTGGTTGTGTTTTTCTATTACCTCTCTCAAAGAGAGAGTCATAGCAGAAACTTGTTGCATGCTTATAGGATACGCTGCACGTTAGGCATAAGATGCACACAAGCATGGCAATCAACTATACACATCATAGTCGTTCAAGGAAAGTTCCACAGCCCAGCATGGTTTTCTTCTCTCTCGTTCTCTCTTTTAGGGAATCATGAAAATCTTCTAAGAAGCGTTTGATACGTATTTTGCTCGTGAGTCAGCCTGAGCCAAGGTGCTCTAACTCTTCGCTAGCACGTGGCTAAGATGCTACTCAAATTATTCTTCATCGGTTCATCCATTGCACACTCATTTGCACAAGGGCTATGAGCCACACACGCTATGAGCCATTGTCATGCCAAGGGTAAGACCCAACTATTGGCATTCTTTGGGTGATTGTTTTCAAGAGTGAATAGATCTACCCAGGGAAGTATACATCGACGTTAATGGACGAGCAAGGATCTTGTCATTCAGGATGTTTACAGTGTCATTTTTGCACTACACAGTAGCTGATCTCTACAAGGAAGTATAGCTGCAGCAATCAGTTGAGACAGCATGGCTGTCCACAAGAGCTAGGCAGTTCACTTGTGTGGATTTCTTGCTCTCTCTATAGCACTATGGAGTGTCTATGGACATACTGTTTTGGGGTAAGACCCGACAGGTGATTGCTACATCACCCAACAGTATTAAGGATCACAGTTTGATCTGCATTGAGGATCACAGTTGATCTCTCCCAGTTATACTTTCAAGGAAAGAATTCCACAATCTACCACACAGTAGCGGACGAATTCAACTTTTCGAGTTGATTCCCATCATTATGTATACGGTTAACTATGTTGGTTACCGTTGCCTGCTAGTTGAGTAGTTTCTATGGACAGTCTTACCAAGAGGTTTGACAACGTAGATGTTAACCAAAGGGGTTGGATTGCGCAGGCAACACCCACGGTTTCCAGTGCAAGCTGTATAAATACGCTTGAATTTTTCAAAGCCATGCCAAGGGCATGTTGGAACAGAGTATTTTGGACCGTAGCGTCCACTATACCTTATGCTGTTACGAACCTAGTTGTAGGGTTCGATTTGGCACATGTTGTCACATGGGATACAACATGGTCTAGGAACTCAAGGAGTTCAGTTTAGCCAGTGTGGAGTATGATAATGAGGGTCCCTCTCACTCTTGTCGCGGAGTGTTTGCAGTTACCTCCACACACAAGTACCAGCTCGTACTTGATGGATGTCGCTTTTCCCTGATATCCTTGTTTGAGACATATTCCACATGTGGAGAATATGAGTCTCTTGGACTGACACTAGCGCCAACGTTTACCAATGTGTCGCGATGAAGTCCCTAGGTGCTGGTCTCATCCATTGGTTCGACCATTTTAAGCACACAGTATCAGGAGCAATTTCAGTGGCCAGAAATTGTCGGGTACTAAGTACAAACTTGTTACGATTCCAAGTGTTGTGAAACCACCTTAACGGAGGGTCATTTCTACATATAGCTAAGTATGCTATGTACATGAGAATGTCTCATGGTTGGTACCTAGGTGTGATAGGGTTGACACATTCTATTATGGTCCAAATTTGTTGCAAAACTTTCACGTCCGTACCGTGGAAAGTCTCGTCATGGAATTGCGGTTCGGATATGTTTGTGTTAAATGCATGCACACTAGGTATTATGGGCCCTAGTGTTTACCACAAATTTATTCGGAGCGGCATGCACATTCATGGACATTATTGTTTCTGCAATTTTTTGGACTGCCAGTGCAATCTCTCTTGCAGATTTAGAATGAGTTTACACCCTACCATACAAGGTGATGGCTGAGTATGGGTGTTCGTGATTGGCTGCTTGAAACTCCAATCTGTTTTCAACCTAGTTGGTTGTCTCCATTCCATTTCGAGTATATGGCTGGATACTCAATGATTGAGTCCTCGTTTGTCGTCAGTCGTGGGCGACTGACTGTCTATAAGGGTTGGGGGAAAGCATCTCACTCTTACTGTTGCTATTCATCCCGCGTAGGATGGGCATCTTACAAGCATTCTATTTGGTACTAAAGGATATGCAAAGTGCATACGTTAGTAAAGCACGCTAAAGGATATTCTAAGTGCATACGTTAAGCACGAAGTGAAACAACTAGATCGATTACCTTTCTGGTTTGGAGTTTGCTTCATATGATGAAAGGCATGTTACGGCTAGTTCTAGTCTCTGCCTGTTATTCTCAAGTTATCAACCTTAATCATCAGTTTGGATGAGGTTGACTATTGGCAAGAAACCAACACAAGTCAAGGACTTGGTTGCTGCTGATGAATATGTCAGCATAGTATTTTCATGGAAAGATGAGCCAAGGTTATATTGCCCATTCCAGTACCTTCAGAAAGTCTGAAACCTAGGTATGCATTTAAACATCTCTTAGTTGTGATAACTCGTTTAGCATTCTCAAGTGAGTTCTAAATGGAGCCTTCACGCTCTTTTGATTATGAGTCGGTTAACCAAGACGGTTGCACAGGGACAACAATGTAGAAAATCAAGATGTTACTCTTGATTTCATTGAACCTCCCAATGCACCGGGTTCCGGTTCAACGAACCATTGGATCCATGAGGGATGCCACGGTGGAAAACATTAGTGTTCTTATGAAGATACCACCACTTGTGTTTTTGAGGAAGAAAACGCATCTCCAATGGGGGAGTAATGTCATGCCAAGGGTAGGACTAGACGGGCACCGCCCAGACAATGTGCCGGACACACATGTAGTAAAGGAGTCTATATATGGAAGAGGGCCAGGGGCCTATATATAGGATGGTTGAGAGGTTATTCTCATGTCTATCTACCCACTGGTCTAACATTCTCGCGTGTTGCTTTCTTCGCATTCTTCCAATCTTCTTTGGCCAAACAATCTGGTTTGTTCCACCCATGCTTTATTGCTTTTTGCACTTCACAACGCTTGTGCTTGCAGTAATCCGGCATTCGAACCTTCATCAGGTCTTCATTGAAGCGGTCATTCCGTGTTGAAAGGAGAAACTCCTCATGCAGTATGCTGATGACTGTCTTTTAAATCACTTGGTACTTCACTCTAGGTGTTTAGTATGAAGTGTCTAAACACCTGAGAGCAAAGACTGCACATGCGCAAGATCACCTTCTTGCCTTCATCATCCAAGATGATACCGCCACTGAAGTCGACGGAGTAAGGTAAGCCCTCTCGCCGGTGACACGTGAACCTAGGTGTCTCGATAGGTGTCTCTAGAGGCATTTCAATGGGGGTACGGATGTCAGGTGTCTCCACTGGAGTCTGGTCCCCAAAGCGAGGAGTAGGTAGTGGTGTGTAGCTACTAGCAACGGCCGTTAGACACACAAAACCTAGCGTAGATGGCGATGCTATGGATGGTGTGGGGGCGGGCAAAGAAGGGGAAGGTAAAGAGCCTCGTCGAGCACGAGGCGGTGTCAAGGCATCGGCGGTGGCATCCCCACAACAACCACCATCGCCACCACTAGAGTGTCAGTGCCTAGACGAATGTGCCTAGATGTTAACTATGTACATACTTACTTGTTCACAATGCTTGGGTAGTATAGAAGTGTCTCTTAGGTCAGTCCATTTCTTAGTTGAATCCATCTCAAGGAAACTAGACTCTCCTCTATGCACAGTAGCCTTGCGACCCTCCATGATTATCTTGAACCATTGCACGTCGAACAAGTCAACAAAATATCCTCTATAATCGATCCTCAAAATCTCTTGTAGCGTGACGAAGTAAGTGAGCTCCGCCGCCACAGGATGTGTGTTAGAGGACCTTCGTCGACTAGACTGTTCGAGTTTTGCCATGATTTCACAATATTGAGTAAAACGATTTTTGTCAATCCATTCCACCCTAAAATGTCGTCCTTTACACCATGCTACTGTGTATGACTTATACTACAACCAACAAAGATTATGAATGGCCGTTCAAACATCTAGAAAGTCACGAGTCGTACATTGCAAACTTACCATGGTTGCCAATCCCGAGAGTACTCCCACTCCTCCTCGATCACTTCTTCACCGCACTGCTGTGCGCTTTTCAATTGGTTGTGCAACCATCTTAAGCTCGTGAATGTGGGTAGGCTCTCTAGACCCACCGGATAATGCATCGGTGGTCGTCTTCCCCGTCTCCATTTGATTCGTCCCCTTTTTCGCTCTTTCTTTGCATCCTTATATTGTGAAATCCACTTTTGCATCACTCGATTGTGAAGCATGCAGAATCAGTTGATTTTAGCCTCTGGATATTCCATCATCTTCTTTTCAACACCGAGATTGCACATGACAATCCTAGATATGCGCTCATCATCTATGGTTCTCCATAGCATGTCCCCGGCTTTATCAAATCCGTATAGCCACTCTCCAATGTAAACTAGGGACTCTGATACCAGCCAACCTTCTGCCATGCTACCCTCCAGACGTGCCTTCTGATGCACATATCCCTTGAGCGTTTTCATGAAATGTTCGAAAAAGAACATCCATGTGGAATGTACTGTGCCAACTATTTCCAACTCATCAACAATGTGAATAAGAAGATGCACCTGAATGGTTAGCATGGTAGTAGGAAAGTGTTTCTCAAACATGCACACAACCTCCGCAGCGTTTAGTTTGGCAAATGGTATGGAGTCTACATTGATCTCCTTTTGTGAGATCCATTGCACCAACTTCGCAAGTTTGTAGATTGTGTTACGGATGTCAAGAAACATACATCCCTCAATGGCCATTGATAAAATAAACTGCAAAACACGTGCGTGTAGCAATGATATTAAAGTCCACGCACAAATTTGTTACGCAATTCCCACTCTGATATATTCCACTTCAAACATACCTGACACATTTTATGCCAGTTGTGTGAGTTCAAACCGATAAGCTTTCCTTCTTTAGCAAAATATGTTCAGAGAGAGTGCATTACACCATTGGGGGTCCACACAAATCAAATGGTCTCTTTTACTTTACATTATTGGGCTGCTGTGAAAATCCATGACGCTTTAGGGAGTTTTATCGATCCATCGGATGCACATTTCTAAGGTCAACCCTACCTCCCAAAGTATCTTTCTTATCGGTCAGATGGTCCCATAGCAGATTACCCACCTTCTTGAATATGTGCATTGGATCGAGCAAGTGATTGATCATGAGTCGGGGCCAATATGGTAACTCGTACCATAGAGAGAGTCTCTTGATCCCTGGGGGCAAACCGTCATCACACATCTCCTTCTGCTCTAACCATGCTTGTGCAGACATCCTTGGTGGCTCTCTTCTCAAAAAGTCGTCACGTAACACATGATTGTCTGGAAGATACGCTTGATGACCTTCGTAGATTTGCTTCTTCAATGAGGGCGCCCGATGTGCATGCAGTCTAGGTCCACATGTGACACTTGCTCTATATCCGATTGTTTGAAGCCCTGCATGTATACACATGACAATAGATAAGCTTGAAAAAAACCAAGATTTATAGTGTTTGAGTTTGAGTGTAAATCATCTAAGCATTATGTTAGTCCGGGATAGTCATGCATGGTCCACATATATTAGAATGCCTTTGATCAAGGCATTCCGACGACCTGTGTGTCGGCTCATATCCACCATTTCTATGCCAATCCACAATTGTTGTAGCTCTTCCAATAGTGGATGAAGAGACACATCTCTATTCTGCACTTTATACCGCCCCGGCACAATCTGTAAGATGTTGATCTTTGACCAAATGGATTTACGCCATCCATAGCCAGGACTAGGTGCAAATTTCGAGCTTCCTTGGCAAAATCCGACCATGTTTTGTCTATATGTTTTTAGGCTGCACAATCTACAGGTATCTATAGCACACCATCCGAAGATTTATTATCCTCATGCCATGCTGCTAGGGTGTCCATGGACTTACATTCAAAGAAATGCTTGATGCGAGGAAGCAAAGGAAAATGTCACAAAACCTTTTGTGGAATTTTTGTTCCATGGAGATCTACTCGATATCTCTGGGAATCACATTTCAGACACTTCTCCATGTCTATGTATTCCTCTCTGAAAAGAATGTAGTTGTTAGGATAAGCGTGAATCGAATTGTAATCCATCCCCAAGTTTTGCAAGATCTTTCTTGCTTCCTCTCTGGAATCTGGCATCACATTATCAGCTTGCAGTATGTGCTCTTTTAGCAATCTACACAACAAAAAAATGCGGTACAATTGTGTAAGTAGTTTATCATATCATTATACAACTAGAGTTTTTTATTGAAGTAAACACATTGTAATAGATCACCTGAAAAGCGATCTGACGCTAGTGTCACTCTATCCAAACTTTGCCTGCATGTTGAGAAGAACCAAGAGTGCCTTCAATCTAGACACATGTGCTTCATCATACAATGGCATATCGGCTTCACTTTTCATATCATCATAGATAAGCCTTTCTGAATCCATGATTGTTTCGATCATTTCATCGATCTTGGGCTCAAACATTGCCTCGTTGGGAATGTGGTCTACATGATCATCCTCCAAGCTGTCAGAGGCTACATCTTGTGGCCTCACGTATGTTGCTTGACCAAAGCGCCTTCAAACACGTTGGTACAATTGAGGATGGTCGACATATGAAAGTGCAAGAAGCCTAGGCATGACAGCTTGCAGGCAAATGACAGGGACCTTGAGCAGGTGTTTGATGTAGCTAGGAGACAGGTACACAGAGGTGGAGCATTCTCTAGTCGAAACTACAAGTGTTTCTTGCTATCACAAGTGACAGGAGAAAATGTTAATATCACAAGACTAGGAACGAGACAAGGGATGCTCGATACAAGTGTTGTGAGGTTTATGATATGGGATTCTGAGCGAGATGTCAACAGGAGACTCTACTTGCCAGGATGTGTATGCCAAATGTCACTTTTACCAGGTCAAATGTGGTTCGAAGCTTTGCTGACTAGAGTTCTTAAGGATACTAAAGGTTGATTTATATTTCCATCCAATAGTACCAGTATGTATGCAACATGCTTGCTCATGTTCGGTGAGTTCAAGGCTCTCTAGGTGTTTGAAGACGAATGTCTATTAACTCTTGATCGGGCATTATGATTGGCGATCATGGCTTCAAAATAGATGGTCTAGATCTACCAGGGAAGGGTTTTTTTGTGTTCTTTGATGATCAAGAGCTATTGCAGAGGAGCCTACTATGTGACCATATTGTAGACTAATTATCAAAGATCGACGCTGGAGTTTGGATCCGATAGTTGAAGGTGTGAAAGGAAGTAAAGTAAAGAGTTTTTCAAGGCTAGGTCAAAGCTGGTATTGCATGGGCGTGGGAAAGGGGACCCAATAAGAGTTTTTTTCTAAAAATAAGCTGAGCTTAACCTGAGATATGAAAATCGGTTCCATGCCCAAAAAAGGTGGCGCCAACGACACAGATGAGGGCGCCATCTGAAGGGGAAAGGGGCACCACCTATCTGGTTGCATGGCAGCACAAATTAGGAAGGTGAATAGAGGAGCCAAGAAGTGGTGGGTGGGCTACAGTGGCACCACAGAGCAAGGCCATATGTAGAAGCCGGAAAAGAAGGCCGGGGAGCAAGAAAGAGGAGGGTCCGGGGGCTCCCGAAGCAAGCTCACAAGATGCAGTAGCAGTGAGCCACTCAAAAATGAGAGCAGAAGAATCATTGGCAGCTTGTAGTGTCAAAGAGCTGGCTATGAAAGCTGGACGAGACTACGGTGCAAAAGGACGCTGAAGGAGCTCAGCTCGCTTGAAACCAGAGAAGGGAGGCGAGGGTGGCCATACTAAGCAGGGGCTGAGGGCCGCAAGCTTGAGAGAGGGAGAGGAGGTGGGGCTGGCTAGTAGCAAGGCACACTCGAGGAGGTAGGAAAAGGGTTCTCTAAGCTAGTCTTGGAAAGCACAAACAGGGGCGCAGCCAGGGCTCGCTAGCAAGCAACCAAGGGCACGCTCAAGAAGCTTTAAGGGGCAGCCACCTTGGCATGACTAGGAGGATAAGGCCGAGAAGCCACTTAGAGAGGAGGAGCTTTGGAGCAACACGAAGGAGGCAAGCATGGCGGGGCGTCATATGCAGTAGCCAGAAGAGAAAGCCAAGGTGAAGAAAAAGGCCAAGATCTGTGCAGCTACAAGTTGGTTTAAGCATGAAGAGCGGGGGAGTTTGACCACGAGTAGAAGAGAAGTACCGCCAGTAGAACTACTTTGAGAAAGCTTTAAGGGAGATCACCAGTGCGAAGAGGATCAATTAGCTGCACGAAGCATCTTGGTATGAAGCCGGCAAATATCGAATTCGCCATCATTGTGTTTGATTGTGTTTATGTGATACGTAGTTGGATTGTTTTTTTTGTCAAGTTTGCCATCAATTTCATCTGCATCTCATCTTTTGCCGTATACCGTGGTAGCGGTGGCTCCGGGTGTGTGTGTTTGTGTGTGTGTGCAAAGGGGGAGGGAGAGAGATTGTGCGGGCAAAATTGTATGTGTGGTCGAGGTGTGTGTTGCCTCCCTGTGTGAGTGTGTTTAGAGAATTGGGATGAGTGTATGCATCGGTGGGTACAAGTGTGGGATGTTGGGTTGTCGATAAGTGTTTGCGGTTATGGTTGAATGTGTGTAACTGTGATTGTTCGAAGGTGGTATGTACTTCGAAGATTGGCATATAGTGCCCATTTGTGTGTGATTCTGTGTGGTTAGGGGTGCCGGATATTCCCTGGGCTATAGAGAGGCAGCTTACTTGTGTGCTGGGTTTGATCCACCTTCCCCCTTTCCATCAGTGGTGCCCCCACTGAGGAGCTATTGATCGCTTCTCGGTGAAGTCGAAGACAGTGTTGCGGTGATACCTATTTCAAAGAGCAAGTGCTGCTAAGCAAGATGTGGTCGTGTTTTCCGACTTTTACAGGTGTTGAAGATGCAGAAGTGTGGCTGCAGGACTATGGTCTATTTTTGCTGGACAGCGGCTTGTCAAGAGAAGAGGGAGTGGCCCAAGCTTTCCCGCTCGTGGTTCGTGGAAAAGTTGAGGTATGGTACGAGGGCTTGCAGGATGAAGAAAAATAGGATTTGAGCACGTTGAAAGCGGCATTTCCGAGGCCGATATGTGGCCAACACGCAGTGGAGTGAAGTGAAGCAGATAATGGACAACCTAAAGCAAAGCCTTGGTGGTGATTTCCGAGCATTCCTGTGGGAGCTCGAGGCCATATGGAGCAGGTTGGTTAAGGTAAATGCTATAGAGAATGCATATTTTTTGAAGATGACCAAGTTTGTGGACTACTTGCATGTAAAAGTGCAAGGTAATGTCGAGATAAATGGACCATGCACGTACGAGAAGGCAGTAGACTATGCGCAAAGTAGGACGAAGAAGAAGTTTAAAGAAGCAAGAAGCAAAGCAGGTTCTGGCAAGTCCATTGGTGCCGAGGCCAATTGCTAGGGAAGAGCTTCAGGTAGTCCGACCCTGTTTGGCGGATGAAGCAATGGTCTCCAGAGAAAGAGACATTTTTCAGGGAATCTACATTTTTGTGGAAATCTCATTCTTTTGTAAGAGAGCTTCTCTAAGCCGAGAACTTGTAAAGAAATTTTTGATTATTTTTCCGAGAGTATTTGTATAGTGGAGATCCAGTTAGAAGTTTAGGACTTTTTGGCCGGACAAGCCATTTGTAAAGACCTAAACTATAACGGTCAATTTTGTAAGTTTGAACCTTATCATCTTTTATCACAAGTTTTGAAGAAGACATTGTACGTTTGAGAGCTTCCTCTTGCTCCAACTTGTAATCTTCGCTACTGTGGCTACGGTAATCCGAATTCAGATTCCTTTATTGCATTGTATTCCTCTTACTTTGCTCTTCCATTCAAGTGTAAACATTCAAGATTTGGTGTAGGTGTTCAACTACGCGTTTCAGACCTTAAATCGTTGTTTTAAGTGTTTAAATGCATATTTTATGTTGTTTTGACCCTAGAAGAGCCTTCAGGGACCCTAAAACGACCCTTTGGGATCATCTATTCACTGTTTTTGTTGACTTTGGGACGAACGATCGTGATCAATGTACCTCTCTAGAATGCTATGAAAGTGATAGGATAGACTCTAAATAGTCCCTGTGTAGCTCCCCTTCAAGTTTCGTGTGAATCCGATATGATTTGCATGGTAAACGGGCGTGATGACTATAGAGCTGTGTAGAAAGACATAGGCAGATTACTTGGCTTTAGTGCGTATGATTTGCTTGCAGAGTTAGTAGTTTCATCTCATCAAGTTCACTTCATTAGGAATGACACCCTAGTGAGTTTCCATGCCTCATCGTGGTGGCTTCCCTTGTATTGATATTTTATGTTGATGCGTGAGAGCTATGCTATGGACGTCCATTGCGGCGACCCGCAAACATTAGTGCCATTGCCGGGGAATGCACCTTAGGTGACGAGTGATCAAGTGCGCAGTTAGCTTCCTTAAAAGAAGATCAATCCACAAATCCATTTTACACCTCAGTTAGGCTGCTAGACAGGGGTTTAGAGCTTAGTGGAGTATAGAGTCAGTGGACCGGCTAGATCCTCTCTTAGGAGATTTAGGGAGCTGGGCCATGAGAGTGTTCAAAGAATTTTTGCTCTTCAATTTCTCTAATTTAATTGAGTACTGAAATCTCACCCGAAATCCGTCTTGTTTGTTTTGTTTAATTTCATTTCTTTATCTTCTTTCATCTCTATACTTAGGAGTAGGATAATTAATTCGCATTCTAGTCAGATTTGGGGCAAAAGTTAGAGTCGAGAAACCAGGAAACCATAACTTTGGCAAAAAGGCCATAAGACTCTGAAATTTAGAAAATCTGACCAAATAGGGTTGATATTGATTCAAATCACCAAGTGGTAGCACAAAACACTGTAAAACATGTCAGAGGGAGAAGACTAAATTTCATCAGATTTGGCTCATGTACTACGATCGTGATCGCTGTACCTCTGTGCCAGAATTGGAGAAGAATTGTTGTGTGCCTTCTTGATAAGATCCTAAACAAGTTTGTCTAAAGCAACCACATCCAGAAACATCAAAACTCAAGAAAATCACGCTACTTGGGCAAAACTAGTCTAACAAACCCAAAAAGTGCAAAATCTTGGATTTTAGTGATCCAAATGCTAAGTGAATGGGGAAATAGCCTTAGAACACCTTTGCCAACAAGCACACCAAAATTGGTCTGATTTGGCCTTTGTACTTCAATCGCGATCGGTGTACCTAAGTGCTAGATTTTGACCAGATTTCATATGTGGGATCCTCAGGTGTATATAAACATAAAAGTATAGAGGACGAAGAGCCAGAAACGTCAAAATACCTGTCAAACCATCTGAGTATTGATCCAAGTCGAAAATTGATATAGTGACATAGAAATTGACTTTCATTAGGATCATCTACATCAAATTGGGTATAGACTATACAGAGGGAGAGCCTGTACATAGGACAACCCCAGATAGCTTTCATATCCCAAAACAAACACCAAAATCAAGTCACACTGATAGATTTGGGAAAACAGACACTTCCAACCATAGACTAGTGAACAAGCTGGTGAAGTTTCATCAAATTTGGTCACTGTACTACGAGCGTGATATGTGTACCCCTGTGCCAGAATTGACTCATTTTTTACATGTTCATAGACCTAGACCATTTAAGATATCAGGAGTTGTCAAAACCCAAATTGGACATACTGTCAATAATCTGCAAGTAAAATTGTGTTGAAGTCGTTGTGAAGTTGTTGAATCTGCTGACAGTTGGAATGATACAGTGATTTCATAGCCATCAAGTGTATTCATTTACAGAGATCGATCAAGTAACAATCCATGCAGTCGTGCGAGTTGGAAGATCACTCGATCTCCAGGTAAGAGGTTTGGATTCAATCGGTAAATTCCACTTTCTTCATGTTTTTGAAATCGGGAAAACAAATCAGCAACCAACACCAAAATTTAGCGGATCAAGGAAGTGTTTTATCAACGGAGGAGAGTGTAAACCAAGGTGTAGTACGACCGTAAGAGCCAATCCTTGAAGGAAGTATTTCCGATACTTCTTCAGAGAGATCTAACGAGTATTTGATGGAACACTTGGGACATTTAAACCTAAACAAAAGAGAAAACATGGCAGGAGGACCATGAAACCCTTCGGCCACAATGAAGCTATTGTTCATCAAGTATCGGTATGACAACAAGCAAGGTGCCAAGATCTACAAAGATGGTATGGACCGCTACTGTGTGAAAATAGAAGATAGACCAAGTGAGTTCAAGGACTTACTGCCTGTGAACTATAGCGGAGATAGGTACCTAGATGACGAAGGTATCATGTACTTGGTATTCCTGAATCCTAACGTTGTGGACAAGTAGGGATTGATGGGTACGAAAGCCAAAGTAGATGCGGAACCTGAGGAGAAAGCACCAACAATGAGCTTCCCTAATGCGAGATTAAGGCCAGAAAATGAAACTTTGAGAGTCAACACATAAAAAGTATACATGGGGTTATACAAGTATAATAATGGAGAGCAAGATCTCTATTATAGATGTGAGGAACCCTACGTCAGAGAGTTGACACAACGGAAAAGACTTTATGTCTTCACCTACATAGAGGGATCAGAAACAAAAATCATTGCATACGACAAATATGGAAGACGATATGCAACAATCGATAAAAAGGAGTTGGAAGGATATACGTACTTTGGGGGACCACTCCACCATTATTATGTCACTCCAAGCCCACAGAGACCAACACATACAAATGTCATGCCAGACCCGATGGCAACATGTGGAGAGAGGACTCATGTAGCTGATTCTTTCAGTCAACCTCATTATTCTATGCCAAACCCCATGGGAACATTACATCCCAGAATGTCAATGGCTACAAATCAAGGTAGTGCAGTTCCTATCTCTACACATACCGCAGTAGGTCCGACATTTGCAGCCACACCATCACATTTGCCTCCTAGTAGTAGATCCGTGGCCGGGGGGCCAACAAGAGCAACCCACGACATCCATGATGTATGAGAAATATTAAGTCGAGACACGGGAGCATTGAGATTGGTCGTAGACCATAGATGGATGAGTCCATTCTAGGTATCGAAGTGCATGCCAAAGAAGTATAGCGGATCAGGGGATCCATATGCCCAAGTGTCGCTCTTCAAGCAAGTCTTAAGAGCAGAGCAGATCACTGATTTCCATACTCAATATGAGGGATTTGGGCTGACCTTGGAAGGGATGGCCTTAACATGGTTTCAACCTTTGAACCCTGAAACTTGTTTGAATATTGAACATGGATTGCGGGAGTTCACGAAAGAATTCTCAAAACAGGGTATAAAGCATAATATTGTATCACAGATATATGCTTTTAAACAGAATGAGAACGAAAAAGTGAAGGAAGCATCCTTTTGAGATTCAAGCAATACATTGAGAGGTGCCCAAGGAGAGAATTACCGCAGGACGAGAGATTTGTTTGTGCTCTTCAATGAAGGACTTAGAAACGAAACCTTGAAAAAGGAACTTCACTTGAAAGCCTGTAGCACATTTGAACAGGTTACAAGGGAAGCATTATATCTTGTTGATAACTGCAAATCATATGGGGAAGTGTCAAAGGATACTGATTCAGTAACCACTGGCTCTTCATCTATTAAAAGTGAACCCTCTACCAAGAAAGATGCTCAGGCTTCTTTGATGCCGACAACTGACCAAATGATTGAGGAAGTAACAAAGAGAATGCAGCAACATATGAGATCAAATCCGGTGATGAGACAGTCTCAGACGAGGAAATGTGACATATGTGGGGGGGATCACCCGACGCCGCGGTGCACACAACGGCCAAAAGCACCAGCTGCAAATGGACGAGTACTGAAATGGTGCGCCATAGAGAAAAAATGGACAAACCATGGCACAGATGAGTTTTTTTACAACAAAAACTATGTGAGGGAAAGGCCGTATGGACCTCCAGTAGGAGCACCCCAGCCACCTCCTCCAAGATATCAAGTTCGGCCAAATGTGAATATGGTAGCAAGAGCAGACAGACCTCAACCTGTGTTGGGTCAACAACCTCCTTTATCATAGGAAAATAGGGCCATGATTAGGTATGCTCAACCTTACGAAGCATCACCAGGAGAAAATAATACACCTCAAATTTCTTATTACGAGGAACCGAATGAGACTTACGTAACTGAACCCGCACCACAGATGTACGCAGACGAAGCCTATCAATTGTGGGGAAATAATGAGGGTATGGCACCACCAATGTATGTAGCATAACCTTTGAGGGATCAATATTTGGTGGACGAAAGAACGCTAATGTTCATTGCGAACCAGAACTACAAACCAAGAGGATATCCTAATACGACAGGACAACCTATGGGGCCACCTCCTCAAAATCAACCACCAATTGGACCGTGCTATAACTGTGGAAGTACAGAACATTGGGAGCGTAGTTTTCCTTTCAAAGGCGAAAGAGTGAAAATTTTTGGGTTTTGTGATGGGTGTGGTGTGAATCACATACTGCCAGATTGCCCAAGGAATCCGGACAACAAGCGAAAAGCAACTATGAATATTGTGGGGGTGTTACTAAGTGCAAGAAGTGGATCAAAAACCAAACCCATGATCCAAATCAATGCGATAACCAGAGCCCAAGACAAGGACTTAGAGAAAAACAAGCCATTGGAAGAAAAGGTCGAGTTGCCAATACCCACAGAAAACAAGAGTTTATCTGTGAGAACACAGCAGAAATCCTGAAAAGCAAAATGCGACAGAATGAAAGCAAGAAGGATAAAAACCCAAATTGCCATGCAAAATGAATTACATGAAACAAAAGAGCAATTGAAACAAGAGAGAGATAGTAAAACTGTTGAGGACAACAACAAGCCGATGAAAGAATCCTCAGGGGGATCAATCTTGGTCAAGAAAGTGCTAGAGCATTTAAATGCTCTATTACAAGCGTATGAAGCAAGGCTAAAAACAAACCAAACCTTAGAGTAGAGATGGTTGACTTATCCTCAACCAGAAGTGGAAACAAAGCGTTTGGAAATGTGTAAACACCTTATTGAAACATCCCAGGTATTGATGGAACCTAATGCAATTAGAACCCTAGAACAAGAAGTGTTGATTCACAAAGAGCGAGAAAAAGTGAAGATCGATGAATCAGAACAAGTTAACAGACCCAGGTCTGAAACTATATTGTCATTGGATCACCGAGGGGTGTCGAACACCACCGATGATGCTAAGTCAATGACGATAATGCCAATTCCATAAGTGGAAGAACCATGGCCACAACACTTATGGGAAACCATTAGAAATAGAAAAAACAAAATCGCGACGTTACAGTCTGCACCAATTCCTGATGTTAACATGGACAACAAATTTTATCTAGAAGATATACAATCGTTGTACGGAGATGCATGAACGGAGCTTTCGATGGAAAGCAAAGCTCAATCCCTGAAAACCCTGACTTCATTTATAGGTGAACACAAGGCACAATCGGAGATAAGATTAGTTCCATCCCAGATGAGCGCTATTCCACAAATGATTGACTCAAAAAGTCTTCAAGAGATGCTGTCGACACCTGTAACATGCACAATCACACTGTCAGAACTCTTGAGAGCTAGACCAAACTTATGGGAAGACATGAGGAAACATTTGGAGAACAAAGTAATAAAGATTCCTCTTCACACAAACCCTATGGTAGAAGAAAACAAATAGGAAGGTCAACCCAAAGCCCAACATGTGCCTATAAACAAGGTCGGAGATTACTGTGAAGGTGAGGAAGGTAATACAACCTTACCTGTTGAATATCAGGATATAAAGACGATAGCTATCCTAGATAGTGGAGCGGGAGTTGCAATTGCTACAAAGAAAATCTGGGAGAAATGGGGCTGTCCAGCTCTCAGAAAGACGAGAATGAAACTGCAACTCGTAGATGGGTATCTAGAGAGACCATTGGGAGTCCTGGACCAAATAGTTGTAACTTCGTGTGGAATTAACTATGAGCACACCTTTTCCGTGGTAGATTTCGGAGAAAGGAACAACTTTGACATTATTTTGGGGTGACCTTTTATGCGTCAACTCAAAATGATACAAGATTGGGGGTACGACCAAATTTACCTAAGGCACGAGGAGCTAATAACGAAAATCAACATGAAGGATCACAACTATAGAGACATTGCAAAAACACCAATGCAACAATTTGATTCAACCACAGTGAATGGAAATGAAATACCTGCGTGGTTACAAACGAAAGCACATTTCTGGATGTGTGGAGCATTTGATTGTGGAGACTTAATCAAAGAGGAATGTGTGTTGGAAAGGTCAGTAGAAGACAAGGCTTATCTCCTAGAACCTTTCCCTGAACATTTATTTGAGCCATTTGGGTGGACTCAAATATTGTCAACCTTGGATGTATGTGTTAACGAATGCACACCTACAAATTTTGTGATGATGAAGGATACGACCTAGTAACGTTGCAAATGGCTAGCATCATCCTTGAGTCAGGATCAGATAGCGAGGAACAAGAAGAACCACTACGTGAGACTGAGTGTTAAAAGAATAGTTGATGAGATATCTATAATGGACGATAGGAATCAAACAGAGGAGGAATTTACAGACTCACTAAGTGATGACCTTCCATCACTGGGTGATGAAATCCAAATGATATATGCTGATGATGAAAGATCAAGTCGATCAGAGACGGATAGGAAGTATATGTTGAGACCGGACAGGTTTTACGAGTTTCCTAACCAAAAACCTAGTCTACAAGAGCGGTATAGATCAAAGAGAACAAGGAAATCAAGAGCGAATAAGCATAAACCCATGCCTCTTGTCAATGAAAAAACGGGATATCTAAGGCTTGTAAAAGCTGACGATTGTGTCAAAGACAAGGTCATTGGCTGGTTTATCAAAACTAAACCATGGAAAAACAACAAGAAGAACAAGCACGAAAAGCAAACGACTGAGACACATAAGGAGGGGGAAACAGGGCTAGAATGACCAAAACAGAGAGGAAAACAGAGTACAATAAGCTTAAACAGACCCTCAAAGACATATGGACAACTGAAATGGAAACATATGAGGACACGAATTCTGATAAGATGGATGTGCCGTCCCATTATAAGAAGTATACGATACAAGATAGAAAAATCATAGTGCAACAACCAATGAGAGAATTGAAGGAACCTGGTACATCATACGATGGTCCTGAAAAAGCCAAACGAATAGATCTAGCGAAGCCAGGAGAAGATCCAAAACCTGCATATATTGCCATGGATCTTACTGAAGAAGAGGAAAAGCTTTTGATAGCTACTCTAAAACAGTATAGAGATGTGTTTGCATGGTCATACAAAGATCTTAAGGGGGTGGATCCAAGCATCTGTCAACACACAATACCCCTTAAGAATGATGCCAAACCAAGCAGACAACGTCCTTATACTTAGAATGAGACGAGATAGATAAGCTGAAAGAGGCAGAGTTTATTTACGAAATTGAGCACACTGACTGGGTTTCACCGATTGTGGTGGTCCCGAAGAAAAATGGAAAGTTGACAGTATGCGTCAATCTCAAGAAAGTAAACGCTGCTACAATTTGGGACAACTATCCCCTACCCAGTACTCATCATGTAATAGAAAGAGTGACAAAAAAAGAAGCTTACAATTTCTTAGATGGCTTTCCAGGCTACAACCAACTCGCAATAAAGCCAGAGGATCAGCACAAGATGGATTTTGCAATTGAATGGGGCATTTTTGCATTCAGGATAATGGCTTTTGGCTTAACGAATGCACCAACCACATTTCAGAGGATGATGGGTCATGCTTTTAAAGAATATCTAAGACAGTTCTTAGAAATTTACATGGATGACTTGTGCGTTCACTCTCTCGTAAGATTGGAACACATAGAGCACTTGACCAAAGTGTTCAAAAAATGCAGACTGTATCGGATTTGCCTGAATCTGGAGAAATGTGTCTTCATGGTAAGACAAGGAAAAATATTGGGACATATAATGTCCAAAAATGGTATTTCGACAGACATGGAGAAGATCAGCGTAATTGTTGATCTACCACGACTAGTAAAAGTAAAGGAGGTACAGGCATTTATGGGCCATTGTGGATATTATCGCAGATTTATCTACTCATACGCTATAATTGCAAAACCACTTTACGCATTGATAACTAATTTTGAGTGGACAGATGAGTGCGAGAAATCTTTTCAAACTTTGGAGCAAAGATTGATATCCGCTCCAATTTTGAAGGCTCCGGATTGGGAAAAGATATTCCACATCCACCTAGATGCATTACCATATGCTATAGGATGCATACTTGCACAACCTGGAGAAAAGAACATGGATTTTCCAATCAGTTACTCTAGTAGATAACTAAACAGTGCAGAGAAGAATTACACAACAACTTAAAGGGAGGGTTTAGGTATGATCTATGCTGTGAAAAAGTTTAGACATTACCTACTTTCTAATAAATTTGTATTCTTCATTAATCACCAAGCTGCTGTACTTGGTAAACAAACCTTGCAGTACGGGGCGGATTGTATGATGGTTCATCATACCGCTTAAGATTGACTTCATGGTTGTAGTAAAAAAAGGAACTACACACCAAAGAGCGGATCATTTATCTAGAATGGTGCATGGAGAAAACCCTATAGGAGTTGATGATGATTTGCCATTGCAGCATCTAGATCATTGGTAATGCTGGCTAGAAGGCTATACAAACAGGGATCGGATCAAATCCTTATGCTTTGTGTTGAATCAAGTGAACAGGACTTGTATCTAAACCAGTCTCATGTACAAACAACGGGGATTCACAATGGGTATGCATAGACGTATCAAAGATTGATGAGAATGGGTGTATATTGGCTGAAAATGCAACAAAGTGTTTATAAGCATATCAAATCATGTATTATCCGCACTTTTCAAAAGCCCATAGAACACGTGACTCTATTCAAATTATCTGTAGCACCCAGATGGAGTAAATACATTGTAGAATACCTCACTACTGGAATACTACGTGAAGGGATGAGTAGATTACGTATCAAAACGATCACGAAAGAGGCAAAAAATTAAACTATGTATTGATTGAGGACAATCTTTACAAGAGGGAAAAAGAAAGCCCATTGAGAATGTGTGTGATGGAAGAGGACTGCGTTCCTATCTTAGAGGAAGCACATGGCGGACAAGATGGAGGACATTTCTCAGCTGACAAAACGGCCAAAGAAATTCTTATTGCTGGCATATGGTGGCCTACACTATTCATAGACGTCGAAGAGTTTGTGAAACGATGTGATGATTTCCATAGGACAAAGATCCCTGGAGCACGAGATGACATGCCCTTGAGACCAATGATGGGGGCAAGAGCGTTTGCAAAGTGGGGAATAGATTTTGTAGGACCAATTGCGCCTCCTGGATATAAAGTGCACGCTCAATATATTATTGTGGCAACAGATTATCTAACAAAGTGGGTTGAAGCGAAAGCAACAACCAAAATGCAAAAAGAACAGCACAGTTTTTGTGTGAGAACATTTTCACTAGGTATGGCTTACCAATAGAGATAGTGAGCGATAGAGGGACTCATTTCGTCAATGAAGTGATCGAATTCCTATTGGATGAATTCATGGTAATTCACAAGAAGTCATCTCCCTATCATCCACAAGCTAAAGGCCAAGCAGTAAGTACGAACAAGATTTTGGTGACAATTCTCATGAAAATTGTTAGTGAATCGACAGCCGACTAGGATCAGAAGATCCATTCAGCTTTATGGGAATATAGAGTAGCGTACAAAACCTCAATTGGAATGACTTCGTTCAACATGGTTTATGAAATTCAAGCAATTTTGCCACTTGAATTTCTTATCCCCACACTTCGGGTAGCGAAAGAATTAGAATGGACGGGCCATGAATTATCCAATCAAATAGATATCCTGGAAAAACTGGATGAAACTAGATTGAGAGCAGTTGGATCAATGTACGCGCAAAAACGAAACATGAGATCATTCTTTGATCAACATGTTATCAGCAATGAATTTGCTACGGGGGATTACGTCTTAATGTATACCCTGAAACAACATTCCCGGAAACTCAAAAAGCGAGGCAATGGACCCTATGTGATTCATGACATATCATCTAGCGGTGCCATTAAGCTTGCAGCATTAGAGGGAGAGGAGATGCCTAATTGGATTAGCGGCTGCAGATTAAAGAAGTACAACCTACCACTAACCTCAGAGATTCTTGCCAAAATCCACGCTCCGAAGGAGCGCAAGAATAAAGCAAATGAGACAAAAGCTCAAGCAGAGGAGGAGGCCAGAATCAAGATTTTAAAGCGGAAACAAAAATTACAACAACAAAGACTTCCTCAACCAGTAGAGACTTCCTCTTTCTATAATTCCCACTCACGAGCAATGGGAAATAGGAATCGATGTTTGCATCAATGTTAGACTTCCGAATGGCAGATATCAACGAGCATTGATTGACACAGGGGCAAGAGTCAATGTGGTCAACTTCTCCACTTACAAGATGCTTACCGATGAACCCCTAGTGCAATCCACATGAGATTTACAAGCCGCAAATGAGGCAAAAATGCCAACATTGGGAATAGTAAACTTACCAATCAATATTGATGGAAATAGTTGTCCTCATCAATTTCTCGTAATGAAAGAAGAAGGAATCAAAGAATCACTATGTTTGGGAGTTCCATGGATGAGAAGGTACAATGCAGTTACCGAATGGTAAGAACATGCACAGATGTACATACACAACTCTAACACGTACATGACTCCATTCGCCAAAACAGATCACTGGTGGCCGATTATCCCCATCGACAAAAAGCAATTAGCTCATCAGCTAGAAACACCGAAAATGGTTGTTCAAAAAGCATGGATAAAGAAAACTGTCGTGCAAAAAAATAGAGACAGATATGGCTGCCCAAGTCACAACTCTCGACGACAGTAACACCAATCCAGAGTGAAAATGGCAACGAAAGCTGGAGACAACCAAAAATTCAGCGACAAAGATCGAATGGAGACGAAAAAGTGAACCCAGGAAGCCTAAACTAACAAAATGGCAATGGAAACCTAAGAAAATTCAGGATCCTACATTAAAATTTGCAAATATGAAAAAAACTAAATACAAATGGGTTCCAAAAATAGTTGCCATCAAAAAACCAACAATCAAGGAGAGAGCAATTAAATTGCAAGCTCTTATGTTCCATAAACAGCTAGCCTTGCCATCCAAAGCCACTGAAAATTACATTAAGTCTCCACATCTTGCACAACACTATGTTTCCCAATGCATTGTCTCAAACATGAGGATAGGGCCACATTACACGGCCGTGCATAGACACAGATTTCAAAACCCATGCACACGCACAAAACCTTCGTCCGGGATGACTCAGTTTAGGAAGGGGGGAGTAACTGCTGAATCTAGCAGCAGTCAAGACCATTAAGGGGTCCAACGTGTATATATGTACATAATGCGTGTTTTGTTTTTTTTAAGTGTTCAATTTTGAACAAATTTAATCAAAGTCTGGCATTTTTTAGCGTTTTTATCATCCAACCAACATAATAATGAGTTGTAATGACAAAATCTAGAGCATTGGGATGCTTCTAGTGAAAATATATTCTTTTGGGTGAGTATAATAATTTTTGGCTAATTTTTGCCAGTTAATAAGTATTTTCAATTTATTTCGCTTAATTTTCGTTAATAAAACTTCAAAAATTAAAAATATATCATATATCACCCACAGTGTCGGAATCAAGTTCTGGAAGCAAACGCCGAAGTATCATGATAGGGTTATCAAGCATGGAAGATATGAATCTAATCCGAAGACGTCGAATTTCAGCCTTAATGATCATGACCACATTTCCTCAGAATCGCATCAAATGGTGATACGACGCTAGAACGACGAACGGTTCGACCCACAGGTGGTATACAAATTATCTCGAGATCAAAGGTAAGGAACATTAGCCCTATGTCACGAAAACCTCGAGAAGATATGGGTCAGGTAGGCCAAAAATCTAGCTCATTGTTCAATTTCCATTCTGAGAGAGAAGAGGAGAGCTTCTTGACCTAGAGCGAGCTGCCATATTTCTACTCCGTACGGACGATCGGAGCTGGCATTTCACACCAGATTTCACAGGTATGTTCCTTGTTGAGTAAAGATCAAGTGTATTACACATGCAAGCGCGAAACATCGCACAAACGAGCGCTTGACCAAATTAAAGTCGGATTGAGTCGAATAGGTCAAGGGCCCTTAGAGGCATCATGAAAAAACTTTTTCACGAACAGAACACATTAATGTGCTCCCCACAATGCTAGGAACAAAGCCATGTGATCAGATCTCAATTTGGTGGTGGTACACTGATCGCGAGCGGTGTACCTCACTAACGAAATTTGACACAGAAATTGCAAAAAGCCTTCTCTCAACTTCTCCAACAACCTGTAGGTGTCAAAAATCAATTTGGGATCTATGGTACGATTGGGATCGGTGCCCCCTGTTTCAGATTTTAGAAATTTTGACATGGCCCAGGCTTAGAACTCATGGACGAGTACACTCTCTTGAATTTTCATAAGAAATGCACAAAGTTTTCTCATAGAATGGGCCAAAATTGTCAAACACACCCGAATCGGAAAATTTGACCTACAGCTTCCAAAAATTCACTGAAAATTATGACGGATGGTTTGAAAGGCATACCCATTCGACTAGGAGTCAACACGGTAGTAGAAAACCCTGAATGGAGCTCAGAATCTCCTACAAGGACGGAGATGACCATTTCAGTCTCGAGTGATCACACAAGGGAAGAATTTGACCGAACTAATGTCAAAGACTAAAAGGCGACTTAGAGATGCCCAATTATCCCATTGGTATCCAAAGAATGCCTGAAAAATACCCAAGTCTGGAAAATCTCCAAAGTCGGCGTAAAAAGTGCCTGATCAAGTCAGAATCAGACAACGGAGTAGGTTGATGATAACAACACATCATGGAAGCAGTAAAAACTCAAAAACTAACATCAACTAACTCCAGGCTCCAACTAGAATTCATCAGGAAAACCCAATATGGTTAGACTTAGTAAAATAAGGTCAAACAGTGAAAAATTTCTCTAATTTGTTCATTTTAAGTCCAAAACTTGAAAATAAATCATCAATGGGCTAGGCAGGCATAGGAGACTAAAGCCATCTACTTTTCACCCAAAAAAGCCCAGGTACTACGATCGCGATCGGTGTACCTCAGCATGAGATTTTGACCAAAACCTAACAGATCTCTTGTACACATCTTGTTCAAGTCACACATCAAGATTCAAGCCAATTGGACATCAAAAACCCATGAAAAATCAAAGTCTAGTCCAAAACTCCCTTATAACCCAAAATTGGGACTTATAAACTCAAAAGTGGTTCAAATAAAAGACAGAGTGGACCAAAATGACCCTCTAGCTATCAACAAACCACTCATGCGATCAAATGTTATTTTGGTCATGGTACTACGATCGCGATCGGTGTACCTCAGGCCCAGATTTGACTCAGATTTCAATCAGTCATAGCTCTAGTCTTCATAGTCCCACTGTTGAAATATGGACAAGATTGGATGAGATTTGTTCAAGCTACAATCAGTTTTAACTTTTGAACTGATTTTTACTAAAAGTCTAAATGCTACTGGTTGCGAAAGGAAAATCCTGACAGCGTGTGACTCTAATGACATAGAATGCCTCGCCAAAAGCAAGCAAGGCAGTGGATGGCAGCACCATATGAAGTGGATGAGCTCTCTACGAACAAAAAAGCTCACATCTCGAATGAAACACTAGCTCAGATCCCTATTCACATTTTCATCGCGAAGTTTAGGGATGCTGATGGTGACATGGTAAAGACGACCATCATGCCACGGGAAATATGGAATCTCCATCGAAGGCTGGAGGTCACCGAAGCCGTGCGGGCTATTCATTTGGAGCAATTTTTTAGATTGCAGCCATGGGGAACAGACTACATGAGGGTCCATGAGCTCATGAGCTCCATACAGTATGATGGGCAAGCGATGCTCACCGACAAGGATGGTTCAAAGGTGAAAGTAAAGATCACAAAAGATATCATTAATGAAGATTTGCACTTCCTTCTAGGGCAACACGACTTGCTGGCAAACACCAAGTCACTGGACAACGAGAAGGCGTTTATCAAAGCAAAAGGGAACAAGTACAAGTACAGTGGCATGATATATGGTGAGTTGGAGTTACCATTGAGATTGATCTCTCAACATTTCAGGGTACAAAAGCCTCCTCACTACACCGAGCCAATCCTGCACATTGTAGTGGTCATGGCTCTAACAACAGCTCAAAACAGAACCATCCGATGCGATTATGGTTCTTACATCTTGGAAAGCTTGGTCGAAGCAAATTTGAAGGGATCGACAAAAAACAAAAGCTACATGAGCGTAGGGCCAATGCTAGAAGAATAGCATACCAAGCTTTGGAAATGATTGAAGACCTGTCGGCTGCCAGTTCTTAAGCGGCCTTGATTCAGAATGCAAAGATGACTGCTCACTCAGTAAGGACGACCACTAGTGCAACATCATCGCGCTCGGTCAAGGAATCCAACAAAAGCTCAAGTGATGGAGAAAAGACGGATACTGAAGACGAGGAAAACCCTCAAGGGTCAAAAGACAAAGGACCATATGAATTTGAAGAAATCAAGGAGGGAGACACCACCACACCGCGCGTGGGAAGAGGAATGGAAAGAAGTACAGTGTCCAGGTATGAACTTCAAAACGTATATGCAGAGGCCCAAGAAAGAATTGAGGAAAGAAGGACAAAGTTGCGGGCTGACAGAAAGGCAAGGGCTGCTGCAACACAACAAAGAAAAACACGAAGGTTCGAGAAGGAAAGACAAGTAAGATTAGAAAAGGCAGCTGGCTAAAAAAGAAAGGCTAGCCGCGGAACAAAAGGCTGCAGAAGTAAAGGTTTCTTCTCAGCCCACTGAAGAAACAAAGGAGAAAGAAGTGGTTGAAGACACGAACCAAGCAGAGCAACTAAAGAAAGCTCAAAGAGAGAAGAATGTGGAAGCACAACAGGTGGCGGAATTGACTTGCCAAAGAATAATAAAGATTTTAAAGAAAATAAAAGTGGACGCGTCTATTTCACAACCAAGGGAAGATGCATTGAAAAAGAAGCACGTACAAGAAGTGGAGGAAGTTATAGAAGAAGTACAAATGGATCCTAATCCTCCCTCACCGAAATGACCACCTCCTCCTCCTTCATCCTCAAACCTAGGAGGACCACCTCCTCCTCCTCCTCCCTTATCAACCCAAGAACCACCACCTCCGCCTCCATCATCTGCACACAAAGAGTCTATGCCCCCTCCTGAAGCAATAGGGTACCAAGAGGCCTGTCAGGCTATGGCTGATTTTGACTATAGAAAAACCTTGCAAGATCTAGAAAAACAGTTCCGATGCCAGCACGTGGTGCTAGAAGAAAAGGAAAGGCTGGTACAGGAGGCTCAACACATGCAAAAATCTGGGCAAGAGGAGCTAGAGAGCCTGCAGGCACAACTGGAGCTCACAACAAAGGAAAGAGACACTGAACGACAATAGACTCAGGCTCTGATCAGAGACCTGGTGGATGTCAGGACAGAGTTGACAACCAAGGAAACGGAATGCCACGATTTGATTACGAAAGAAAGCAAAGGAGGAGCTTGATTACGAAAGTTCAAGGTTCCAGAGGGTTAATGGTTCATACCTCACTGTCAAAAGTACTCTAACAACCTTGCTGGCGAAACAGGAACCTGCTGGAGCATTGGTCTCCACATCAGACAATGCTGCAGCAGTGAACACCCTAGTAGCCTTGAAAGAGGAGCTAGAGCAAGAAAAACTTCAAATACAGTTGCTCTTCTCGGGAATGATGGCCCAGACGACAGCCAACGAGAAAAAAATAAAAGAGCTGGAGCAGCAATTGACAGAAGCGAGAGCCGAATTAGAGACGCAGAAGCAAATCAGCGCGACACTGCTGAAAGAAAAATAAGCACTGATTTCTCAACAACAAATTAGAACAGACAAAACCCATGTGAAACCGCAACTGCTGCCTAGTCAAGACATGCTTGACTTGCCTGAAACTTCACATGAAGGAGAACAAGGACAGGGATCATCCGAGGCAAGCTTAGATATTAGAGATGAGCTCACCCAAAGCATTAAGGAGATGCCGGAAGGTCCAGCCAAAGAATACATGATGTATGAAGTAAAGATAATGGAGTCAGCGGCACTGGCATTCTTACAGCTAGAAGAGCAAGTACAAGGGTTTGGCCATGACTACCTACCTTTTCCTTTGATATGCCACGAAGCCAATTAATGGAAGGAAAAGATGCGGCCAACTTTTCCACAAAACAAAGAAGGAGATTACGAAGGTGTAGCACTAACAACAGAAGAATCTTAGGTTCTCATCAAAGATCACCCGAAATGGAGGCAGAAGTGGTTGGACAAGAGGCCGCAGGATCTAACACATTACCACAATGCTCCTCAACACATCCAAATAGATCCTACCTTCTATCCAGTCCCTCGAAGAAGGCCATGGAAGGACTTTGCAGCATGGAGAGGCTTGAAGAGACAGAGACTGAACTACCCAATCCTGACAGCGCAAAACCCTCCTTTGATAGCCTACGTAGTAAACACTGTCAATTCGACAATCACTTTGCTGCGGGATGTCTCCGACGTAGCCTATCAGATGCTGGTAAAGATAGCCCGGATGATCTTCACCTGCATCCAGGTGTTCAAAGACACTGAAGGCAATGATCATCCGTGGAATTTTTTCTTAGAAGGGCATAGAGGAATTTGCTGGAATTTGCGAGATTCACCATCACGACATATCCTGATGGCAATGTACTCCAGACTTATGTACCTACGTCACATTACTTGCAGACATTCGAGGAGGCCTTAATTCCTCATAGGTTTTTTCAAAATCCGCTCAAGAATCTTTCATCCTATGACGAAGGACCTCAAAGCACGGTACATAACTTACCAGCACACCGTAAGTGAAAACCCTTTCAGACAGCAACAAGAAGACCTGGAGGCTGTACTCCGTACATGAAAGTTTTCAACAAAACTTGCCTCCTTGGAGCCCCATCAATGACCAAAGCTCTGAACATGCACGAGGACGTGCAACGATAAGGAAGGGGGGAGTGTTTGGCGGACGAAGCAATGGTCTCCAGAGAAAGAGTCACATTTTTTAGGGAATCTACATTTTTGCAGAAATCTCATTCTTTTGTAAAAGAGCTTCTCTACGCCGAGAACTTGTAAAGAAATTTTTGATTATTTTTCCGAGAGCATTTGTATAATGGAGATCCAGTTAGAAGTTTAGGACTTTTTGGCCGGACAAGCCATTTGTAAAGACCTAAACTATAAAGGTCAAGTTTGTAAGTTTGAACCTCATCATCTCTTATCACAAGTTTTAAAGAAGACAACGTACATTTAAGAGCTTCCTCTTGCTCCAACTTGTAATCTTCGCTATTATAGCTACGGTAATCCGAATTCAGATTTGTTTATTGCATTGTGTTCCTCTTACTTTGCTCTTCCATTCAAGTGTAAGCGTTCAAGATTCAATGTAGGTGTTCAACTACACGTTTGAGACCTTAAATTGTTGTTTTGAGTGTTTAAATGCATATTTTATGTTGTTTTGACCCTAGGAGAGGCTGCAGGGACCCTAAAACGACCCTTTGGGACCATCTGTTCACTGTTTTTGCTGACTTTGGGATGAACGATCGCGATCAATCTACCTTTGCAGAATGCTGTGACAATGATAGGATAGATTCTAAATAGTCCCCTGTAGCTCCCCTTCAAGTTTCATGCGAATCCAATATGATTTGTATGGTAAACGGGCAAGATGACTTTAGAGCTGTATATAAGGACATAGGCAGATTACTTGGATTTAGTGCATATGATTTTCTTCCAGAGTTAGTAGTTGCATCTCATCGAGCTCACTTCATTAGGAATGACACCCTAGTGAGTTTCCATGCCTCATCCTGGTCGCTTCCCTTCTATTGATATTTTATGTTGATGCGTGAGAGCTATGCTATGGACGTCCATCTGTCATGGTGACCCACAAAAAGACCCTTTTTTGATGCACATGTGGTAGCAGCGGATAGGCGTGATGACAGAGTAGAGGCAATATCATGTGGGCCTATGAGACCTCAGCAGCTGCAGAGAGGAGTCTACCTAGTACTGCTTGATGTGCTTGACCAAGTGACTTTTGAAAAGCAAGGAGTGGAAAAGATAGCTGAAGTGCCAAAGCTGGTGAGTCTTGTGGAGAAAGATGAGGTATATTCGAGCTATATCAGTTTCTTGGATACGGACAACACATGGGAAACAAAGTCTTCTTTCTCAAGGTATGAGACATATGATGTTATGCATGTCGATGAGGTGGTCAAAGAGCAACAGATTTCAAGTGAAGAGACATTTTGTGCGGACCAGGGGGTTGGGAAACCCTCTCTCTTGCCTTTTGATGGTAAGGCCATGTTGACTGAAGAAGAGTGCTTTGATGAAGCAGACTGGGGGTTCAATGATCCAGTGGTCGATGTAGATGACGAGTCATAGGTTTTGGTTGATAAAGCTTTGGTAAGAATACAAGGTATGCAAGGCTTTCCTCCTTTTCCAGTGCTGTTTGAAGGGACTACAGGTGAAGGTATACCGAGGTTTGTCTTGGAGGATCAGTTACCGCTGGTGGATGCCATGCTGTTGATGGACATGTTGTTGAAGGTTGCTATGCAAGCGCCTCTATGCTCATTGCTACATGTTATCTTGTTTGAAGACAATCATGTTATGACAAGCTCTCTAGCCGTTGGCAGGGAGACATGTGATGCAAAGGCTTTCCAGGATGTGCAGGCTTGTGTTGGGCATGGAGATGGCTCATGCATGTAGTTTTTTGAAGGCTCTGCTGTCAAGATCTACATGAAGGATTGGCTTACAGGTTTTCTGGTACAAAGCAGGGATGGTTTGTATGTGCTTTAAAGATGGATGGTGATGATCAATGCCATATTTTGGATCCAGGTGAGTTTACACTATGCTTGGGAGAGCCTATGGATTTCCATTTGATCCAGGCGGGTTCTACAGCCATTGGATCTCTCTCTATCTATTTATTGCTTCTTATCATGCAGTTATACTACCTAAATAAGGTTATGGTTGAGCATGAATGCTCAATGAGGGGTTGGTCAATGATGGTACAACTGAGGATGGTCGACCTATGGAAGTGCAAGAAGCCTAGGAATGATAGTTTGCAGGCAAATGACAGGGACCTTGAGCAGGTGTTTGATACAGCTAGGAGACAGGTACAAAGCGATTGAGCATTCTCTAGACAAAATTGCAAGTGTTTCTTGCGATCACAGGTGACAAGAGCAAATGTTGATATCACAAGATTGGGAACGAGACAAGGGATGCTGCATAAAGTGTTGTGAGGTTTATGATATGGGATTCTGAGCGAGATGTTAGCAGGATACTCTACTTGCCAAGGTGTGTATGCCAAATGTCAATTTTACTAGGTCAAATGTGGTTTGAATCTATGCTAACTGAAGTTCTTAAGGATACTAAAGGTTGATGTATATCTTCATCCAATAGTACCAGTATGTATGCAGAATGCTTGCTCATGTTCGGTGAGTTGAAGGCTCTCTAGGTGTTTGAAGACCAATGCCTATTAACTCTTGATCGGGCATTATGATTGGCGACCGTGGCTTCAAAATAGATGGTCTAGATCAACCAAGGCAGGGGTTTTTTGTGTTCTTTGATGATCAAGAGCTATTACAGAGGAGCCTACTATGTGACCATATAGTGGACTAATTATCAAAGATCGACGCTGGAGTTTGGATCCGACAGGTGAAGATGTGAAAGGAAGTAAAGTTAAGAGTTTTTCAAGGCGAGCTCAAAGTTGGTACTGCATGGGCATGGGAAAGGGGACCCAATAAGAGTTTCTTTTTAAAATAAGCCGAGCTTAACCTGAGATATGAAAATCGGTTCCATGCCAAAAAAAGGTGGCGCTAACGACACAGATGAGGATGCCATCTGGAGGGGAAAGGGGCACCACCTGTCTGGTTGCATGGCAGCACAAATTAGGAAGGTGAAGAGAGGAGCCAAGAAGTGGTGGGTGGGCTACAGTGGCACCATAGCGCAAGGCCATATGCAGTAGCCGAGAAAGAAGGCCGGGGAGCAAGAAAGAGGAGGGACCGGGGCCTCCCGAAGCAGGCTCACAAGATGCAATAACAGGGAGACGCTCAAAAACGAGAGCAAAAGAATCATTGGCAGCTTGTAGAGCCAAAGAGCTGGCCATGAAAGCTGGCCGAGACTATGGAGCAAAAGGATGCTGAAGGAGCTCAGCTCGCCTGGAACCAGAGAAGGGAGGCAAGGGTGGTCATACTAAGCAGGGGCTGATGGCTGCAAGATTGACAGAGGGAAAGGAGGTGGGGATGGCCAGTAGCGAGGAACACTCAAGGAGGTAGATAAAGAGTTCTCTAAGCCCGTCCCGGAAAGCACAAACAGGGGCGCAGCCACGGAACACCAACAAGCAACCAAGGGCACGCTGCATAAGCTTTAAGGGGCAGCCACCTTGGCGTGAGCAGGAGGATAAGGCCGAGAAGCCACTTAGAGAGGAGGAACTTTGGAACAGCACGAAGGAGGCGAGCATGGCGGGGCGTCATATGCAGTAGACGGAAAAGAAGGCCAAGGTGAAGAGAAAGCCCGAGATCTGTCCAGCTACAAGTTGGGGTAAGCATGACGAGTGGGGGAGTTTGGCCGTTAGTAGAAGAGAAGTACTGCCAGTATAACTTCTTTGAGAAAGCTTTGAAGGAAATCGCCAGTGCGAAGACGATCAATTAGCTGCATGAAGAATCTTGGTATAAAGCCAAAAAATATCCAATTTGTCATCATTGTGTTTGATTGTGTTTATGTGATACATAGTTGGATTGTGTTTTTTGTCGAGTTTGCCATCAATTTCATCTGCATCTCATCTTTTGCCGTCTACCCATGGTAGCGGTGGCTCCGGGGGTGTGTGTGTGTGTGCAAAGAGGGAGGGAGAGAGATTGTGCGAGCAAATTGTATGTGTGGTCGAGGTGTGTGTTGCCTCCCTATGTGAGTCTGTTTACAGAATTGGGATGAGTGTATGCATCAGTGGGTACAAGTGTGGGATGGTGAGTTGTCGATAAGTGTTTGTGATTATGGTCGACTGTGGGTAGCTGTGATTGTTCGAAGGTGGTATGTACTATGAACATTGGCAGATAGTGCCCGTTTGTATGTGACTCTGTGTGGTTGGGGGTGCCGGATATTCCCTAGGCTATAGAGAGGCAGCTTACTTGGTGTGTTGGGTTTGATCCTCCTTCCCTCTTTCCAATGTCTATTGGGTTGCAAGATTGCTGCCTGTTGGCCAGCGTCAGAGTCCGACGAGTTATAATTGCCAACAACTCTATCTATAATAGATGGATCTAACTCGCCAAATTCTCAAATGTGCAGCAAAGAAATGCGTCTTGTCTGTTGCACATCATGCTTACATTGATTACAAGGACATAAGATCCTTGTTGAGAGATAGGTGTTTTGGTTGGACGACCCTACACCTCGTCACTACTCATAAAGAGGGTAAAAAACTTATAACCTGGACATAAATTTAATCTTCCATTGGCATCCTCCGTCTTTTATCTCTCTCTCTCTCTCTCTCTCTCTCATAAAGAGGGTAAAAAACTTATAACCTGGACATAAATTTAATCTTCCATTGGCATCCTCCGTCTTTTATCTCTCTCTCTCTCTCTCTCTCTCTCTCTCTCTCTCTCTCTCTTTGTTCACACCGTAAACTACCTCACATTGTCTAGTCATGTCCAATCCCCGCACACTTCGGTCTAGAGGTGCACGGAGATCAGAACCATTAGGTTCTAATCTCTTCTTTATTGGTCAATGCCTATATTTGTGGGTACAAGAAATATAAACACCCACGTCTACATGATAGTGCATGTAGTTGACAAAACCCCTTTGCCTCTTCTCTAGCTGTAGCATTTCACAACATCTTAACATCTCTTCACTTTAGATCTTTGTTCGAGGGATTACTTAGCACATTACATATTGGCCTCCAATCTGAGTATCATGCCGTTGAAAGCTTTCCAACTTAAAGTCGCATCCCTAGAGAGGAAGAGAGGGAGCACCGTTCGTCTAACTCTAATTTTTTTAGCGTAATCCCGAAGGTAAACTCTAGTATAGAAACTCAATCCAAAATCTAAATTTAAATCTAACCTAATTGAACATGTAGTGATTTGTGGCTAATTGAATATGGCTAGTGTGTGAGATAATAGGTGTCAGATTCTGATGGGAATATGCATATTGTTGTGTAACTAGTGTTTGCTCTTTGGGCAAAGCGCGCCTTCATTGACATGCACTAAGATCTAACCTAAATCTAATATAATCTTAAATCAAACATAAATCTAGATCTAATCTAATATTAAACTCAATATAAATCTAAATCTAATCTAATCTTAAATCTAACCTAAACCTAAATGTAATCTAGCTTAAATCTAAATTTAATCTAGTTAATTTATATCTTATTTTAATCTTAAATCTAAATCTAATTTAATATTAAACTCAACATAAACTTAAATCTATCCAATTTTAAATCCTAAATCTAAATGTAATCTAACTTAAATCTAACATAAATAGCTAATCCTTAATACTTTCCTAATTTCAAATCTAACATAATCTTAATCTAACGTAAATCTAAATCTAACCTAATCTTAAACTCAACATAAACATAAATCTAAATGTAATCTAATCTAATCTAATTCAATTACTAACCTAATCTCTCCCTCTCTTTGTTTTCTCCCCTTACCTCTTTCTTTCGTCTTCTCTCCCTGTCTCTCTCGCTTTGGTTTTTTATTTTCTCTTTTTTCCTCTTTGTTTTCTCCTCTCTCTCTCTCTCTCTCTCAAGTTCTCTTTGTTGTATCTCTCTCTCTCTCTCTATCCTTTCCTCTCTCAATGTGTGTGTGTATGCATTATTTGTTTATGCATGTGTGTGTGTGTGTGTGTGTTGTTTATGCATGTGCTCTCTCTCTCTCTCTGTCTCTCTCTCTCTTTCAAAGACACAATATGTGTGTGTGTGTGTGAGAGAGAGAGAGAGAGGAAGAGAGAGAGAGAAAGAGGGGAAGGGAAAATGAGAGAGGAGAGGGAAGGAGCATACCTGGCTCTCCTTCCTCTCCTCGTGTATGTGTGTTTGTGTTTGTGTGTGTGTGGGTGGGGAAGAAAGAGAGAGAGAGGGAGAGCGCACGTTACCTCTTTCCTTGAGTAGCAAAAAATCAGATCTGAGATCTGCATTTTCGGGCGCTCTCGGTTTATTTTTTACCCCTATCAGCGTCGCTATGGGTGTTGCTAAGTAACAAATAACATAGCAACGCTCTTAGCGACGCCTATAGCGACGTGGAGTTTCACGTTTGAGCGTCACATTACGAGCGTCGCTAATGTGAAGTCCCTCTTATAGAGGCTTGGGCTAAAACCTCAACTACACAAGGGATAGTAGGTTGGACATGTGGTGGACCTCTACCTAAAACCATCCATGTTATCACAGTAGAGATAGGAATATTCCGTAGAGCTAGCTTGGACAAGTGATGGACCTCAAAACCACCTTGAGCTAAAACCTCCATAACATAATGGTTAGTAGGTTGGACAAGTGGTGGACCTCTTTCCAGACCATCCATGGTAGTACACATAGTAGCTACACTGCATTCACACATTGACCTTCAAACAATAGCAATAGGACTATTCAATAGAGCTAGCCTGGACAGGTGGTGGACCTTCAAACCACCTTGGGTTAAGACCTCCATAACACAATGGATAGTAGTTTGGACAAGTGCTCGACCTCTACCCAAAACCATCCATGCTAGCCCAGTAGAGATAGGACTATTCAATAGAGCTAGGTTGGATAGGTGGTGGACCTTCAAACCACCTTGGGCTAAAACCTCCATAACACAATGGCTAGTAGGTTGGACAAGTGGTGGACCTCTACTCCAAACTATACATGGTAATAAACATAGTAGCTACACTTCATTCACACATTGACCTTTAAACAATAGAGATAGCTTCTTTCAATAGAGCTAGCTTGGACAGATGGTGGAACTTCAAACAACCTTGGGCTAAAACCTCCGTAAAAAAATTGTAAGTAGGTTGGACAAGTGGTGAACCTCTACCCCAAACCATCCATGGTATTAAACATACTAGCTACACTCCATTCACAACTTGACCTTCAAACAATAGAGATAGATTCTTTCAATAGATCTAGCTTTGACAGGAGGTGGACCTTCAAACCACCTTGGTCTAAAACTTCGATAACACAATGGATAGTGGGTTGGACGAATGTTGGACCTCTACCAGCCCAAACCATCCATGCTATCAAAGTAGAGATAGGACTATTCAATAGAGATAGCTTGCGTAGGTGGTGAACCTTCAAACCATCTTGGGCTAAAACCTCCATAACACAATGGCTAGTAGGTTGGACAAGTGATGGACTTATGCCCCAAACCATACATGGTAGAAAACATAGTAGCTAAACTACATGCATACATTGATCTTCAAACAATAGAGAGAGCTTCTTTAAAAAGAGCTATCTTGTACAGGTCGTGGACCTTCAAACAACCTTGGGCTAAAACCTACATAACACAATGGTTAGTAGGTTGGACAAGTGGTGGACCTCTGCCCCAGAAAATTCCTAGCAGTAAAAATAGGAGACACTCTATTCACACATTGACCTTCAAAAAATAGAGATAGCTACGTTCAATAGATCTAGCTTGGATATGACCTTCAAACAATAGAGAAAGCTTCTTTCACTACATCTAGCTTGGACAGGTGGTGGACCTTCAAACCACCCTGGGCTAAGAGCTCCATAACACAATGGATAGTAGTTTGGACAAGTGTTGGACCTCTACCCAAAACCTTCCATGCTATGACACTAGACATAGGACTATTCAATAAATCTAGGTTGGATAGGTGGTGGAACTTCAAACCACCTTGGGTTAAAACCTCCATAACGCAATGGTTAGTAGGTTGGACAAGTGATGGACCTCTTTCCGAAACCCTCCATGGTAGTAAACATAGTAGCTACACTCCATGAACACATTGATCTTCAAAAAAT
Organism: Adiantum capillus-veneris; assembly: GCF_014529385.1. NCBI lineage: Eukaryota > Viridiplantae > Streptophyta > Polypodiopsida > Polypodiales > Pteridaceae > Adiantum > Adiantum capillus-veneris. Next base: position 133,066,930 of record NC_140945.1, read on the forward strand.
AAAGATAGCTTTCTTTAAAAGGAGCTAGCTTGTACAGGTGGTGATGGACCTTCAAACAAGCTTGGGCTAAAACCTGCATAACACAATGGTTAGTAAGTTGGACAAGTGGTCGAGCTTTGCCCCAAAACATCCTTGGTAGTAAACATACTAGAAACTCCATTCACACATTGACCTTCAAACAATAGAGATAGCTGATTTCAATAGATCTATCTTGGACATGACCTTCACACAATAGAAATAGCTTCTTTCAGTACATCTAGCTTGGACAGGTGGTGGATCTTTAAATCACTGTTGGGAAACAAGCAAACTGAAACACCTCTATTGCGATGTAACCCAAGAGCGTTAAAAGATAAATACAAGACACCAAAATCTTTGCAAAATCCCTTCAAAACACCACAAGTCCAATAGGAGTAGGCCCTTGGGGATTTACTAGCCGTCGCCCACCCAAGAGACCATGTCACATAGGAGCAAAACCCTGTCAAAGCACGGATTTATAGCACACGCCGACCAATGCATATGAAGACAAAAGACTCTCCTTTCACAATCAAACATCACAACCACAACTTCAACATCAATTCCACAATTCATAGATACATGCCCTCCGAATCTGTCTACACACAATTTGCCACTCGGTTGCCATAGTCATAACCCTGCAGAGAACTAGTCGTAACCTGAAAAGGACAACTCTAATTGGGTCACTTTAAAGCTTGAGAGAAAGCTTGAAAAATCAATGGCAAGAAATATTAATATGAAAAAATTTGAATCTATACGCCGCTACATGAAAAATTGATACGAAAAGAGAGCTGTCCCGGTATGACTACACGTACAGAAGGCTAGTCGGAGCAAAAAACTGCATCCAAAAGCACCAAGGAGACACAACGAGCTAAAACCTGAAAATTTCTGATGTTTGACTGAAATTTTTTTAAGTTTGTGCATGAGTTTAAGTTATATACAAGTCTCCCTTCAAAAAACTCACTCACGGGCACTTACAGCAGCCCGACAGCTGTCTCTAGACTAGCGACTTGCAGTGCATGTACATTTTCTTGCTAAAGCAAGCTAAAAACCCCACAAAAAGAAAGTGCACACACCATTTTGACATCGGACATCATGTACGTATGTAAAAATTTACCAAAAACAGGGTTCGCAAAGTTCGCGCAACACCACCTTGGGCTCAAACCTTTATAACACAAGAAATAGTAAATTGGACAAACAGTTGACCTCTACCTAGAACCATCCATGTAGAGATAGGATTATTCAATAGAGCTACCTTGGACAGGTGGTGGACCTTCAAATCACCTTGGGATAAAACATCCATAACACAATGGTTAGTACATTGGACAAGTGATGGACCTCTGTCTCTAACCCTCCATGGTAGTAAACATAGTATCTAGACTCCATTCACATTTTGACCTTCAAAAAATAGCCCATTAGCTTCTTTCAATAGAGCCAGATTGGACATGTGGTGGACCTTCAAATAACCTTGGACTAAAACCTTCATAACACAGTGGCTACTAGGTTGGAAAAATGATGGAGCTCTACCCCAAAACATTCTTGGTAGTAAACATAGTAGCTACACTCTATTCACACATTGAACTTTAAACAATAGAGATAACTTCTTTCAATAGATCTAGCTTGGATAATTGGTAGACATGGAAACCACCTTGGGCTAAAACCTCCAAAACACAATGGATAGTAGGTTGGACAAGTGTTGGTCCTTTGCCCAAAAAAATCCACGCTATGAAAGAAGAGATAGGACTATTCAATAGATCTATCTTGGATAGGTGGTGGACCTTCAAACCGCCTTGAGCTAAAACCGCTATAACACAATGTTTAGTAGGTTGGACAAGTGATGGCCCTTTGTCCTAACCATCCATGGTAATAAACATAGTAGCGACACTCCATTCACACTTTGACCTTCAAAAAAGAGAGATAAATTCTTTCAAACCATCTTGGGCTAAAACCTCAACTACACAATGGATAGTAGGTTGGACAAATGTTGGACCTCTACCCCAAACCATCCACACTATCAGAGTAGATATAAGACTATTCAATAAAGCTAGATTGGACAATTGGATAGCTTTCGAACCACCTTGGGCTAAAACCTCCATAACACAATGGTTAGTAGTTTTGACAAATGATGGATCTCTACCCCAAACCATCCATGGTAGTAAACATAGGAGTTACACTCATTCAAACATTGACCTTCAAACAATAGCGATAGATTCTTTCAATAGAGCTAGATTGGATAGGTGGTGGACCTTCAAACAAATTTGGTCTATAACCTCCAAAACACAATGGTTACTAGGTTGGACAAGTGGTGGACCTCTGTCCCAAACCATCCATAGTAGTAAACATAGTAGCTCTACTCCATTCACACATTGACCTTCAAACAAAAGAGATAGCTTCTTTCAATAGATCTAACTTGGACATGTGGTGAACCTTCAAACCACCTTGGTCTAAAACCTCAATAACACAATGGATAGTAGGTTGAAAACATGATGTACCTCTACCCCAAACCATCAACGTGATCAAACTAGAGATAGGACTATTCAATAGAGCTAGCTTAGACAGGTGGTGGACCTTCAAACCACCTTGGGCTAAAACTTCCATACAAAAAATGGTTAGTAGGTTGGACAAGTTGTGGACCTCTGTCCTAAACCGTCCATGGCAGTAAACATAGTAGTTACACTCCATTCACAGATTGAACTTCAAACAACCTAGGGCTAAAACCTCCATAACACAATGGATAGTAGGTTGGACAAGCGGTAGACCTCTACCTCAAATGATCCATGGTAGTACACATTAGATACTCTCCATTCACACATTGACCTTCAAACAATAGAGATAGCTTCTTTCAATAGGGCTAGCTTGGATAAGTGGTGGACCTTCAAAACACCTTGGGCTAAAACCTTTATAACACAAGGGATAGTAGGTTGGACAAGTGGTGGACCTCTTTCCCAGACTAGCCATGGTAGTACACATAGTAGCTATACTCCATTCATGCATTGATCTTCAAACAATAGAGATAGTGTTGAGATGTCGAGCTCTACATCTTGAGCTGGCATCTACTACGGGTCTTGGCCGCTTACGACATTTACTCACTGGCACGTTAGGTGACGGACACGGAGGATCTCTGCCTGTGATTCTACAGCTGGACTACACTTATAGTGCTAGCCTAGTATGCTTCTGGCGTGTTCACACTTAGTGACCGCATGTACATATGTGCTCCTTTTCAGTTTTATCACTTAGTCATTTTGTACTCTCTTTTCTGTGAGAAGAAGAAGAAGCTTTCCATCTCTGTGTGCTTTGTGCTTGTCTTGTGTAGCTCTCTTACATCCTCATTCTTTACATGGTATCAGAGCTTGTTGCAAGCAAGAGAGGCTAAGAGAGAAAGAGAATCACAATCCCTTCGTTCGCAATCCACGACCAGATGTCGAGTTTTTCGTCCAAGTTTCTGAACAGGTCTCCAAAGTGCAGTACACAGAGATTTACTGTACAAGTATAGTGGTTGTATGTACGCTTGATTGTGGACACTCGTTGAGTGTAGGAAGCGTTACAGGTACCACGATAGCAGGTTCAACAGATTTGCAGGTTTTTGCAAATTGCAGCTATTTTGTCTTAGTGCTTCAAGATGTCTGATGGTTTCAGTCAGATTGCTACTGAGAAGCTTGAGAAAAATAACTACCCTGCATGGAAGTTCAGAATAACAAATTTCCTAAAAGGAAAAGGTTATTGGGACTATGTAGAAGGAGACAATGAAAAGGAACCAGAGATTCCCGAGGCAAATGCTACATTAGAACAAAGGAAAGCTTTGAGGGACTGGCAACAAGGCCAGAGCAAAGTGATGTATTGGCTTTCTATGTGCATCACAGATGGCATGATGGGCTATCTACAGGATGCTGAAACCCCCTCCATTGCATGGAAAAACTTAGGCAGAGTGTTTGAGGTGAACACCAAGGCCAGGAAGCTTCAACTAAAGTCAGAGCTAAATCAGGTTAAGAGCAACAACCTCTCCATCAATGATTATGCTTTGAAGATCAAGAGTATCATTGAAGCTCTTGGATCTATTAAAGTCTCAGTGGAAGACGATGACATTGTCTGTGCATGCTTGGATGGTCTAGGAGATGAGTATATACATTTCTGGTCTTCCATGAATACAAGAGACGACATCCCCGTGTTCCAAGATTTGATTTCTATGCTTATTCTGGAGGAGAAGAACCTTGACACATCTTCTTCTCATGGTAGAAATAATTCTGAACAGGCCTTCTATTCTAACTCCAACAGAGGTAGAGGTAGAGGTCGTGGTCGAGTCCCAAGGAGTTGCAGGGGCCAATTTCTAGAAGTTCAATCAAATCAAAACAATACAGGTGCCAGGGGAAACTAGTCTCAAGGCAGGGGGAGTCAAAGAGGTCGTGGTGCAGGATCAAGCAGGTAGCAACATACTGCAGATAGCAGAGAATGTTGGACTTGTGGTGAAAGAGGTCACATGTCACGTGACTATCCAAAGGGAAAAGCAAGTGGAAAGAGAGAACATGGAAACTATGCGTCTACTAGCAGAGATGCAGATGACAGCAAAAACGAGCGCATGTTTGTTATGCAGCATGTAATGAATACAATGGCTGTAGAGAATTCCACCCAAGATGATGTTTGGTATGTGGATTCAGGTGCCTCTAATCACATGACGTCTCGTGAAGAGTGGTTTAGAAATATGCGCAAACCAGATGTGTCAAGCTATGTGCAGACAGGAGATGACACAGCTCATCCCATTGCTCATGTAGGGGACATACCTCTAAATACGAAGAGTGGGAAATCAAAGTACTTAGCAGATGTACTTCATGTCCCAAACATTATGAAGAATCTTGTTTCTGTTGGACAAATGGTTCAGCATGGTTTGTAGGTTCATTTCAATCCGAATGGCTATTATGTAGAAGATTTCCAGAATGGCTGTAAGCTGATCACAGAGGGCAAATGTGTGGGCAGAATGTTTACGCTGAATGTAGACATGCCTGAGGTAAAAGCTGCATTATTTGCACAGGGCACAGGTGTTGTGGCTGATGTTGACATTTGGCACAAACGCATTGGCCATGTCAATGAGCAGAGATTGAGCAGCATGCAATCAAAACAGATTGTAAAAGGTTTGCCCAAATTCAAGGTGGATGGTATGCATAAAGTGTGTGCAGCATGCCAGTTTGGAAAACAGTCAAAGGGCTCATTTCCACATGAGTGCAATGTATGTAAAAATCCACTTGAGGTGGTGCACATAGATGTTTGGGGTCCAACCGATACTACAAGTATACATGGTTGCGGGTATTATGTCTCTTTCATTGATGACCATACAAGGAAAGTATGGGTCTACTTCATGCGTAACAAAAGTGAAGTGTTTGGTCACTTTCAGGACTTCAAAGTCATGATTGAGAAGGAGACAGATATGCAAATCAAGACATTGAGGTTAGATGGAGGGGGAGAGTACTTCTCCAATGATTTTTCAGATTTTCTGCGAATGCATGATATACGCAGGCAGTTTACATGCAGATATACTCCACAACGGAATGGGGTCGCAGAAAGGAAAAACAGGCACATTGCAGAGGTTGTACGTGCATTGATGAATGAGAAGAACATGCCTCATCATTTCTGGGCTGAAGCTGTAAATACAGCTGTGTACATTATGAACGGGACACCTACAGCTGCGGTGCATGATGTAACACCTGAGGAAAAGTTTACAGGTACAAAGCCTGATTTGGCACACTTGAAAGTGTTTGGCTGCATAGCTTACGTGCATGTACCAGATGAGTTGCGTAGGAAATTGGATCCTAAAGCAGAGAAATGTATTCTTGTGGGATATTCCCTTGAACAAAAGGGGTATAGGTGCTACAATCCTACTACACGAGAATTACGAGTAAGCAGAGATGTAGTCTTTGATGAGATGAGCAGCAGGTAGAGTAATGCACATGGCACTGTTGGGACTGATGTAAAAGATGATGTGGTTGTTCAAAATTTTGAGTGGACCACAAGAGTCCTCTTCTCGTGGCTCTGTTGAGAAGCCATGGAATGGTAGACTACGTACGCAGATTACTCCACCAGCAGGTACAGGGAATGTATCACGAAAAGGAAAGGAAAAGGTTGATGAACCTCCCTTTATGGTTGATGCGTCATAAGGTTTTTCACATGTAGACATGGATTCAGATGGTTCTGAACAAAGTCTTGATGAGGAATTTGGAATTCCGGCTGTCAGTACACCTAGTGTAAGGAAAGTACAAGAAGATGTTAGAGGGAAAAGGAGTGACCCAGGACCGCGCAGATCTAATAGAGTCAGAAATCCAGTTCAGAAATTGACTTATGATGGGTATCTAGCGCATCACCAAGCCTACATGGCTAAGGTGATACAGGATGTGGAGCCCACATGTTTTGAGGATGCAGTTGGAAATGTGCATTGGGATGATCCAATGAATGAAGAGATGGCTGCATTGGAAGCAAACGACACATGGGAGTTGGTGCCATTGCCAAGTGGCAAGAAATCTATTGGCTGTAAATGGGTGTATAAAACCAAGCATAAGGTTGATGGTAACATTGAGCGTCACAAGGCAAGGCTGGTCGCAAAGGGTTATGCACAGACGTATGGAATAGACTATGAGGAGACCTTTGCTCCAGTGGCAAAGATGACGACTGTGAGAGCTGTCATAGCAGTGGATGCATCTAGAGGATGGATTATGTATCAAATGGATGTAAAGAATTCCTTCTTGAATGGTGAGTTGCAAGAGGAAGTGTATATGGATTAGCCACCTGGTTATGTCAATCCAGGTTACCCAGATTATGTATGCAGACTTCTCAAAGCTTTGTATGGTTTGAAGCAGGGCTCTAGAGCATGGTATGACAGGATTGCCAAGTATCTTGTCAGTCTTGGTTTTAGGAGAGCTCATGCTGATCATTTACTCTATGTACGTGAGAGTGATGTGGGGATTGTGGTCATTACCATATATGTAGATGACCTTATTATTGTGGGTGACAATGCTATGGAGATTGACCATGTGAAGGGTCTTCTCAAACAGGAGTTTGAAATGAAAGATTTGGGCGAGTTGCGCCACTTTCTTGGCATTGAGGTGATCAAGACTCCAGAGGGTGTATGGCTATCACAGAGACAGTATGCTTTGGACATGTTGTCAAAGTATGGTATGGCTGATTGTAAGCCAATTTCTATTCCCTTGGATGTGAATGCAAAGCTGAGTGCAGAGAAGGGTGATGTTGTTGAGGATGTCAATATGTACACGAAGATTGTGGGTAGTCTAATCTACTTGACTATCACGAGGCCAGACTTGAGCTACACAGTAGGCTTGGAGAGTCAGTTCATGCAGCTTTCGAAGAAGCCACATTTGGATGGAGTACGACGCACACTTAGGTATGTGCAAGGGACTCTTGAGTACGCTTTGTTCTATGCAGCAGATGCTCCATTAGCATTGTATGGGTATACAAATGCAGATTGGGCAGGTAGCATTGTTGATAGGAGATCTACGAGTGGCTTCATGTTCTCTTTTGGGAGTGCTGCTGTTACTTGGAGCAGCAAAAAGCAGCCTACAGTTGCTTTATCGAGCACAGAGGCCGAGTACAAAGGTGCAGCAGTTGCGGCGTGCGAGGTAGCTTGGCTATGCACATTACTTGAGGACTTGGGAGTGCAGGTGGACCAGCAGATTGTCATCCATTGTGACAACCTCAGCAACATGCAGTTGGCTAGGAACCCAATGTTCCATGCCAGGACCAAACACATAGAGGTCCATTACCACTACGTTCGAGAGCGAGTGTGGGCGGGCGACATCGACTTGGTTTACGTCAGCGCAGAGGAGCAGATAGCGGATATCTTTACCAAGGCCCTCGGAGCTGAGAAGCTTCGACGTTTCCGGACTATGCTTGGACTCTGCGACATGCAGAGCTCGAGGGGGAGTGTTGAGATGTCGAGCTCTACATCTTGAGCTAGCATCCACTACGGGTCTAATTGGCCGCTTACGACATTTACTCACTGGCACGTTAGGTGACCGACACGGAGGATCTCTGCCTGTGATTCTACAGCTGGAATACACTTATAGTGCCAGCCTAGTATGCTTCTAGCGTGTTCACACTTAGTGACCGCATGTACATATGTGCTACTTTTCAGTTTTAGCACTTAGTCATTTTGTACTCTCTTTTCTGTGAGAAGAAGAAGAAGCTTTCCATCTCTGTGTGCTTTTTGCTTGTCTTGTGTAGCTCTCTTGCATCCTCATTCTTTACATATAGGACTATTGAATATTGCTAGCTTGGATAGGTTGTGGACCCTCAAACCTCCTTGAGCTAAACCCACGATAACACAAGGGATAGTAGGTTGGACAAGTGGTGGACCTATGTCCCAAACCATCCATGGTAATAGAGATAGTAGTTACACTCCATTCACACATTGACCTTGAAATAATAAAGATAGCTTGAACAAGTGGGCCACCTTCACACCACCCCGGGCTAAAATCTCCATAGCATAATGGATAGTAGGTTGGACAAGTGATGGACCTCTGCCCCATACTATCCATGGTAATAAACATAGTAGTTATACTCCAATCACACATTGACCTTCAAATAATAAAAATAGCTTCTTTCAATACACTTAGCTTGAAATCACCTTGTGCTAAAGCCTCCATGACACAATGGATAGTAGATTGCATAAGAGGTGGACCTTTGCCGCAAACCATCCATGGTAGTAAATATACTAGCTAGACTCCATTCATCTTTTGACCTTCAAACAATATCCCATTAGCTTCTTTCAATAGAGCTAGCTTGGACATGTGGTGAACTTTCAAACAACCTTGGGCTGAAACCTCCATTACACAATGGCTACTAGGTTGGAAAAATGGTGGATCTCCCCCCAAAAACATTCATGGTGGTAAACATAGTAGGTACACTCTATTCACACATCTACCTTTAAACATTAGAGATAGCTTCTTTCAATAAATCTAGCTTAGATAAGGGGTAGTCCTGCAAACCACCTTGGGCTAAAACCTCCATAACACAATGGATAGAAGGTTGGAAAAGTGTTGGACATCTACCCAAAACCATCCATGCTATCAAAGTAGAGATATGACTGCTCAATAGAGCTATCTTGGACATGTGGTGGACTTTCAAACCACATTGGGCTAAAACCTCCATAACACAATGGTTAGTAGGTTGGACAAGTGATGGACCTTTTCCCAAACCATCCATGGTAGTAAACATAGCAGCTACACTCCATTCACACTTTAACCTTCAAACAATAGAGATAAATTCTTTCAAACCAGCTTGGTCTAAAACCTCAACTACACAATTGATATTAGGTTGCACAAGTGTTGGATCTCTACCCCAAACCATCCATGCTATTGGACTAGAGATATGACTATTCAATAAAGCTAGCTTGGACAAGTGGTCAGCCTTCAAACCACCTTGGTCTAAAACCTCCATAACACAATGGTTAGTAGGTTTGACAAGTGATGGACTTCTACCCCAAACCATCCATGGTAGTAAACATAGTAGTTACACTCCATTCAAACATTGACCTTCAAACAATAGTGATAGATTCTTTCAATAGAGCTAGCTTGGATAGGTGTTGGACCTTCAAAAAACTTTGGTCTATAACCTGCATAACGTAATTGTTACTAGGTTGGACTAGTGGTAGACCTCTGTCCCAAACCATGCATGGTAGTAAACATAGTAGCTCCACTCCATTCACAAATTGACCTTCAAACAAAAGAGATAGCTTCTTTCAATAGAGCTAGCTTGGACAGGTGGTGGACCTTCAAACCACCTTGGGACAAAACCTCCATAAAAAAAATGGTTAGTAGGTTGGACAAGTTGTGGACCTTTGTACAAAACTGTCCATGGTATTAAACATAGTAGTTACGCTCCATTCAGAGATTGACGTTCAAACCATCTAGGGCTAAAACCTCCATAACACAATGGATAGTAGGTTGGACAAGTGGTGGACCTCTATTCCAAACGATCCATGTCAATACACATAGTAGATACACTCCATTCACACATTGACCTTCAAACAGTGGAGATAGCTTATTTCAATAGGGCTAGCTTGGACAAGTGGTGGACCTCCAAACTAGCTTGGGATAAAAAATTTATAACATAAGGGATAGAAGGTTGGAGAAGTGGTGGACATCTACCCCAAACCAACCATGCTAGTAAACATAGTAGCTACACTCCATTCATGCGTTGATCTTCAAACAATAGAGATAGGACTATTGAATAGTGGTAGCTTATACAGGTGGTGTATCTTCAAACCACCTTGGGCTAGACCCACCATAACACAAGGGATAGTAGGTTGGACAAGTGGTGGACCTATGTCCCAAACCATCCATGATAATAGAGATAGTAGTTACACTCCATTCACACATTGACCTTGAAATAAGAGAGATAGCTTGAATAGGTGGGGCACCTTCACACCACCGTAGGCTAAAACCTCCATAACACAATGGATAGTAAGCTAGACAAGTGGTGGACCTGTGCCCCATACTATGCCCGGGGGGATTCACCATGGAAAACTTATCGCACTACATAAGTGCAAGGGAGGGTTTTTTTTTACAAGTTACATAAGCGAATAAGTTAGGGACAGACCCCCAACAGTTTATCTCCTACGCTTAAAAATAAGGGGGGGGGTTATCATATTTATTGGTTGGGGAGGGGGGGGGGGGGGGGGGAGAGAAGGAAAAAATGAGAGGAAGTTTTTGTGTTTTGAAATCATTGATTCCCAAAAGAGTCTACCCTTGAACTTTTGAGTCAATAGCTATAAAGATCTATGCAAGAACTAACACTGCTTTGTATCAATTGCTTGTTTTGTGATTATAGGTCATTTGTTGAGGGATGAAAGCTATAAACAGTTTGTATAGATGCAAATCTACACGAAGAACCTAGCACAACTATATGACCATGTTTTTTGAGTAATTTAGATGGGGCAGAATTGGATGAGTAGCTAGAGTGCAAGTTGAACGGGTACATAGTTTGAAAGCCAAACTAAAACACATTGAGAGTACATCTAGTTATCAACATAAGTGGTTCCTTAGTACATTGCCAGTCACTATGCTATACGTTCTTTAACTAGTTTTACTCAGTTAGATCATGTGAGACCTAAATTTTATATGTAAGATAGGGATATGATAATTTTCTGCATTGATTGTCGTATAAGCGTAGAAAGGGGGGTCATATTACCTAATATGAGTCGTATATAGGGTTTTTATCAAAGTTGTCTGCTTGCACGTGGCGTCTCATTTTATATATAGAGTGAATCCCCCGGGTACTATGCATGGTAATAAACATAGTAGTTACACTCCATTCACACATTGACCTTCAAATAATAGACATAGATTCTTTCAATAGAGCTATCTTGAAACCACCTTGTGCTAAAGCCTCCATGACACAACGGATAGTAGGTTGGACAAGTGGTGGACCTCCTCTGCCTCAAACCATCCATGGTAGTAAACAAAGTATCTACACTCCACTCACACATTGACCTTGAAACAATAGAGATAACTTATTTCAATGGAGCTAGCTAGAACAGGTGGTGGGCCTTCAAACAACCTTGGGCTAAAACCTCCATAACACAATGGATAGTAGGGTGGAATCTTGGTGGAACTTTGCCCCAAACCATCCATAGTAGTAAACAAAGTAGCTAAACTCCATTCACACATTCATTTTGAAACAATAGAGATAGCTTTGTTCAATAGATCTAGATTGGACAAGTGGTGGACCTTGAAACCAACCTGGGCTAAAACCTCCAGAACACAATGGATAGTAGGTTGGAAAAATGGTGGACCTTTTCCGCAAACCATCCATGGTAGTAAACCTAGTAGCTACACTCTATTTTCACAGTGACCTTCAAACAATAGAGGTAGGAATTTTCCATAGAGCTAGCTTGGACAGGTGGTGGACCTTCAAACCACCTAGGGCTAAAACCTTTATAACACAATGGATAGCAAGTTGGACAAGTGGTGGACCTCTATCCCAAACCGTCCATGGTATTAAACATAGTATCTACACTGCATTCACACTTTGACCTTCAAACAATAGAGATAGGACTATTCAATAGAGCTAGCTTGAATGGAGCTTCAAACCACCATGGGCTAAAACCTCCATAACACAATGGATAGTAGGTTGGACTACCACAAACCATCCATGTGGTGAGACTAGAGATAGGACTATTCAATAGAGCTAACTTGGATAGGTGGTGAACCTTCAAACAACCTTGGGCTAAAACCTCCATAGCACAGTAGATAGTATATTGGACAAGTGGTGGACCTCTGCACCAAACCATCCATGGTAGTAAAAAAAGTAGCTACAGTCCATTCAAACATTGAACTTCAAACAACAGAGATAGCTTCTTTCAAAGAAGCTATCTTGGACAAGTGGTGGGACTTCAAACAATCTTGGGCTAAAACAAGCTGCAAGAGTGCTTGGATCCAAAGATTAGAGAAAAGGTCGAAGACGGTGCAGATACCTATGAAGACATAGTCTATCTAGCAAAGATGAAGAGGAGAAAGGTAAAGTGGAAGCTGGAGTTGGGCATGTTGAAGCCAACAGATTATGTGCATGTTGTGGAGGTAGCGAAGTGTTCTTTGGTCCGATCAAAGGCGGTTCCAATTTCTTGAAGTGCAAAGCTTGTCAAGGTAAGGCCTATTGTTGGTTATGTTCCATGGAGCTTTCTAGTTTCTAATGTGCATGTGCCAAGGGTGGACGATCTTGTCAATGAGGAGAAGCTTCATGTTGAAGCGAACCAGGGAGTAAAAGTGGTAGCAGATGTTGAGGTTCCAGTACAGTTTGAAACAATAAAGCCTATTCTTGTGGAAATTTTGTATGAAAAAATAGCAGAATGACAATTAGGTTGCAGTTATCCAGGGTTCAGAAGCAGATGAAGAAAGTGATCAAAGTCATGGTGATGGTCAAGCTTTTGTGGAGCAACAAGCGGATGAACATGTAGATACAGAATTGGTATATGGTGCCGGTGATGATGAAGATACAAGCTTGATTAGCTGAGAGACAAGCAAGGAGAATAAAGCGCATGAGTCCACATCCTATGGTGAGGAAATAGATTCTGATGAACCTTAGTCGGTAAAGCTAAAACGGACTTATTATGTGGTTGATGATATGGTAGTAGCCCATGTTCAAGAAGAGCAGGGAACAGAGCAAGCTGAGGTGCTTGATGAAGACCAAGTGGAGCAGTCCAGGCCAATAGATGATGGTATGGAGGTAACGATGGTGTGTGGTGCCATGCTAATGGCTGTGCTGATGAAAGTGGCGGTGGAATTTTCCATGGTGGTGCAACATGTGCAAAATCTTGCCGGGAGAGATAGAGTAGCCGTGCCTATGGAGGAAGTCAAGGTGGATGCAGTACAGAACGAGTTTCTTTCTTCCTTGGTGGAGCATGATGCAGCGGTAGAAGAGGTGCTTGAAGAGCAGGTGACTGAAGCTGAAGAGAAGATGGTGCTTATCGACCTTGGAGGGCCGGTAGACAAGGGCTCGATGATGATGGAATTGAGTGTGGGGCCAAAGAGGAGGTTGTGATGCCAAAGAAGGTGGAGATTCCGATGCGGAATCGAAGACATGTCCAATGGTGGAGAAATGAGAATCCCAGGTAGTGGCTTTGCTTCCATTGAAGGTATGTAAGCTATGGTTGATGAACATGATGGTAGATACAACTATGTGGTGGCTGGTTCAGCAGGTACAGGGGTCTAGGATTGAGGCCTCCACTTTATCTGGTTGGGAGGGAGGGTTAAACATGTGTTGGAGCTCAGTGTTAGGTACGTGTTTTTTGAAGGTGATATGCTTGATGTTGCTTGGTATGGAGTGGATGCTTGTTTGTTGAGGGATGCATGGAGTGTTGAAGGTAGTCTAGGGGAAGCCTACACACATGATGGTCTATGTGGTTGGGTACGTCACTATGGTGAGCAGTTACAAATGGGTGGAAGATATCAAAGATAGGTGTTTGATCTAGGTGGAAGCTATGTGATGCACGGGGTGGGGCAACCCACTTGAAGGTTTGGCAATATGCACAATAAAAATGGTTTTGGTTTTCTCATAGTGCGTGCCAGGTTTTGCAGTTAGAAGTGGAATAAAGCTCTTTTTTTGGTTGATCATAAATGCTCAACTAAGGGTTGGGCAATGATGTTAAAACCAAAGTGTGTTGACCATAGAAGATGGCATGGGTAGATATGGGTAGGCTAGAAGAAGCATGGCAAAGGGCTGGAGCGGCTATAAAGGTCATGGGCTGACAGTTAGCAACGGAGCTGTATGGCTAATACGGCTTATAGGCCAAGGAAGGCTCCAAAAAAGGCTAATTTGGGAAGAAAATGAAGGAGATGCGAGATGCAATCTTTGGGTCTAAAAATGTAGAGCTTGAGGTGGTGAAGGAGCAGGTCTAGACGGCTCATCAAACAGAGCTACGAAGCCCAAGACATCAAAGGTTGAAGGTTCAATGTGTTGTAGATTCTTGCCGGATAGGGTAGCTAGAGATAGGTGGCCCAAGTGGATGATAGAGTATAGGTGTGTAGTGCTTGATTTATCTAGCATACCCATCTTTTCAAATTGCAGATCAGAGCTACGGATTGCAATTTATGGTCAGTTGAAGTTTTGTCGGGGGCTAGGGTGGTGCCCACCTGACCACATGGGAATTCGTGCCATCTGGAATTCTTTTGTACCACGATAGAGTTTGAGAAGATGATGTGCAATGTACAAAGCTAGCAAGAGTTGACTACTCATCAAATGGAGCCCAGAGCAAAAAGTTACAACAGTCGGAAGATTGGGTGCATTTGTCCGGGGTTGGCCACAAATGGATTTCTCGATTTTTGCGGCCTCGGTTCGGGGTCTCAGGGAATTTTGAAGTGCAAAAAGGAGCAAGCATTTTTTCTTCAATGTAGTGAGTTTTCGGCCGGGTTTGACGGCTTAGCAAATGGATCTCCAGGTGAGAATTGGAAGGCTAGGGAAAGCAAGAGCAAAAATGAGGTTTTATAAAGTTTTTTTTGCATTTTGCTAGAGGCATGGAGGGCTTTCGACAAGGAGTTGCCACGTGGAAAGGGAGTTAGCCCATATACATTGGAGGGAGCCGGACTCACAGGGTATATAGGCCCTGTTGTGAGCCCATTGCGGTCTGTGAAGCCTGGGAGGGATCTCCCTTGAGTGAGGCTATGGCAGCCCGTGAGACAGGTGCTGCACAGGTGGCGCTCAGGGGTGGAAGCCCGTCTGTTTTGGCTGTGCAGGTGGCTCATTGTTTGTTTGTGGTGGTGCTTGTAGGAGCATATGGGCGGTGGCACAATGATGATGTGGTGGTTGATCGCCTTAAGTGGGCCTTCCCAACAGCGAGGTTGCTACTGCTTGCCTAGGGGAGGGGTCCTGCAGTGAGAGAGAGACAGTTTGAAAACTTTCCAAGGAGGCCAATAAAGGTCTAGAGGGCACTCCCAAAGGATAATGCAAGGGAAGCCGGGCGGTCAAGTTGAGCGGACAAAGGACCAAGAGGCACCATGCAGTGGTTGCC
The DNA here is from genome assembly GCF_014529385.1 of Adiantum capillus-veneris. Taxonomy (NCBI): domain Eukaryota; kingdom Viridiplantae; phylum Streptophyta; class Polypodiopsida; order Polypodiales; family Pteridaceae; genus Adiantum; species Adiantum capillus-veneris. The sequence goes on from NC_140945.1 coordinate 133,082,444, forward strand.
AGAAATGGACTATGGCAAGTGCTAGCAATGCAAGGGAAATTCCAAAAGGAGCTCAGAGAGAACTGCACAAGCAAGAGAGCTCACTTTTTTTTTCTTTTTCCGAGTTTCATTCCCCCTATAAAAATATGTACACGTTCATTTTTTGGGGCCTTTTGGCCATTGGAAGTTTTTGTTTGTGTAGGCTTTTGAGCCATTGTCTTTTTGCCGAGGTTCGTGCCAGCAAAGTGTTGATTGTACATGGTGTTGTTTATGCAAGAAGACCATTCATTGATATCTCTTGGCGTCGTTCCCCCTCCCCTCTTCTCTTCTCTACTTGTGTTTGTGTGGTTCCGAACGTGTGTCGACGTGTGTGCCCCCCTGAAGTTTGTCGTGCAAAGAGAGATAGAGAGAGGCTGTGTGCATGTGGAAGGCTGTGAAATGATCAAAGCGGAGTAATTGGGTCTATCTAGTGCATTGCAAGGTGTGTGTGCATATGGTTGTGTGCAAGTGGTGGTTTGCTTACGGGTATTGTCAAGTTTTGAAGGTGAAATCTAGTGGATTGGGGGGCTGTGTATACCATGGGCTATAGTGAGGCATTTTGTTGTGTGTTGGGTGTGTTCCTCTTTCCCCCTTGCCAACGCAACCGAAAATACAATTAAATATGTAGTTTGAAATATCATCACACATTGCACACCATTAATGACAAAAAAGTTTTTTACTGGTCTAATCATCAACAGGCCTCAAGCCGTATTCGGTTACAATATGATAGCCAACATTATGGGCTCCATTCAAATAAAGGCTTAAATCCCATATTTTAGGTCTTTCTAAGGGTTTGGAAAATTTTCACTAGCAAGATGTTTGTTTACATTTCACAGAAATATGTGCTTGAAAACCTCAAAGGGCTCTAGAATACATGCAACCAAGCATTTAAGAATATATAAGAGACTATATATATTAGATGCTTTGGTGAAAGGAGGATAATTGGTGCTGATATTTTCAGGGATAGTCCATGGATAATCTCTCAAATTGAGCTCTAGTTTTGAGGGGTGAGATTTGGCAGCTTGGAAAATGTTGCTAGAGTGTTTGATGGTGTACTTTGTCCCCAGTCCACAATGCCAGTATACACTCCTCGCTCGCCAAAATGTAGTAGAATATTTCTAGTGTGTAGATCATTGTGAATGAAGTCGTGATTATGCACGAAGTTCTTGTAGAAGAGCGTTGCAGATCAGCAAAATGTTTTTTGTGAACTGATGTACAATTCTAGATGTGTGTTGAAACTCTCTAACTGCAGGCTTTCTTCCATCATGATGACATGCCTAAATCCACTACTCAAGGTGACCTCCATTCCAAAGCTTGAAGATTAGCATAGGCCTTTTGCTAGAACAAACATAAACAGTTGTAGTAGTTGCCTCCTCTAGCACAATTTGTAATGTCGGCTTGCTTCCTAGCTGGTCCTTGTAGATATTTGCCGCATAGACAGGATCTTTGAAGAGAGGATGGGCCAATGAAACTTGTTTCACATTTGCAAAACACCCCTCACCTAATTGGGGTGCTTGCAAGTGAAAGATAGAATGCTCCCCAAGTAAGTGTAGGATAGGAGGACATATCGTATCATCCAGGTGTACAACTAAGGGCTCAACACTTGCAGAAGAAGGTACATCCTCTTCTGTCTTAGGACGTTTTGAAGAGCCTTTTGATATTATCCTTGCTCTTCAATTATGAATTTAGTTGTACATTTTCTCTTTGATTCTAGGTTTGGTTTTGATTTTTGGATGAATCATACTCTCAAAGCTTCTAGTGACCTGACCTAATAATTTCTTTACTATGTTATGAATCATTCCATTAGTGCGTAGAGTTGGGTCAAATGAAAAAGAAAATGCACTGCATAGCTTCAGCCATCAGTATTACACAAGTTGAATCACAAAATCATCAAACTTTTCCTACAGTGGATCAAATGCTCGTCGCAAATGATCGTCTGAAGCTCCATAGAGAGACAAAACTAGAGCATCACAAATGATTTTGCGATGCTAATGCATTAACTTTGTCTCTACCATGACTAAAGTCTAAAAATACATGAAGCAAATATAAGTAAGGTAGATCTAGAATAGATAAAAATTTGACATATATGATTGTAAATAGTTTTAAACAAAAGAATTTCATGAACAATAATAACAACCCGTAACAAAAGATCCAAACATTTCATGAAAAATAATAACAACTTGTAACAAAAAACCTTAAAATATATATAACTCCTCCCTACAGTGCGACGCAGTGGTCAGCAGCAGCCAAAGACAAAAAACATATAATAACAATCTCCTTGCAGTGCGACGTGGCACTCAGCCCAGTAGCTGCTGTTAGGGACAAATGATAAATACTACCTAACCTCTCTCTACAGTGGGACACAGTGGTCAACAACAACTAGAGACAAGAAACTTATTAAATCCAATCAACCTATAGTGCGAGGCAATGGTCAAAGCATTCAGGATTGAAGGATGTAAACTATATATTCCCTCATGCAGTGTGACATGGTGGCCAACAACAACCAAAGACAAATAATCCATTAAATTCAATCTCCTTGCAGTGCGACACGATGGTCAGTAACAAATAAGAACAATGGATTTAAAAACCCTAAACCCCTCCCTGCAGTGCGACACGATGATCAACAACAATGAGAGACGAGGAATCTATTAAATCTAGTCTTCTTGTGGTGCAACCGGATGGTCAACAACAGGCAAGAACAAAGGATTTGACAACCCTAAACCCCTCCTTGTAGTGTGAAACAGTGGTCAACAACAAAGAGAGACAAAGAATCTATTTCTTGCGGTGCGACAAGATGGTCAACAACAATCAAGAACAAAGGATTTGGCAACCCTAAACTCCTCTCTGCAGTGTGACACGATGGTCAACAACAAACAAAGACGAAGAATCTATTTTTTTTAATCCGATCTTTCAGCGGTGGGATGCAATGGTCACCAACAACTAGGAAGAAAATATGTAAGATAGCTAACTCCTCCCTGTAGTGGGACTTGGTGGTCAGAAACAACCATAGACAAAAAATCTAATTGAACAACCTAAGCTACTTTGTGCAGTGTGACACAAAGGTCAGCAGCAGTGAAGGACGAAGCATCTAAAGTCAAACCCCCCTTGCAGTGTGTCACAAGGATCACCACAGTCAAGGACGGGTGTCTAAATCTGCAGACTAACACTGAGATGTGAGCAAATCTCCACAACAATAGTGTCAGCAAAAACAAGATGCAAACTAACACTGAGGTGCAAGCAAAGCTCCACAACAACAGTGTTAGCAAATAGAATTCACACAAAAAAACATAAAAAATTAGAGAAAAAATTACCTGCTCTACTTGGCTCGGCTCGGATCGGCTTGACTTGGCTGTGCTCTATCATTGCTCTCTCTCTAGCAATTCTCTCTCTAGAACGACAGTTTGTTCGAACTGTCACGGTGCCTTTTTTTATAAGGCAAACATTATTTCGATCAAATATAGCTCGATCAAAATAAGGTTTATTTGTAAATACACGTATAATACAGGTATACAACCTATATAATCAAAATATACGTAAATTGTTTTATATACGGGTATATATATGCAACTTAGTTTAGCACTAGGTGCATCATGACACTAAAACAAGATGTGCTTGCAGATATTCTCATCAACGGGCACACATATTTTTCTTTGCTTAAAAAGTAATCCATTACAAATGATATACTTCTTCGTTACTTTTTGCTTTGTAGCCTGGGCATCCCGATTGCCATAGGCTATTGGGCTAGGCATTCCCACTTGGGCTCGTTGCTAGATTGTGGGTGAACCTTAGGGTAACAAAGGTTTTTGAAATGATCCAAAGTGGGCAATGATCAAAATTTTCTTCTCGATATTGTGGCCCATTTCAGATCACAAAGAATATGAGTGGGATTTCCTATAAGTCGGACCTGCCTCCAGGCATTGTTGTTTATCTCATGTTTCATTAGAGTCGTATGAACAAATGGCTAGGATATGATGACTTAGTAAACTCCTGAGAAAGTCTGGAACATGAAAGACACCACACGTTACATTCCACTTGAACCCAAATTAGTTATTGATCAAAGGGTTCGTAAGTCTTATAAGACTTTGTTCCCCAAGTATTTAATCAAGTGGAATCCTAAATTGTTGGTATACTTGCAATGCCCACCTCTCTCAGTTTTGCCACCACAATATATGCTACACAGTTTGTAAGGCCCCCATATGAGGAGAAGACAATGGTGCACATATATTTGGTGGATTCTAGATTTGCAGGCTGATGAGATCTCTATTTGTGATCATGGATGGTACGGAGCAAACTCAGGGGCAACTTTGGGGGCCTCGGGGGTGGAAGCCCCTTTGGACTTTCTTTTGGCCCTTCGTCGGAATATTCCTTTTTGCTGGAATATATTGGTTGGATCACGGCCGGTAGAAAATCAAAAAATGGCCGTGGCCGGTGGTTTGTGGTCTTTGGCCGGTGGCCGGATTTCCTTGGCCGGTGGCCGTTTTCTAGGAGGACTTGTCTACCCAAAAGCGGCTACACATGGGCGCATGGGAGAGTCCTACTTGGACTTGGCTATCTAAGGGAGGCTGCACATGGGCGTTTAGAGGCCCCCTTACATCTATATAAGGAGGCCTTCTCATGAGTAATTTGGTAGAATGGTGTGAACACTTGAAACACACAACACATCCTTGTGTAAGGATTGTTAGTCCCTTGTATTCCTACTTGCTCTAGTTGTCTAAATTGCCATCTAAGCTCTAACTTGAGAGCGCATGGGTGGATGATGCCATCACTTTGTAATAGTGTGCTAATCTAAAGTTTTTGATTTTCCACTAATCTACTTTGCATTGTACCTCTCTCTACTCTCCCTGCTACTAGATTCTTATTGTATTCCGCATTTCTTACATAAATCCCAAGCTATTTGGGAATCAGTTAGATCGTTAAGGAATCGTTTCTCCAAATTTATAACCGGTGATATTGCTACGAAAAACAATTTTTAAAGAAAAGGGAGGAAGTGTTACATCCCTAGACATCAGGATGGGTGCCGACAATTATGTCCAGCCAGTGTGAACATGGACCTTTAGTTATGAAGTCTCATAAATAGGACGAGTCTCATTTGTAAGACATCTTGTGTGATCACCACACTTAGACCACATACACAAACTGGTGTTGTCTTGGTGGTGACGGGAGCAAAGCGAACCCCAAACCCCTGACGGCCTCTAAAACATCGGGGACCGAATGGCGCGCCTCGAGCATGTCATGGTAAAGCAAACAGGGGGCACCACCTAGCTTCATCGGCTAGGATGCAAACAACACACCACCATAACAAAGTTTTCATCCAAGAGAGATGGATGCTTGGGAGTAATGATGAAGAGGAAGGGAAATGAGATTAAGTGAGAGAGAGAGAGAGAGAGAGAGAGAGTGAGGGAGGGGGTATAACGGCTTAGTACTTAGGCACCACAGAAGGATGGCGAGTCCGCACACCCTTCACACATACACAAGCTCACTCCAAACACAAGACTAGGTGGCGATTCCTCACACCTCACATGGGCAAAACATTGCAGGAAAACATACTCACCAAAGCTCAAGCTTTATTTAGAGAATAAGGCGATGAAATGGGGAGCATAGGGTAGGGGAATGAGAAGGGAGAGAGTGGTAGAGCACATGGCGGATAGGTGGGAGTTGATGGCGAAGACTCGCACGAGGGTTATGGCCATCATCCTTCACTTAGTTGCCCTTCATCTTCCATAGCCCAAGTGTGTAGAGGTCATGCTCAAGACGAGCATGGTGATTGCGGTGATGGTGATGGTGTGGGTGTGTGTGTGTGCACTAGGGACACACAGTGCATAGTGTACTCTTTGGTGATGTTGTGTGTGTTTAGTGTGATGGTGACCCCTCTTTATATAGGGGAGCAGGGGGGAGAAATTATAGAATTTAGAAATGAAGAAATCATTATCTACATAGGCCATGTGACTGTGGGCCCCACTTGTCTGGCTGTGTGTATATGTGCCAGAACAGCAGTCTCATGAGAGAGAGACTAAGAGAGAGAGATGGGTTGATGAAAAAAGGTGAGAGGTGACATGGAGAATAAATTAATTACAAGAGGGGAGTGTGTTCAGAGAGGTGAATGTGTGTGCAGATGTGTGTGAACACAAGAAAAATCAGGTAACCACCGGGTGGGGATGGGTCTATGGGCACCTTTTTCAGTGAAACTGAGTGTGTGTGTGAGTGTGGGGGAGGGTATTTAGCTACAAGACAAGAGACATGGAGCCCTTTAGAGAGAGAGGGGGGTATTTGGGTCATGGGATATGATAGGAGAGATAAAGGGGGGGTGGGGTAGACTATTTTGGAAGATAGGGTAAGTTGCATGTGAGTTAGGGTGCATTATTGGTGAGTTAGAATGCATTATTGGTGAGAGGTGGGGTAGCTTGAGGGAAGAGAGAAAGGAGAAAGGACAAGGGGAAGAGAGAGGGGGTTGACCTTTTGAGTGGAGGAGAGGAAAAGGGACACACGACGGGGCAACAGTGAAGAAAAAGGAGGCAAGGTGGGGATGGGCTGCCCCGCAAGCATGAGGTGGCCTATTTTACCTTTCTCATATATTTACATAATCATACTTTATTTTTTTCTTACTTTTTCCAATTCCTTTTATCACTCCCTCCCTAAGAGGGGGTTTTCATGGGGTGGGGACAAGAGAAGAGGGGTATGGGAGCTTGGCTTGTGAAAAGCCCCCATTATTAGCCCTCCACTTTTGGCTAGAGGCATTCATGTTTCTAGCTCATCTGTTTGATCATTATCGTCGGAGGTGGCAAGTGATGGTGTGTCCTCATCTGGAATGTCAATAGGTGGAGCCTGGTCAAATCGAAGAAAATAAGGTTTAAGTCGCCAACCATTTACCCTGGTTTTATGAAGTTTTTCATCAGCCTCCATAAGCTGGTAGCTTCCATTGGCATACTTTTTCCTGATGATGAAAGGGCCTTCCCATCGGAGTAGGAGTTTCTTATCCTTGCGCGTGTCGAAGCGATTGTCGTAGCGGAGCACCAACATTCCTTTCTTCACTTCTTTTTTTCGAAGATGCTTGTTAAAGCTAAGCCGTCTATGCTCTGCTTGTGCTGCATAATAATTTATTGCTTCTTCTCTGTCCAGCTGCAGTCTTTCCAAGTTGATGATGTGATCTCTCAAATGCATGTTGGGTTGTTGAAGTTGGCTTGCCATTACTCTAAGACTTTGTAGTTGCACTTCAATGGGCAAGATTGCTTCCTTACCAAATACTAGATGATACGGTGTGAATCCCAAGGATGTACGAGATGAAGTTCTGTAGGCCCATAAAGCTGGTAGTAGGTACTTATCCCAGTCTCCAGGATGATTGTTTACCTGCTTGGTAATAATTTTAGAAACAATTCCATTTACCTTTTCAACTAGGCCATTACATTGAGGGTAATATGGTGAAGAGTGCCTCCTTGTAATGCCCAATTTCTACATTAATTCTCCTACCAAGTCTGCTCTGAAACCTGGCCCTCTATCAGAGACGATCTCTAAAGGTGTGCCAAACCTACAGCATATGTGCTCATAGATAAATTTAGCTACCTCTACTGCTGTGATTCTAGTGGTGGCTGTAGCCCCTGCCCATCTAGTCATGTAGTCGAACCCCATGATAATGTAGAATTTTCTTGAGTTGGCCCTAGGTAATGGCCCAATGGCATCAATACCCCATTTTTCAAATGGGCCATATGAGAGAATAGGTGTCTATGGTTCAGGCATAAGTGACCTAGTGCCGGCCTTTTGACACAACTTATACGTTTTGCACCAGTGGTGTACATCACGGTTGAGGCTAGGCCATATGAAGCCTACCTGCAAGATTTTCCTACTTGTTATGTCTAGGGCAAAGTGACCACCACAAACCCCGTCGTGACAGCTAGCAATTACTCCCGTGATTTCCTGAGAGAGAGGGACCTTCCTGAGTATTTGGTCCTTACCCTTACAATACAAACTGTCATTGATGAGTCGATACCTTGTGGCCTTCCGTGTCAGCCATTGCTTTTGTCCCTTTGTTAAATCTGATGGGCATTCCCCTATTTCCAAAAAATACATGATGTCAGGCAAGGCATCACTGCCTTGAAATAGAGGGAGTTTTAGTTTTATTACTCCAACCACCACTTCCTGTAGTCTTTCACTTGCTAGGGCATCTGCTTCTTGGTTTTGAGCCCTTGGGATATGGTGTATTTGAACTTCTTCAAACTTACCCAACAAGGTTTTTACACTACTTAAGTGAGTCCTTAAACTAGGATTCTTGCATGTCCATGCTCCATTTACTTGCCTTACCAGAAGTAGAGCATCCCCAAATACATTAAGGCATTGTACACCTTGTGAGATGCACCATTGTAGACCCTTGGTTAGTGCTGCATACTCAGCTTCATTGTTAGAATGTGAATCTATCAATTGGCCCAACGAAAATACCTTTGTCATCAAAGACCACTATGCCTGCAGCTGCTTTGTTAGACGCTCGCTTGTAGGCTCCATCAAAGTAGAGAGAGTATGCTCCTTCTACCATCGGTGGTACTGGAGGTAATCAGACTTCTCCTTCCTTAGATTGCTTCTCCTTCCCTTCAAAGACTTGGTAGGTCATGAGTCCCCCCAAACTTGCCCTCGTCGTGCTTTCTACCTGTACCGTGTAGTCAAACTCTTGTAGACGAACTAGCCATTTAGTAATTCTAGCAGACACATCCATGTGTTGTACAACATAGGGAAATATCTCATCCGTGGTTAGAATCACAAATTGCTTAGGCAACAAATATGACCTAAACTTTGAAGTTGAAAATCTAAGAGCTAGGACTAAGTGCCCCACATGGGTGAAACCTTTCTCTCCTGCTATCATCATTCGACTAGAGAAGTAGATTGGCCTCATGAAAGATGTCGTCGTATCCTTTTGGAGTAGCACAGCCCCCAATGACTCAACACCAACACTTAAGGTGACATAGAATTTTTCACCCCACTTAGGTGGTGAGATAGTTGGCAGAGTGGCTAAGACCTCCTTTACCTTGTTGTAGTGATGTTCGCTTTCCTCGTCCCAAGTGAAAGTTGATCTTTGAGTGAGTTGTTGCAGTGGTAGAACAAGTTGTGATAGTAGATGTATGAATCTACTTAAGTACCTCACCTTCTGTAGAAAAGAGACCAGTTGACGTGCGGTCGTTGGTGAAGGTAGGGCTATGAGTGCGGACACCTTACTTGGGTTGGCGTTGATACCTTTTGCTGAAATTTCATGACCTAGTAGAATGAATTTACTCTCCCCAATGTGGCATTTATCCACATTTAATTGCCCACCTAAGCTCTGCAACCTGGCCAAACCCTCAGTTACCTTTTCTAACTGTGAAATACGGGAGCTATATATACAAAAATCATCAATGAACACTCTTATGGATGTTCCAAAGAACGGTTGAAAAACATATGTGACATATCTTTGGAATGTGGCAGGTGCATTTGTGAGACCAAATGGCATAACCCTGTATGCAAAACAACCCCATGGCGTGATAAAAGTGATTTTTAGCTGATCTTCCAAGGCTATGCATATTTGAAAGTATCCAGAATAACCATCACAGACGGTATAGCATTCAAAACCCGCTACTTCATTCAGAATTTCATCGAAGAAAGGGAGAGGAAAGTGATCTCTCTTTGTAGCTGCATTTAGTGGTTTGTAGTCAACACAGACCCTCCACTTACCATTCTTTTTAGGCGTCACCACTACGGGTGACACCCATTCTGAGTTTTCTACAGGATAGATGAATCCCGCCTCCAGCAGTTTCCTTACCTCGGCCAAGAGTGCCTTTTCTTGTATGACCCCCAGTCGTCGTAGCTTTTGAACAACTGGTTTTACCCCTTCCTTCAACTTAATATGATGTTCCACCACTGTAATGTCTGTGATTCTTTCATAGTTATCAATGAACAGGTTAGGAAATCCCATCAAAATTTGCAAAAAACTATCTTTCTCCTCAAGTGTTAATTCCATAGGCAGCATACCCTTCAACCTACTTCCTCCTAGGCCAGGTGATTTGCTCTCCTCTTCATTGGGTTGCCCTTTTGGTGATGGATCACCAGTTGTGCTTACCCTTTGTGGATCCTTCATAATGATACCCATCACATCAATGGAACTGTCACTTTCGTCGGTGGATGTGGTCTCCTCCTCAGAACTGGAAGATTCGCTAGTGGTTTCATATTCCGATGTTTCCAGATTCATTTGCTTCTGCTTGCCAATCCTCATGTCGTAGTAGATTGTCTCCCCTTTCTTACCGGTCATGCGTAGAAGCCCAGTACCCCAGTCCTGTTTTGCCTTCATGGCCATCAACCATGGCCTTCCCAAGATTAGTGGATAGCCCTCCCCCTCAGTAAGCATTACAAAAACATCTACCTCTACCTCAGTGTTGAAAGCTTTTATTTTCACGGAACTTACCACACCCACACACTTTACTTTTGCGTTATTTGCCATCTTTGCCTTGCATGGAGAAGGCCTGTCAACCTCGAGCCCTAATCGAAGCATCATAGCTTCGCTCATTACATAGATTTGTGCACCTCCATCAATGTAGGTGTTTCCAACCCTCTTTCCTTTTATGTTTACATCGACAATTGGAAGGATGTCATCCATGTTGCAACCCGAAATTGCTCCGGCTACCTTTGTTTTGGAGCGTCTTGTACTTACCATTTTAGACCATTGTCGCCTTACTTTAGGTACAAGATGTAGCAGCTGTGGCCATGTAATCTTCGGTCCTTGCTCTGCCACATCCAATGTTAGATCATAGGGCTTAGAACTTTCCCCTAGCTGGAAGTCGGTGATGCCCAATTTCCGTCGTGGCCTGGATGGCCTCTTGCTAGTTTCTCCTCACATGCTTCTCTCATCATCTGATTGTGTAGCTTTCTCCCTCCTAGCTCTTTTCACAGTCATGGCCTCAAGTGGTTCTAAAAGGGTTACCTTCTCCTTACCCTTGTCCCTCTCCTTTCCTCTGGGTGGATCCACTACTACGGCTTTTCCTTTCTCTTCTAGCCTTATGATGTTTACAGGGCGATCAGGTGGTGGGGCTGGTGGAAGAGGTGGAATGGATGCTTGTAGTGGTGTCTGGGGTGGACGTAGAATTTGTGTTGGTGGGGGTGGTGCTCGGGGTGGGGGTGTTCTTTCTCTAGGGGGTGACAATTGGTTCCTCCTACCTCCTCTATTATAGTTTTGTCGTGGTTTGGGACAATAGTACATACCGTGACCATATTCTCCGGAGTTGTGGCAATGATACTCCCTGTTTTGTCGTCGTGCTCTTCCAGGGTCTTGATCTCTTTCTTGAATCCTCCCTTGCTGTATTAAGTGGACAGACAAATTCTGCAGTTGGTCAGTAATATGGGCCAACATATCTTGTTGGTCATCTCTTACCCCAAGAGCCGGTGGTGGTGGTGGAATGGTGGTTGTCGTAGTTGCTGGTCGACGCGATGTTCCTGCTTCTGTTGACTCGGTTTCTTTGGCTTTCATTCGCAGCTTCTTGTCCTTAAGGCGAGCAATCTCAACAGCTAACTCGTACGTAGTCGGGAATCTACCTTTCACCTTCTCCTTGAGAAGCGGCCATAAGCCATGCATGAACCGATCTTTTTTTAGGAAATCGGGTGCAGCTTCCCCCCTTGCCAGTGACTCAACCCACCATTCCCACAAATCCACAATTTTGGACTCATAGGTGGCATATTCTAAAAGACCCTCCTGCTTCAAGTCTCTCAACTTGTCCCACAACTTTTCTGAAGTGGTACCTCCCCCAAATCGCCTCTTAAAAGCGGTTTTTACGGGTTCCCAGTCATCCTTGGTTGCTTGTGGAAGTGCATTGTACCATCATCTAGCTTCTAGCTTCATGAGATGCTTAAAGATTCTAACCCGGGATTCATCCGTATCTTTGTTGCTCACTACACATGCTACTTCAAAGTCATCTAGGAAGTCTGTTACCAAATCCTCCCCCTTCTTTCCTTTAAATGTAGGAAATGCTACACTTGCCATGATTACTGAGAGAGAGCTAGAAAGACACACTGCTTAAATTGCAAAAGTTTTTTTCTTCTTTACAAGGAGGCGTGTATACCCTCTTATACTAGGACATAGATTAAAACTTCAAACGGTACATTGCCTTGTACCAAAGGTAAGACAAATGGTTGATCTGATCCCAGAATCTCAAAAAACCGCTCCCCACCCAGCATGGTGTCAATGACGTGCTGGTAGTGAGCCTTCAAGTCTAGTATTACCTTGATTGAGCGTACACGTGTTGGTATGTGTGATCTGTCTTGAGGTAGGTTGTACTGATTCATGTGAACCTTAGAGGTGCTTAGTCACTGTCCAAGCTTGTGGGAGAGGGTGGTGTTCTTTCCTGAAAAAAACTCAGTAGATCCCTAGTTTCTCTAGTGAGAGTGTGAGCCAATACTTTCATTATCTGTGCTGAAACATCAAGTGCGACTTGAAAACTGACTGTGATAATTACCTCGGTGACTTGAGTTACCCGATTCTCAAAGTAGAATAGTGTTGATTCTCTATTGTGCAGAGCTCCTTCCATTTTTTTGTTGTTGGTTGGTTGTAGGTTGCGGACATGGTTTTGACCTTCTCCTTCTTCTTCTTGGCACTCGGCCTATGTATATCCACTGGGTTTGGCATGCTGGTTGACTCTCCCATTGCAAATCGATTATCGTTACGCCTGGCACTCGAGCTTCGATGGAGATGCGGAGTTCGTCTAGTTGTTCTTGGAGCTCTTCTTCTTCTGTCGTCTAATTAGCAAATCCTGCTAGCCATTTATCCATTCACAATAGTTTAGGGATTTCAGTCTTGTAAACTGAAGAGTTTCATGAAAAGATCCTCAGGGGGGGCACCAAATGACGGGAGAAAAGCGAACCCCGAACCCCCGACAGCCTCTAAAACAACGGGGACCGAATGGCGCGCCTCGAGCCTGTCATGGTAAAGCAAACAGGGGGCACCACCTAGCTTCAGCGGCTAGGACACAAACAACACACCACCATAACAAATTTTTCATCCAAGAGAGATGGATGCTTGGGAGTAATGATGAAGAGGAAGGGAAATGAGATTAAGTAAGAGAGAGAGAGAGAGAGAGAGAGAGAGTGAGGGAGGGGGTATAGCGGCTTAGTACTTAGGCACCACAGAAGGATGGCGAATCCGCACACCCTTCACACATACACAACCTCACTCCAAACACAAGACTAGGTGGCGATTCCGCACACCTCACATGGACAAAACATTGCAGGAAAACATACTCACAAAAACTCAAGCTTTATTTAGAGAATAAGGCTAGGAAATGGGGAGCATAGGGTAGGGGAATGAGAAGGGAGAGAGTGGTAGAGCACATGGCGGATAGGTGGGAGTTGATGGCGAAGACTCGCACGCGGGTTATGGCCATCATCCTTCATTTATTTGCCCTTCATCTTCCATAGCCCAAGTGTGTAGAGGTCATGCTCAAGATGAGCATGGTGATTGCGGTGATGGTGATGGTGTGGGTGTGTGTGTGTGCAGTAGGCACACACAGTGCATAGTATACTCTTTGGTGATGTTGTGTGTGTGTTTAGTGTGATGGTGACCCCTCTTTATATAGGGGAGGAAGGGGGAGAAATTCTAGAATTTAGAAATGAAGAAATCATTATCTACATAGGCCATGTGACTGTGGGCCCCACTTGTCTGGCTGTGTGTATATGTGCTAGAACAACAGTCTCATGAGAGAGAGACTAAGAGAGAGAGATGGGTTGATGAAAAAAGGTGAGAGGTGACATGAAGAATAAATTAATTACAAGAGGGGAGAGAGGGGAGTGTGTTCAGAGGTGAATCTGTGTGCAGATGTGTGTGAACACAAGAAAAATCAGGTAACCACCGGGTGGGGATGGGTTTGTGGGCACCTTTTTCAGTGAAACTGAGTGTGTGTGAGTGTGGGGGAGGTTATTTAGCTACAAGAAAAGAGACATGGCGCCCTTTAGAGAGAGAGGGGGGTATTTGGGTCATGGGATATGATAAGAGAGAGAAAGGGGGGGTGGGGTATACTGTTTTGGAAGATAGGGTAAGTTGCATGTGAGTTGGGGTATATAATAGGAGAGAGAAAGGGGGGGTGGGGTATACTGTTTTGGAAGATAGGGTAAGTTGCATGTGAGTTAGGGTGCATTATTGGTGAGAGGTGGGGTAGCTTGAGGGGAGAGAGAAAGGAGAAAGGAAAAGGGGAAGAGAGAGGGGGTTGACCTTTTGAGTGGAGGAGAGGAAAAGGGACACACGGCGGGGCAACAGTGAAGAAAAAGGAGGGAAGGTGGGGATGGGCTGCCCCGCAGGCATGAGGTGGCCTATTTTACCTTTCTCATATATTTACATAATCATACTTTATTTTTTTCTTACTTTTTCCAATGCCTTTTATCACTCCCTCCCTAAGAGGGGGTTTTCATGGGGTGGGGGTGAGAGAAGAGGGGTATGGGAGCTTGGCTTGTGAAAAGCCCCCATCAGTGGTATAAGATGGTAGCTTGAATGCAGGATTAGGGGTGAGCCCATATTGGCTCTATGGTTGGGAGGTTAGAATGATGTCCGCTCACTACATGTGTCTAGTTGTGAGTTTGTCTTGTGTCATATCATGTGTGCAGGATGGATCCGGCGAGGGACTAACACTACCTCTCTCTCTGATTCTCTCTCTAAAATTAACCATCATTCAAGTAAGGAAAGAAGTAAATATTTGTGTAAGTGTAAAGTCTAGATCTTGTTAACCATCTCCATTCCACTGCACTTGACAACACTTCATTGACAATTGCACAATGGCCATCCAAGCATGGACCACCTTACAGGAAACTTTTCGTGTCAAGCACAAAAAAATGAGCAAGATAAGCCTTAAAAATAACCTTTACAAACTCACAATGAATCGAGGGGAGGAAATTTAAGGCCTCATGAAAAGGTCAATTAGCATCATCACTTAATTAACTTACATGGAGTGTCGGATTCTCGAGGAAGATAAGGTTGTTGTTCTCTTTAGTGTTGTTCTTGGAAGTTTTGACAACATTGTCTTAGTGCTAGAGAAAAAGGACCCTACACACTCTTTGCAACATGTAATCAATGCATTAATTGAAGAAGAAAAATATCAAACAAAGAAAGCTTTAGCCAGTGGAGGGGCTAACATCGCATCATCATTTAGGATTGCATATTCATCAACTCGGACCAATAATAATAAGTGTCATACATATGGAAAAACAATGCATTTTTATAAAGAATACTACAAGAACAAGTTCGTGTCTCCTCGACATCGGCACCAAAAATGTCGTATCACAGGGGACTTGTTGTGCACTATGTGTAAGCCACTAAGGCTGAAAACACGCAACCCGTGTGTGGGGGAGCTCACGAATGCAAAAGGTGTGTCACTCACCTATGTCTCTCTATTGCTGCAAGAATCTTGCACCGCAATGAATAGGAAGCCCGTTGTTGCTCGCTGCTCAACCACCTCGTTGTTGTCATTAGGTCACTTGATCACCCTTGCTCGCACACACATGCACATACACACACACACAGTCACACACAACAAGATGGGAGAGAAGGAGAGAAAGAAAACCATACATTCAATAATGAGAGAAAAGTTAGGGTTATAAACCCTTATGTGAGTCGTCCCAACCACACTTGGGCACCCGCACTTGGCTGCCAGTTAGTATGTTATCTCTTTCTCTCTCTCTACTAAATGTGGTGTGCGCGTATCATCGATGATCACCCATGAATACGTGTGTGGGGACAACAAGCCCGGCCCATAGCTTAATAATAATAATGAGGATGACCAAAGTTGACACAGTGCGATCGAGAGGACGTCGATGTTGGTATCAACATTGAGATCAGAGAAGGTCTTGAGGCCGTAGCAGTACACCACAAGACTCATCAAGAAGAGACACTACGCGCATAAATTAGCAAAAAGATAATCAGATCAATTTTTAAGGAGATATTATACTTCTATAGTAAAATACCAAAGTAATACCGTGTGTCTTGGTCTTGCTATGTGACCTTGCCATCCGGTGGTCATTGGCTCTAGAAGAGGGAACCTGTCATAATCATGAGTTTATCATGTTTTTGTGACACAATATATATATATGTATCAAGATATATAAATATACAGATATATATATATGTATATATATAGATATATGTATACACATATCTATGTATACATATATATACAAATATATATATATTTTTTATTTATATACATGCATACATATTTTATATAAAAAAGAGATTCAACATGTGTACTGCTCTTGCTAAAGGGTCTTGAGAAGAGCCCTTGTCTGGGCGTACATGTCTAAAGATCTCTTGTAGCCGATGTATGGTCACCTCTAACTCCTTGTCGAGGAGCTGCTTGTACTCTATGATGTCCTCTACTCGCAACTCCCTCAAAATGATGGCAGCTTGTAACATGCTCTTCAATGTTAGTAGTAGCCTCACTTGACCTGAAGGGTGGGAGCTATCAAAATGATATGTTTGAAAATTTTAGGTTCTAGTCAAAGGTCCATAGAGCTTCTTAAAGATTTTTTTTCACTTATCAAAGAAAAAGAGAGATCAGGCTTCACACTTCCACGAATGTGTTGATGAACACAACGATGCTATGGTTGAGTGTCAATACTGCTAGCAATGTTGATGGCTAGAAACTGCAACCAGGCTACAAGGCTAGAGCTGAGAGCTATCACCAAGGATGACAATGGCTCAAATCCCCTAGCACTCAAAGCTAAAAACACTTGCAATCTTGGGCTGAAAACGGTGGCTCTCCAAAGCTGAAAACATTGGCCTTACTACTGAGAAAATGATGGGAAACTACCGGCTACTGTGGCATGGCTTGGTGCTCCTACCAATCTCCAAGGTCTTTTGTATCTACAAGAGCTTATAGTCCTAAGCTAATGACTCATGCTAGATTGTAGCAAACGCATGTCCACGTAGTGCAAGTGAAGTGCACAAGTGATAGTTGTGGCATTTAACACCACACCACAAAGGCAAAGGATGTCAACACCATTTTTACATATGACTAGGATTTCATACATCTATCTTGGGGTAGTCTTCAATGGACGAGTGTTTTCATTGAGGAGAATAGCAGGAACTAGGTTGACAAGAGCTTATGCATCCTTGGGAAGATTCGAGAAGATATGTTTGCAAGTTCAATTTCAGGAACCTTGAACATAGTTGTGGCTTCCCAATATAAAATATCATTTAATAAGGAGTCTCATTCCAAATTAGAGGTCTTGATATCTTAGGTCGTTGTATTCCCCAAAATATCTCATTCAATAAGGATCATCTAAGTGGTTGGCAAATCACAATGCAAGACAAATGCTCACATGTGCATGTTACAAGACATAGAAATATAAAGTCACCGATGAACACACCCCCCCCCCCCCCCCCCGCCCCACAAATAACCGTCCAAGTCCAGGCCATGAGTTGCTCAACAACTCCCTCATTACTCCTCCTGCATAACCGAAAAAGGTAAGAACTGAGAGATATAGAGTCCTTTTACAACCAAATTCCCCCAAGACCATGGCTTGCATCGTTTGGAGGTTCAAGCATACAACAAAACGCTCTCATGACATCTCATCTGCATTGTTTGGAGATTTTCTAGTATATCAAGAAAACGCCCCCAAATATCTCGTCTATGTCATTCCGAGGTTTTCAAGAAAATTATTAAATGATCCTAAGACATCCCCTGTGTCTCGTTTTGAGGTTCACAGAATACCAAAACAAAATTTAAAAATAGATGCCATCCATTTTCAAACAAATTCCAAAGAGAATCACCAAACAAGTTCTCAAACAAAATTCAAAAAACTACTACTTCAAGCTAAAAAAGCATTCTGGACATTAGTCCACATTAGTCCAGCTTGAAAGTCGATAGGGCTTCTGCCTTGAAACCTGCACCAAAATTAGGGTTCCATTTATTCATTAAATTTGTAGATGATCACAACATGGTCCATAAGCTCTTGAATAGTCAAAACAAGCCTCAACACATATAAGTGTTCCTGTGGCGGATTTAGGAGAGTACTAGCACAGGCCAAGATATGCGACTTGTGTCATGTATAGAGCTAGAGGTAGAGTTACATCACATGTGTCATTTTCCATTGATTTCACTATCTATTCAAAGAGGGCTTTGGACCATTGGCAAGATTCATGAGATATAAGGATCAGAGACACTCTTAAGGAGTGTGGCTATGGAGTCCTTGAGCTTCTCCTTGCTCATGAGACTTGATTATCACTAACCAATGATTGATTCTCTTTCACTATGCCTCTCTCATACTTCTTGTGATTCCAAATGATGTGTTGATTAGCTATATTGCAACTCATTAGAGGTTAATCCCTCTCTAATATTGTGTGATTGCCCTCTTTTGCTTGTGTGTGCATGTAGGTTTGATTGGAGTGTGGTTCTCGATAGATCTATGTGTTGTGCTTGGGATTAGTGTGTTGCATGATAGGATGTGTTTTGTGCGTCTTGTAATCGTTAATGTGTGTGATTGGGTTGATTGGAGGTGAAGAGAAGTGAATGTGGATATGGCCAACCATTGTGGATTAGCTCCTCCATAGACCGAGAAGCTCACCTCATAGAGTCAACATTCATGTTGTCATGATTAGCTAACTAGTCATGTGAGTGTTTCCATGCCCTAGCCGGGTAGCTCATCTCTCTGGATTGATAATTGTGTTGGTCATTGGAGCTATGCAGGGATGGTACCCCCAACATTTGGCATCGTTGTCGGGGACGATGGCCTACGCTAGTGTAATTGTGACATAATCAAATGTTTTCCCTCGCTAATCACTTGTGTGTTTATGATTTTGTGGATTTTTGATGTGTGTGCATGAAGCAATGTGTTCATTTCCCCCTAATTTGTCACCGTATTTTGCCAATTGTGTGCCTACACACTCTAATTTCACACCAACCCCTTGCTAATTTCACTATTTTTTTCTAACTTACACACTAATTTTCTAGTAAGGATTGGAGATTTCAACCGTTCAACTGATCTTGATTGGAAAGGAAAACAAGGTGGTATTTTCAACCTCCCTAGAATCTAAACATGTGTAAAGATACCATGATGATGCTATGTTATGCTATGCTAATTAACACCATGTCTATGCTATGCTATGTTAATTACAATGCCATGTCGGTGCTATGTTAATTACAATGCCAAGTCTATGCTATGTTATGCTTTGAAACTTTTTGAAATGTTCATTTTCATGCCGTTGTAATGCCAAAAAATTTCAGATTTTGGAGGCGTATGGAATTGACAAGTTCAATTGCTAATTGGTGAATGTGAATTGCTAATTGTGTGCCTAATTGATCTAATTGCATGCATGAATGGTCAATTGCAAGTGTGTGTGCACTAAAATCAAGTGTGTGCATTCTAATTGAGTGTGTGTATGCCTAATTTTAGGTGTGTGTGCACTATTTTACCCTTGTTTTTGCACCTAAAAATCAACGTGTGCTTACTGATTTTTCAATTATGATGATTGATTTGTACTCTGATCATGCTCAACTAGAGATTTGTGAATTCAAATTGGAATTTCGACAAAATTAACCCTTTTGTGTGTGCACCTAAATTTTGGTAAAAACTGCTAATTATTAGTGTGTGTGTGCCTAAAAAGTGTTTAATGTGTATGATTAATTCAATCTTTACCGAAATTTGTCTGTTTAATTGCCTAGTTTTGATTTTAGTGGTGAAATTATTTGGCAATTAAATTGATGTGATTTGATTTGGCTGCACGAATCTCCTATGTGTGGAGAATCGATTTTAAAAAAGGATATTTTTTGGATTATTTTTTTAATTTTTTTTTCTAATTTTTGCATTAATTTTTACTTAATTTCGTAAAAAGTTGATATATTGCGATCTTGACAAGCTATCTTGTGTGCATATTTATGGCATCATTTTGAGCGCAATTGTACCCTCTTTGGTCGAGTTTTGAGCGTTTTGCTATTTTTGCGGATCGGGTTGTTGATTTTGTTGTAAATCATGTTTTCGATAAAAACTACTATTTTTGATGTGCTTATGTGTGTCGAAAATTTTCAATTGTGATTCTCGATGATTGTTTAAGATTTTTAGAAATTTTAGGAAAATGTTTTAATTTCTTGGATTTTTGAGAGAATTCTAATGTTTTTGGCTAATTTTCGGACTAAATTTGGCTTTTTCAAGCATTAAGAAAATTAAAAATTAAAACATTTACTTCGACGAGTGTAGGCGATCGATCTAGAGCTTGGGTGCACGTCCGACAAAGCTCGACGATAATGCGGACTCGACGGTCAGAATTCGAACGGCTTTGGATAAAGCGAACCTGTCTTTTCTTGAGCGGTGCCCGTCGCGGCGCATGAACGCTCTCCCACGAGTATCTTGTCTCTCTCTCTCAACTCTCCTGGTCAGATATATCTTTACGGTATCTTAGGATAGTTTCCAACAAATACTCTTCATTCTTCTTCTTCTTTCACCTTCTCTCTCTTTTTGGTGAGAACACACCCCATAACACATTCTCGCTCTCTCTCTTCGTGGCGTGAACACACGCCACACTCTCTCTCACACACACACATACTTAATCTCTCTCTTCTCCCTCTCTCTCTAACACCCCCACTCTCTCTCTCTCTCTCTCTCTCCCCTACGTGACCCACCCTCTCTCTCTCTTTCTCTCTCTCTCTCTCTCTCTCTCTCTCTCTCTCTCTCTCTCTCTCTCTCTCTCTCTCTCTATGTCCTATTGGCACACACACACACCCTCCCACTCACCTTTGTCGTATACCCTCCCCCTTGCTCTCTCTCATACACTCTCTCTCTCCCCCTGTCACGCGTGGCCGGGTCCCATATTCTCGCTCTCTCTCACTTTCTCGCTTGCACCATACACACTCGGTGAGTGGGGCAAGTCCACTCTCTCTCCCTTGTCGCGAGTGCACCCCCTTCGTCACCTCCACAATCAACACTGTCACCACTGACATTGCCACCGTCCACGCGTTGCTACTCGACGGTCAACCAAGCCTTCGTCGCTTGCGCCAGGTAAGTCAAAGTTTGATTTCTTTTGTTTATTTATTTTTAGTTAATTTTTAATTTTTTATTTACTTATAGTTAATTAATGCTTTATTATCTTTAGTCTTAAAAAAAAGCATAAAAAATAGGAAAAAACATACAAACAATAAATAGAGCAAAAATCCATTAAAAATTAATAAAACAAAAATTTCATAAAAAAATCACAAAACACTTTTAAAAATCATAAAAACAATGATTGTTTTTCCAAAAATCCATTAAAAAAATTAAACAAAGGTTCTAAAAATTACAAGAAATTCACGAAAACCTTTGAAGTCACATTGAAAAAAAAGCCAAAATTCTATTAAAAAATCAAAAGAAGGTTATAAAAATTACCAAAAAAGAAAATAGAAAAAAAATCACCAAAAAATTAGTACAAAAAAACCATTTTAAAAAAAATTCCACAAATAATTCAAAAAAAAGAAATTTCATAAAAACTCATAAATTAATTAAAAATTTACAATTAATAAAAAACTCATAAAATCTTCAAAGAATTTCATTAAAATTACAAAATTCACAAAAAAATTCATGAAAAAGTATATTTTTTCCAAAAAATATAAAAAATCACCAAAAAATTAGAAAAAAACAAAAAATAAAAATTTCACAAGAAATTAGTAAAAATAAAACGAGAGTCCTCGAAAGAGACCAAAAAGAAAAAAAAACACCGTCAAAGGAGTCACACACGCAAAGCGAGGAAAAGTCGAGAAGAGCAGCCAAGAAAAAACCGAGCAAACTGCGAAAAGCCAGAAACAGTAAAATCACAAGGAAAAAACCTGAGAAAAAGCGAATTAGATCAACAAAAAAGAAAACCCAAAAAAGCGACAGCCGTGAGCGGTAGAGAAATTTTAAAAATTTGCACGCTAGATATTGGCCGGTGCAAGTAATTGCATTGCAAATTGAGATTCTAATTGGATGAGCAGCGGCACAAATCACATTGGATTGCAGGTTAGGCTATTGAGAGCCCAGATTTTCATCATTTCAAAGGGTGCAATCAATTCAGACACCTCCAAGCTAGAGTTAATAAGTTTTTGTGAGTCTAAGACCAATCAACTGCCAAAATTCAAACCCAAGCAGGAAAATTTCTGCTAAGCAACGTCAAAATTTGCTAGGAGACAGTTTTTACAGAATCAGTTGACATGGACTCAAGTCGAGCTGAGAGTTCAAGTTCAACAGAGCAAGCTAGTAGCAGTGGGAACACAGGTACAAGTACAACAGACCGGATTTTATAAAGTCTTATATGCAGATTCATAAGGCCATAGATACTTAATGAGTAAAAAAAGCGGCACATGAGCCACGTGAAGCCAATTTCAGAACACTCCCAAATGTTCACTGACTTCAGTAGAGCCAGGTATTGCAAGCTCAAGGATGAAGTGAAAAATTTGGATCCAAGTGTTTATCTAGAAATTTGCACAAGCTAGAAGAGCATCCATTTAGTGCATATGCAATCAGGGTCATTGTACATGGATTACAGTGGTCAGATCTATAGTTGAAAGCTAGAATTCCAAGATCCAATGGAGCGTAGGTCAATTTTGGCACTTGCTCAGCGTACTTGGTAGTTTTGGATTTTTGGTTTGGTTTTTGATATCCAAATTCATTTTTGAAAAGACCACTAGATTCCTTGTGATTTCATCTAGCTATGGTGCAAGTTTGGTCTCAGTCTGTGAGAGGGGAACATGGATCGTGATCCATGTACCTCTGTGTCAGATGGTAATGAAACTTGGCATATAGCTTGCCCTTGATCTCATGATCCCTGCTATATGGTTTTTGTGTGACTTGGATCACTTTAGGTCAAGCAAAAGTCAATTAATAGGTCTATTTTAGGGTTTTTAACTTGAATTTTTTCTGGCACTTCTGATGAGTTTTTGAAATTTTTTGACAATGCTTCTTTGGGACTTTTGTTCACAATGGTCTCTGCTACATGCTAGGAAATTTTATGTCCAAAACTTTCTCAGGGAAACATGGATGGCAATCCATGTTCCACCACTTTTGGACTTGATCTTTAGTGTGTTGATAGCTTAAGATGTTTGTAGCCTGGTCATGAAGAAATTATTAAAATTGGATGAGTTTTGTCCATCCAAAACTGACTTCTACTGTCTGTTGTGACAGTTTTGACTGTGTTCTATTTTTGGCTCTTTTGACAAGTTTTGACAACTTTTTTGCATTTGGTTCTTTTGGGAAAAGTGTTTGTCTATGTCTTAGGTACCTACTGCTCAAATCTCAGCCCAAAACTTTAGATGAGGTACATGGATCACGGTTCATGTTTGACCTCATTTTGACATCAAACTTGATCAACTTTTAGTCCATGTTATGGTGATACTCTTCCCCAAATCTTTTTCAATTTGAATCACTTTTGCCCAACCTAAAGCAAAAATTTTTGTCTGTTTTGTGGCTTTTGGCTATCTGAAAAATTTTGGTGTTTTGATCAACCTTTTTTCAAATTTTTACTATACGGTCCCTTTTGACAAAGTTGTTCCACTAGTTATCAGGGATGTACTTGTCAAATAACAGTCCCAAATGTCAAAAGGTTCATGGATCATGATCCATGTTTGACAACATTTATTATGATGATTCTCTATTCCCTGTAGAAGACAAATGTCACCCCTTTTCAAATTTGGATCCCAAAAAGTTGAAAAAACCCAAATTTTGTGTCTACAATGTCTGTTTTGCTGTTTTTGCCCTATCAGCCAATTTTGATGTGATTTTTGAGTTTTTCTGTCAAGCAAACTCGATCAAAGCAATATCACACTGATGCATAGTGTCACTAATCAATTTTTTGCAAAATTGGTCTTTGGGGGTACATGGATCGTGATCCATGTTCCTCCACATAATCTGGCCAAACTTTCCATATTGCTTCTAGAGAGTATGTTGATGCCCTTGATCCAAAAATTTACAATTTTGGATCACTTTTGAGGTCCATCAAATTTTTAAAATTTCACAGTTATGGTCATTTCGGCCAAAATATGGGTTTCACCCTTTTTTTCCCTCAATCTTTTAGCCCAAATTTGATGGTGCTAGTTGTTATTTAACCTAATCCTAAATATTGAAATGAAACATGAAACAAAAACAAACAAAACGGTGCTAAATAAAGTCAGAACAAAAACGGAACAACACTTTGAAAGCATAGAGACAATTGAAGAATGAAATGGTTTTGGCTATCTCACTCACAACCCTCCTTATCTCTTGAGAATAGATCTAGCAAGTCGTGGACTTCTAAACTCTATCAAGCACTAAACCCCGTGTCTAGCTGCTACAATGCTAAGGTGTAAATGGAATGGAGAGAAAAATCTTAGAAAAAGAACACTCTAAATACACACTAGGTCACTCACCAAGGATATTATCCCAAGCAACGGTGCCAATGTTAGCGGGTCACCAGTGACGGACGTTTGTACCATAGCTATCGAGTAGTAACATAATGTCAATAACCAGGAAGTGACTCGGATGGGGCATGGAGACTCTTTGAGGTTGTCAATGTCAAGAAGTGAACCTAACAAAATAACACAACAACTCTATAAGAAAATCAACACTTAATGATTAGGGAAATCCTCCTATGTCCTTTCTCATAGCTCTAGGTCATCACGCCAATTTGGCACTCAGACAGACTCGAAATGCAGTGAAACTTTAGGAGGAGGTCTAGGATACCTAGAGGCACTTTGGTTCCAATCCAACAAGGTGCCAAAATCACCATCAATCATGACAAAAGTCTCAAAAACTCCAACAGAACATACCAAACATTTTGCCCTATGGTCCAAGAACACTCTCATATGGTGAAAAACAGATATAAACAGTAATTTAAGCACTCAAATTTGAAGATTAGGCTCACTAACACATAGTCACGAACCACTTCAAAACGGACAATGCTTACACTTGAATGAAAGAGAAAAGAGAGAGGAACACAATGCAAGTTTCAAAATTGAAAACATATTACCCAACCATTAGAAAAGTCAATTACAAGCTGGAGCAACGTCGTAGCTTGAGCGTATATTTTTAAAGCTCCTTTCTTCTTCTAAAGATAAGCCTCCTTCCACATTAAAGTTATTGACCTTTATACCCAGGTCTTTCTAAATGGCCAGTGATAGACTCACATGGACCTTTACAATCATCTTGATAGAATTACAATTCAGGGAATTGACTTGCTACTCTGGAATCAGGATTTACAGAGAGTATGACTACACTATCTCAAAAAGATAATAAGAGTACAAATGTGGTATCCGGCTACTTTTGAGAGGGGAATGGGGAACACACCTGACACACACGTAATGGCCCCTATATAGCACAGGGTACTCACAACACTCCTATCCTCTCAAAAACATCTTCAAAAAAGACGATTCACGCTCAAAAAAGACAGCTCTTCCACATCTCAAAACCTCTCTCTCTCTCTCTCTCTCTCCCTCTCTCTCTCTCTCTCTCTCTCTCTCTCTCTCTCTCTCTCTCTCACACACACACACACACACACACACACACACACACACAGGGATCCGGGGGGCGCACACCGGAACCACACACCCTCAAGACAAGCAAAGAGTAAAGGGGGGAAGGGGACAGAGACGAGGCCAAAAACCGGCAATGATAGCTTCTCCTTCAAAGAAAAAACACCATGTACAAAATCCATATGGCCTGCTTTAGGCCGCACCATGGCCATCACCAATCCTTATAGAGGGACACACACCTCTCTCGAAGCTCAACATTATCGGCACACACCTCACCAAGAAATCCCCAGTTGGATTTTCTTGCTAGCAGCTCCTCCTTGTGGCAGCCCTTGCTAGCTGCCTCTTCTACAAGGTGCTCACCCTTTCGAGCCGTTTCACGGACGAGGCTTCACCATGGCATGCTAGCTTCAACCCCGAGCCCACAAAACGTCTCCCTTTCGTCTTCTTCAATTCCCTTTTTTGCCAAAAGAAAAGCCCTTGCAAAGGTGCTGCCTCAGCCTCCTCTCCTTTTTTCACCCAAAAAAACTTCTCTTCATCGAGTTTCTTCCAAAAAAAACCCTTCAATAGTGGTGCATCATTATTGGCCCTTTTAAGTGCTTTTGTTCTTACTTAAACCTCCCTTTCCTTTAACTAGCCCTTGAAGTTCATCATTTTTTCCCCTTGAGCCTAGCCACCCTTTTGACTTTCCTTTACAATTCCCAGTCAAAGAGGTTTTTTAGTCCTTATTTCCCATGCAACCAGTGCTCCATGTGTTTGAGTTTTCCGAACTCCCTTCTCGCAAGTCACATCCCGGCTAGTCCTAAACCTTGAAGAGTTTGCCGCATTTGAATCACTTCACACCCCCGAACATCAAGTCATAAAAGTAGACAAAAAACCCAATTCAGGTATGTTGAGATCGTCTTCTCACTTGAATTGGGCGTACCTCCATGCCCCTGACTCCGATCCACGATCCCCAAGGTTTGGCAAACTCTCTACAATGCATGCAACTTTCGAGAACCTTAGCGAGCTTTAAAAAACCCCTATCAGCTCGCCTACCACGTGGCCTATTGAGCACATACCCGACCCCCGACAAATAGTCCACAGGCCATAACTCGCCTGTCTGAGCTCTGAATGGCAATCTGAAAAGACTTGTTATATGCTTCTCAACTCAAGCACTTCATGCCTTTCCATTCATATCACCTCAGGAAATTTGTCCCCACCTACCCTGTTTGTTGGAGATCTACAAAGAATTCTAACTTTGGACTTCAATATCTCTCACCACGGGGCTTCGTTTGACGAGCCGTTTGGACCAACTTGCACAACATCTAGAAGATCGTAAACACCGTTTTAGATAATTTGGAAAAACCTTGTTTTTTGAATTCTAAATGTGTATGCTAGGATTGTGTTATTTAATTATTTTTAAGCTCTAGTTTCCTTTAATTTAGATAAATTATCATGATTGTATGAGTCAATTTAAATTCTCTACTATAAAATTTATAAATAAACCTCCAATATAGTTCTTTGAAAAAAGATTTGTATGACATCAATGCTTTTCAAACTTCAACAAATGCTTCCAGAAGTAGCTTCTCAAAAGATGAGGTGTCAAAAAAACCAATTGATATGACTTTTAAGCAACATATAGATTGATTACAGTAATTAAACAAGATAATATGTAAAGACAAATATTATTAAACACTCTTGTCATAAGTTTGATGACCTTAATCCACGTATAACAAAATACTTGGTCATGGTTTTGTAACATGCTATCAAGTTTTAAATACACAATAATTAATACAACATCAAACTAATATTTCATGGTTAAAAAGTCTAAACAATAATATAGAGTATCCTATGGCTATAAGACCATAAGATGCCATTTATTGCACCTATGGCCTTAAGGCCATATAGTGCTCTTTGTAGATATATCTATGACTTTAAGATAATCCAAAGTATGTATGACTTTAAGATAATCCAAATTATGTCTCTTTATTTCCTCAAGTCCGTAGGGTTAAGATTGTTAGGAGGTCTTAACATATAAAGATATCCATGGCCATATGGGACTGTATTTATGTGCCACCCTATGGCCCTAAGGCTGTAGGTTGTCTTAGGGCCACAAGATGTGGTTTATGCTAGTAAGAAACCCCTCTATGCTCTATGTTGGTACTCTATGTCCCCAGGAGCACAAGGTGTGCCTCCTATGCTAGTAAGAAACCCTTTAATCTATATTTTGTCACCATATGGCCTTAGGCCATAGGGTGCCCTCTGTGCTAGTAAGAAATCCTCTATGCTCTATGTTTGTACCCTATGGACCTAGGGCAACAAGGTTCCCTCTACGCTCAATATTAAGACCTTGTGGCCCCAAGGCCATAGGATATCCTCTTTGGTAGTGAGAAAACCCCTCTATGCTCTATGCTCATAAACAATTAAAAAATCTAAACATTAATATAAAGTATCCTATGGTCCTAAGACCATAAGATGTCATCTATTGCACCTTTAGTTCCATTTGGTATTTTATTTAACTATACAAAGCTAAATGAGGCACTTACATAGATAAACTATCATGATTCTAACTTTGAGTCTGTTTCTTAACATAAAAATACAATATAAATATAAGTTTGTGAGAAAGAATATATCTTAAAATGAAGATTTTTTACATCAAGTTCATGCTTTAAAACTTCATTCAAAGGTTTTAGAGATGGTGTCTCAAAAAAAGGAGGTGTTTAAAAACATCATTTGATGTGAATAATAAGAAGCATATACATTGATTATGTCAAAATAGTATAAAGTATAGACACAAAGATTACCACCAACAACTTGACAGTTTCATAAAATGATGGTCTTCATCGCATGTACAACAAAGTACTAACTAGAAAGAGTATGATATCTCCAAGATTGAGGGTGTTCAAAAAACACCGTTTTGTAACACTACCAATGTCAAGAACATTTTGATTGTTTACATTACTTAATAATGACAATTACTAAGAACAAAAAGTTAACAATACCATAGAAGCATCAAACAATGAAACCAAAAAACTTGAATGAGAGAAGTCTCCTCACAATAAGATGCACTTCATAAAAAAAATATTTTAAAGATTTTTCAAGCTATTCCACAACTTTCCATCAAGTTTAAAATTTAAAAAGTACACATTACCAAATACTTGGTAGATGCTATTTAGAATACTTAACTAGTACACTTAAGGTGACCTCCTTCTCAGACATATAACATTGCATTACATAGTGAGTCTCAAGATCTGAATGCAGCATTACAAAATTTCTTATGGTATAGTCTCTCTTGTCTTGAGCATACAACCATCCATATAACCATGGAACAATTTCATCTTTTAAAAAACTTTGAAGCAATTAAGTAGGTTGGTTGCAAATCTTTGGAAAAATCATATAAGCTCTTTGCATATTCTACATCACTCGGTATGGACTATCATCAAATAATAGAGTGTTGCCCCTAAGCACTCTAACAAAAGTCTCTAAGTACATAAAGATATTTGTAAATGAAAAAATGTTACAAAATATTGCTCCATCATTTCTTGATCTAGGGCTATTTGAGATCATACTGAATTTTAGATGCTTTATATAATTCTTGGCTTCATGTACTTTGATCATAGGCTCCTTGTATCCCAATTCTTGGGAAAGCATAATTGCTTCTGTACCTTTCAAGGCTAATAACGATTTGATATTCTTTAAGACCCTTACTTTTTCTTAATCACGTGCTGAAAGTTTCTTGTCTTGACTTCGAGTGGACATTCCACTAGTGCTAGATGTTGCAACTTTATCATCGTGAAGAGGACGAGAAACTTCTAGTAGCCTGCCTGTGGAGTAGGTTTTTCCTAGAAAAATTAGATTTCTCTCCTCCCACTCTGCAACAACCTTTTGTATACGGTTATAAAGCTCATGAAGTTGAACTATGGGTGCTTGTCCATATAAATGAGACTCTATAAATGTGCGAATGTCATTAACATAATTGAGAGTTTTGATATATGGTAGCAGCTCCCCAAGGAGTAAATTGTCCTCCTCATCATGAACATTAAATGATGTTGGAAAAATACAATTCAATGGAGGATTCACACATCCCTTTAATGGTTCATCATCTACAAGAAGAAATCTTCTTGCATCAATCCCAAATTTTGATGATGCAATAGCCAACGGTTTGAAAAGTGCTTCTACTCCTAGATTATCCAAGTGAGCGATCCTTGATTCTACGCATGATTGACATTAGATTTTCCCCTAGATCATAAAGAATTGAAATTTTTCTTTAGCTTCCTTTTCTAAAATAGATGATGTCCACAACATGCATGTCATTAGCTGACCATATCCCTACATTGAAATTGCTAAGTAGAGCCTTTAAAAACTCAATGCATCCTGGCCAAAGAACAATATGCTCATGTCCAAACTTTAAGCTCTTCATTTTCTTGGACTTTTGCCAGCTTCTCCTCAAGAACAATCCACACAAGCTCCCTATTATAGTCGGCATTGGTCTCTTGGTGGGGATGGAAGGTCCGGCTTACCATGCAGTTCGATTTCCAAATCTTGAGGTACTAAAACATTTGTGTTAGATTCTCCTTCTGGCGTTGCACATGTTCTGGAGCTTACACTGCCTTCTACTTCCATTGTATTGCCACACAATTCAATTCCCAAATCTTGGGCTACTAAGATATTTTTATTGGATCCTTCTTCTTGCCTTGCACATGTTCTGAAACTTTCACCCTCTTCTTCCATTGGATCACTCTTTGAATTTATCTCCAATCATTGTAGTGGTCGATCTTCAAAAACTTGTAGATTCTTGTCATCTTCTTCATAAACTCTTTGGTTGACATGGAGATTGATAGAATCTTTCTCAGTAGGGTCAATGACATGAGCATCCTCTATACCAATGATCTCGAGTAAAACTTTGTCAGACGCAATATCTTGTTGAAGGACTGCAAGTTTAAAGAACACCTAATTTTAGATTCCAAAGTATCTACATTTTGATAAATCTTTTTTTTCACACTCTTTAGAAAACAATAATCGCAAATAACAAATTTACTAAATGACAACACATCTACAACAAATTTATTTTTATGCTCCTCATTGTCCAGAGGTTCCTAATATTTATCTAGCTACATTAGTTCTTGGTCCATGATGATGGTGTCTAGAAGTATACTTGGAGAAACATTTATGCCTTTAAACTCTAGAACACAAGTCTCATTTTCTATTGCACTATCTTCTTGCATTGGATGATTCCTTGAAACTTTTTTACTATGTTTTCTATGGCCTTCAAGCCAT
Organism: Adiantum capillus-veneris; assembly: GCF_014529385.1. Classification (NCBI taxonomy): domain Eukaryota; kingdom Viridiplantae; phylum Streptophyta; class Polypodiopsida; order Polypodiales; family Pteridaceae; genus Adiantum; species Adiantum capillus-veneris. The sequence continues at coordinate 133,113,145 of NC_140945.1, forward strand.
AGGGTGATCTTCGCAGATATCTCTATGACTTTAAGATAATCCAAAATATGTCTCTTTATGGCATCAAGGCCATAGGGTTAGGATTGTTAGCAGGTCTCAACATATAAATATATTTATGGCTTCAAAGCCATATGGTACTTTCTTTCTGTGCCACCCTATGGCCCTAAGGCCATAGGTTGTCATAGGGCTACAAGATTCCCTCTATGAGCACTAGTAAGAACCCAGCTATGATCTATGTTGGCACACTATGGCCCGAGGGCCACAAGGTGTTCCTCTTATGCTAGTAAGAAACCCTTTATGCTATATGTTGTCACTCTATGGCCCTTGGGCCATAGGGTGCCGTCTGTGCTAGTAAGATATCCTCTATGCTTTATGTTTGCACCCTATGGACCTAGGGACACAAGGTACCCTCTATGATAGTAAAAAATCCTCTATGTTCTATGTTTGCATCCTATGGACCTAGGGCCACAAGCTACCCTCTATTCTAGTAAAAAATCCTCTATGCTCAATATTGAAACCCTATGGCCCCAAGTCCATAGGGTGTCCTCTATGGTAGTAAGAAAAAACCTCTATGCTCTATGTTGGCACCCTATACCCTTTATAATGCTACTAAGAAACCTTGTATGTTCTACGTTGGGAGCACCAAATGGCCCCTAGGCCACAAGGTGCCCTCTATGCTAGAAATAAAGCCTACGCTCTACATTGACAACCTATAGGCCTCGGGCCATAGGGTGAATCAAATGGATCCTAGGACACAAGGTGCCCTCTATGCTAGAAAGAAAACCTTTGCGTTCTACATTGGCACCCTACGGCCCCAGGGCCATAGGGTGCCCCCTATCCCTAGTAAGAAAGCATTGAAACTCTATATTAGCATCTAAAAACCATAGGCCACAAGGTGCACTCTATGCTAGTAAGAAACCATATAAATTCTATGTTGGTGACCTATGGGCCAAAGGCCATAGGGTGGCCAAGGAGCCCTTTAGGAGAATTCCCCAGAAAGACCACCTTATGGCCCCAAGGTGATTTAGTGGCCTAGGTGCTCTTCTTAAGACACTTCTTTTTCGGTATCCTATGGACCCAAAGAAACAATATATCCTCTATGCTAGCAAGAAACCCTTTATGCTCTTTGTTGGAACCGTATGGCTCCAAGGCCATAGGGTTCTCTCTATGCTAGCAAGAAACCCTCCATGTTGTATGTTTGCATCCTATGGCATGGAGGACACAAAGTGTACTCCATGATAGTAAGAAACCCTCTATGATTCATGTCAGCACCCCATGGGACAATGTTGACACCCTATGGCCCCAAGGCCGTAGGGTGCTCTCTATGCTAGTAAGAAATCCTATATGCTCTTTGTTGGCACTCTATGGTCCCAAGGGCCATGGGTTGGAAAACATGACCTTTGAGAGTATTCCTTACCACATTTCCAAAGACCACCTTATGGTCCCAAGGCAATTCAATGACCTATGTGCCATTGTAGAAACTCTATATTGGCAGCCTATGACCTAGGGTCATAGGGTGTCCATTGTCCTAGAAGGAGACCATCTATGTTAGCAATAAACCCTCTATTCTCTATGTTGGTACCCTATGGCCCTAGGGCCACAAGGTGCCTTTCATCCTAGGAAGAGACCCTTTATGCCCTACATTGGTACTATATGGCCCCAGGGTCATAGGGTGCCTTCTATGATAGTAAGATACATTATATGATCTAGGTTGCCACCCTATTGCCTAGGGCCAAAAGGTTTTCTCTACAAAGAAACCATGTATACTATATGTTGGCAGTGTATGGTCCTAGGGCTAGAAGGAAACCCTAGGGCTATAGGGTATCCTCTATGCTACTATCATATGGCCCGAGGGCCAGATGGTGGCCAGTGTGCCCTTTGCGAGAGAATTCTCTACTACATATACAAAAACCACTTTATGGACCTATGGCGTCCCAAGGGAAACAAGGTGCTAATAAAAATCCCTTTATACTCTATGTTGTCACCCTATGGGCCCAAGGCCATAGGGAGGCCTCTATGGTAGTAAAATTCCCTATATGCACTATGTTTACGATTATACTTGTAAGAAGCCATTTATGCACTATGTTGGCATCTTATGACCCAAGATCCATAAGATGTCTTCTATGGTAAAAGAGAAATTGTACATGGGCTATGCTGGAATCCTATGGTCCTAAATACATAGGGTGGCCTCTATGCTAGCAAACCCTCTATGCCTAATGCTGGCACCCTATAACCCCAGGGTTGCACGAATGTAGCCCTCCAAGCTCTATATAGGCACCCTATGGCTCCAGGGCCATAGGGTCTCTCTATGCTAATAAGAACCTCAATATGGTTTATGTTGGCACCCTATGGCCCTAGGGCCACAAGGTGCCCTCGAGGCTAATATAAACCCATAATGTTTCATGTTTGCAGCCTATGGTGCTAGTACCACAAGGTTTTTTCTACGCTAGGAAGAAACCTTATGTTCTCTATGCTCACACCCTATGGCCCTAGGGTTTCCTATATGCTAGTAAGAAACACCATATGCTCTATGTTGGAACCCTGTGGCCCTAGGTCCATAGGGTGCTATCACTGAAGAAACCATCTATTGTCTATGTTGAGACTTTATGGCCCTAAGGCCATAGGGTGGCCAAGGTGTCCTTGAAGAGCATTCCCGACTACATACATATAGAATACTTTATGGCCCCAAGACGATTGAGTGATCTAAGTGCCCCTTTAAAGACTCTACATTTGTACCCTATGGACATTGAGTGACTTACGTGCCTCTTTAAAGACTCTATGTTAGAGCCCTATGGCCCTAGGGTCATGGAGTGCTCTTTATGCTAGTAAGAGACCCTATATGATCTTTGCTAGAACTTTTGGGGCCATAGGGTGCCTTCCATGTTAGCAAGAAATTCTATATGATTTTTGTTGGCACCCTATGGCCTTAGGGCAACAAGGTGCCCTCTATGCAAAAAAAAACTCTATATGCTTTTTGTTGGTACCCAACGGACCTAGGGCCACAAGGTGACCTCTATGCTAGAAAGAAACTCTATATCCTTTATGCTAGCACCCTATGGGCCCAAGGCCACAATGTGCCCTCTATTAGTTATGCTGGCACCCTACGGCCCTAGGGCCACAAGGTGCCCTCTATGATAGAAGGAAATCCTCCATGCTCTAAGTTGGCCTATGACCCAAGGGCCAAAGGGTGTGTTCAATGCTAGTAAGAAACACTATATGCTTTAAGTTCGTATACTATGGCCAAAGGGACATAGGGTGGCCAAGGTACATAGGTACATTCACAAACGGATTTTGATTACGATGTCATTAAAGCACATAGCATTCTTTCTAGTATTAGTAATTTCAATAAAAAGTCACGTTCTTTTTTTTTTTGCGAGAAATAGATCCTTCTATTAGTTAATGAAAACTGCCCACAGGGCTACATCCACCTCTGCAGAAGAGGGCTACAAAAAGCATGATGGGGAGACTCTCCCAATGAAAAAACAACATATATACAATGGGGCTAAATCAAGAGATGGGAGGAGGGAAGAGCCACACAAGTGGATAGTAGTGCCATCTGAGCACCCCCTGGACCATGGTGTAGAAAGGCCCAGGCGCCAGAGTCAAAGGAAAGCCTCTCGGCGCTCCCGCATGCGGTCGGAGTTGCTCTGTAGTCCCTCAAGCTGTCCTCTGAGAGTATGGATCAGCTCTAGCCAAAAGTCACGAACAGTCTCTGCTGGTGGCACAGGGCGAGCCTCAAAGATGCGAAAACAGCGGGCCCGCCAGATGCACTAGAGAGATAAGCCGCTGATGAGCTCCCAACACTCCTCTCTCTCACTGCTCCACTCCTGTGGAGTAAGATCTGTAGCAGGCTGGAGTGTAGGTCGCCCCCCCTGTATCACTATCATCCTGCTGGTGGAAGATAGCTCAAACTGAAGTGCCGGGCCCGTGAGGGTGGACCAAGCCGCTGCCCCCCAAGTGTACTCTCAAGCCGTGGAGAGGGCAGGCATTAGCCGAAGAGCTCGTAGCCACACCTGCTGGGCCGAGGGACAGTCCCAAATATAGTGACGCTGACTCTCCACCAACTGGTCATAGACTGTACATGCGGCCAAGAGACCATTATGCACAAGCCAGCTCCCAACTGCTGTGGCTCTGTGTGCAGCCAACCCTGGAACAAAGTGACGTGCCTCGGCTGTCTGGAGTTCCATAGCCTCTGCCAAAAAGCTGCCAAGAACTCAACTGTGAGGCCCTCCTCCTGCCAATGACGTGCTACAGTGGGGCGGGCCTCTCTCTGCGCTGCAAGTATATGACGTCCAAGCCGAACAGTGTACTGAAAGAAAGGGAATCCTGGGCGGTCTGCAGAAGAGAAGGAGTCCCTCCATAGACACTCGCCAGGATCCCACTGTACTCGTGCCAGTGGACAGCACTCCCAAGCCCATAGTCTCCAGTGTTCTGTCTCAAGAGCTGCTGGGTCAGGGTCTATGACGCATGTCCTCCCACAGATGCTCACAACTCGGATCCTCTGGAAACAGCACTCTGCTACCTGTAGGGCCTCTACTGCAACTCGCTGTAGTCGTCCCCCACCCTGAAGCTCGAAGACAGGGCTGGGACAGTCTCTGAACAAGCCCTGACTGAAATGAGAACTCCAGTCGTGTGAAGGCTTCCATCCATCGGGGTGCTACTGGCTCGAGAGGAGTGAGCCACTCAGCTAGAACTGACTCTGAGATGTCCTGACACATGCTCTGAACCCCTCATGCCCTGTAGCTAGACAGCCTACACCTCCTCTGACAAACCTGTGAACTCTAGCCAGTCACCTAGAGAGCACGCTGGACCTGCTGCCATGGGACCCCAAGAAACATGAGGCCTACTCCCAACCAAGTGGCCTCTCTGAGTGCTAACCATGGGGTTCCAGACGAGGGGCTGTCGTAGGTGCTCCTCCGTGCATGTTGGCTATCTTTGCTCTAGGCCATGCCGTAAGAGCTCCGAAGAACGAAGCAAACTCACAGCGAATCGGTCCTCCAGTTTCCTGCTCAAACCAACTCGGCGCAACTCTGTAAAGATCCATCTGCTCGAAGGTTGCCAAGGGCCTCCTAACTGAGGCACCCTGGCACGAAGCCTCTGCAACAAGAACTCGTTCCAGGGCTCCTCGCCTGGAAGAAGTCCTCTGACGATGAACTTCCCAAGAAGGGCTCTGCTCTACTGTGCTGGATCAATGATCCCAAGCCCTCCCTGAGAACAAGGAAGTGTGATGACCGACCAAGCCACCTTGGCTCGGGCAATCTAAGTGTTGCGACCTGACCAAAGGAAGTTCCTGATCAGCCTCTCTACCTGGCTGATACAAGAACTCGAGAAGATCCAGCAAGAAGTGATGTACCACATAGTTTCCAACAACACCTGGTTGGAAACTACTACTCTACCAGCCAGCGAAAGTCATGCTGAGCTCCAATGTAACAGCTTTCTCCTGATGGACAGGAGAAGAGGAGAAATCTGCTGCTCAGGGGACAAATCCAAACCAACCTGACAACCCAAGTATCGAGCTGCAGTGCCTGGAGGAATCCACCTGAAACCCTCTCCTGGCATCCACTCTGGCACAGGAGCACTGCCAACCGAGAAAGCCACTGTCTTTCTCCAATTGATCAGTGCGCTCGATGCACAACAGAAGGTCTCCAGAGCCTGTCCACACCTGTGTAAATTGGCCTCCTGGCCCTCTAAGTACAAGGCTGAGTCGTCGGCAAACTCAGTGTCCAGAAGCTCATCTCCCCGTATAGGGAGTGCTAAGCCCCTCAAACCAACCTGCTGTTACACCAAAAATCTGCTCATCGCCTCCACATAGAACAGAAAGAGAAAGGGGGCAAGAGGACAATCTTGTCTGACCGATCGTGTGAGTATGAAGCGCTCACCTTTGCCTCCTGCCAAAAGCACCTGACTGTGAGCCTGTCTGTTCAAAGCTGACACCCCTCTGATCCAAGCATCTAAAAAGCCCATCCTGCGAAGCGTGCCCTCTAGAAAGTTCTAGTCAACTCTGTCTTATGCCTTCTCAAAATCGAGAAGAAGAATCACAAGGTCCTCCCCACGGAGACGTGCCAGGGCAGAAGCCTCCCAGAAAGTGAAGATGTTGTCAAGGATACTGCGTTCCTTAACAAAACCTGTCCGAGTCCCATGTATAAGGCACTCCAAAAGTGGCTGAATCCTCAAACTTAGAGCCTTGGCAAGAATTTTGTAGGCTGAGTTGAGGATGGTGATGGGGCACCACTGTCGAATCTCATCCAAGGAGCCACCCTCCTTTGGAATGAGGTAAATCAGGCCCTCACGCATGCTATCCGGCATCACTCCTGTGTGCAGAATGTACTGAAAGGCACTACAAAGATCTGGGCCAAGCAAGTCCCAGTACTCCAAGAAGAAGCTGGGAGTCAGCCCATCCTCACCTAGACAGCTACCACGAGGAAGGGCCCTAAGAGCCGTGTGCAGCTCCTCAAGCTGAAGAGGTATCTCTAGCCTCTAGCGCATCTCCTCAGTCACAAGATCGACAAGGCATCTACGCCCAAACCTGCTCCATGTATGCATCCTGTCTCTCTGACTGGGGCTCAGCCGACAATAGCTCACGTTAAAAGTCAGTAGCAACTGCATGCATATCCTCAGGCTCACAAACAACTGACCCATCTGGTCTCCTTAGCTGATTGACCTTGGCATGCGAGTGCCGAGGTCCCACTATCTCAAAAAAAACACTTGCCACTCTGTCACCCACCTGAGTCCACTGAGATGCCTGTCGGTGAAAGGAAAACTCATGGCGCCTCTCCTCTGTGCAAGCAAGCTCCTGTCGAGCCTGCTGTAACTGCTCCTCCAACCATGGATTGTCTGGATGCTGCTCCTGCATCCTCTGTAGTGAAGCAATGCCTCGTTTGAGACGCTGCTCCTCTCTCGCTGTAGCTCGTCAAGCCAAAGACTCCTTGAGAAAAAAGTGGCTAAGCTGAGCTAGGCCTAAGGCCACTCTATCTGCCGGTAGAGTCTGGTGGTCCATGCCCTCTGTCCAAAGAGCCTCCACCCTCTCTCTGAGTGCTGAGTCCAACAAGACCCGCTCTGGGATGCGAAGCATTGTGCTCCCACTCCTCTGCCTGTCTGCCACTGTGAGGATCATTGGTGCATGGTCCGAGAAGGGACTCCCTGCTAGGATGCCCACTGATCCCCCCAAGTCACTGAAGTGGTCACTAGTGTAGAAGCGATCTATCCGCGATAGATTCACTCCTCCCACTCTGCGGCCCGATCTAGAGAAGGCAAGACTCTCTGGAGACCTCACAAAGCCAGAATGTTGCCATGTATCCGAGACCCTCAAAGTCATACACAACCTCTTCCAAGCTGCTAACTCGACTCCATGCACAGTAGCATGGCTGCCTCCGATCCTGTCAGAGGGGTCCTCCAACATGTTGAAGTCCCCTCCTACACACCAATGGTCAACCTATGGCAAAGACTCAACAATCTATGACCAAAACTCTGCACGAGCACTCGCCACATTGGGCGCATAGATGTTCAGGAAGCCCACAAGGCCACCCTGAAACTGCAAAGTGATCCACTGAGCCCTGCCTAGCACAATAATCCCTCTGCCCACAATGGCCTGCTGCAATGAGTCCGCAATAGTCATACATACCCCACCCTGGATGCCTCCAGGTCCAAAAGCAGCTGACCAAAAGGTATCATAACGTCCATGCAAAATCTGACCACATCGCCGAATGCGGCTCTTAGACAAATGGTGCTCCTGAAGCATAAGGAGATCAATCTCTCCTCCCACAAGGCAACGCTGAAGCTCCTGACGCAATCGGCCCCGCTGTCGCTGAAACTGGGGCCCACCTAATCCCTACACGTTCCACGAGACGATCCTCATGGGGAGGGAGAGAGAACAGATGCTGCCACAACAGCAAGACGGGCTATCTTCGAGGAAGGCTTGGATGGGGAGTAATCTGCATCTGAGTGTCCTCTAGATAGGCGAGCCTGTAGTGAGTGCCTGGCCCAAGCCCAAGCAAAGCGAGCCGTGCGTAAAGAAACCTCCTCTGTCCAGGAGTCCTCATGTATGTATACATAGCAAGGCAAACACTACGTATCAGCAAAAAAGTACACCACAATGTGCCTACATCCTGCTGAGTCTGGGGGTGTCACCACAAACTTGGCCAGTGGCCACAAAGTCTGCAGCAAATCTGTAACTCCAAGTTCTCCCATGTGGTGAGAGAACTCGAGAACCTGTGTATGCAACCATCCCACCACTGAGTCGAGGGACCACTCTGTCTCGGTCCTACCACAGAGGGGAAAGGAGAAACCAACTGCTGAGTCCAAGGCCTCTGTCCCCCTAGCAGCGAGGAACAGAGTGTGGACCCTGAAGCAGGCTGCCTCGTGGTCTGCTGCGGAATCGCCGAGAAAGCGAGTGAATCTGTAATCAAAAAAGTCCCAGTGGCGTCGGAGGTCAATGCTCGTCAGACCACGAGGGATAGCTGCAAGGGAAGATGTCTGAATCTGCAGAGGGGGGCGCAAGAAGGGCTGACTCTCTCTCGCTAGGCGACTCATGGAAAAAGTGCTGCCAAGAGATCTCCTTGCCGCCTGCGAGGGACCAGTCTCCTGAGTCGACTGTGGTACTGAAGCAGGAGGAGGGGGAGAAGGAGCTGGGGGAGGCGGAGAAGAAGAGAAGCGGGGTGGGGCGACAGAGACAGGGGGGCGAGGTGGGGAGTGGGCGGGAGCAGAGGGCGGGGGAGGGGATGAGGAGGAAGAGGGGAAATCTGAAGGTGGGGGGGCTGGCGTAGGGGGCTCCTCCTGCTCAAGAAGACCAAAGCGGTTCCCCGTGGGAACCCATTGCTGCTGAGTAGGCACCTGAGGGCCACTCTGAGTGCCAGGCTATCGCTGTGGCCCCTGCGTCGACGGCCATGGGCTTGCTGCCACTCCTCCTCCGCTGGATCCCCAGGCTCGGAGGGTTGCTCAGAATCTATGCGCTCTGTCGCTAGCTGAGGCTGCGGCCCAGCCTTTGCAGGCTGGGGTTGAGGCTGAGGAGCAGGTCATGGCATTCTCCGTGGACAGGCCTTCGCTAGGTGGCCCATCTGTCTGCAAATGAAGCACTGGTTTGGGATACCCGAGTACTCCACACTCTGTCTAAACCAGCCCCCACTCATGCGAGGCAGAATGATGACCTTCGGGAGCGTGTGGGTATCTCTGACCAAAACTCGAACTGAAGGGATGCCGGCCGCCTTGGCAGCTATTGATGCTGTCGTACGAGGTGTCTCCAGAACAGCCCCGATGACGGAGCCAATCTTGGAGAGAAGTGGAAGGTACTCCCTCCGTAAACCCGGAAAGCAGACTGAGATGGGGATGTCTGCCTCCTCTACTAGCACATCCGAAGTCAGGTCAAAACCATGTCGCCACTGTCGAAAGTGGGCGCGTGATGCTCGGATAACCAGTGGACTCATAGCTATGACCTTGGAGGCCATCTCGAAAGTCTTGAACTTGATCTGGTAGTACCCCCGTCCGAGGATCTGGACATCCAAAATCTCACCCACCTCTGCGAGAAGGCGGGCCTGGAGAAGGTCTCGCAGCTCTCCTCTACTAGGACGGGTGCCGAGAACCTTGCAGATGATAGAAGTCGCCTGCAAGCGCTCTACCTCTGCGGCAAGTCTTGCTTGCTCTGTCGGCGAGAGAGCAAGTCGAATGGTGGGCTCAGCGGGGTCGGGCAAGGGGGCTTCAGGCGAGTCCCTCTGTGGCGGAGCTGGAGCCTCCATCTGTGTCTACTGCTGAGTCGAAGAAGCGGACAGAGAAGAACAATGTGCTGTCGAGGAGGGGGCAAATGTGCTGGCTCCGTCGCCAATAGGCTGCAAATCAGCCCACGACGAGGGAGGCAGGTGAGCAGGTCGAGGCGGGCAAGGGACTGGCGGGCTGCTGCCGGCAGCCCAAGGCGGGAGAGGTGGAGTGGCGTGCTGCTAAAAGCAGCGCAAGGAGGGGGGGGGGGGGGGGGGGGGGGGGGGGGGGGGGCTGGAGGGCAAGTGGGGGAGGGGATGGCGAGCAGGGAGAAATAGCAGCAGCAAGCGCGCACGTCCATGAAATTTTTTTTTTCTGTGTCAATTGACTTTGAGTCTGTAAGTCACGTTCTTTTGGTGATCTTAGATACCATATATATAGGTGATATACTTTTTGACATAATTTTCGAGGATAAATACACATTATTAGAAGTTTTCATAATAAAATAGTCATAAAAAATCCAATTATTAACTTTTTAATAAAATCTCAATGTATTTACGATCTTATTAAAAGGTGTAAGTTAATACTGCGATAAATATGCAATCCACTATACAAATGTGAATCATTATCATAGATCATACATCTCTTGCTTTGCCACACAGTTGAAGGGGTATTTGCCTCCAAATTTCAACATAACATTCAAACATTTAAATCAAATTTGCAAGTACTTTAATTCACAAATGCATTGATCTGTTGGTGGATGGAAGGTCTGGCTCACCATGCACTTCCAAATCTTGGGGGGCAAAAATATTTGTGTTGCATTCTCCTTCTGGCGTTGCACATGTTTTGGAACTTTCATTGCCTTCTACTTCCATTGTATTGCCATGCAATCCAATTCCTAAATCTTGGGCTACTAAAATTCTCTTATTGGATTCTTCTTCTTCCCTTGCACATGTTCTGGAACTTTCACTGACTTCTTCCATTGGATTACTCTTTAAATTTATCTCCAATCGTTGTAGTGGTTGACCTTCAAAAACTTCTAGATTCTTGTCATATTCTTCAGAAACTCTTTGGTTGACACGGAGATTGATAGAATCTTTCTCAGTAGGGTCAATGGCATGAGTGTCCTCTATACCGATGATCTAGAGTAAAACTTTGTCAGCCGAAATATCTTGTTGAAGGGCTACAAGTTTAAGGAACACCTAATTTTAGGATCCAAAGTATCTTCAATTTTAATAAATCTTTTTTGTCACACTCTTAGAAAAAAATAATTACGCACTAATAATAGATTTAGTAAATGACAACATATCTACAACAAATTTATTTTTATGCTCCTCCTTGTCTAGAGATTCCTAAGCTCCATTAGTTCTTTGTCCATGATCGCGGTGTCTAGTACTATACTTGGAGAAAAATTTATGCCTTTAAGCTCTATAACACAAGTGTCATTTTCTATTGCACTATCTTCTTGCATTGAATTATTTCCTTGAAAAACTTTTACATGAGTATCTTATGGCCTTAAGGACATAGGGTGCTTTGTAGATATCTCTATGACTTTAAGATAATCCAAAATATGTCTATTTATGGCCTCAAAGCCATAGGGTTAGGATTACTAGAAGGTCTCAACATATAAGTAGATCTATGGCTTCAAAGACATATGGTACTTTATTTAGGTGCCACCCTATGGCCCTAAGGACATAGGTTGTCATAGGGCAACAAGATGCCCTCTATGAGCACTAGTAAGAAACCATCTATGCTCTATGTTGGCACACTATGGCCCGAGGGCCACAAGATCTACATTGACACCTAGTCCACCTTCAAAAATAATAAACTAAACATCAATGTTTTTAACATCATGGGAGGATTTGAGATGGGACAAATAAAATAGAATGATAAAAATAATAATCTAAATATAAGTAATGTAATATCATAGGTGGCTAGCTTAATCTATTTCCTGTAGAATTTCTAAAATGGCATCAGCACTTGCATCCAATGGTTCTTCATTTTCTTCTTCCTCTGAATCCTTGGCATTGACTTTCTGTGTGGTATCCACACTTACCCATCTTCTAATATGAAGGTCTTCTTCCACTATGGAATGGTAAAGAGCTTCCAATTGCATCATTTGATCACTAGTACATGCAACCGATATCACCTTTGTCTATTGTTGTAGTGCCTCTTTCATTCCATAGCCTAATGAGAAGATGTATATTACTTGATCATCTTCTTTGAAAAGATGTATTTGATTGCACAACTCACTAAAAAAGCTTCATGGTCACAGCATCATACTTGTTGTTGTTGATGCAGGGAGTATGCAATGGCTCCAACAATGACTCTTTAAGACTAGAGTAGTTGGTGTATAGTTGGTGTATTGCTCTCCTTGACTGAAGAATGCCAAAACCCCAAAAAGTACTTTGTGAAGAGAACATGTTTTGACGTTCTCTGATCCAATTAAGGAGCTCAAAGGTAGAACACGCACTTCATACCATTTAGCTTTTTCAAAAATTGCCTTCTCTAGGAAAGCAGCATGCTCATACTTGATTAAGCCAACAATTAAAAACTTTGATGGTTGATGTGCTACCCCAAATACTCCATCAATTAATTTACCAAATTGGGTAGCACTCCAACCACTATATGTAACACTTTTGTGTGTTGTATATATGATACAAACACCAACACAAATTGTAGAGCTACTCTCACTGCAGAGAAACTCAATGCCTTCCAAATTCTTACTAACACACTTGATTGTCCATGGTAAAATGAATTGCAAACTAGAAGTGCCATTATTTTGTGCAATGATCCACTGCACATATCCCCTAGTGATCTTAGGAATTGGATCTTTCTCCTTTGCTTTTTGTACCAGGAGATTTAGCCATTGCGTAAAACTTGTGAAGAGAGATTTTTATATCTCATCCGTAATGTTATAATGACACCTACATTCATCCCATAAAGTATCTGCTATTGCTGATGGATCTAGCTCTTTAAATGCATCAACATTTGAGGCCCAAAAACCTTGGTCTGCTTTAAGTTTGTTGCACATGCAGTGAGGTCGGGCATGCCTGGTTGATGTGGTTGCTTAACTAAGCAGATCTTCTCTTTTGTCAGCTCATGTTGTAGTAACTTGACATCATTATCTTCTAAATCGTTTAGGCATCCAAAGGTTGTTATGCTTGGTTGGCACGCATGAGAAGATGATGTCTGATGCTTCTCCAATATGTTTATCCACTGATCATAGATTTGATCATTGTACATGACCATGTGTGCTTATTTGGTGACAGATGATTTATGGTTGGACTTGATGTTTGCCACATTTACAAAGGCCATCAAAATAAAGGAAATAAAATATACTTTATTTGAAGACGTATTTGTAGAAAAACAAGCATAGGAAAGTGGAACTTACATCCCAAGGTGCTCGACTCGGTTGACCGATAAGAAATCTTGCCTTGGGTTTTGTTGGTTTAGAATATGCAAGCCATTGACTACGACCATGATTCAAGACATCACATAAGGATGGTGCTTCATTTTTGTTATTTTCTCCATGTTATCCATTTTGGATATTCAAATAGAAACCTCTTTGGGAGTGTCTACCATTATCCTTGTAGTTCTAAACCTGTAGAACTCTTTTCTTGAAGCATACTTAGTGTTGTTGTTACGCAAAAAAGATCTAGCCGCCATGATGGAATGCTGACCAGATAGAGTCCAATAGTGCTATGTTGACAGCTTGTCTCCATGCACTTAAACTGTTTGTAAAGGTATTTTGGTAACTGGGTTATACGGCATTAGGTCTGCTACATTGGAGACTAGCCTAGAGTGCCCATAAAACTGCTTCAAGAGGTATTTCACATATACATCTGGCAATGGTTCACATTTATAGCTCTTTAGTGCAAGGTTGCATTGCTCAACTAGGATCAATTGGGTAAATTGTACACCAAATTTAAAATAGTGTTTAATTTCAACATATCCATCTAGCCCACTCTTATAATTTTTAGCAACTTCTTTATCAAGATCTTTTTCTTTGGGTTGTATAATAGAGTCCAACACAGCTAAGGATATTGAGTCCACAACCACTGCCACTAAGGGGGTTTCAATTGTTAGGGTTGCAAGTCCACTAAAATCTCCTACTTCTTGAGTCTATAAGGGTATAATTGAAATTTTCTTCGACCACATTTCTACTATTGTCTCCAAGTGAGGGAGTCTAACTCTCCTTGAGAGTCTTAGCTTGACTTGCTTTACCTATGTTTTCATTCTTTTGCTTCTTATTCTTCTTTGGGCTGCTCAATTTACCTAAATAGTGACTAAATTTCTTAAAGCCCTCAATATATAAGTCTATGAAGTTCTCACTTGGAGTGCCATCTTGAAGCTCCACCCGCCCTGCTTTTGTCATTTTCACTCTGTCATAATCAACCTTCACCAATTTTTGACAAAAGGCCATAGGCTCGAACAAGTAGGAGTCACCATTGAGTAGCTTTACTCCAAGGCATGGAGACATTTCAAGACCTGAACAATCTTTCTTTATATCCTTAACAATACCACACTCTTTAAAGGGCCATTACTCTTTATCTTGAAAGAGCGAGTGGACTTTCTCATCACTTCCACCATTTGGAACTTGTGAAAATCTAGATACCAAGAACTTGGTGTTGAGCCTGTTGCATGACTTTGACATTATCTTCTGAGACTTTTTTGTAAAAAGAATGACATATATTTAGACAAGATGGATATTAATACATCCATATGGACCTAGGGCCATAGAGTCACCTCTATGTTAAACCATGTGGTCCTAGGTCCAAAGGGGTGAAAAGTAATATCCCTTGAATGGCCTAAATGCCCCTTTAGAGCTTCCACACAAACACCCTATGGCCCAAGGTCCATAGGGTGCCGTCTAATCGAATCAAAATTATTATGTCCATGGCCTCCATTTGGGTGCACTTGAGTGGTCAAAATGCCTTTAGAGTTTCTCTAATAGCTACAAGGTGCACTCTAATCTAATGAGAGTTCATGTATTCATGGTTACCACATAGGTTGCATTGACTGGCATAAGTGTCCCCTTTTGAGCTTTTACATTATCACATTGTAAAATACCTCACATTCTCTAGCCATGATGGATCCCCGCACACCTCGGTCTAGAGGTGCACGGAGATCAGGACCACTGGGTTATAATCTTGTCTTTATATGTCAATGCCTATATTCATGGGTGTCATGTAAGTGCACCCCCATGTCTACATGACAATGCATGTAGTGGGCAAAACCCCTTTTCCTTCTAGTTTATTTCTAAGTTGTGACCTCTTTTGTAAGCTTGGACTACTTAATCTATAGTATTTGGGCCCTAGGTCCATAGGGTTCCCTCTAATCAAATCAAAGTTCATAAGGTCATGATGCTCATTTGGATGCTCTTAAGTGGCCTAAACACCCTTTAGAGATTCCACATTGGCATCTTATGGACCTAGGGCCACAGGGTGCACTCTAATCTAATGAACCCCTTTGCCTTCGGGTTTCTTTCTATGATGTGTCCTCTTTCGTAAGCCTATACATACTAATCTATAGTCAATGGGTCCTAAGTCCATAGGATTCCCTCTAATCTAATTAGAGTTACTAAACATGGTGCTCTTTCTGATGGCTAATAACCCTATGGCCTTAACACTAGTCCTGTAAAAAGCTAGCAACTCTTGTGGATTTTGGATACTTTTGTAAAATATTTTCCAGCACTATGCTAGTTATCTAAATAGAAAATGCTTTAAGGAAATTATTACCAACACTCAATATGAGTTGATAAAATATAGTACAGAGCTAAATGAAGGTTTAAAGGTGTCTTTCCATTGCCATTCTCTAAAACTATTTTATGCGGATGGACAATTTTTTAATATTTTCTTTTGGAAAAAAATCAAATCATTGCTAAGCAGGTCCAAACTTCTTTGAAAAATCCCTCAATAGGTATGCGATAGATGTACCAAGCTTTTTTAACCCATATACAAAGACTGTCGACATTTTTTTACTTCTCAAAGTTAAGTAGTGAAGTGTAGATTTACGTAAAATTTACTAATTTTTAAAAAATAAAATTTTTATTTTTTATAATTTCATGTAAATTGTGTATTTAAAAACATTTTCCATATTTTGAATCGATAATTAAGAAATTTTGAAGTTTCATGAAATTTTTATGTCATATACAAAAGTTATGTTTCATTACTAAAATCCTGATGGGAGCCATTTTTATGGCTTCAGCCAGTTTTGTGGCTCATTACAAGTCTAGTGTTAAGGCCGAAGGATGCTCTTTGTGTTAGCAATACACCCTAGGGCTAGAGGAATCCCAAACCCCGAGCAAGTTTTTTCGAGCAATCCCTAAACCGAGAAAAACAAATAAAAAAATATATATATTAGAATCACAAAGCACTGAGGGATGTAGAAAATCAATTAGACATGCTTCATTGCATCCCTCACAAAAGCTTGGTTGCTCATACATAGAGACACACATATGTAGAGATACAACCATTCATTTTATTAGTGTGTTCAGGTACATTTTAATTGTTTGCACGTGCACAGTGTGGGTGGCGAACACTTAATCAATTACTAATGACTTACAACATCTCACTTCAAGACTGATTGTGGTTCAAGAGATATGCACGTGCCAAAGTGCGACTAAGGAATACACGTGCATTCTTTTTTCTGGTTGGCCGAAGATGATCGTGCGGTCACCGTGCATAATTAGTAGAGATACAAAGTCGATGTAGAGGCTATCGAGGGTCCATGAGATTGTTGATGATATAAGTAGCAAGAGTGATAGCATCTCAGGTCTAGCATAGCATTGATGATAATCTAATGTTGCATCATGCTTGTTGTCATTCTTTGATTAGCTTTGACTGTTGGAAGTAGACCTTGAAGACTTGCAGCATAGGTATTCAATTCTTGACATTTCTCATCACCATTTCCTTGCTTGCAGTATAGCTGTTGCAAAGCCTCGGGGCTCTTAAACTTCAAGTGAGATCATGCCAAAAAGAGGAAGAGAGAGAGAGAGTGCTTTCTATCATCCAAGTGTGGTAGATTGGTTATCTCAATTCCCTCTAGAATGTGAGGTTGCACTTATAATCTATCGTTTTAAAACTTGAACTTTATGTCTAGCACTATAGTTTAGTAGCTATTGTTGGCCACTCAAAAAGTAAAGGGAGTAAATACATTGACTCAAAATACTATTTTGATCTTAGGCCATCACAAATCAAACTCCACCCAAAAATTGGGAAGATGCAATTTTTGGCAGCTTCTTCATGACTGCTCCCCACTGTTGAATGCTCCACGCCTCCCTCCCAATGCTTGAAAGATTTCCACCTTTGTCAAGGTAGCTTGGTATATGAACTCATGTGCATGGGAGTCTAATCCAAGGAGCCAAATGAACACAAAATAAATGTGTTTGCAAGGCATAAATTTAAGCTTCTTTGATTCTCTTTTTTGAAAATCTTCACATGTGCATCAAGGACAGTCCGATATTGTAACAGAGTAAGTGACCCCTTTTTTCCTTGACCCCTCTGTACTCACATAAAATGCATGTGTTTCATTTGGAAAAATAATAACCTCTTTCACTAAATCTGCAAGAAGGGTTCTCACAATGCCAATTCTTGTTTGAAATTCATTTGTCAATTTAGATCTCCACTTCACAAGCTTCCCATCTCTGTACCTAGGACGTAAGGCACTTGGGACTGCATTTCCTCCTCTAACACCAGTGTGCACATCTAATGAGCCTGCCTGTGTTTGAAGCACAAATCCACTTTCTTGAAGTTTAAATGCCTCAGCCTGCAACAAGTTTGTTCCTTGAGAAACAACCCAAACTCCAGGTGCACGACCAGGTGCGCCCACCACCATATCATGAACTTTCCATGTGTGCAAGTTACTTGAGGTGCAAAACCAGATATATCCCTCCACCACTCCCCCTGGAGTTGTACCAGATCCGGGATACTTTCAGCATCCCCAAAAGCATGGTGCTGCAACCCCATTGCCACATACCTTAGCAAAATCATTTATATATCGTCCGCATCTAGCACCTTGCTCATCAACCACACCAAAAAAAGTCATCTTGCGACCCTGTTCTGCCCTTTGAATGGCCCATACCGGCTTCACAACATTCACTTCTAGCCAATAATCCTTCATGGTAGTGGCTAGTGAAGCTTGGTTGCTTTGAGCACGCACAGATTGTGTGGCAGTAACATACTCAGGTCTATGGATATCCTCTTAGAGTGACTCATTTTCATTAACAAATATTGTTCTCTTTTTTCTCACACTCTTTTCTCTAGGAAGACCTCTATTCATTTCAAGCGTGTTAAAACCCATATCAAGCATTGAAGAATTTGCCACATCAACCAAATTCTTTGCAGCACATGAAGTAGATTTTAGATTATAGAATCTTTGTGCAAGGTCTTGTATTCCTGGATAGGTTGAAGTCCTTACTCCCTTCAAGTAAGCATTGTACTTCACACTGCAACACTTCCATTGACATGTCTACCCCTACTACTTCAAACAAAATAATTTTATCTTTATAACCAACAGATGCTCGCATGTTAGCATGTTTGGTTTCGGCCAATTAGTGGAGGGCACAAAGACATCAAATGCATCTTGATTCAAAAACCTTCCACCCCAATGTGATACTCTTACATCCCACCAAGCCATCCAGGTTTCTAAGCTAGCCACCTCAGAATCAACAGCATGTCCTGCCTTCTAGAAATGATAGAGCGCATCCTTGCAAATGTTGGCTTGGTTTTCTGATGGTGCATTACGCCACTTTTTGCAAAGGGTTTTGTGCTCTTCTTGAGAAGATGGACGAATACACTTCACAGTGTGTCGAATCATAGATTGCTCCCAATGAAACCCACAAGATCATTCTTTAGACAGGACACTCCTTTTTGCACCCCCAAAGTACACTGTCCTTATTGAAATCTAGTTAGCATTAGCTTCATCTGCCATGAACCCTCAAAATTTAGGCTTTTCAAACCCTTGTTCTTGGACAACCTTATTCAACATTCTCCAAAACTCTATCTGCACATGTTTATTCTCCACAGTAAACTCACATGTTGCTAGTGTCAATAATTCACGCACAAAAGGATCATATACATGAGCTGACATTGTAGGCCACCCTTGTACACAATGCACATGGTCAAAATGCACCCACATTTGTTCTAGATTTCCTCCCAATTGCATTCTACTAACCAAGTCAACCCCACTCCCGGGACCTTTTGTCGACATCTTGAACACGTGCGGTTGCTCATTGCCTTCAAGTTGCCTAGGAAAAATCACACTGTGAATGAAAGGATATCTACATCTTGCCTTCAAATCAAGAACTGATACTAAACCTTTTGTAGTTATATGCCTATTTTGTTTGGCATTCTCCAAGCATCTCTCAAATCTTTGCTTGTTTGACAAAGGAGTGATTGTGTCCAAGAACTTTGCGAATTCACTTTCATCAATCTCTTGGTCCATTGGACCACACTCTGAAACAAAATTATTCATTATAATGTCATGAGTTGTAGTACGCTATATCTTCTTAGCTGTTGTGAAGGGGTCAAATTGAGATCTCACTTGCAAGAAACTATCGACCTTTTGCTCAGTGGCTCTACGCTTTCCTTTTGAACATGGATGCTTGTGTTCTCCCAAGTGAATAACACATCGTGCACTTTTATGTTTATCTTCTGGCAAAAAATAATAGATAATTGTAGGACAAATATAAGTGCACTTAGAAAGGTGTCCACGGTGGATGCAATTAACAGTGACATACTCTGGTGACAACCGCCCATGAAGACAATTTTTAGAGAGCCAGCCTCACCAATGAGCCTCATTATGCACCCTTGGTCTAATGTAAAATGGAGACTCGTTGTTAACACATCGGATATGACCAGAGCATCTGCTAAAGCGAACAAAACCTGGAAAGATATCACTACTGCAAGTTACATATTCGGTCCATAAATGACTATCATGCCGTTGCTCCATGCCCATCATCCCATTCCCATGGCCAGAAGGAGGCAATTCAAATGCAACATACCCATCGTAATACGTGGGCAATTATGTAGTTTTGATGACTTCCTTTACTTTCTTCAAGGCCATATAGATATTAGTTTGCAAGGGCATGGACTTTATAATATCACCCACACTGGAAATAATGTCCGTTGATCCACCTTTCAAAATGATTGGTGAGTGTTTGCTACCATCACACCCAATCTCTTTCAAAACAGGTCGCACTTTGTAAAACTGGCAGTGTTCGTGAAACCCTATGGTCCTAATAGCACCACAAAATGATTTTTTTAATAGCTAAAAGCCCTCTGGCCCTAAGGCCATAGGGTGCTCTTTGTGTAAGCTAGAAACCCTATAGCCCTAAGGCCATAGGGTCTGTGTGATGACTAGAGACCCTATGGCCCTAAGACCACAGGGTCCTCTTTGTGATGGCTAGAAAACCTAGCCATCACAAAGAGCACCGTGTGGCCTTAGATCCATAGGATTTCTAGCGATCACAAAGAACACTATATGGCCCTAGAAACCCCATGACCCTAAGGCCATAGGGTGCTCTTTGTGATAGCTAGTAACCCTATTTCCCTAAGTCCACAAGAGCACAAAGAGGTTACTGACCACCACAAAGAGAACCCAATGGCCTTAACTCCAAAGTATTCCCTAAGGCCATATGGTTCTCTCTGTGGTGGTTAGTAACCTCTTTGTTCTCTTGTGGCCTTAGAGCCATAAGTTTTCTAGCCATCACAAAGAGAACCCTATGGCCTTAGGGCCATAGGTTTTCTAGACATCACAAAGAGAACCCTATGCCCTAAGGCAATACGGTGCTCTTTGTGACTTCTAGAAACCCTATGGCCCTAAGGACACATGATGCTA
Source organism: Adiantum capillus-veneris (assembly GCF_014529385.1). Taxonomy (NCBI): domain Eukaryota; kingdom Viridiplantae; phylum Streptophyta; class Polypodiopsida; order Polypodiales; family Pteridaceae; genus Adiantum; species Adiantum capillus-veneris. The sequence goes on from NC_140945.1 coordinate 133,133,671, forward strand.
TTTGTGATGGCTAGTAAACCTATGGCCCTAAGGCCATAGGGTTCTCTTTGTGAAACCTAGAAACCCTATGGCCTTAAAGCCATTGGGATCCCCTTGTGTAGGCTAAAAACCCTATGGGCCACATGGTGATCTTTTTGTTACATACAAACACTATGGAATAAGGCCACATGGTGAATTATTTGTTAGCTAGAAACCCTATGGCCCTAAGGCCACATGGTGCTCTTTCTGTTAGCTAGAAACTCTTTGACCCTAGGGCCACAAGGTGCTCTTTTTGTTAGCTATAAACACTATGTATATAAAGCCACATGGTGCTCTTTGTGTTAGCTAGAAACCCTATGGACCTAACCCACAGGGTGTTGTTTGTGTAAGCTAAAAACCTTATGGCCCTAAGGCCACAGGGTACTCTTTGTGATGGCTAGAGAACCTATGGCCCTAAGGCCATAGGGTGCTCTTTGTGATGGCTAGAGACCTTAAGGCCACAAATTGATCTTTGTGATGTCTAGAGAACCCTAGCCATCACAAAGAGAACATGTGGCCTTAGGGCCATAGGCTGCTCTTCGTGATTTCTAGAAACCCTGTGGACCTAAGGCCACATGGTGCTCTTTGTGATGGCTAGTAACCCTATGATCCTAAGGTCATAGGGAGATCTTTATGTAAGCTAGAAACCCTATGGCTCTAAGGCCACATGGTTCTCTTTTTACTAGCTAGAAACCCTATGTCCCTAAGGCCACATGGTGCTCTTTGTGCTAGCTATAAACCCTATAGCCCTACGGCCACAGGGGTTTCTTTGTATTAGCTAGAAACTCTATGGCCATAAGGTCACACGGTTTTCTGTGGCCATACGGTGCTCTTTGTGATGGTCACAAATCCTATGGACCTAAAGCCACAAGGTGTCCTAAGGACATAGGGTGGTCTTCGTGATGCCCAAAAATCCTATGGCGCTAAGGCCATAGGGTACTCTTTTTTATGGCTAGTATCCCTATCTCCCTAAGGCTAAATGGAGCTCTTATTATTAGCTAGAAACCCAATAGCCCTTAGGCCATAGGGTGCCCTACGGCTATAAATGTGCTCTTTCCAATGGCTAGAAACCCTATGTCTCTAAGGCCACATGGTGCTCTTTGTGATGTCTAGTAACCCTATGGCCCTAAGGCCACAAGGAGCTCTTTGTGTAAGCTATAAATCCTATGGCCCCAAGGACACATGGTGCTCTTTGTGGTGGTTAGAAATCTTATGGCCCTAAGGCCACAGGGTGCTTTTTGTGATGGTTAGAAATCTTATGGCCCTAAGGCAACAGGGTGCTCTTTGTGATGGCTAGTAAGCATATGGCCGTAAGGCCACACAGAGTTCTTTGGTTAAGCTAGAAATCCTAAAGCCCTAAGTCCATAGGGTGCTCTTTTTGTTAGTGAGAAACATTATGACCCTAAGACCATAGGGTGATCTTTGTGTAATCTAGAAACCATATGGCCATAAGGCCACATTGTGCTCTTTGTGAACGCTAAAAACCCTATTGTCTTAAGGCCGTATGGTGCTCTTTGTAAAAGAAACCCTATAGCCCTAAAGCCACATGGTGCTCATTTTGTTAGCTAGAAAACCTATGGCCATAAGTCCACATGGTGATTTTTGTGTTAGCTAGAAACCCTATGGCCCTAACACCATAGGGTACTCTTTGTGTTAGCTAGAAACACTATGGCCACATGGTTCTCTTTGTGTAAGAATCCCTATGGCCCTAAGGCAACATGGTGTTCGTGTGAGAATCCCTATGGCCCTAGGTCCACATGGTGCTCTTTTCGTTAGCTTAAAACATTATCGCCCTAAAGTCACATGGTGCTCTTTTTGTTAGCTAGAAAAACTATGGCCCTAAGGCCAGAGGGTTCTCTTCGTGTAAGAAACCCTATGTCCCTAAGGCCACATGGTGCTCTTTGTGTAAGAAACCCTATGGATCTAAGTACACATGGTGCTCTTTGTGTAATAAACTCATTGGCTCTAAGTCCACATGGTGCTCTTTTTGTTAGCTTAAAACATTATGTCCCTAAAGCCACATGGCTCTATTTTTGTTAGCTAAAAAATCTATGGCCCTAAGACCACAGGGTGCCTTAGGTCCATAGGGTGGTTAAAAACCCTATGGCCTAAAAGCCACATGGTGCCTTAGGTCCATAGGGTGGTCATTGTGAGGGCTATAAACTCTATGTCCTTAAGTCCATAGGGTGCCTTAGGGCCATAGGGTGGTCATTGTGATGGCTAGAAAATCTATGGCATTAAGGCCACATGGTGCTCTTTGTGATGGCTAGGATTTGTAACTAACAAAAAGAGCACAGTGTGGCCCTTAGGGCCAGAAGATGCTCTTTGTGATGGCTAGAAACCCTATGGCCCTAAGGTCAGAGGAGGGTGCTCTTTTAGTTAGCTAAAAACCCTATAGCCATAAGGTCACATGGTGCATTTTGTTTTAGCTAGAAACATTATCGCCCTAAGGCCACAAGGTGCACTTTCTATGCTAGCTAGAAACCATAGGGCCCTAAGGCCATAGTGTGCTCTTTGTGTAATATAAAAACCCTATGCTAGTAAGAATCTTTCTATGCTCTATATTGACATCCTATGGCCCCAAAGACACAAGGTACCTTCTATGTTTAGAAGATACCCTTCATGATGGTATTTTGACAACCTATGGGCCAAGGGCCATAGGGTCCCCTCTATGCTAGTAAGAACCTCTAGATGCTCTATATTGGCATCCTATGGCCCAAAGGTCACAAGGTGCCCTCTATGTAATGAAGAGAACCTTCACGATACTTTTTTGGAAACCTGAATTAGCACCCTCTAGCTTGAAGGCCATAGGGTCCCCTCTATGCTAGTTTGAAGGTATTCTCTATGCTCTATATTGGCACCCTGTGGCCTGAATTCTACAAGGTCCCCTACATGCTACTAAGAATCTCTCTATGCTTTGAAGAAACCCTTGATGATCGTTTTTTTGGCAACCTATGGCCCATAGTCCATAGTGGCTCTCTATGCCAGTAAAAAGCTAGTAAGAATCATTCATGATTTATTTTTAGCAACCTATGGCCTTCAGGCCTTAGGGTCCCCTCTATGCTAGTAAGAACCTCTCTATACTCTATATTGACACCCTGTGGCCTAAAGACCATAGGGTGCTCTCTTTGCTTGTAAAATGCACTATTTGCTCTATATTGGCACCCTATTGCCTGAAGGCCATAGGGTCCCTTGTATGCTAGTAAGAACCTCTCTATGCTCTACATTGACATCCTATCAAGGATTTCATTAACGTAATCACGATCGGGTGATTACGCAAATAACTCTAGTATTTACACAAAAAAATCATGTGATCACATTAATTATTAACGTGACTTTGATGATGACCTGCAAAAACCTATAGAGCCGGTTAGCCCACCGGGCTTCCACAATTTCCCCGCAGGCACCGCCGGGCATTTGCGGCTCCCCGACGGGCCCGCCGGGATAATGCAGTTACCTGGCAGGCCCGTCGGGAAAACAAATAATCTTGGCGAGCTTAATTATATATAGTAAATAGTGTGCTAATCCCGGTTTTTTATCTAGTCAAATCCTTGGGGAGTGTATACGAGTGCCAGGTATTGTCATATCCTTGTGATTTGACCTAAGGTTACAGAGTCACAGGTCCTTTTTTGGGTTGGACGTGATTCTTAATTCGGTAACCACTCATTGCGAAGAGCCATTGGTCCAAATGAGGACTGTAATTGGTTTTGGAAGATGAGCATATGTAAATGTCTAGTCGATAGTCAAGGGTCAGATGTCCTCTACTAGTGTACCGGGCATATAAAGATCCTTAAAGTCTTATATTTGATTTGATTTACAATATAAGAGCTATAATCCTTGATTGGGTTAAAATAGCTTTTATATATTGAATTGGTTGCATGGGTGGACTACAATCCTTCACTAGGTTCAAGTAGTCCCCAATTGGGTGATTATATTGAACATTTATTTACGTTAGTTCATGCATTGGTTTATACAGAGATTGCATTATTTATTACGATAGATTATTAGTGCATGAAACAACCAATTATGTATTTTATTGCTTTCGTTTGTTTTTGTAGCAAATGAAATTAGATGTGTCTTATTATTTGCAAATCAAAGTGGATATATAAATAATCATTATAATAATAATTGCATAGAGAGATTCATAGTATTGTTAAGGTTATTACGCCATGTATAGATTACATTGCAATGTGTATGGTTGCTCACAATATAGGTGATTTATATGTGGATTGACTAGCGTGCATTGAAAATCTCATATTGTGCATCATGGTTACTTTCATATTGAATGGTTTTTAAATTATAATATATATTGAAAATAAAAAAATTATTTTCAGTTTGTAACATCTTGTTCTTTTCTCTTCAGTTTTAATTTAAAAGCAATGGAGCAAAATGTGGGCACAAGTGGTACGAAGAAACCAAAGAATAAAAAAGCTCCTGGCAAAGAGTGGGATTATGCTCACAACATATGCGGCCGATATATGGAGTGGCAATGTAAATTTTTTTACACAACAAAATTTGGCGGTGCACCACATATTAGGGATCATTTCCTGGATAGCACCAAAAACAATTGTAGAAAATGCGAACATTCTCAGGCACCTGCAGTTGCAAAGCCTTTGAGAGAAGAGCTCGCCAAAAAAGGTGGCAAGAAACGACAGATATATAGCTCTGTGCCTTCGAATCAAGAGTTCCCAGAGCCAAATATTAACTTCGTAGATCCTGTAGTGACGCCAACTAAACTTGGAGAGCAACCTACGCAAGGAGAGGAAATTCCAGGCAGTATTCTTTTTAAATGTCACAATGAAGGTGGACTTTGTCAAATGAGTCAAAAATCATTACATCAAAGCTTTCGAGTGCAGTCTCTAGAAGAAGCACAAACAGCACTCGCCAAAGCAATATTCTTTATTGGAAATGCTTTGGTCATGGTAGACAACAATCATTGGAAGGCTGCTTGGAAGAAAATCGATGAGTTTGGTCCAGGATTTTCAGCTCCTTCTTATCACACGATAAGAAATGTTTTCTTGGATAAATGTTACATCGAAGTCAAAGAGCGTGTTGGCAAAATAATACTTGGAAATATTTCACTTTTAGGGTATACGATTGTGAGTGATGACTGGTCAAATGTTCAGAGAAGACCGTTGATCAATGTAATGTTGGTTTGTCCAAGGGGAGAAACGTTTATAAAGGCGATTGATAGTTCTGGTGCAATTAAAAGTGGCAAATATATTTTTGAGGTCTTGATTGATGTAATTAAAGAAATTGGTGCTGAACATGTCGTTCAGGTTGTGATGGACAACGCAAAGAATTGTAAAAACGCCAGTAAATTAATAAAGAAGTTCTTTCCACACATTTTTGCCAATGGTTGTAATATGCACAGCTTGAACTTGGTGCTGAAAGATTGGTACACTAGCGAAGAAACCATGTGGTTCACCAAAATAATTGATACAGCACATCAGGTTTGTGAAATTTATCTTGAAACGACAGAGAGTGCTCGATTTGTATAGGATGCGCATGTCAGTGATGCTGAAACTTCTTGCTGAAACTCGGTTCTGCACACACTTTTATACCTTGAAATCACTTCTCCGTAATAAATGTGATGTGATTGACACATTCAGTTGTGCGTCCTTTGATGAGTGGCAGCTTAAGCAGAAAGAAACAGTGAAGGATAAAATTACATGTCTACGTGGCAATGTAAACAAGGTTGCTTGGTGGAGGAGTGTAATGGATGTATACCATGTAATGATGCCCGTTATCTTTGCGATCCGCAATCTTGATCAAAGGGCGCCAAACTTGGGCAAAGTGTGGATGACATGGTGGTCAGTCCAACAGAGTCTTGAAAATCCTGAAGAGCTGAAAGAGTCTGTAGTAGATAAGGAGTGGCAATTACCATTGTCTGGCAAACAACGGAAAATTTTGGCTAAGTATTTTCATGCAAGGTGGAAGAGCACTCATAGTCCACTCCATAGCGTGGCTTACATGCTCGATCCACAGTATTGGAATTTAGATCTGATGTCCAATACATATGTGGTAGGCGATTTCTATCACGTGGTCAACACGTTCTACTCCAACATTCATGACCGAATTGATTGCATCAAAGAAATGAGTGCATTTAGATTGAAATAAGGTCTTTTTGCGAATGATTTCGTACAGGTAATGGAAAAAGAGCAACCTGCTGGAATGGTGGATGATGAATGGTGGAGAGCATTACTCTACCTTACGTCCTCTTGCAATGAAAGTACTCACACAATGTGTAGCACATTCAAGTTCAGAGAGAAACTGGAGTATGTACAACCTAGGCTTTGATACCAATGTTAAAGAATCTAGCTATTTCTAAGATTTACAACGAAATTGGATCATGACAGGTGTAGTTTCTCGTAAGAGAATTCTTTAGTGGAGACATAGAAGTTGTAAAGGGCTGATTTTGTGGCACATTGATACATACACATTAGAACATTTAATCATGCACATTAAATCAAAGATAATTACAAGATTCACTCTATCAAAATTTCAAAATGTTTACTGCAACCTTTTATCACGTTTTGTAGAGAGATAATCCAAAATGGGTTAACCAAAGAAGAGAGAGGGGGCGGGGGGATTTTTTTATTTCGAATATTACCGTGTTAACTACCTCTACTATTGTCGTTCTGATTTTTGGGTTTATTACCAAACCCCGCTTTAGCACTTAAACATTCAAATTTTGGTGTTTCCCTTTTTTTTGTGAAAAAAAAATAAAGAACATCACTTAAAACCTCTGAAAAATGAAAAAAATGAAATTAAAACATGAAACAATGGCATTGTGCATGTGCCTCCATGAAAAGCAATCATCATCAAAGATGAGAAGCCAAACATGGAGGACATCTTCTATCGAGGCATGGACACTACTTTCTTGTGCTTTGCATATGCCCATAGGAGCTTCCTCCATGGAATCCATCCATCATGTTTTGAATTGGATCTCACAAACTGAGATAGCTGTCTCATCTCGTTATAGAAAAGCAGAATAAAATGTGTTTTATAAGTGGAACCCCTCGTCTTCTACCTACGCCCTCCAAGCTTGGGGTTGGCCTGCCTTGTGATAAACTAGAAATACCTTCATCAAAAAAAGTGTCCATGAAGGTAATCCTTGCACTATTTACTCAGTGCCCCTCGGGAGCCCAAATTTTTCAATTTTAATCATGATAGAGTGAAGAGTGTGCACATTTTACCAGATGGTAACACCTATGTTAGTTTTTTCAAACTCTATCTTGTAACAATGTGCAAATGGCCTACACTTTTGTAAGAACCTTTCTCATTCTCTTGCTTATCTCGCAAATATTTTTGCTTTTATTACCACTTCTACTACTGCATGCTTTCCTCGAACAACACACACATTTCACTTGAGCAACTACACATTAACATAATTTAGCATGCTTCACAAAATTAGAGAGAGAGAGAGAGAGAGAGAGAGATGAATGGATGACATGTCAATTTTCTTTTTAAACTTAAAGTATAAAAAATGTTTATGAATCATCTTCAAAAAGATCTCTACAAGAAGTGTCATCCAATTTTAAGCCCATGGCTCCTAAATCAATAAAGAGAGGAATAGAATTGTCATTTGTGGATGTGTTAGATTGTCGTTTGTGGATGTGCTGGCTTCATCATCTCTGAATTTTTCATCCTCCATCTCATCATCGTCATCATCATGGAAATCAACCTTGCTAAGAATGGCCGTGCCCGTGGGACTTGAATCATTGATCTCTCTCTCCTTTGTCTCCCCCTCATCCAAAGTAGTAGTGGGAGAGGATCAATGTTGGTCTCCACTTCATTACTGAAAAAATGGTTCTCCTTCAAGGTGTTACGAGAACTACAAACCAAAGTTTTGGCTGGTGGATTGTTGGGATATAGATGACCTGTGGAAGAGAAGTTCAAAGTGAGTATCATTGGTATAATTAATGTCAATTTAGGGTTTTTAACACGTCAAAAGAGCACTGCATCTGTGCAATTGGGATCGAGGCTCTACCTCATTTTCACACACATCAGAGTTTTGAGTTAATCTTGGTTTTTTTCAAAGTTAATCTTTCATGGATGAATTTTTTCTCAATTTGAGTGTGTCTTTTGCTTTAAATATTCTATGACTTTGTTCATTTTATTGTGAACTCTCACAGTCATTGGCTCGACACTTTCCTAGCCATACTGTTCACTCATTAGGGGCCCTATAAGGACTTTGACTTTCTCTCTCTTGTCCAACATGTGCGCACGGTAAATTTCTTGCGAATGAAATCAAAACTTGTCGGAACTTTTTCTTTTAGAATGTACTCATCAAGATCTATCCATTGATATATACATGCCATCAGATTCTTACATTCTATTTTTTGATGTGACAACTGTGTCTTATAAATGGAATCTCTCCCCACATTTCAGTTTCAGTGGGAAGACCATAGCTTCTACAAATCAGCTTCAAAATTTTCAAAGCTTGGGAATTTACAATCTTCTTTCTAAGATATTTCCAATGACATGTTGGTTGATAGGGTTTTGACAAAGCGTTCATGTACTTCATTGGGTTGCCCACTTTGGACAAGAGAGACAAAGTCAAACATCCTTATAGGGCCCATTTGAGAGTCCAAATTTTCCCTAATGTCTTCACATTTTTGGTGAACCTGACACAAGGGAGGATGTGGTGAGGGTTCAAAAGATTCATTGAAAGTCTCAGTCAAATATTTAAATCTATGGAGAAATAAGAGCAACAGGGGGTATGGTTTGATCCTATCACAATGCAAATGTTTCAAGCCTTTGTGGTGTTTATGCAGTAGTATCAAGCTGCTGAAAGGAGGGAGCTTTCCTCAACCAAAGCACTTCGATCAATGGTGAAGAAATTGGACCAATTTAATGGTAAGGATTTTACAAAGCATCTTTGTGGGTATGTTAATAAAATGGAGCTGCATTGAGTGCCCGAAGGATAAACGGAATAAAGTTTTGAGCTAGCTATGGTTCCTAGGAACAAAGAGCACGTAAGGGGAATTAGAAATGATTATGGGGGAGCTTGTGAAGCATTAAAATTAGCCTTGAAGGAGGATTAAGTCATGGAGGACTTGAAAAGGGTAACAAAGAGGACTTTTTTAGAGTGGGTAGATCGGCCAAAAGACACTATGGTCAACTTTAAGGGATTAAATAGACTACCCTAAACTTAGAGAAGATAGATCTCTTTTTTCAGGCTGCAAGTAAAGAGATTCAAGAGAAGTTAGAGTTACTACTTGAGAATAAGGATGTGCATTAAAGGTTAAAGACTGATTGGAATGAGGTCGAAGATGCAATTTCACTGTTAGTCAAGTGACAAGGACAGAGAGACAAGATAATAATTCACCCTACTCAAGCCCCAAGCGTTCCTGAGAGTCCCATAAAGCCTGTTATTGTGTTTCCAAAGAGTGACAAGTCCATCCTAGATGATATTGTTAAAGGAATGCAAGAGCTAAAGTTAAAACTTACAAGGCTAGAAGAAAAGGGGCAACCATTGGGTCAATCTACAGGGCAACAACCTCGAAATAGAGAAGTCTTTGTAAATAGATGTATATGGTGTGATAGTACTAACCATGCAAGGAGAAATTGTGAAAGTTTCAAAGATGCCTTGATGAAGGAGCTTGTTTTCTTTAAAGATGGCAATTTTCATTTAAGTGAAAAGGGTAAGATCTTGGGGAAACACTTTGAAAAAGACGGGGTGAAGAAGCTAGTTGAGGACATGGCTACTAGCCATGCCACCTGGATGGTTGAGGAAACTGCCTATGCATTGAAGGTGGATCATATTAACAAGAAAGGAGTCAAGTTTTTAGAATGAGAGATACCCCTTCCCCGGGGTCTATGCACAAAATATACAATTTACACCTTTATACAATTTTCAATATACATCAAAGTTAGAGAATCATTTTCATAGGGGAGGAGTTCTCAGCACCCAAACAAGCATGTAGTTTAGGCCATGAGCTAGATTGCATCCAGAGCACCTAGCAACTAGTTCTACCCCTGAATGGGTGTTATGAATGCGCATTACGAGGAGAGAGAGAGAGAGAGAGAGAGAGAGAGAGAGAGAGAAAGAGAGAGAATATAGTGGAGGCTGAAATAGAGTGCACAGAGACATGAGAGAATTAAAATAGAGAATCTTTAAGTGCCCCATCTAAATGAAACAGGAAACCATGTATTAATGCAATGACAAAATATGGGTATACCATAACATCAAAAGAAATATAAAAAGACATCTAGCAGAGCACCGGACCTTGTGTGTGGGGATTGATCAGTCCACCCATTCACTTCCACTCTACTATGGACAAAGATAATTTCACTTTTCCTGGAGCAAGCGAGAAGAACTCTAACATATCTGACATAATCTAAGGCTGCTTCGCCTCCCACCATGAACCCAAGCTTTGAAAGGATTCCAGATACCGATAGGTGGTAGGGTATCAACACCAACCATACTAGTTTAGGCTCCATGCCTCTTCGATGCCCAGCGTCCGGTATTTAGGAAAAGTGAAGATAAAATCCCGGACGTTTTAGCCATGTAGGGTGTTCAAACCCCGATCTACTAACCATGTAGATGAGCCTAACAAAAATAAGAAGACCTAGGCAACGACCCCGATCCAGAAAAGCCCTAGGTCAATGACCCTTTTATATGAAGCTAAGTGATGTAGATGATCCTAGTATTGTAATGTTGACATGAGAAATATAACACATGATTCCAGTCAGAGAAGCACCTTCCATATGCACACAGAATCTTTTCTAAGCAGTTAGACTCTACAGGGTCTCTACCCTTACATATCTATCATACACCATCCAAATCAGTTCATGATCTAATCCCAAAATCAAAAACCATAATCTGATCACATCACTCGAGTGAGCACTCCACCCAACTTGTCTGAGGCACAACCAATCCTGCATTGCAAGAAGAGAGAGAGAGAGAGAGAGAGAGAGAGAGAGAGAGAGAGAGAGAGAGAAAGAGAGAGAATATAGTGGAGACTGAAATAGAGTGCACAGAGACATGAGAGAATTAAAATAGAGAATCTTTAAATGCCCCATCTAAATGAAACAGGAAACCATGTATTAATGCAATGACAAAATATGGGTATACCATAACATCAAAAGAAGTATAAAAAAACATCTAGCAGAGCACTGGACCTTGTGTGTGGGGATTGATCGGTCCACCCATTCACTTCTACTATACTACGGACAAAGAGAATTTCACTTTTCTTGGAGCAACCGAGAAGATCTCTAACATATCTGACATAAGCTAAGGCCGCTTCGCCTCCCACCATGAACCCAAGCTTTGAAAGGATTCCAGATACCGGTAGGTGGTAGGGTATCAACACCAACCATACTAGTTTAGGCTCCATGCCTCTTTGACCCAACGTCGGGTATTTAGGAAAAGCAAAGATAAAATCCTGGACGTTTTAGCCATGTAGGGTGTTCAACCCCCGATCTACTAACCATGTAGATGAGCCTAACAAAAATAAGAAGACCTAGGCAACACCCTCGATCTAGAAAATCCCTAGGTCAATGACCCTTTTATCTGAGGCTAAGTGATGTAGATGATCCTAGTATTGTAATGTTGACGTGAGAAACATAACACACGATTCCAGTCATAGAAGCACCTTCCATATGCACAAAGAATCTTTTCTAAGTAGCTAGACTCTACAGGGTCTCTACCCTTACACATCTATCATACACCATCCAAAACACTTCATGATCTAATCCCAAAATCAAAAACCATAACTGATCACATCACTCGGGTGAGCACTCCACCCAACTGGGGTGAGGCACAACCAATCCTGCATAACCACTTTAGAGCATAACATAGCTCCAAAAAATTTAGCAGCATCACCATATCCAAGAAAAAAACCAAGCGCCACACCAACTTCCACCATAAAATCCCAACCCTAATCCCTGAGGGATCTCAACTCTTAACCACAAATCATATTCACACTGAACCAACTCCTATACTTGGAGTTTGACATATCCATTGCAGTCAATCAGAGTCCACACACATGGCGCTTAAGGCATGAGATTTTTATGCATAAAGGGTGAAAGCATGTTAACCTGTCACGCTTTTTGTGCTAGTTAGCAGTTTCAAGTTAGCACATCTTCGAAAAGTTGGGCGTCCGGTAAATTTTTTACAAATAATATCCAAATTTTTTGGAGGTTGTACATTTGGATTCCTTGTTTCAAGTGGTTTCTTTTGATATATCATATGTCATAGATCTTGGAGATGTAGCTCAAGTTATTGTACTAGTTAGCATATGTCAAAATTGTGCTAGTTAGCATTGTCCGGGACATGAAAAAGCATGACAGGTTAACATTCTTTCACCCTAAAATAAGTCCGACAAAAAACTAAACATGATAAAAAATCCAATTTTGACAACATCTAATCATACAAAGTTGATGCATCATATCTGCACCTCACCTCTCTAGCACATAGAGCTAGTTTTGACCTAGAAGGGTGGAAAGCAATCATACCCATGTACATGAGACATTCACATACATCCATAAGGTTCCATACATCATATGATATCATTCCATCATCATAAACACGATGCAAAACAGCTCCGACCCTTAGGTCGACCATAAACCATAACTTCACACATATGCGAAAAACAACCTTTTGCCATTTTTGAGAGCATACATAACATGCAAATGAAAGTGGGTGACCTCTTGAACCAATGCATCAAACACAACTCCATAATATATACTAGGACTCTATCACATTGCTTTGCACATCTGATACTCACACAACAAACGGTAACACAGAAAGAAAGTCACTTTGTTCATATCTGCCTATGCGGTTTGGGTTGACTAACCATATACCCTCACATGAGTTTGTGGACATTTAATACTTGAAATCAAGTCACAAAAATAAACCATAAATGTCACCAAAATAAACCATAAATCATACATAAAGAGCTCATGACATCATATAGTACTCCCCCTTGGTAGCACCCCTATATGCGTAGGTAAATCCGATTATGGAAGGATTAATAACTCACCTATGCAAGGTGATAACGGAGACCGAAATAAATTTCTTATCAAATTTAATCAAGATTTTCAATTGGCTAAGTGGGTTTGCCCGTCCACTGAATCTATATAGTGGTTCTCCAAGGAGCTTGGGGTCCAAAATTTTGACCAAGTGCAATGGGCAGCAAGCTATTTTTGGACCATATCTCTTAGATTGTGCATGATTTTCACATGATACCCAAGAGAGCTACGTAGAGGTGTTCACAACTAGAGCTTTTTGAGAGCATGTACACCTTGAAACGAGAGAGAATATAGTAAACAAGTAGAGAGAGAGTATCTTCTTCTTCTTCTCGTAAACAATAGAGAAGATCTTATGGAGATGGTGATGAAGATTCTGTACCACTCCATATAATAGGTAAGTATTGCCTTGTGGTAGTAGACGCACCAGACCGTCCTTAAAACTAAGCAGGGTAAGGGATCCTCTGTTGAGAGAGAAGGAGAGAGCACAGAAGTAGAACCCCAAAGTGTGTAGAATACGCACATGAGATGATGTATATATAGAGGGGACCTGGGTGCCATATATAGAGAAGCCATATATTGAGTAGCTTCACATATAAGCTCAACACCCCCGCTCAAATAAGGGTCCCTAACTGTGGATGAAAAAACCCTTGGGGGATCAAGGGAAAAACCCACAGCTCTATATACACCCACCGTTATATTATAAAAATCATTGAATATACAAATGTTTACGAGGAGCTACATCACTCCTTTTACAATGAATGTTTTGGAGTTACATTACTCCTATCCTATCAAATACAATAATGAATACAAAGGTTCAATAAAGAGGTGTAAAAGCTATCGATTAGCTTGTAATCAAAAGTGTCTCCGTGAATCTGTTGTGTAGCTTGTCATCAATATCGCATCACCAAACATGTCTTCATGTTGTCATCAATATGGCATCACCAAACATATCTTCATAAATCTTTTATTGTCACCAAGTTTGTCTTCATAAAATCAATTCTTTGATCAATCCTACATAGATCATAGACTCCAAAAAAAAACATGTCATGAAAATTATTAGCATCGTTAATGAAATAGTTACGTTCACAATGCCATAAGAGATGGTTCGCGACGTCACTCTTTTGACGACATATATACGCACGACAACATATGGTACATAAAGTATAAACGTAAAAGTACAAAATGTGTGATTACGTGATACAAATGATATGTGTATATACTACATAAAACAACATTTATCAATGTAGTGATCAATGAATACCATCAAAGTATTAACAAAATATCATCATTATATCAATAAAAATGAATAAATGATCATGGTATCAACGAAAAGCATCATGATATCACCGAGAATAATCATTGTATCAACGAAACAACATCATGGCATCACCGAGAATAACCATGGTATCAACGAAACATCATCATGGCATCACCGAGAATAACCATGGTATCAATGAAACAACATCATGGTATCACCGAGAATAACCATGGTATCAACAAAACATCATCATGGTATCAACAAAAATCACCATGGAATCAACGAAATATCATCATGGAATCATCGAGAATAACCATGGTATCAACGAAATATCATCATGGCACCACCGAGAATAACCATGGTATCAATGACATATCATCATGGTATCAACGAAAATCACCATGACCAAAGTATTAACAAAACATCATCATGGTACCATCAAAATCACTATGGTATCAATGAGAAATTATCAATAAAACGACGTAAACTATATCTCTAAAAGAATAATTATACGAGAATCAATGAACGAGTATATCATATAACAAAAGATCATGTACCAACAGTAGCTCAATAGAATTTGGACGATCATCAACTGCTCGACTGAATCGGAACGATGTGTAACTGGCTTCTGCAGCAAAGTTACGTCAGTAACAAATATATGATTGATGAAGAAAAATATAATTGAGAAGTTTTCAATTATGAGAAAATCAAAAGCAAAAAGTAAAATTTTGATTTTCAAACATATTCGCAGTCCGAGACGATAACCCAAAATCGGTGCAGAATTTAGAGAAACTTTCTTCTGCAAAGTTATAGACCACATCGATTCCAATCCCCATCGCGGGTAGTTTCTTCTGCAAAGTTGTAGACCACATCGATTCCGGTCTCTCACGCGGGTAGTTTCTGCAAAATCGTTTTCAATAAGCAGAAAAATAAAAAACAAAAAACTGAAATTGCTTTTTAGGTATGTACGCAGTCCGCGAACGATAACTCAAAATCGGTGCAGAATTTGAAAACACTTTCTTCTGCAAAGTTGTAGACCACATCGATTCCGGTCTCTCTCGCGAATAGTTTCTGCAAAATCGTTTTCAATAAGTAGAAAAATCAAAAACAAAAAGCAAAAATTACTTTTCAGGTATGTATGCAGTCCGCGAACAATAACTCAAAATTGGTGCAGAATTTGAAATCCTTTTTATCTGCAAAAATGTAGACCACATCGATTCCGGTCTCTCACGTGGGTAGTTTCTGCAAAATTGTTTTCAATTAGCGGAAAAATCAAAAACAAAAAGCAAAAGTTGCTTTTCAGGTATGTACGCAATCCGCGAACAATAACTCAAAATCGGTGCAGAATTGGAAAACACTTTCTTCTGTAAAGTTGTAGACCACATCGATTCCGATCTCTCCCGCTGGTAGTTTCTTCAAAATCGTTTCTAATTAGCAAAAAAATCAAAAACAAAAAGCGGAAATTGCTTTTCAGGTATGTACGCAGTCTGCGAAGGATAACTCAAAATCGGTGCAGAATTTGAAAAACCTTCCTTTTGCAAAGTTGTAGACCACATTGATTCTAGTCTCTTACGCGAGTAGTTTCTGCAAAATCGTTTTCAATTAGCAGAAAAATCAAAAACAAAACGCGGAAGCTGTTTTTCAGGTATGTACTCAGTCCGCGAACGATAACTCAAAATCGGTGCAGAATTTGAAGTAACTTCCTTCTGCAAAGTTGTAGACCACATCGATTCCGGTCTGTTACGCGAGTTGTTTTGCAAAATCGATTTTGATTAGGAGAAAAATTGAAAACAAAAACGTACTGCTCTGATACCATGTTGAGAGAGAAGGAGAGAGCATAGAAGTAGAACCCCAAAGTGTGTAGAATACACACATGAGATGATGTATATATAGAGGGGACCTGGGTGCCATATATAGAGAAGCCATATATTGAGTAGCTTCACATATAAGCTCAACATCCTCTACCGCTAAGGCATCGTCCTTTTAGTGCAAAAGAAAGATGGTACATACCGTATGTGTGTGGACTATCGAGCACTAAACCATATCACTATCAAAAACAGATTTCCCGTACCTCGGGTAGAAGATCTGTTTGATAAGCTACAAGGCTCTACCTACTTCAGTAGGATTGACCTTAAGAGTGGCTATCATCAAATAAGGATAGTGGATGAAGATATCTTAACACTGGAGTGTTCTTTGATGATATCATCATCTACTCCAAGTCTTTGGAGGAACATAAGCAACATCTCCAAGTGATTTTTCAAGCATTGAGGGAGAACAAGCTTTTTCTCAACCAAAAGAAAAGCGAATTCTTCCTTCAAGAGATTCAATACCTAGGTCATATTATCTCTAAAGACGGTATTCGAATGGATCCATCAAAGTTAGAGGTAATAAAAGCATGGCCTAACCCAAGAAATCTACATGAGATAAGAAGCTTTGTTGGTATGTACGCATACTATAGACGCTTCATAACAAAATTCTCTCAAGTAGCAGGACCACTACACGACTTAACTAAGAAGAACGATAAGTTTGTATGGACTGCTAAGGAGAAAAATGCTTTTGAAAATATCAAGGAGAAGCTTACTTCCCAACCAGTCCTCGTGCTTCCGGATCTCTCAAAGCGATTTGAGGTCCAATGTGATGCTTGTGGTGATTGCCTTGGAGCATTTTGGCTTCAAGAAGGGAATGCCATAGCATATGAGAGCCGAAGGCTCAATATTGATGAACGAGTCTTGGGAATTTATGAGAAAGAGCTTTTAGCTATTCTACATGCCCTAGACACATGGAAGCACTACCTATTGGGGACTCCATTTATCCTATGAACCGATCACCAAAGTCTCAAGTATTTCATGATGCAAACCAAGCTTTCTTACAAATAAATGAGGTGGGCAAATTTTCTTTCCCAATTTAATTTCCATATTGCTCACATAGCTGGTAAGCACAATCAAGTGGCCAATGCACTTTCACGAAGACCCAAAGTTAATGCGGTGTCTATAGCTACTCACAATGATCTATCCTCTGTGATAGATGAGTATGCTACTGACCCTGACTTTAGAGACATAATGTCAGGCCTTGCTTTGGGGAAGAAAGAAGAACCATTCACCTTGCAGGATGGTTATCTTCTCCACGGCAATAGGCTATGTGTTACCCATTCCCTTCGTGAGAAATTTATGTATGAATCCCATGCTCCTCCATATGCGGGGCATAGAGGTATTCAACCTACTCTCCGAGGAGTAGAGACGTACTTCTATTGGCCTACCATGAAAGTGGACATACAAGAGTATGTTTCAAAATGTGTAGTATGCCAAAAGACCAAGTATGATAGAGGGAAGCAACCTGGATTACTCCATCCATTGCCTATTCCAAATTCACCATGGGAGAGTATATCCATGGATTTCATCTTTGGATTTCCTAAGTCTATCCATGGGAATACAAGAATATGGACAATAGTTGACAAGTTTAGCAAGAAAGCACATTTTATTCCTGTCAAAAAGACTATTAAGGCACATCAAATGGCAACTCTCTTCATATCTCAGATTTTCAAGCACCATGGATTACCCACATCCATCGTGTCAAATAGAGATCCTAGAATGACCAGTAATTTTTGGAAAGGTCTCTTTGAAAATCTAGGAACAAGATTGAATTTCTCTTCGGCCTATCACCCACAAATGGATGACAAAAGTGAGATAGCCAATCTTACGATACTCAATCTTCTCAAGACTTATGTTAACGAAGTAGATCAACGCTCACAATGGGAAAAGTACTTACCTCTTGTAGAGTATGCCTACAATAATACTATACATACTTCTACGGGAAAAGCACCTTTTGAGATCATTGAGAGAAGACCTAAAAGTCCCTTGCTACTCAAAGTACATGGGAAGATCTTCGCCGCCGATGAGTATAGCCGTGACCTACAAGAATCTTTTCAAAATATTAGGGAGGCTATATCCACCTCTCAACAAAGGCAAAAAGCTGTTGCTGATAAGCACAGAAGATCCTTAATGTTCAAAGAAAATGATTGGGTCTTACTCAAGTTTCCTAAGGCTCGATTAAGGCAAACGACGGGCAAAAATCCTACGGGCCATCAAAAGTATTATGCTAAACTAGCAAAAAGATACTATGGTCCTTTCCAAGTCTTGAAGCCCATCAATGAGACGGCTTATCAACTCAAGTTTCCCAACCATTGGCTCATACACAATGCCTTTCATGTAAGCCTACTTAAGCCCTATAAAGGAGAGCCACCAACCGAACCAATTATTGAAGACCCTCCCGAAGTTGAAGACCAAGAAGAGGTGCTACAACCTGAAGCTCTCCTTTGGCATGAAGACAAGGTACTACAACATGGTAAGATTATCCGACGGTATCTTATTAAGTTCAAAAATTATCCTTTTCAAGATGCTAGATGGATGCAAGGAATATAGCTTAAGGATAGTATGAACCTTGTCAATGCTTACAATGCTACATTAGAGTAAGCAAATGTACAAATTTCTTTTAAATGACTCATGATTTTGTCTTATAAGACTAGTCCTCTTTTTAATTGTGCACAAATTTAACTAGTATGCATGCTTAGAATCATGTTTGTGATGACGACGTCTCTCAAACACCAAGCAGAATTTGTCACTCTACCTTGGGTGAAGGAAATGGAGTAAAGAGCATACATGCTTGCGGCAGCTATGTCTCCCAGCACCAAATGGATTAGTCATCCATCTTGGAAATATGTCGTAGGGTAAAAAGGGATCCTCTACCCGCTAAGTAAAATTGACTAATGACTAAGGATTTATCTCTTCTACCTCATAGTCGAGGACGACTATGATTTCAAGAGAGAGGTAATGTCATAAAATCTAATATCTAATATCTAGCCAACCCAAATGATTTTCTCATATTTAATTGATCACTTAATGTGGGAGAATAAACGGGAACAAGGGTTAAGATATAGACATGTGCTTATAGATCTATCTCAAGATGGGGAAAATGTTAAAGGGGCCCAAATGAGAGATGGTCTATCAAAGAGCAAGCCTAACCAATGGAGCATAAGACCTTAGGTCTAGCTTCATTGAAGACCTCCAATAATGTGTGTAAAAGTCCTTTGACCTTAGGTAAGCTAGGGTTGACCTTGAGGCGCAGGAACCCGACCTAGATCGAGGTGCTTGTCGTGCTTGTCATGCTTGATGATTGAGGTGCTTAATTATTGATATGATTGAGGTGCTTGACATGCTTGAGATGTTAGGGTTGCACTTAAGGTGAGAAGCTAGCCCAAGCTTAAAGTGCTTAACGGCCAAGCTTGTGGTGGGAACTGGGCCTATGTATGAGGGGCTTGAGGTGTCAAAAAGTCAAATATTCAATCCCTACAAGGAGGGGGTGATCCCTACATGAGGGGGGATGAGAGAGAACACCCACACACTCACACAAGGCATGCATGGTACAAATAAAGCAAAAGGGACACTTGTCAAGTTCCTCCTCATGTTGCCCTCAGGGTGTGTCTGAAGCCTATTGGTTGGCCACCCTAGGGGTCCAATAATAATTTAGGAGATTTAATTAAATAATTTAGCATTTATCTAGCCCTCTCTCTCAAAGGGGAAAGGGGGACACTTGTCCCAAGTCTACCCTTGCTACTTGTAATGCCTCCTGCTTGTGATTGGCTACGCCTAGAGGGGTCCAATGAGCTTCAAGCATGGGCTACAAGGGGGGGTCGACCCAAGCAAGCTAGGGGGTTGCTTAGGGGGTACACTCACCCACACACACTCACAAACACTCTCATTGTGTGCTATGCAAAGTGCAAGATCTCTCTCTCCTTCTCCAAGCAAGTAGAGGTTGAGAGCCTACACCAACAGGAGTGCAAATCCAACCAAGAGCCATGCTTCAGTTCTTAAGCTTTCCATCTCCTTATTCTTCATTACTATGCTATTATGTATGATAGCAACAAGAGTTATGATAAGTGAGGAACTAATTTTTTATCCTACGAAATGTTTCTTCTTCCTCTTCCCTACTCTCATTCCCTGCTAGCTCTCTCCACCTTTGAAGGTGTTTGAGGTCTTGGGACTGAGGCTTGGGATAGATAAATCTTTCTTCAAGTTTATGTTATGTTTGTGATGCATCAAGCTTTCCATCTTCATTGCATCACCTAGGTCACAAGGAACACAAGGATTGTATTGTAACAAGTCTCTCTTAATGGGAGAAATCATAATACCAATGCCTATTGGAGGGGGGACCGGCTCCACATAAATCCGGTCCTCAACTGTTGTCATGTTCTCTAAATTCTCTCTCTTGCAAAAGTATTGTTCATGCCAATTTAACTAATTGCTATGATTATGTTGCTATCTTCAACTATGTTCACCCGCTATGCTCACAAAGTCATTTCTCAAAAGTACTCTCATTAATTTTCGCTACTCTCATGTTAAATAGGCCAATTCCATTACACTCATAACTGAACCAAATGTTCGTCTGACCTACTGGAACATGCAAACGAGATTTCTTTTTACTTTAGAGCCTTACAATACTGCCAATCAAGCATCTTAAGTCAAAATTTGGCCAATCGATCATTAGAATTTGTTTTTCTTATTTTTAAAAGAGACACGAAATTTGGGGATCTTACATCTACACACATGGCTCTTAAGACATGAGATTTTCATGCATAAATAAGTGAAACCACCAACTAAAGATGATATAGAAATCCAATTTTGACAGCATCTAGCCATGCAAAGTTGATGCATCATATTTGCACTTCACCTCTCTAGCACATAGAGCTAGTTTTGACCTAGAAAGGTGAAAAGCAATCATGCACGTGCACATGAGGCATCCACGTACGTCTATTCATAAGGTTCCATACATCATATGATATCATTCCATCACCATAAACATGATGCAAAATAGTTGCGACCCTTAGGTTGGCTGTAAACCATAACTTCACACATATGTGAATAACAACTATTTGCCTTTTTGAGGAGCATACATAACATGAGCATGAAAGTGTTTGATATCAAACCAATGCATCAGCCTCAGCTCCATAATATAAACTAACACTCTATCACATCAGTTTTCTCATTAGACACTCGCACAACAAACGGTAACACAAAAATAAAGCCACTTTATTCATATCTTCCTTTGCGGTTTGGGTTGACTAAACATACACCTCACATGAGTTTATGGACATCTAATACTTGAAATAAAATCACCAAAATAAACCATAAATCATGCATAAATGGTTCGATTAACTCACGACGTCATATGGTACTCCCTCTCGGCAGCACCCCTACACGCGTAGGTAAACCCAGTTATGGAGGGATTAATAACTCGCATAAAAAAGGTGATAACTGAGACCTAAATACATTCATTATCAAGTGTAATCAAGATTTTCAATTGGCTAAGTGGGTTTGCCCATCCAGTGAATCTATATAGTGGTTCTCCAAGGAGCCTAGGGTCCAAAATATTGACCATGCAGTGTATAGCAAGCTTTTTTTTACCATATCTCTTAGCTTGTGCATGATTTTCACATGACACCCAAGAGTAAAATGTTCTAAATGATGTGTTTTATCTTGGTTTAAAGGGTTTGGCCTGATTCATAACGGTTTGTGAGTTATGACCAAAACAATGTTCTTACTGCTTCTATGACGTGAAACGAAAAGCGCTTTTTATGCACGCACGTGATCATAAACACATCGGGTGAAAAAATTAGTGTGTTAAACATGATAAATTAATAATGGGGCACTTTTATATGCACTCAAAAAATCCATACATACACTCGTACATGAAAAAACAATCACCGAGAGGGTGTCTACTAAAAAAAATGACATAGAGAAAGAGATGTTGATGGCTATGGAGTTTAGGGCTTCTCACCGTGCTTTAGAATTGATAGGGTTTGTTGCAAGGCTTCTTGATTTTCCTCAAGAGAGCGATGATGAGAGCTACATAGAGATGTTCACCACAAGAGCTTTCAGAGAGCACATACATCATGAAACGAGAGAGGAGATAGTAAGCAAGTAGAGAGAGAGTATCCTTCTTCTTCTTTATCTTATCGTAAACGAGAGAGAAGAGCTAATGGAGATGGTGATGAAGATCTTGGACCACTCCGTATAATAGGTACATATTGCCTTGTGGTAATATAGGCAACAGACTGCCTTGAAAGCTAAGCACTCCCTGCCAATTATTAGGCATTGCAGCAAGCCAGAGTGATGCCCAAGGCAAGCTACTAGCACCCCCTCTCAGCCACAATTAGCTCCAAACTTTTGGGAAAAGACTTGACTTTTTTCAAAAAACATGGCACAGCTTTTGGCAATCAACTCTCCCACTTACCTTTCAATTTTTACAGTAAAAATTGACTAACAGGCTAGTATCCCTACAACTAATGAAACTGTAACTAGACTATACCGCATCGTGATGTCCCGACATACTTATGACTTTCCCGCACTATCCCGTCGTATTTACGATATTGCTTTTTATAAAATAATTCCTGTAAAAATCTCATTTAATCCCCTTTTTTCTCCGAGTAGTCATTTTTAAATTCGACGGAGACTAAAAGTAAAAATTTTATGTTTGGGTCATCCTACAAGCACATTGCTTTTCAAAAACGCGGAAAAGCACAAAAAGCTAAAAAAAACATAAAAAGAAAAAAAAAAAAAATTGAACCACGGGTTCCCCTTGTCCACTGGAATAAGAAAGCGGAGTCGCTTTTCTTCACTAAAAAGCACTAATTATCATGAAAAGCTAAAAATAGCGTGAAAAGCACTCAAAAAGTAATTTTTTTCAAAATTGAACCACAGCTTCGTTGGAACATGCAGGTTAAGGATCTGACCTTGCTTTTGCAAAAAAACACCTAAAAGCATAAAAAGCATGAAAAAGCTAAAAATAATGGATTTTCTCAAAATTGAACCAAAATTACGGCTAACCTACTGGAACATGTTGTGTAGTGGCCGCATAATGAGTTTCTTGGAATCCCACTAGGGCATCACGTCACGGGCTGACTGAACCATTCCAACGCCTTTCTATAACAACTCGCCTTCTCTATCATTCCAACAATATTGCAGCTTCATCGACATTCTTTGTGTTAATGATAGGTTGATGATCCACGTCAATCAGAGTCAACATCAGCCACGGGATCATCCAATGGATACGAAAGCAAAAAGGGTACCTGATCTTCATCCACACGGCGCTTTGACCTCAATGTCTGATCATGAACTTGCAATGCAACCTCTTTCTCTCTCTCTCTCTCTCTCTCTCTCTCTCTCTCTCTCTCTCTCTCTCTCTCTCTCTCACACACACACACACACACACACACACACACACACACACACACACACGCACACCCATACCATGATTATTATGTAAGCTGACACAGCTCCTCCCGCACTCCACACGCAGATCTAGCACCTTCTCCACAATGTCATAACAACTCTAACTACTCTAATTCTCTTAGCTACTTCTACCAGCTTCAGCTTTATGTCTTCGCCTTCCCAATAAAATCCATATTATCTCTTTAGATATACTCGCCACTGATCTTCTTTCTTTCTACATTCCTTAACATTAGATATACCTATTTCCTTAGAGTTTAAGTTTAAGGTGCATTCCGATACATCTCTTAAAAATCTACCCAATAGATTCTCATCGTGTGGCACTTCAGTCTTTACGCCTATTCAACCTATCTCAAGTTAGTTACTAAGAGTTACGGTATGGTATCATGTGAGTGTACAATAGGGAAGTTTTGCAAGGAAAAAAAGATAGATTTTACAAAGCGGAGTCTTGTATATAGGGGTGAATAAGACAATTTTAGTGCACGTAGATGACATCTCCCTAACTAGTACTACTAGTGAAACCCCAGGAAACTTGTTTGTGTACACGGAGAGGAGATTACACGCAAATATTTTGAAAAGACATACAAAAGCTCACGGTCAATCTAGAAGCTAACAAAAGCCATTTTATATATAACACTTTCACAATCACTCTAAGACATTAAGTCTATTGTGTAGTGTGGATACTTACAGAATGACAAAGGAGTATACATATGCACCTACCTCAAAAAACTTCAAAAACTCCTGAACTATGTAGTAATTCATAAATAAATTATAAAACGTCATTGATACCTACAAAATTACCCTTCCAAGTGGCACAATAAGTTGTAATTCGTCTAGTATGGGGATCTCTATTGTTTGAGGTTAGAACCATTTTTGCTTCATTGTCCTTAATAAAGATCAATTGTGATACTGACACTAATAGGTACTCCGAAAGTTTTCCAAAAAAGCTCTGGTCATCTAGCATCACTATCTTTCAAAAGGGCTATTGGTGAGGAGGGACGACTCGTTCAGTAGGCACCAAGCATCTCATGCCATTAGCAAAGTGAGAGGACCACGATGCACCCGAGGCGAATGGAACCAATCATGACTACTGTGTCACGCACATTGGCATGGTTGATTTTGGACTAGTTGACTAGGAAATTTTCTTTAGCCATCATCACACCATCACAGAAAGATACTTATCCACTCCATCCATACTGATATTTCAAGCTCAAGGACTAGTCTTCTGAGTATGCTTGCAACGCACTGCAAGCATTGCATGCTCATTTCCTTACTCAAAAATTGAACGTTTCACAACATACATCCAAAGGGATCTTAAACAAGAAGGAATCATCCATCCGTGAAGCTGTAGGAGCATGCTATGTGATGTGCATGATACAAGATAGGATTATGTTGTCAAGCCAACAATCTGCATCTACAAGTGTGACAAAGCTACTACTTGTAACACTTGTCACAATTTAATCAACTCCTTTGACTAGATAAGAGGAACTGTTGGCACATGTGGTACGATTTTCTTTGAGAATTAACGATCGTAGTATGAGATATTCTGTTTATATGTAACATGCTTTTTAGCACAATAGTGATAGCCGTTTGTTGGCTCTTTGTAATTACCACAGTGAGTTACCTCACCCTACCAAAATCACCCAAACACTGTGGCTATCCCTACCATTTCACTGTACATAGGCGTGCGTGAGTCACGGGACTTTTCCCATATCTTCTTAAAAAACCCTCAATTAGCTAGTCATTGGGCTAGTTGAGCCAAAAAAAAAATAAAAAATATAAGTATATTATGGCCCATGCGTATGTAAATATTTCTTTATATATAGGGCCTAAATAAAAGATTTTTTCATAATTATTTTGATTTTTTTTTAAATATTTCTACCTAGGTGTGTGTTATTTATGCTATGTACATTGCCTCACCATTACCACAATTTTTTCTTACCATTTTTCATACTCTTTATTCCATATAGAAATATTTTCATGAAAGCTTCTCTTATATTTGGTGTAACTCCACCCCAACAAAATCCAAAAAAACTAGTTTTATTTATGTGTATATTTTTTCACTATTTTGATTTTTCCCTTCCTACATCTATTTTGTTTTTTTCTAAAAAATTAGAACACCAAAAATATTTATCTTTTTATGGTAGCCTCATAATGAGAGAGATTTCTTTTGACCCCTTTATATTTTTTCCACTTATATTATTTATATTTGACGTGTACATATTTTTTAGACCCCTCAATATTTGATTTTCTTAGTTGTACTATTCACTTATATCCTAATCTCAACAATATCTTCAATTATAGACCTACCAAATAAGGTCAAGGGTAGGTGGCATGCATACATGCACTATGGAGGGCTCACTCTTGGAGGTATTCAAAAGAATCATCCAAAGAAGGACCCCACAAGGACCTTTGCAGTGGAAAAAAATGGTCGGTTTTGCTGAATTTTTAAAGTTCACTTGCTCTCCGAATTTGAAAAGGTGATACAAACAAAAGTTGTAGCTCGTGGGCTGAACTTTTGCCTCAAATGTTTTCATATGTTTTTGAGCTACGAGCTGTGAGCTATGATTTTTTTAGTGGACCTCAGTTTTCCCATGCTATGCAGCCACACTCTCTCTTCCACTTTATCATTTTCCTCTTTCACACACACTTCTCCACTCATCATCCCCATCTCTCTCACCACTCCTCTCTACACACTACTCACCTTCTCCTCAACCTTGAAGAATAAGAGAAACCATGGTGAACTCATACCTCCCACACACAATTCCATTCCAAAATTGACCACCTAGTCTCATTTTTCCTCCTCCAAATTACCCATATCTATCAAAAAAACCACAAAATTCAGCCTCTTCTCTTAAAAGATAGCATCATGGTGGTTGATTACTCAGCTTCAATTACCTTGTCTCTCAAGGAAGGTCAAGAGTGGAGAAAAAATGTACCGTCAAAGCTAGTGGACCGTCAACAAGCGTCAAAATCGGCCCTACTCAAGACACTTGGAGCATCAACCTTGTAAGAAATCCACCTTTTCTTACCTCTTAAGAGTTTTTCTTCCTTATTTGTATCCTACATGGATACTCCCATTGTAAATATCCAATTCCATTTGTAAATTAATACTAACTCTACTAACACTAACCCACTATGAAAAGTCCTATCACCTCCATTTCTCTCCTCTCTCTTTCCCCACCAACTTCTTGATAATTCCAAGCAAAAGAAATTAGATAAATTGCTGAAAATCTAACCCAACCATGGTTAGAGGAGTAGCCCTAGCCTTCAAAATTGCTATAAAAGGAGGGTGTAGCTAGCACAAAAGGGGGGAGCCATAAGCAAGAGCACTATGCTATAGCTTGAGAAGCCAAGCTCAACCTCTCTAGAAGGAGCTCTTGAGTGGAAGCTCATTGTCTTATGCGTGTGCATGTGTTGTAATAGGGGATTAGCAAGGGAACTCTATGCCATTGTAAGAGAGAGAGTGATCATTCAATTGAGAGTAGGAAATCTATCATTTCTCCTACTAGTGTAAGCCCAACATTTGCTGAATCAAGGAGGGTGGATTTGGACTAAGCTTGGATACTTTGTCTCCCTTCCAACGTGAAGTAATGGACAACAATGATGCGTAAGTGTCTTGGTGTTTTTTGTTAAGTTCTTGATAGCTTGTCTCTGGTGTTGTCATCAATCTAGCCATAAATCCCACATACTGTAAGAGGGCGACAGGGTGGAGAGGACTCCCCTGGCCTTAAGACAGTGATTGGGGTGGCTTTTCTTGTGATGTGTTGTGGTGAAATTTACACAAGCTATGTTGAACAAATACTAATCTCACTTTGATTTGTCATGACAGATTTGTAAGAAGGTATTAATGCAACAAGCACCCCCTTCCCCTTTCTCTCTCTTTCTTAAATATATAGTTGTGTTTGCTTGATCATTGCCGATACGTTTCAAAGCAGCCCGAGCACTATCTCTCTCTCTCTCTCTCTCTCTCTCTCTCTCTCTCTCTCTCTCGCTCTCTCTCTCTCTCTCTCTCGTGTTTTAGTGTGTGAGAGTGTTCCATTGGTGTTAGGGTTAGTGTAAATTCCTTGCTTGTTTGTGGGTTTCTCTAACGATTCTCCTCTTTTGCGTCCTAGTTCGCTCTTAAACTAGGTGGTGCCCCTTGTGTAGTTGGGATTTGGCTGTGGGTTTGTTGTTTTGGTTTGTGTTGTGTTGTGCCCCAGCCCCATTGAGCAGCACGGGAGCCTTGAAGGGTGTCTAGAGGTTGCTCTTCTTGTTGCCCGCCCCGGACCGCCTCAAATTGGTGCCCCCACGGAGGACGGCTTGTGTATTTTTGTGTAGAATCAACCTTTAGCATAGTCAAGTATTTTGCATGAATCACGAAGATTTGTATGATCCCTTCATTCCCATTGCAAGGCAAAAGGTACACATAATTTTTAGTACTAAGTTGCAATTTCAACGTGTCATTCGTAGAATTTTAGGTCCTCTTAGGTTGGCCGAGCTTAACGCTTCAGTAAATCCTTTTATTTTGCCTCTCATTAGGTACGACCTTAGTTTGGACGTCTATATTTTTGTTTTGTTTTAAGAATTAGGACATGCATAGGCCATGGATAATGGCCCAGGAATAGAGGTTTTTCCCTTTCATTTTACTCCACACATTAGAATAAACGTCGCAATTATTAGAAAGATGCATTTTCAACAACGAATGGTGTTCATGTTTGGTGCCCAAAGAGCAGGAGAAATTCTTGCATCACCAAACCCTGTCATTCTATCTCTCATCAACTACCACACTTCTTTTGATGTACACGTGTTCATTTTATTTTAAAATGAAGTGCAGCCCGGCAAAATAGTGTGTATGTTTGTTTTTTCTTTGTCCAAGTTGTTACAAGAAACAAAAAAACGATCATTTGTTCTAACTGGGAATGTGTGTGCAGTGAAAGTTCAATCCTTAGAGATCTAGCTCTATTACCAATTGAGTTGCAGGAGCAAGTAGTAAGGCGTCTCCCTCATAACAAGAGGGTGGTGAAGTTAAGACGGAAGGTCCTACGCGTGGATTCCATTTTCCTCTTGTTGTTGGGCACTAAGGAAGACCGCGCATTCATCCAACTAGTGTGTGCCCTAAGATTGGTAAATAGAGTGAAATTTGGCGTTTGGCGAGTGCATTTCACCATTGAGGAAGACTCTTCAGGAAACTTGCGGCCAGAGTTCATGCTTCATAGACTCACATTTGGTGAATTTTTCCCTCATTTGCGTCTTATTAATAGTCTTCCTTTCGCTTTCAACAAAGGAGATAGGGAGCTATTCAGAGCTTGTCTTAATAAAGAGAGCATAGAGAAGATTGCAAATTTGTATAAATTCTCATCCTTCTCTACTTTCTATGACACTTTGTTCATAGAGACATTGTAAATCTCTTTATGCTTTTGAATGATTTAACCATAATCCTAAGGAGTTTTTGTCCAGGAATTTTGTAGCACAAGTGGAGTCTTTAAATCTTGCAAACTTGATTGGACTTGATGAGGATGTTCTTTATGAAATTGTGAGAAGGTTGCCTCACTCCGACTGTGTGGAACTCGAAGGAAAGGAGCTCCTAGTCAATTGCTACTTTCTCACGGCCTTCGACGAGCATGAAGATCTAGTTTTTATACAAACCGCTTGTGCATTGGGAATTGTAGAGCAAGTGCAATTTATCACTTGGGACGTGGTTGCTCTTTTGGATCCAGAAAATGAAGTTCTAGAGATTTCTGTTTATCGCCTTAGCTTTGAAGAATTTCAACCCTTCTTAGAGCTCATCAATAGTCTACCCTTTTGTTTTGATCAAACAAATCGAGACCTTATTGAAGCTTGGATAGCTGAAGAAGAAAACCTAGAGTGGTATTTTCTCACTTCTTCATTTGCAGGCGAGTGGTTCTAAATCTCTATTGTATCCCTTATTGTAACTCGTGTTGTAATCTTTCATAATAATGGAGAGCCAACGCCAAATGTCTGGATATCCTCTTTTCTTTGGAGAGCCTGGAGAGGATTCAGAATTATTTTTAGCAAATTTCAAGATGTCTTGCCGTATCAAGAGGATAGTAACCGATCAAGAACGTGTAGAAATGTTTGAGGTGGTCCTTAGGAAAGATGCTAGTACTTGGTTTGACTCTTTGGCTGAGGAAGTTAAGGGGAATTACACAGAAGTTTTGAATCGTTTTAAGAGATACTTCTTTGATCCCCAAAACACTCAAAAACTATGGCAAGACATTGTTTCTCATAAGCAAAAAGACTTAGATGACTACTACTTGTACAAGCAAGAGTTTCTACGTCTTTGGGCTCTATGGATACGAAATGTTGCTAACCCTGGTGATGGTGCAGAATTTTTAAAGAAGGAGAGGTTCATAGCCAGACTCTTTCCTGACCTTAAGGTAAAAGTTGAGGCGGAAGCACCTGCTACTTTTGATGCAGCTGAAACTAGGGCTGCTGAGAAGTATAGGAAACTCAAGTGCTTAAGGGGAGAGGTTCCAATAGAAGTTCTTAGACCCAAAGGTAAGTCACAAGCATCAACATCGAGGGAGCTTCCTGAGGTAACGGCGGAAGTAATTGAGAAGTTAAACGAATCTTTAAGCAGCATGTCAATTCACCTTGCACAAGCTGTAGGTCCAAAGGGACAAGCAAAGAAGTCTGAAGAGCGAGATCCACGACCTAGGAGAGTCTTGCAATGTTGCAATTGCGGAGAGTCTGGACATGGGATGTATAATTGTCCTTGGCCCCGTGGGGACCCAGGGAGACCTAACTTGAATTACCCAGTGATGAATGCAGGTGAAGGAACTGGTCAACAACCAAGGCTTCTACAAAGGCCAAATGGACCAAGACCACCTCCACAAGGGGTAGAAGGAGTTCCACCTTTGCCAGATCCAAATGTGCATGTGGTAGAGGTGAAAAATTCAAATGAGTTTGACATGGAAGCCAATGGCATTAAGCGTGGCCGAGGAAAAGGTAAAGAGAAAGAGGGTGTCCCATCACAGAGTGACCATGGACAAGGCAAGAATGCAAAGGAGACCAAGGAAGCTAAGAGGACTCGACGTCGTATCAATCTCCAAGACTTCCCTCTTGTACATGGTATGGCTCCATATAACCTGTTGGAAGACATGCGAGGTAAGGGTCCTGATATCTCATGGCCTTAGTTTCTTGCATTATGACCACAAGTTAGGAGGGATTTAACAAAGGCAATTAGCAATAGGAGAAAGGTAAAAGAGAGTTTTCCTGTTGTAAAAATTGCACATGCTGAAATGAATGAGGACATTACACCGGTGCTAGACTGTTACATCAAAGGAAGATTGGTTAGGAAAGGTCTAGTGGATGGGGGTGCACAAATTTGCATCATGATAGAAGGGCTCATGTAAAGACTAGGCATGCACATCCATGAGACACCTGAAATCAAAGTGAAAATGGCAAACAATAGCAAGGCTAGGTGCGTAGGCATTTGTAAAAATGTTTTTGTGGAGGCCTTTGGCATTAAGAAGGCAGTGGATTTTTATGTTATGTCGACCAAGGGAAGTGGTTATCCATTTATCCTAGGAAGACCATGGCTAATGAAAATGCGAGCTTTGCAGGATTGGGAGAGTGGGAAATTAATTTGCAGGAATGACAATCATAAGAAGGTTGTCTTTGACATGAAGGAGAAACGCCAAGAGGAGCTCCATGAAGAATCATCTCAAAGTGAGACGGAAGAAGGTTGGACCGATAGCACTTCAGAAGAAGAAAGTAGCAGCAGCATTACTGAAGAGGAGTCTTCCATCGAAGTCATGGGGGTAAGGTTTAAGCCAAGAAACCAAGAGACCTCTTGTCAAGGTTTGGAAGAGGTAGGTTCCCAAGAGAACCAAAAGGTGGAAGATGAAGGAATGTTAGAAGGTATGTTATCAACAACACTTACAAAGGATGAAAGAGAGGAGTTCAAATGTGTGCTAAGGAAGTTTCCTAGGCTTTTTGCTAAAGACTACACCGATGTGCGTGGAGTAGATGCTGTTCAACACAAAATTGAGTTGAAGCCAGAGACCACACCTAAGGCTCAGAATCTACGAAGGCTAGGAGTCATCAAGGAGCAGGCTTTACTCAAGGAGGTAAGAAAGCTTCTAGCAGCAGGGTTCATTTATCCAGTGGAGAATTCAGAGTGGGTCTCTCCTGTTGTTGTCACTCCTAAGAAGAACGGCAAGTGGAGGGTGTGTGTGGATTACCGTCCCCTCAATGAGGCAACAAAGAGAGATCACTTTCCCCTCCCATTCCAGGATGAGATACTAAATGAGGTAGCTGGTCATGAGAAGTACACTGTGTGCGATGGTTACTCAGGTTACTTTCAAATAGGGATTGCACTGGAGGATCAATTGAAAACAACCTTTATCACTCCTTGGGGTTGTTATGCTTTTAGAGTCATGCCATTTGGTATGACAAATGCTCCTGCAACATTCCAACATTTCATGAATATGGTGTTTCAAGCATTCTTTGGAAAGTCAATTAGGGTGTTCATTGATGATTTCTGTATTTATAGCTCAAAATCATTGCATCTACAAAGGGTAGAAGAAGGTTTAAAGAAGCTCTACGACATGGGAGGTCAACTCAACCCCGACAAGTGCCATATAGGTGAGGATGAAGTAATCTTGCTTGATCATAAAGTTTCTTACAAAGGCATTGAAGTGGATCCTTCGAAGGCAAAGGCTCTTATTGAGCTACCATCACCCAAGAGTCTTAAGGAGGTCATCTCATTCATTCAAAAGGTGAAGTATATGTCACGCTTCATTCACTTAGCCTCGGAGTTACTTCACCCTTTGCAAAAGTTGACACAACAAGTAGAATTTGCATGGTCTGATGAGCTTGAAGAGTACTTTTGTAACATTAAAGTCATTTTGTCAGAGCTATCAACACTCATGCCTCCTTGTTGGGAGTACACATTCTTTGTTAGCTCTAGTGCTGGGAAAGAAACAATTGGTGCTGTGTTGCTACAACAAGATCCCCACAGTACAAGGATGCGACCCATCTACTTTGCTAGTAGGGTCATGAATGCTTTGGAGAGAGACTACACAGAAGCAGAACTCATGATGCTTTCTCTCATGTTTGCGGTGAGAAAGTTTAGATCCTACCTACTACCAAAACCTTTTGTAATTCTCACTGCAGAAAATTTGTTCCCTTGGGTGTCATCTCAAATGAATCTTAGTACTAGTATCTCAAAGTGGATTATGGAGTTGCAAGAATTTCAATACTCTTTCAAGGTAGAAGATAGTGTGCGTGCACAATTGGCAGGGATTCTCACTTATAGGGTGCACGAAAAGGAGATTAAGGTGCCTGAAGTAAAGACCCTACCATTGCCACCACCAAAAAGTATTCCTAATGCTTTTACCTTGTTCTTTGATGGAGCTTTTCGTAGAGCCATAGGAAAAGCACGGGGAGGGCTAGTGTTGCTCAACCCAAGTGGAGAGGTGGTCATGAAAGAGAAGTTCAATCTACCAAGTTCAGCTAGCAACAATGAAGCAGAATATGACACTCTACTTCATGGTTTGAAGATGTGCATTGGCCAAGGGATACAACGTCTCATGGTAAAAGGAGATGCACTTCTCATTGTTAAACAGATTTTAGGCATTTGGGCATGCAAGAATGAAAGCTTAAGGACAAAAGTTCATGCCATTCGTAGGCTATTTAATCAATTTGAGGAGGTGCAATTATATCATATTCCTAGGAAACAAAATGAAGATGCTGATTTACTTGCACAACAAGCCGTTGCATGTGTAAATAAAGAAGTGCAGGTCATTATGGTGGCGGCTGCTGTGAAGCAACCGAGGTACCAGGGATTGGAGTCATTGGCTCCCATCATTGGCTACATTTTGGAGGGTGAGTTTCCACCAGACTTCACAAAAGCTCAGAAGAGGAGACTCATGAAGAAGGCAAGGATGTATCTCTTCCTAGAAGGCTCCCTCTATCAAAGAGGGAAGGATCAAGTGTGCAAAAGAGTACCAACTATTGAGGAAATTCCAGCCATTCTAAAAGGTTTGCACGAAGAAGCATGTGGTGGTCATTTTGCCCAAGAATTAACTGTGAAGAAGATTTTGCTTGCGGGGTATGTTTGGCCAAGCTTGCATGTGGATGTTCAGCATTGGTGTAAAAGCTGTCACAATTGTCAGATAAATGGAAATAGAAGGTTGGTGCATGGCCCGAGGCAAATAGTGATTGCAAATGGACCCTTTGAAAAGTGGGGCATTGATGCCATGGGTCCTCTGCCTAGGACAAAAAATGGTAAACTCTACATTCTAGTGGCTGTAGACTATATGACTAGGTGGGTGGAAGCTCAAAGTGTGGCAAGAGTGAATGAGAGGACAGTTAGCAAGTTTGTGTACAATCACATTTGTTGCAGATTTGGCACACCTTTGGAGATTGTTTCTGATAATGGTCCAGGTTTTAGGAAGGGCTTGCTCACAGAAGTCTGTGAAGTACTTCACATTCTACATCGTCACAGTACACCCTACTTTCCCCAATCAAATGGTTTGGTAGAAAAAGATAATGGTGTCATTGTAGGCATCATTAGAAAGATGGTGAAAAACAAGACAAAGTTGTGGGATGACTTCTTGGATGCTGCCTTGTGGGCGTATCGAACCACATATAGGGAAGCCACGGAGTTCACACCATTTCACTTGGTCTATGGTCAAGAGGCTTTACAGCCAATTGAACTAAACATTCCAACAATGCGACTTCATGAAAAATCAGCACAAGATGATCAAGAAGCATGGATGGATCGACTTCTTACCTTAGCTGAGCTTGAGTGGAAAAGAGAAGCAGCATACGAGTGCTACAAGAAGAAAGCTACGCAGGCGAAGGAGAAGCTTGACAAGAAACTAAAGGACAAAGGCATCAATGAAGGAGATCTGGTGCTAAGGTATGACAATCGACTCGATAATCGTTTTGATGCCAAGTTTGAAACTAGATGGCAAGGGCCATACATAGTCAAGAAGGCTTTCAATTCAAGTTACTATCAGCTTATGGACTTGAATGGTAAAGAGCACTCCAGGAAAGTAAACGGGTATCGCTTGAAGCCCTATTTGAGTCGCCTTCTACCAAAGGATCTACCAAAGATCTGTCAAAAGGCCACTGTCTCATGTAAGTATTGTTACATGAAGCATGAGTGTAACTCTAGCCAAAATTCCGAGGGGCCAAACAATGAAGATCTTGTCAAGGACTCTGAAGCACTCTCTTTGGAAAAGATGCTCTATGATGGTACATGAATATACCATCATCCAAGGGGAGGGCTAATGATAGCCGTTTTTCGGCTCTTTGTAATTACCACAGTGAGTTACCTCACCCTACCAAAATCACCCAAACACTGTGGCTATCCCTACCATTTCACTGTACATAGGCGTGCGTGAGTCACGGGACTTTTTCCATATCTTCTTAAAAAACCCTCAATTAGCTAGTCATCGGGCTAGTTGAGCCAAAAAAAATTTTAAAAAATAAAAATATATAAGTATATTATGGCCCATGCGTATGTAAATATTTCTTTATATATAGGGCCTAAATAAAAGATTTTTTCATAATTATTTTGATATTTATTTAAATATTTCTACCTAGGTGTGTGTTATTTATGCTCTGTACATTGCCTCACCATTACCACAATTTTTTCTTACCATTTTTCATACTCTTTATTCCATATAGAAATATTTTCATGAAAGCTTCTCTTATATTTGGTGTAACTCCACCCCAACAAAATCCAAAAAAACTAGTTTTATTTATGTGTATATTTTTTCACTATTTTGATTTTTCCCTTCCTACATCTATTTTGTTTTTTTCTAAAAAATTAGAACACCAAAAATATTTATCTTTTTATGGTAGCCTCATAATGAGAGAGATTTCTTTTGACCCCTTTATATTTTTTCCACTTATATTATTTATATTTGACGTGTACATATTTTTTAGACCCCTCAATATTTGATTTTCTTAGTTGTACTATTCACTTATATCCTAATCTCAACAATATCTTCAATTATAGACCTACCAAATAAGGTCAAGGGTAGGTGGCATGCATACATGCACTATGGAGGGCTCACTCTTGGAGGTATTCAAAAGAATCATCCAAAGAAGGACCCCACAAGGACCTTTGCAGTGGAAAAAAACGGTCGGTTTTGATGAATTTTTAAAGTTCACTTGCTCTCCGAATTTGAAAAGGTGATACAAACAAAAGTTGTAGCTCGTGGGCTGAACTTTTTCCTCAAATGTTTTCATATTTTTTTGAGCTACGAGCTGTGAGCTATGATTTTTTTAATGGACCTCAGTTTTCCCATGCTATGCAGCCACACTCTCTCTTCCACTTTATCATTTTCCTCTTTCACACACACTTCTCCACTCATCATCCCCATCTCTCTCACCACTCCTCTCTACACACTACTCACCTTCTCCTCAACCTT
Organism: Adiantum capillus-veneris; assembly: GCF_014529385.1. Lineage (NCBI taxonomy): Eukaryota > Viridiplantae > Streptophyta > Polypodiopsida > Polypodiales > Pteridaceae > Adiantum > Adiantum capillus-veneris. The sequence continues at coordinate 133,169,604 of NC_140945.1, forward strand.
GAAGAATAAGAGAAACCATGGTGAACTCATACCTCCCACACACAATTCCATTCCAAAATTGACCACCTAGTCTCATTTTTCCTCCTCCAAATTACCCATATCTATCAAAAAAACCACAAAATTCAGCCTCTTCTCTTAAAAGATAGCATCATGGTGGTTGATTACTCAGCTTCAATTACCTTGTCTCTCAAGGAAGGTCAAGAGTGGAGAAAAAATGTACCGTCAAAGCTAGTGGACCGTCAACAAGCGTCAAAATCGGCCCTACTCAAGACACTTGGAGCATCAACCTTGTAAGAAATCCACCTTTTCTTACCTCTTAAGAGTTTTTCTTCCTTATTTGTATCCTACATGGATACTCCCATTGTAAATATCCAATTCCATTTGTAAATTAATACTAACTCTACTAACACTAACCCACTATGAAAAGTCCTATCACCTCCATTTCTCTCCTCTCTCTTTCCCCACCAACTTCTTGATAATTCCAAGCAAAAGAAATTAGATAAATTGCTGAAAATCTAACCCAACCATGGTTATAGGAGTAACCCTAGCCTTCAAAATTGCTATAAAAGGAGGGTGTAGCTAGCACAAAAGGGGGGAGCCATAAGCAAGAGCACTATGCTATAGCTTGAGAAGCCAAGCTCAACCTCTCTAGAAGGAGCTCTTGAGTGGAAGCTCATTGTCTTATGCGTGTGCATGTGTTGTAATAGGGGATTAGCAAGGGAACTCTATGCCATTGTAAGAGAGAGAGTGATCATTCAATTGAGAGTAGGAAATCTATCATTTCTCCTACTAGTGTAAGCCCAACATTTGCTGAATCAAGGAGGGTGGATTTGGACTAAGCTTGGATACTTTGTCTCCCTTCCAACGTGAAGTAATGGACAACAATGATGCGTAAGTGTCTTGGTGTTTTTTGTTAAGTTCTTGATAGCTTGTCTCTGGTGTTGTCATCAATCTAGCCATAAATCCCACATACTGTAAGAGGGCGACAGGGTAGAGAGGACTCCCCTGGCCTTAAGACAGTGATTGGGGTGGCTTTTCTTGTGATGTGTTGTGGTGAAATTTACACAAGCTATGTTGAACAAATACTAATCTCACTTTGATTTGTCATGACAGATTTGTAAGAAGGTATTAATGCAACAAGCACCCCCTTCCCCTTTCTCTCTCTTTCTTAAATATATAGTTGTGTTTGCTTGATCATTGCCGATACGTTTCAAAGCAGCCCGAGCACCCTCTCTCTCTCTCTCTCTCTCTCTCTCTCTCTCTCTCTCTCTCTCTCTCTCTCTCTCTCTCTCGCTCTCTCTCTCTCTCTCTCTCGTGTTTTAGTGTGTGAGAGTGTTCCATTGGTGTTAGGGTTAGTGTAAATTCCTTGCTTGTTTGTGGGTTTCTCTAACGATTCTCCTCTTTTGCGTCCTAGTTCGCTCTTAAACTAGGTGGTGCCCCTTGTGTAGTTGGGATTTGGCTGTGGGTTTGTTGTTTTGGTTTGTGTTGTGTTGTGCCCCAGCCCCATTGAGCAGCACGGGAGCCTTGAAGGGTGTCTAGAGGTTGCTCTTCTTGTTGCCCGCCCCGGACCGCCTCAAATTGGTGCCCCCACGGAGGACGGCTTGTGTATTTTTGTGTAGAATCAACCTTTAGCATAGTCAAGTATTTTGCATGAATCACGAAGATTTGTATGATCCCTTCATTCCCATTGCAAGGCAAAAGGTACACATAATTTTTAGTACTAAGTTGCAATTTCAACGTGTCATTCGTAGAATTTTAGGTCCTCTTAGGTTGACCGAGCTAAACGCTTCAGTAAATCCTTTTATTTTGCCTCTCATTAGGTACGACCTTAGTTTGGACGTCTATATTTTTGTTTTGTTTTAAGAATTAGGACATGCATAGGCCATGGATAATGGCCCAGGAATAGAGGTTTTTCCCTTTCATTTTACTGAATTTTTAAAGTTCACTTGCTCTCCGAATTTGAAAAGGTGATACAAACAAAAGTTGTAGCTCGTGGGCTGAACTTTTGCCTCAAATTTTTTCATATTTTTTTGAGCTACGAGCTGTGAGCTATGATTTTTTTAGTGGACCTCAGTTTTCCCATGCTATGCAGCCACACTCTCTCTTCCACTTTATCATTTTCCTCTTTCACACACACTTCTCCACTCATCATCCCCATCTCTCTCACCACTCCTCTGTGCACACTACTCACCTTCTCCTCAAGCTTGAAGAAAAAGAGAAACCATGGAGAACTCATACATCCCACACACAATTCCATTCCAAAATTGACCACCTAGTCTCATTTTTCCTCCTCCAAATTACCCATATCTATCAAAAAAACCACAAAATTCAGCCTCTTCTCTTAAAAGACAGCATCATGGTGGTTGATTACTCAGCTTCAATTACCTTGTCTCTCAAGGAAGGTCAAGAGTGGAGAAAAAATGTACCGTCAAAGCTAGTGGACCGTCAACAAGCGTCAAAATCGGCCCTACTCAAGACACTTGGAGCATCAACCTTGTAAGAAATCCACCTTTTCTTACCTCTTAAGAGTTTTTCTTCCTTATTTGTATCCTACATGGATACTCCCATTGTAAATATCCAATTCCATTTGTAAATTAATACTAACTCTACTAACACTAACCCACTATGAAAAGTCCTATCACCTCCATTTCTCTCCTCTCTCTTTCCCCACCAACTTCTTGATAATTCCAAGCAAAAGAAATTAGATAAATTGCTGAAAATCTAACCCAACCATGGTTATAGGAGTAGCCCTAGCCTTCAAAATTGCTATAAAAGGAGGGTGTAGCTAGCACAAAAGGGGGGAGCCATAAGCAAGAGCACTATGCTATAGCTTGAGAAGCCAAGCTCAACCTCTCTAGAAGGAGCTCTTGAGTGGAAGCTCATTGTCTTATGCGTGTGCATGTGTTGTAATAGGGGATTAGCAAGGGAACTCTATGCCATTGTAAGAGAGAGAGTGATCATTCAATTGAGAGTAGGAAATCTATCATTTCTCCTACTAGTGTAAGCCCAACATTTGCTGAATCAAGGAGGGTGGATTTGGACTAAGCTTGGATACTTTGTCTCCCTTCCAATGTGAAGTAATGGACAACAATGATGCGTAAGTGTCTTGGTGTTTTTTGTTAAGTTCTTGATAGCTTGTCTCTGGTGTTGTCATCAATCTAGCCATAAATCCCACATACTGTAAGAGGGCGACAGGGTGGAGAGGACTCCCCTGGCCTTAAGACAGTGATTGGGGTGGCTTTTCTTGTGATGTGTTGTGGTGAAATTTACACAAGCTATGTTGAACAAATACTAATCTCACTTTGATTTGTCATGACAGATTTGTAAGAAGGTATTAATGCAACAAGCACCCCCTCCCCCTTTCTCTCTCTTTCTTAAATATATAGTTGTGTTTGCTTGATCATTGCCGATACGTTTCAAAGCAGCCCGAGCACTATCTCTCTCTCTCTCTCTCTCTCTCTCTCTCTCTCTCTCTCTCTCTCTCTCTCTCGTGTTTTAGTGTGTGAGAGTGTTCCATTGGTGTTAGGGTTAGTGTAAATTCCTTGCTTGTTTGTGGGTTTCTCTAACGATTCTCCTCTTTTGCGTCCTAGTTCGCTCTTAAACTAGGTGGTGCCCCTTGTGTAGTTGGGATTTGGCTGTGGGTTTGTTGTTTTTGTTTGTGTTGTGTTGTGCCCCAGCCCCATTGAGAAGCACGGGAGCCTTGAAGGGTGTCTAGAGGTTGCTCTTCTTGTTGCCCGCCCCGGACCGCCTCAATAGTTAATCTCATACTTTAGATGTTGCATTCACAGATCTTGAACGCACATTACACGGGGCTCTTAATAGTGCATCCCAAGGTTTGCTTCCATTGTATAAGATTCCATAATTGCAAATGAGAATGTCTAGAGGAAGACATAATGCAAATGATACAAAATAATGCAAGATCAATATGAGATACAAATAACTAGAAAATACAAATAATACGCAGATAAATTATGAAATCAATGGTCAATTTCATTACACAAGGAACAAACTGCCTCAACAATGATGCCTATGGTGAAATATAGCTAAAATTGGACTTGGATGCAAATTTTGATGCAAGATCTTTCAACATGCTTTAAGTGTGTGTCCTCCTTTATATTCAAAAATTAGCATCTCTCCCATTATATGTGTCAACGATTTTGGGGAGACATTTAATATGTAATATGCCTTTGAGGTGGAAAGGAAAAGCAAGTGGAGTGCCTATTGCTCACAAATGTGAGTGGAGATTAAATAGATTAGCATAACAACAAAAAAAAAACATGCATTCACCAAACAGTGAATGCTAAGCAAGAACAATGATCTCATACGATTGCATATAGAAGTTCATAGATAGGGGCTTTTTACAGTGAATCCTATAATTGAAAATACATCATTCCTGAGATAAACCCAACCAAAACATAACCAACATATAGGGGCCACCCTCTACAGGGGCTTGACACACCACTTTGAGGTGAACATGGCCATAATAGGGACTAATAAACATTGTAATAGAGAAACTACCATAACTGAAAAATGATACCACGAACAGTGGATGAGATACAGCAAGTAGGAGAGAAATCACGCTCTACAAACAATACAAATCTACTACTTGTATCCAAGAGTTGGTTTCTCTTTGCTTGAGGAGGAGCAAGAATAAAAAAATGTGCTTGTCTCTTTGTGTATTTTTTTTTGCCAAACTCACAATAGTGAGTCGAGAACAAGTTACAATGAGAGCCATACTCCCTCAGAACCATGGCATCAACAAGGAATCTAGTCACAAAAAGTAAGATACATCAATTGATAATATAAAGGACTCGACCTTGTAATCATACGTCACATAAACTTGAGGTTGCCACCAAGGAGAGAGCCCTACCACACCTTGACCGCCAAACCAATGCAAAGGAACAGACCGCCAAAAAGAGAGGCAACAAGTATCACATATTTTTCTCATTCCTTTCTAAATAACTAATAGTGCTAGCCTATGAGGTCTAAGTTTTGGCATTGTAATCCATTGCATTAGTGATGGGCTAGATAAATTCATTGGAATCCCAGTCTTTATGGATCATCAGGCACGTGTGGTTTCTCTTGCATCTCATCTAATGGCCACTCAGTCTCTTTTCTTAACTCACCATGGTTCATTCCACTATCACGGGCATCCTCCGCTAGCTTGCTGGAACTCGTAGGAGGCTTCATATCCTTGGAGACATGTCTCCACATTGTCCTGCCCACTGGATTACAAACATCTTCTACCTTAGGGCAGTTCCTAGCATAGTGACCAATTCTTTGACATTTGTAGCACGCATTGGGAAAAGAAGCAACAACCAACTCTTTGTCGATAGGCACCAAAGTCTCCCATATTGAGATCTAGGTATTTGAATATGGGCTTGCGCATGTCCCAAAGACCAGACACTTTTACATCCAGGCCCAATCTAACACATTTTAGCTTCAAAATAAACAACACCTGGCCCATCAAATTGGCAATGAAGTCCACATGACCATGGAGCCAATGGGAAAGACTTTTGAGCATGACATACAACGGGCAAAATTTTGAGAAAAATTCATAAACTCTTCATTTGGACAAAAGAGTAGGAAGTAAGATCATCTCAAATTGGGTTTGAAAGTTGATGTTTTATTGAGTATTGGATGGTTTACCCTAGTTGCAAAAAAAAGTGGGTCAGGATATGTCACATGGCAGGGGAATTAGTCCCACATGTGCACCGGCAATCCCAGAGGTTGTATATATCTACTCAAGAAAAAGGAGCTCATAAGTGTCCAAGGAGGGAGAGAAGGAGCTCTAATGGCTCCTCTCTGTGAGTGCGTGAATGTGGTGAGTGTGCGGAGATTGAGAAAGGTGAGAGAGATAGTAAACAGAATCAACCGGACACTTCTCAACAGACACGGGAAAATCACAGTGAGGCACACCTCCTTGACCTAACATTATCCCACTAAAGGTTGTGTGCCAATAAGTGGCGAGAAGACTAGCCTGCAACTAGTATATACAAGAGGTGAGAGAAGACCCCTCTCAATCTATGCACACTGGCTCACTCCATAACCGCTCTAATGTAGATACAACATGCATACCACTAGGGCTAGAGCTACGATGACACTCCTGATGCAAGTATCAAGTGACGACCTACATGGATCCACAATGCACAATGCCAGTGTGAGTCATCACACGACTGACAACTCCCACTACAAATGCACCAACCGCATAAGTAAGATCAGGTCTCGAGACCAAAAGTTCAGACATGAGAGACCCAAAAGCCAACAAAACATGCACTATGTGTGCCAACCTATCCCTGTCAGCAACCTCAATGCCATATGCATCCTCATCAGGAACCATCTGACTATGCATCACCATGTTCGCATCATTTGGCAAAGGCATATCTACTAAGAATGACTGCAAAAGAAAAATAAGCACCACTACAGCCACACATAGTTGTTTGAAGGACACTGTCGCCCTCAAATGCATCATAGAACAATGCATTGGTCTATGGATCAATTGATGTCACCTGAACTGATGACTGACAAATCTATGCATCCCTAAATATACCACTATCTGCGTGAACAACACCACAAGACAAATGCACAACCTGCTCTCCATGCACCACATCTGCAAAAGAGACATGCCTCATCTCTCTCTCTAAACATGGTGAGGCGGTCCGGGGCGGGCAAAAAGAAGAGCAACCTCTAGAAACCCTTCAAGGCTCCCATGATGCTCAATGGGGCTGGGGCACAACACAACACAAACCAAAATAGCAAACCCACATCCAAAACCCAACTACACAAGGGGCACCACCTAGTTTAAGAGCGAGCTAGGACGCAAAAGAGGAGAATCGTTAGAGCAACCCACAAACAAGCAAGGAATTTACACTAACCCTAACACCAATGGAACACTCTCACACACTAAAACACGAGAGAGAGAGAGAGAGAGAGAGAGAGAGAGAGAGAGAGAGATGGTGTACAACCTAGCTTCAACTTTATATTTTTCACAAGAAGGAACTTAGAGCTTGCGGAATCAAGTGACAAGATTTGGTTATAGCATCACTAGCACATTATCTTAGGGTTATGGGAGCCCTCTCACCATCCACCCTTTTACAATGGTAGCCAAACAATAGCCAATGAATCACAAGCAACAAAACAACAACCTTCAATGAAACAAGTCACCTTATGAAGTTGAATGAGTTTGCCAAGCCAAATTGGAGGAGAAGTGTGAGCCATTGGACATGAATTGCACCCAAAACTACCAATTCATTGATGTTGGGGTAGATACAACAATGGTAGGAAGAATATCTTCTCCTCGCACTCATTCAAACTAGCTCAAGCTTTTCTATGCACCAAAGTGATGGTGTATAGAGAGCTTACTCTCTCTTTACAACCAAGATAGAACTCGCGTGTGCTACGCTCAATATAGTGTGCAATGGTATAGTGATGTCCTTTACAAGGAGGAATGGGTTCTATTTATAGGTTTTTAGAAGCCTTGATTAGGATTAAGCCTAATCAATTTCATTAGGAAAGATCAAGGATTATGAATTTTTATGAATTTCACATGAGAGTGGGGTCTCTCTTATCTCTTGAGTCACATGGATGTGGGCTCAAGTAAGAGAATTATTGATGTGGTGAAATGAGAGAAGCTTCCATGGGAGTGAGTGAATTTGGTTTACTTGTGCGGTTGCCTACTCCATATGTTGATAGTGTCGGTGCATTTTTACAAGAGAAGTTAGTTGTTAGTGGTAATAATCACTAGAATTGTTAGTGATACATTTACAATGGGTAGAATGAGTTGATTTGATGAACGAAGAGGGGTGAATTAAAAGAGAATCATTGAGATGGTGAAGCTTTGAAGAAGCTTGAACTCACCCTTGTGTAGATTGTGGAAAAATGACCGCTGGTCTTCTTCTTCTTCTTCGCTTCTTTACGCCGCCGCCACGGTTGACCACCACGATGAAAAAGAGGATTTGTTGATGAAAAATCCTCAATTTGCAGAAGTTATCATGGTTAAGATGCTGAATTTTAGATATTTTTAGGAGAGGTAAATGAAATTGTAACATAGAAGCAATAGAGAGAGACATGTAGAGGGTGTATGTATGTAGAGGTTCATAAAAGAACTATAGGGATGAGAGAGAAGGGTAATAGTGAAGAGGGTGGGAGAAGCCATGGAAATTGCAGGTTTGAGTGAGGGAAGGAGAGGGAGGAATGTGTAAGAGTGAGTAGGTGTGTGGAAGGGTGAGAGAAATAGGAAGATTTTTTGGGTGTATGAGGTGGCAGTTTTGAAGTCGGCCATAAATTTCATGTAAAATTGCCCTTGACTTCAAAAATTTTGAAAAACTTATGGAAAATACTTCAGCTCACGAGCTACTTTTTGTCTATTGGAAGTATCCTCAAATTTGGATCATAAGAAGGTGCCAAAATTCGAGCAAAAATCTGTCCTTGCAGCACCTAATAAAGCTTGAAATGGGCCACTGTTTGATTCTTTTTCCTTTGTAGTCTTTCAAGTGATCCCCCCATACATCAACCATGACCTAATGAATCCCAATGGCCCTTGCCACATGCATGGATGATGAATTTTGATGAATAAAAAACAATTGCACATGATAGACCTAGTGCTTGGATTTTTCCTAGCCCTTCTCTTTATGAGCACATGGTGTATGGAAAAAATATGTACAGGACCCATGAAGGAAAATCATGATAGGAGTATTTTATTTTGTTTTTGGGTGAAAGAGTAAAATATGCAAGTGAGAAAATATCTAGTGAAAGTGAGTGACAACATAGAAACAAATTTCGACTTCCACGAGGGTGCGGGATGAAATATATGGGTTTATTTTTTAAAAATAAATATGATGGGGTATGTACACTGTAGCATAGAAATATTTCATGCCATGAAAGGATGCAAAGAGATCTATAAAAATGCACACTTAGGTCTGATAACGCACACCTAGGAATATATACTTATATAAATATAAAAAATTTGAGAAAAGAAACCCTTTATACTTAGGTCCTTTATTTGATAAAAAATATTTACATATAAAGAGGACCGTAATATTATAAATTATTATTTTTTGTCTCCTAGCCCAATGACTCGCTCAATGATTTGATATAAAAAAATATGATAAAAACCTAAACGCACGCACACTATTTATAATGAAAAAGCGAGCCTAGTCATTGTGCTAGGGTGTTTTTGTGGGGTGAAGTGGCTTCTTAAAATTATTTTATGAGAGTCGAAAAATGGCTAACATTTAGCCCTCCCCTAGATGATGGTACATTCATGTACCATCAAAAGGCATATCTTCCAATGAGAGTGTTTTTCGATCCTTCGTGATATTTGGTGGCTTAGTTGAATCTTCATCTTGTAGTACCAAGATCAAAGACTTACATGGTATTGTAGTTGTTCCATGCTCTTGTAGATCCTCTGGTAGAACTCGACTCAAGTAAGACTTTAATCGATACCCATTCACCATCTTGGGGTGCTCCTTGCCATCCAAATCCATGAGTTGATAGTAGCTAGAGTTGAAGGTCTTCTTGACAATGTATGGTCCCTTCCATCTTGTATTGAACTTCACATCAAAGCGATGTCAAGGCGATTATCATACCTTAGCACCAAATCTCCTTCCTTGATCCCTTTGTCTTTCACCTTTTTGTCGAGCTTGTTCTTTATTTGTGTAGCCTTTCTTTTATAGCACTCATAAGCCGCCTCCCGTTTTCATTCTAGTTTTGCAAGGGTGATAAGTCGATCTTCCCATGCTGCTTCTTCTCCTTGTGCCACCTTTCCATGAAGTCGCATTGTTGGAATGTCGAGCTTGATGGGTTGCAAAGCTTCTTGACCATAGACTAGGTGGAAGGGTGTGAACTCTGTCGCTTCCTTGTAGGTAGTCCGATAGGCCAACAATGCTCCATCCAAGAAGTCATCCCATAGCTTTGTCTTATTCTTTACCATCTTCCGGATGATTCCTGCAATGATACCATTAGCCTTCTCTACCAAACCATTTGACTGAGGGTAGTAGGGTGTGCTATGCCGATGTAGAATGTGAAGCTCGTCACAAACTTCCGTGAGCAAGCCCTTCCTAAACCCTGGACCATTATCAGAAACAATCTCCAAAGGTGTGCCAAATCTGCAACAAATGTGAGTGTACACAAGCTTGCTAACTGTCCTCTCATTCACTTTGGCCACACTTTGAGCTTCAACCCACCTAGTCATGTAGTCTATAGCCACCAAGATATACAATTTTCCATTTTTAGTCCTGGGAAATGGACCCATAGCATCAATGCCCCATTTTTCAAATGGACCATTTGCAAGGACTAACTGACGTGGACCATGTAACAGACGCTCGTTTCCATTAATCTGACAATTGTGGCAGCTTTTACACCAATGTTGAACATCAATGTGCAAGCTTGGCCAAACATATCCGGCAAGCAAAATATTTTTTGCAGTGAGTTCCTGTGCAAAATGACCACCACACGCTTCCTCATGTAAACCTTCAAGAATGGCTGGAATCTCCTTGGTTGTTGGTATTCTCCTACAAACTTGATCTTTTCCCCTTTGATAAAGGGCACCTTCCAAAAACAAATATGAACTCGCCTTCTTAATGAGCCTACGCTTTTGAGCCTTTGTGAAGCCCTCTGGAAACTCGCCCTCTAAAATGTAGCTCACAATGGGAGCCAATGACTCCATCCCCTGGTACCTTGGTTGCTTTATCACTGTTGCTGCCATGATGACCTGCACTTCACTCTCAACACATGCAACTGCTTTTTGTGCAAGTAAATCTGCATCTTCATTTTGTTTCCTAGGGATATGATATAGTTGCACTTCTTCAAACTGATTACACATCCTACGAATGGCACGAACTGTCCTTAAGCTTTCATTCTTGCATGCCCAAATGCCTAAAATCTGTTTAACAATGAGAAGTGCATCTCCCTTTACCATGAGACGTTGTATACCGTGGCCAATGCATAACTTTAAACCATGAAGTAGTGTGTCGTATTCTGCTTCATTGTTGCTAGTTGAACGTGGTAGATTGACCTTCTCTTTCATGACCACCTCTCCACTTGGGTTGAGCGACACTAGCCCTCCCCCTGCTTTTCCTATGGCTCATCGAAAAGCTCCATCAAAGAACAAGGTAAAAGCATTAGGAATACTTTTTGGTGGTGGCAATGGTAGGGTCTTTACTTGAGGCACCTTAATTTCCTTCTCATATACCCTATAAGTGAGAATCCCTGCCAATTGTGCATGCACACTATCTTCTACCTTGAAAGAGTATTGAAACTCTTGCAACTCCATAATCCATTTTGAGATCCTAGTACTAAGATTCATTTGAGATGACACCCAAGGGAACAAATTTTCTGCAGTGAGAATTACAAAAGGTTTTGGTAGCAAGTAGGATCTAAAATTTCTCAGTGCAAACATGAGAGAAAGAATCATGAGTTCTGCCTCCGTGTAGCCTCTCTCCAAGGCATTCATGACCCTACTAGAAAAGTAGATGGGTCGCATTCTCGTACTGTGGGGATCTTGCTGTAGTAACACAGCACCAATTGTTTCCTTCCCAACACTAGAGCTAACAAAGAATGTGTACTCCCAACAAGGAGGCATGAGTGTTGGTAGCTCTGACAAAATGACTTTAATATTAAAAAAATACTCTTCAAGATCATCAGACCATGCAAATTCTACTTGTTGTGTCAACTTTTGCAAAGGGTGAAGTAACTCCGAGGCTAAGTGAATGAAGCGTGACATATACTTCACCTTTTGAATGAATGAGATGACCTCCTTAAGACTCTTTGGTGATGGTAGCTCAATGAGAGCTTTTGCCTTTGCTGGATCCACCTCAATACCTTTATAGGAAACCTTGTGACCAACCAAGATCACTTCGTCCTCACCTATGTGGCACTTGTCGGGGTTGAGTTGATCTCCCATGTCGTAGAGCTTCTTTTAACCTTCTTCTACCCTTTGTAGATGAAATGATTTTGAGCTATAAATGCAGAAATCATCAATGAATAGCCTAATTGACTTTCCAAAGAATGCTTGAAACACCATGTTCATGAAATGTTGGAATGTTGCAGGAGCATTTGTCAGACCAAATGGCATGACTCTAAAAGCATAACAACCCCAAGGAGTGATAAAGGTTGTTTTCAATTGATCTTCCACTGCGATACCTATTTGAAAGTAGCCTGAGTATCCATCACACACAATGTACTTCTCCTGACCAGCTACCTCATTTAGTATTTCATCCTGAAATGGGAGGGGAAAGTGATCTCTTTTTGTTGCCTCATTGAGTGGACGGTAATTCACACACACCCTCCACTTTCCGTTTTTCTTAGGAGTGACAACAACGGGAGAGACCCACTCTGAATTCTCCACGGGACAAATGAAACCTGCTGCGAGAAGCTTTCTTACCTCCTTGAGTAAAGCCTGCTCCTTGATGACTCCTAGTCTTCGTAGCTTTTGAGCCTTAGGTGTGGCCTCTGGCTTCAACTCAATCTTGTGCTGAACAACATCCACTCCACGCACATCGGCATAGTCCTTAGCAAAAAGCCTAGGAAATTTCCTTAGCACACATTTGAACTCCTCTCTTTCGTCCTTTGTAAGTGTTGTAGACAACATACCTTCTAACATTTCTTCATCTTGCACATTTTGGTTCTCTTGAGTACCTACCTCTTCCAAACCTCGAGAAGAGGTTTCCTGGTTGTTTGGGTTAAACCTTACCCCCATGACTTCGATGGAAGACTCCTCTTCAGTAATGCTGCCGCTACTTTCTTCTATTGAAGTGTTTTCAGTCCAATCTTCTTCCGTCTCACTTTGAGATGATTCTTCATGGACCTCCTCTTGGCGTTGCTCCTTCAAGTCAAAGGAAACCTTCTTATGATTGTCATTCCTGCAAATTAGCTTTCCACTCTCCCAATCCTGCAAAGCTCGCATTTTCATTAGCCATGGTCTCCCTAGGATAAATGGGTAACCATTTTCTTTGGTAGACATGACATAGAAATCCACTGCCTTCTTAATGCCAAAGGCCTCCACAAAAACATTTTTACAAATGCCTACGCACCTATCCTTGCTATTGTTTGCCATCTTGACCTTAATTTCAGGTGTCTCATGGATGTGCATGTCTAGTTTTAGCATGAGTCCCTCTGTCATGATGCAAATTTGTGCACCGCCATCCACTAGACCTTTCCTAACCAATCTTCCTTTGATGTAACAATCTAGCACAGGTGTAATATCCTCATTCATTTCAGCATGTGCAATTTTTACAATAGGCACACTCTCTTTTACCTTTTTCCTAGTGCTAACTGCCTTTGTTAAATCCCTCCTAGCTTGTGGACATAATGCAAGAAACTGAGGTCATGAGATATCAGGACCCTTACCTCTCATGTCTTCCAACAAGTTGTATGGGAGCCATTCAATGTCTAAGAGGGAATTCTTGGAGGTTGATACGATGTCAAGTCCTCTTAGCTTCCTTGGTCTCCTTTGCCTTCTTTTCTCATCCATGGTCACTTTGTGATGTAACTCCTTCTTTCTCCTTACCTTTCCCTCGGCCACGCTTAATGCCATTTGATTCCATGTCAACCTCTCTTGAATTTTTCACCTCTACCACATGCACATTTGGGTCTGGCAAAGGTGGAATTCCTTCCACTCCTTGTGGAGGTGGTCTTGCTCCATTTGCCCTTTGTAGAAGCCGTGGTTGCTAACTAGTTTCTTCACCTGCATTCATCACTGGGTAATTCAAGTTAGGTCTCCCTGGCTCCCCAGGGGGCCAAGGACAATTATACATCCCATGTCCAGACTCACCGCAATTCCAACATTGTAAGACTCTCCTAGGTCGTGGATCTCGCTCTTTAGACTTCCTTGCTTGTCCCTTTGGACCTACAGCTTGTGCAAGGTGAATTGACAGGCTACTTAAATATTCATTTAACTTCTCAATCACTTCCGCCGTTACCTCAGGAAGCTCCCTAGGTGTTGATGCTTGTGACTTACCTTTGGGTCTAAGACCTTCTATTGGAACCTCCCCCTGTAAGCACTTGAGTTTCCTATATTTCTCAGCAGCCCTAGTTTCAGCTGCATCAAAGGTAGCAGGTGCACCCGCCTCAACTTTTACCTTAAGGTCAGGAAAGAGTCCGGCTATGAACCTCTCCTTCTTTAGGAACTCTGCACCATCACCAGGGTTAGCAACATTTCTCACCCATACAGCCCAAAGACGTAGAAACTCTTGTTTGTACAATTAGTAGTCATCTAAGTCTTTTTGCTTATGAGAAACAATGTCTTGCCATAGTTTTTGAGTGTTTTGGGGATCAAAGAAGTATTTCTTGAAACAATTCAAAGCTTCTGTGTAATTCCCCTTAACTTCCTCAGGCAAAGAGTCAAACCAAGTGCTAACATCTTTCCTAAGGACCACCTCAAACATTTCTACACGTTCTTGATCAGTTATTATCCTCTTGATATGGCAAGACATCTTGAAATTTGCTAAAAATAATTCTGCATCCTCCCCAGGCTCTCCAAAGAACAAGGGGTAGCCACTCATTTGCCTAGTTGTATCCATGTTGCTGGTTTTACTCAAAATTTCTTTTTATTTTTTGTTTTGCAAAATCAAATTTCAAAGTAGAATGAAAATATAAATGTCAAAGCTTAGATCATAGCGAATCAATGGCAAAATGAACGGATTGACTGAGGGATTGATAGTCGCTACTTGCCTAGGTTCAAACATATGACGGAAAACACGTTGAAATTGTAACTTTGTGCCAACTATTACATGCACGTCTTGTCTAGCCAAAGGAATGAATGTACGATACAAGTCCTCTTGATTCATTAACCTAGCTAAAACAAGATAAACACATGTACATCAAAAGAGACATTATAGTCTACAAATGGGAGTATAATAGGATTCAGAGATTGTAGAATATCTCTTAATGCTTCAGCACCAAAGAGGAATACAATACGTTGTTGAAAAAATATTTTTCTATCAATCCGAACATTTATCCTAATCCCTTGCACCCAATGAAACTCATGAAATTGAATTGCATGAGCAGGATTAGGAGGTGGTGGATTGTTCATGTAAACACAACTAGGTTTTGAAGACTTACCTTGTGTATGCTAACACAACCGCTCGTTCCTCAGTGGGAGCACCCAAATTGAGGCGCTCCGGGGCGGGCAACGTGAAGAGCAACCTCTAGACACCCTTCAAGGCTCCCGTGCTGCTCAATGGGGCTGGGACACAACACAACACAAACCAAAACAGCAAACCCACAACCAAAACCCAACTACACAAGGGGAACCACCTAGTTTAAGAGCGAACTAGGACGCAAAAGAGGAGAATCCTTAGAGCAACCCACAAAGAAGCAAGGAATTTACACTAACCCTAACACCAATGGAACACTCTCACACACTAAAACACGAGAGAGAGAGAGAGAGAGAGAGAGAGAGAGAGAGAGAGAGATGGTGTACAACTTAGCTTCAACTTTATATTTTGCACAAGAAGGAACTTAGAGCTTGCGGAATCAAGTGACAAGATTTGGTTATAGCATCACTAGCACATTGTCATAGGGTTATGGGAGCCCTCTCACGATCCACCCTTTTACAATGGTATCCAAACAATAGCCAATGAATCACAAGCAACAAAACAACAACCTTTAATGAAACAAGTCACCTTATGAAGCTGAATGAGTTTGCCAAGCCAAATTGGAGGAGAAGTGTGAGCCTTTGGACATGAATTGCAGCCAAAACTACCAATTCATTGATGTTGAGGTAGATACAACAATGGTTGGAAGAATATCTTCTCCTCGCACTCACTCAAACTACCTCAAGCTTTTCTATGCACCAAAGTGATGGTGTATAGAGAGCTTATTCTCTCTTTACAACCAAGATAGAACTGGCGTGTGCTACGCTCAATATAGTATGCAACGGTATAGTGATTTCCTTTACAAGGAGGAATGGGTTCTATTTATAGGTTTTTAGAAGCCTTGATTAGGATTAAGCCTAATCAATTTCATTAGGAAATATCAAGGATTATGAATTTTTGTAAATTTCAAATGAGAGTGGGGTCTCTCTTATCTCTTGAGTCACATGGATGTGGGCTCAAGTAAGAGAATTATTGATGTGGTGAAAGGAGAGAAGCTTCCATGGGAGTGAGTGAATTTGGTTTACTTGTGCGGTTGTCTACTCCATATGTTGATAGTGTGGGTGCATTTTTACAAGAGAAGTTAGTTGTTAGTGGTAATAATCACTAGAATTGTTAGTGATACATTTACAATGGGTAGAATGAGTTGATTTGATGAACGAAGAGGGGTGAATTAAAAGAGAATCATTGAGATGGTGAAGCTTTGAAGAATCTTGAACTCACCCTTGTGTAGATTGTGGAAAAATGACCGCTGGTCTTCTTCTTCTTCTTCGCTTCTTTACGCCGCCGCCACGGTTGACCACCACGATGAAAAAGAGGATTTGTTGATGAAAAATCCTCAATTTGCAAAATTTATCATGGTTAAGATGCTGAATTTTAGATATTTTTAGGAGAGGTAAATGAAATTGTAACATAGAAGCAATAGAGAGAGACATGGAGAGGGTGTATGTATGTAGAGGTTCATAAAAGAACTATAGGGATGAGAGAGAAGGGTAATGGGGAAGAGGGTGGGAGAATCCATGGAAATTACAGGTTTGAGTGAGGGAAGGAGAGGGAGGAATGTGTAAGAGTGAGTAGGTGTGAGGAAGGGTGAGAGAAATAGGAAGATTTTTTGGGTGTATGAGGTGGCAATTTTGAAGTGGGCCATAAATTTCATGTAAAATTGCCCTTGACTTTTAAAATTTTGAAAACATCATGGAAAATACTTCAGCTCACGAGCTACGTTTTGTCTATTGGAAGTATCCTCAAATTTGGATCATAGGAAGGTGCCAAAATTCGAGCAAAAAGCTGTCCCTGCAACACCTAATAAAGCTTGAAATGGGCCACTGTTTGATTCTTTTTCCTTTGTAGTCTTTCAAGTGAGCCCCCCATACATCAACCATGACCTAATGAATCCAAGTGGCCCTTGCCACATGCATGGATGATGAATTTTGATGAATAAAAAACAATTGCACATGATAGACCTAGTGCTTGGATTTTTCCTAGCGCTTCTCTTTATGAGCATGTGGTGTATGGAAAAAATATGTGCAGGACCCATGAAGGAAAATCATGATAGGAGTATTTTATTTTGTTTTTGGGTGAAAGAGTAAAATATGCAAGTGAGAAAATATCTAGTGAAAGTGAGTGATAGCGTAGAAACAAATTTCGACTTCCACGAGGGTGTCGGATGAAATATATGGGTTTATTTTTTAAAAATAAATATGATGGGGTATGTACACAGTAGCATAGAAATATTTATGCGATGAAAGGATGCAAAGAGATCTATAAAAGTGCACAGTTAGGTCTGATAACGCACACCTAGGAATATATATTTATTTAAATATAAAAAATTTGAGAAAAGAAACCCTTTATACTTAGGTCCTTTATTTGAGAAAAAATATTTACATATAAACAGGACCGTAATATTATAAATTATTATTTTTTGTCTCCTAGCCCAATGACTCGCTCAATGATTTGATATAAAACAATATGATAAAAACCTAAATGCACGCACACTCTTTATAATGAAAAAGCGAGCCTAGTCATTGTGCTAGGGTGTTTTTGTGGGGTGAAGTGGGTTCTTAAAATTATTTTATGAGAGCCGAAAAATGGCTATCAATGGCTACAAATACACAGAGACTACACCGCCTCGTGTGTCAAAAATATACAAAGTGTATACCAGACCACTCCTCTATCGAACACACACACACACCCACATAGAATATTGTGTTGTTTTCAATTTCAAAAATGCTTGATACCTGATTAGTCATCCTCTTCATAATATTCAATATCATTTTGTGTACTACTACAATCTTGCATGGAGTAGACTCCCTACGCGTGGGGATATGGGTCGTGCACACTAACTGCAATTGGGTTCTTTAAATTTCTTGTGTCCTCTAAAGTAATGGGGTTATATGGGAGAGCCCTCTTTGCCTTGAGCCGATTGAAAAATCAAAACTTGCTCGATTAATTTTTTGCTTGGAAATACGCGCTCGCCAATTTGTATAACTTTGCATGTGATGTATTACAATAGTGAATGCATGTGGTGTATCACAGTAGTGAATCTTTACTTTAGCTTTAAATAACTGATACCATACTAGGTGTTGAAATAATTGATATCATACTATATATGTCCTTGTTTCTCTACTAGGTGTCAGTATGAAGTTCTCAAGACCTAGAAGATTACAATCCAAGTATCAATATGCTGGGAAGAAGACTGCAACCATCTTGAAACTAGCTTACCGTCCATATGCTAGGTCATGGTTTAAAATTACTGCGTTGTATAAAGATTGGATCATGCAATCTAACATCTTTGCTCACAATCTAGAAATCTGTCCCTCTTGCACGACGTCGTACCTCACATATATAGCGATAAACAAGGTTAACATACAAATGAAATAGACACTCCTACTATCCTTACTTCCATATTGTTGTGTGGGCTCTTTTCCATCTGAGCAGGAACAACAAGAGTTAGCAGCATTGCATCTAAAATACATTACAAGTTCAAGATACCAACCACGAATCAACAGTAACCGGTCTCTAGTTATGACATCAATGAGTGATATTTGGACAGAAAAGGGGCATATATTATAATTATAGAGGAGCTACCCATGTTAATCCAAAAGACATTTTACCTTATTGTAAGACAAAATGTTAACATAACAAGGAGTACATTGGCAGATCCCTTCAACCACAAATGTGCTCTCTTTCTCGGTGATCTTGACCAACTAGCCCCCGTTTGTAGTCACAAACGGGAGCTTTGTAGCACATCCATATCACAAGCTTGGTCCACTTTCTACATGCAACTTTCTATAGGATGTCATGCTCCGTAAGACATGCAATGGACCCTGAATTGCTTCAGTTCTTGACCATTACTTGTGAAAGAAAACCATTTGTAGATGAGATCAATTGTACCTTGGGTACATGTATTATAAATGAAGCACATATGCATGACTACATCAACAACTCTACTCCGATAATTTGTACTCACATATGAGACTTCCAATACTATAAAAACCTGGCCTTGAATAAGTTCTACAATCAAACTGACATTACAAAAGTTGAAATAAAGACAAACAGGGGTAACATAAATGTCCTTCAGTAGTTGCTCCTAGAGCCTAAATTCAACGAGCTAGATTTCATCGCAATTGGCATGTGTTGTATGATCACCGACTTGACAATTGGTGTGGAAAATGGTGTAACATGCTTTGTTGATGACATAGCACAAAACAAAGAAGGTGAGGTTACATGTATTGATATCCTCATTCATTGTGTTCATAATAACTACAAAAGAAGAAAGACAAACACAAATAACTACAAAAGAAGAAAGGAAAACACAGTCAACATCCACCTCCTATTCTACCAACCATTCAATGAAAAATTCTTTTTGATATACTTTTTGTTTGCAAGAACGTACATGTAGCACGTATACTAGAAAAAAACATTCATCAATAGACAACCTCGCTTGGATGTAATCTCAACTGTAATTATTTCTATAGTCTCGAGTAATGGATGCACTTAACTTTGTCTCCTCCCATAAACATTATTTCAAATGTATATCCCTTTCATGCAGTGCCGCCCTTGCCAAATTAGTCATGCTCTTGTTTCCTTCAGTGCTAGATACTAAATATCAATTTTCATATGTCCTAGTGTATTCTATAGATGTTATATAGCAGGGCCCACCAAGCAAGACTAGTTTAAGGGTGCCACATCATCAAAGCTACACAAAAGAGAGCAACCCTATAAAGCCCTCCAAATATTGCTCAAAACCTCATGATATGACCTATCATTGGAAAAAACTTGAAAAGTGGATTCTAAAGAGCCAAGGTCCAAAAAGTTTGGATGAGTTTCATGAAAGTTATGCCTTTTTTTTCTAATCAGTTAGTTCTTGTTATCGTTATGGTCATATGAGATCACCTTTTTCTAGACCTATATAGAGGCAATGTTGGATACATGAATGCTATATACCAATAGATAGCATTTGAAGAGTAGATTCTAAGTATCCAACCTCAGACAAATTTGGATCTTATTTGCAAAAATCGTATCAATTTCCATTTTTTGAAAGCTTGCCACATTAGCAATTTCTTACAAGGTCCAAAAATGAGCTCAAAATCTCCCAAATGTCCTTAAGTGGGTGGAGAGAGAGAGAGAGTGTGTGTGTGTGTGAGAGAGAGAGAGAGAGGAGTGACTACAATAGAAACTTGTTTATCATGTGGGTTCAATATTAGGGATTATTTTATTCTAAATTTATTAGGTTTTATAAATAGTCCTTGAACACACAAGATATATAGGCTCTACATATAGTGACCCCTCCCAAGTTCATGTTAGCTTCTAAGAGATGTTTGACAAGAAGCAGTTGTAGACCAACCTAATTCAAGAGGATTGAATAGGAAAAACATCTCTTTTATAGGGTTTTATATATAGTCCCTGGACACACACAATATATAGGTTTTACATATAGTGACCACTCCCAAGTTCATGTTTCAAGCTTCTAAAGAGATGCTTGACAAGAGATACCTGTAGACAAGACCAATTCCTCAAGATAGCACATGATAGATAGTACCACAGATGAGAGCTCTTAGAAGAGTTCTCAAAAGTTTTAGGAGAATCTAGAAGGTTCTAGAAAGTTTGAAAAAATTGAAGAAGATTCTAAAAGGTTCTAGAAGCATCTAGTAAATTTTGGAGCATAACATCTAGAAGATTCATAAAGATTCTAAAAGGTTTTAGAAGCATCTACTACAGTCTACATACTAGAAAATCCAGATTTAACAAGAAGAATCTTGAAGTAATTGAAAGAAATTAGAAAGTTCTAGAAGCTTGAGGAAGAACCTAGAAGGTTCTAAAAGAGTTAGAAATGCTCTAGAAGGAAGAACCTTGGTTCTTCTTGACCTCCTTAGGATTTATTATAAATAGACATCGTGGGCTACAACCCCCTCAGTCTTGCCAGCACCAGTTTGGAGGGTTATGAAGTAACCTAGTTCTTATCTTGTGTTCGAGTCTTATTCTTGTAATCAAGTCTTGACTTATTCTTCAATCTTGTGATCCAAGTCTTATATAAAGTTCTTTTAATCAAGTATATATTAAGTCTTGTAACCAAGTTTGTTAATCAAGATGATATTTAAAATGAAGTCTTGAGTTCTTCCTAATTGTAAGCGCCTCCTTTCATGGTCTTCTCTAGCTCAAGATGTCCATGATCCACTCGTCCACATCTTCTTCTCACCATTGAAATTGGACCAATATTCCATGCCTCATTTTTATTCACGAACAAATCACTAAGGAGCAATCAGCATGCTCTTCCATGGGAGTACCAAAAGATGGAGAGGAGGAATGGGAACACAACCAAAAAACACAACTTAAATTCCTCTTTGTATCTTCTAAGGTACTCACAACACCCCATTCCTCTCAGAAGCACCTCCAAAAGGACACACTATTCACAATGTACTGTTTACTGCATGTACCTCCTAGCCGACACACACTTCGCAGAATCCAAACCCGCATAGCACCTACTTTGTTTCAATTGCACACACCACCACCACACAACACTTATCTCTTGCTCTCTCTTTGCACCACAAAAAGAACTCCCTAGGGGCAACGCAAACATGCCAGCACCGACAAATGATAGAGAAAAGAGCAAAGAGAAGAAGGGGGATGGGAATTGATAGTAATAGGGGGAACTACACGATTGATTCATTAAAAAAAAATGGAGTAAAATGCTCCTCAAAGCTCTCTCCTATTCTCCAAAATCACTCTGCTTCTCCTCTAGAAGCTCTCCCTAAACAAAACCCAAAAGGGGGCCCCTTATTTGGGCAAGTACTCTATTTTTGGCATCTTCTATTTTCATCAAACACTTGTCATTTTTTTGCATGAACTCATGTAAACTATCCTTTTCTACCAACATTATAAGTTTATGGGCACCATGGGAAGGTTCCCCAGCTTGAGTAGTATCATCATGCGCCTCTGGCTCTAGGCACTGCAAGTACACACATGCATTCACCCTTGGGCCACCATGAGAAAAAACCCTATGTTGGGCTTTACCACCACGACTGTCCCCAACTAGTGCCAAACACCACCAGAAAACATTGTTGTGCCATTGATGGGTATCCACGAATGTCAAGTAGTGCCTAGAGTGCTGCCCGCACAAGGGGGGTGAGGAGGAGAGGAGCCGTCAAAGATCCTTCTCTTTGGACATTATGACCTCCTTTTGCTTGAGTATATATAATATGAGCTCCTAGATTGCCTGTGCGCATGAGGGACCAAGTTCCCTACCATGAGCCACTTTCTTTTGACAACTACGGTAAACCACCCAATTCTCAATAAAAGTCAACTTTCAAACCCACTTTGAGATGATCTTACTTCCTAATCTTTGTCCAAATGAAGAGTTTATGAACTTTTTTCAAACTTTTTCTCGCATCTGTCATGCTTAGGAGCCTTTCTCTTTCGCTCTAAGGTCATGTGGACCTTATTGCCAATTTGATGGGCCAGGTATTGTTTATTTTGAAGCTACAATTTGTTAGATTGGGCTTGGATGTAAAAGTATCCATTCTATGGGACATGAGCAAGCCCATCTCCAAATACTTGGATTGCGATATGGGAGACTTTGGTGACTATCGACAAAGAGTTGGTTGTTGATTCATTTCCCAATGCCTACTACAAATGTTAAAGAATTGGTCACTATATATGCTAGGAACTACCCTAAGGTAGAAGATCTTTGTAATCCTATGGTCACGAAAACCTGTAGACATTTCTCTAGGTATACAAAGCCTCCTATGAGTTGCAACAAGCTAGCGGAGGATGACTGTGACAGTGAAAAGAACCATGGTGAGATAAGCAAAGAGACTAAGTGCCCATTAGATAAGATGTAAGAGAAACCACATCTGCCGATTGATCCTGTCATAGAGGCTAGGACTCCAATGAATTTATCTAGCCCAACACTAATGCAAACGAGCAAAAATTATACCTCATAAGCCAACACTATTCGTTTGTTAAAAAGAAAGAAGAAAAAAAGTGATACTCGTTGACTCTCTTTTTGGCAGTATGTTCCTTTGCATTGGTTTGGTGGTCAAGGTGTGGTAGGGCTCTCTCCTTGGTGGAGACCCCAAGTTTTTGTGACATACGATTACAAGGTGGATCCCTTTATATTATAAGTTGATGTATCTTGCTTTTTGTGACTAGATTGGTTGTTGATGCCATGGTTTTAAGGGAGTGTGTCTCTCATATCATCTCCACATGCATTTGTGAGCATGGAACTCCACTTACTTTTCCTTTTCCATCTCAAAGGAATATTACAAATTAAACGTCTCCCCAAAATTGTTGACACATATAATGGGAGAGATGCTAATTTTGAGTACAAAGGAGGGCAAACACGTAGAGCATGTTAAAAGATTTTGCATCAAAATTTGCACCCAAGTCCACTTTTAACTATGGTTCACTATAGGCATCATTGTCCAGGAAATTTGTTCCTTTGTGTAATGAAATTGACCATTGATATCGTAATATATCTGCATATTATTGAGAATTTCTAGTTAGTTCTTTAAGTTACGACGCACAGAATGTTCTCATATTGAATCTTTCTCTTGGCATGTGCTGATTTGCATTCATGTCAAATCAATTGCATTATGTCTTCCTCTAGACGTTCTCATTTGCATTTGCCCCGTGTAATGTGCATTCAGGATATGTGAGTGCAATATCTAAAGTATGAGATTGACTATGGTGCTAAAAGCATCATGTTACATATGAACATAATTTGTCATACTACAAACGTTCTCAAAGAAAATTGTACCACATGTGCCAACAATTCCTCTTATCTAGTCAAAGGAGTTGATTAAATTGTGCCAATTGTTACAAGTAATAGCTCTGTCACACTTGTAGAAGGAGGTTGTTTGCTTGACTACATAGTCCTATCTTGTACCATGCCCATCGCCTAGTATGTTCCTACAGTTTCACGGATGGATGATTCCTTGTTGTTTAATAAATGTTTGGATGTATGTTGTGAAATGTTCAATTTTTTAGTAAGGAAATTCCGAGTCCTTCAGCTTGATATGGATGGAGTGGATAAGTATCTCTATGTGATGGTGTGGTGATGGCTAAAGAGAACTCCCTGGTCTAGTTCAAAATCAACCATGCCAATGTGCTTGACACAGTAGTAGTCATGATTGGTGCCATTGGCCTCAGGTGCATCATGGTCCTCTCACTTTGCTAATGGCATGAGATGCTTGGTGCCTAGTGAAACAATCATCCTTCCTCACCAATATCTCTTTTGAAATATAGTGATGCTAGATGACCAAATCTTTCTTGGAAAACCTCAGAGTCCCTATTAGCGTCAATATTACAATTGATCTCTATTAAGGACAAAGAAGCAAAAATGGTTCCGACCATAAACAACAAAGACAGCCCATAGTAGACAAATTACAACTGATTTTGCCACTTGGAAAGGTAATTATGTAGGTATCAATGACATTTTATAATTTATTTATAAGCTCACACCTTACAATCGTCCCCTTGAGGTTTGGACTAGTAAGAAACTGCAAAAACTAACATTTCTAGCACACTCCAATCCAGGAGCAAAAAGGAACATTCCAATACAGGAGACAAATAGCATAACACTCCAATCCAGGAGCAAAAAACTACTCTAATCCAAGAGCAAAATCTTGAAAATTTTCTACTTTGCTTTTATCTAAGAGAACCTTTGTCTTTTTCAATTATTTGTCTTCAAGTGATTCATGGTCTTTGTCTTCGTATCCTCTCCCTCTCCTCCCCTCAAACAAGTGCTTCTTTCCCACTTTTGTTGTGCAATGAGGCTTTATTGAAAAAACAAGCGCAATGAAAAAATATTAATGTAAAAGAATTGCTAATGTGGATGCTAATAATGTTGGTGCCAGTTTTCCCTTCCCTCCAAGTGAACGTTTGAATTTCCCCATGGTGCCTGGGAGCGGTCTTTGCACTTGAAGACTCTCCAAGGCCAGTGTCTAGAACTCCATACATGAGCACATGCTCATATTCTTGATGATAGATATTAAATCATACACTACAAGAAATTGTGCTTGGCTCCAAGATTTTCAATTTTAATGCGTACTTTAAAATTTCTCTTCAATGTGAAGTACCTCTTTACCTTTTGGGTGAAGCCCCTCTTCATAGAAAAATTGTGTCTTCTTTGATGCCCTTTACTTTGCTTTGAAGACTCCGATTAATTCCTTTAAATGCTTGTAGAATTGTATGTGCGATGTAAAGATCCCTTTGGAGTTTGAAGTGCTTCCTCAAATACTCCTTGTTACCACTTTGAATCAAAATAAAATTTATGCCTCTGCTACAGGAAATGCCTCTGAATAGAGGGTTGTGATTGGATGCTTAGCTATGCGAGAACAAGGCCTGGTAAAGAGCTTGAGGGCTTTGCACCTCTTGGAAGTTCTACTCTGTGGGAGTGCTTTCTAATAATTAAATGAACTTCTCAAAATAAAAAAAACTTGCAAACTACAAATTAATGAAGGGCAAGTTTTGACGGTTGTGGATTCAACATTGAGCGTGCAGGCAACAAGTGCGTGAGCAGAGCAAGGCAAGGCTCGGGGCCAATGATCCCAGTGTGTAGGTAAGAGCAACGAGAGAGAAGACAAGAGGCGGGCTGAAGAAATGATGATGATGATGTCACAGTAGATGCACGCAATAGGTGACGTGAAGGGAAACCTATCAAGTTGATTTAGTTGAGGGTCAGTGGGATCCAGCCTGGGGAAATGAGAACGAGGGGGGCCATCAAGAGTTGAGTCAAAAAATCCTTGGAAATGTGTGGTGAATCTTGGATGCAGCTGCGAACGACATCGATGACTTGACCCCTTGACTTGAAGTGGGTTTGTGTGTAACCACCCACCTTTTTTTTTTGGTAGGTTTGCCTCCTACTTTGGAGAGTTCCCACCCACGTGCTTTGATTCCACAATTCCCAAAAACTCTCCTTGAGATTTAAGGTCTTTTAGGTGAGCATTGAAGGCTCAAAAGCCACACACGAAAAATTGGAAATCTCATTAAAGACGGGTAATTCTAGTTGCAAAATAATGGGTTAAAGTCTACAAAGCTCAATTTTGATGAAATTAATTGAGAAACCAAATCAAGTGCACATTAAGAAATCGATGGCTCTATGGAAAGTGTCAAAAAGCACTTCTCACACACACTAGCCAATAGTGGCTTGAACAAGAGTTATGAGGCAATTAAGAAAGATAAAAATGAGCACAATAGCACACTAAAATCGGCACACACAAAATGCTTTAAAATCAAAAATTCTTCTCACTTGATCACCAGGGGGTAGTGGAGCATGCTCGTGCCCAAGTGGTGATTAGGGATTTGGGTGATTAAGTTAATGCAAATAGAAATTAGTGAATGCTAACTGAAGAATGCTAATCACTAACACAAAATCATAACCACAAACCTAGGTAGCATAACCTGGTGCTCTAATACCACTTGATGGGAACGAGATCGTGCTAGCTAAGGTGGATGAAAAATAAACACCATGCGCACAAGTGAGTGTGTGTTGGCTAGATTATCACTCAAGCAAATTAGGTTCAAAGATCAATCGACTTAACCTCATTTAACAGGATCTTGAGTACTTGCTAAGCCATCACAAGCTCACTATAAACAAGAGAGATGTAATGAAAAATAGACTTATGTTTATTCATTCATGAAATGAGCTGTAAGTAGCTCTACAACCTTGCACCACTGCATGTGGGATAATTCCACCTTTTCTTTCCTGGACTCATACTCTAGTACTCTAGCACAAAGCTCACACCTTACGACCAACTTGCACACATACACATTTTAAAATTAAAAAAGAAATTTAAAAGTATTAATTTTGTTTTTTTCTAGATATCATTCACAAACAACCATAATGAAATTTGATAGTAAAATATAAGAGTTATTTTGATTTAATTCAACGTAAATTTGTTTTGTTAGTTTCATGCAATTTTATTTGAAAATTAATATATTATGTTGGTTTGTTTAAATTGTGGCATGTAGCTGGTGTGGTAAATGTTAGTTAAAATGTTTTAAGTTAAATTTTAGTGCTAGATTTTATTAGATTTGATTATCTTTACACATAGGTTTATGCTATAGAGTTATGTTCAGATTATATAGTGTTGGGTTATAGTGTTTTTAGTGTCAGGTTTTATTTACATTTGATTATCTTCATATAAAGATTTAATTAATAAATGATAGTTTGTATTAGATTGATCCATTTAAGTAATATGCTTAAGGTATGCAGCTTAGGTTAAGCGGTTGGGACATTGCTTCAATCTGCCTAGGGTTAGCCTCTTAGGTATTAGTTCTTTGAGTTCAACCCGCTAAGGGCTGAACGCTCTAAATTGGTTGATATTAGTATCATATTACTTTAGCCATTTCAGTAATCCGGTTTGGACATGAAAATTTGGTTGTTTTATACGTTTTATGGAGAACCACCTAAAATTAGCAGATTTAGATCTGGCCGCTTTAAATCGGACTAGTGTTGCATTACTTTAGCCATTTCAATAAATTAATATGCTTTGGGTATATAGCATGTAAGTGGCTGGTCTATTTCAATCCGCTTAGGATTCAAGGCTTAGGGATACTTGCTTAGGTGCTACGTGCAATCTAGCTATTTCATGCCGCTTAGGGCATGGCACTTAGGTGTTGGTACTTTGCAATTTTTCTATTTCAGGTCACTTAGGGCTAGCCACTTAGGGTTAGTGGCTTTAGATTTGGGCTATAAATTTTAGGTTTCTATTAGATTATGGTTTGTACTATATCTACATGCATTGTCATGTAGACGTGGGTGTGTACTTATGTCGCACTCTTCAATACAGTCCTTGACCAATAAAAAAAAAAGTATTACCTGATGGTCCTGATATCCGTGCACAGTAATTTTCCTTCTTAACTTATTAGTAGGGGGTGAGATATAAGTCTCACTCATGGGGGAAGGGAAAAAAGGGGAAGGAGAAGATATAGAGATGTATTGAAAAGAGAGGCCAACATTGCTTGCACAATTTTTGTAATTCTCATTTGATATCAATCGCAATTCAATCTTTGATATTACAAAACCTAAACCCTTTTAATGTAAATCAACTCAAGTATACAAGTACTCACATGCATGTGTCGAAGACTACCTAATGAGTACCTCTTGATTTTGGTTCTCTTTGACAGTGTTAGGGCTATTTGAGGCTTAAGGATAAGGAAAATCCCATGAAGATATATAATCCTATATATTCTTGGGAAAATCCTGATTTGGGTAGAAGCATGTTCATGTGTGAACACAAGATGTGAGTGGAGAAGCCCAACACAATGTGTGTGTGAGTTCTTCTATCTAGTAAATAATAAGGTGTGTACAAGTAATGGTGCCACTTCCCCCAACTTGCGAGCCCCGTTTTCCTGTGATTACTCACGTCCCTTGTATTCGGCACTTTCTTGCAATATTGATCATTCGTTCGCGTCCCTCAATCTCGTGTCCCTCTTGCGTTCAGTTTTCAAGTTGCGTTCTTGTGTGCACGCTTGCTTGCCTGCAGGTCCCGTTTGCAATGCAGGTGAGCCGGCGCGGTCCCGTTTCAGCAACGTCCCGAACATGGCCGTCACACTTAATGGATGGTTGGATGTCTCTAGCATGTCCAACCAAGGTAAGAGGCACACTGCCTTTACGCCAACAATCTTCCACTTAAAGGAGAATCTACCAATAAGTAGTAGTAGTATGTACAGAAGATAAGGGTGGAAACTTGGTCCACTGGATCTCTCGAAGATAATGCATGCCATTGTGTAGGCTCTAGCAGAGTGAAAACATGTACATCCTTGCTAGAATCAGCATGCAGACCCTGCAAATATCCTATAATGACTTGTACCTCTCCGTGATGCATCGTAGACTGGAAACCCCAATTGTAAACACTCACACAATAGCTACTATGTTGGGTCTTGATACTAAGAGGTTCTACATGAGAGTCCCAAATACTGATGACAAACACGTAATCTCTGCTAGCATATCCATGCCAATCACATCAACACCATGTGCAATGACCTCTGCTAATCTATCCATAACATGTATCTCAATCCTCACTGCAATACAACGAGAACTAGTCACATACGGATTCATTCATCCTGAGTGCAGGGTATTCATCACTCCCTCATCATCCATAGGGACTTTATCCACACATGTCGTAGAATCACCATATCAGCCTCAGGCATGATCATATCAAAGACCTCCATGTCGCTCATCTCCATGGTGGGAAGCATCTTTGTCCTAGTAGGATCAATTTGCTATGTCTTGCTAGAGCATGGATTCTCTAACTCTACATTTACAGACAGTTTGTGCACAACATTCTGGAGCTCATCTGCAAAAGTACATGTCTACAAAGTCATTAAACTGTAACATCACGTACATGTGACTCATTGCTCTTCTCCTTGATTGTCAAAGCCTTGAAATATGTCACCACCATTGGTGATTGCTTTAGTCATGCACTCAAAGACCTCTCCTACTCTACATGTCTATCCTAAAAAACTACATGCCCAATGAGCAAAGTGTCACGCTATTCATCAGTAAAGTGTACCCCAACTAGTGCCAACCACCACCTATAAATAGTGTTGTGCCATTGATGGATATCCATGAATGCCAAGTAGTGCCCACAGTGCCGCCCCCATGAGGGGGGTGAAGAGAGCAGCCATTAGAGCTCCTTCTCTCCCTCCTTGGACACTTATGAGCTCCTTTTGTTTGAGTTATATATACAACCTCTCGGCTTGCCGTGCACATGTGGGACTAAGTCCCTTGCCATGTGTTCTGAGCGACTTTCTTTTGACAACTAGGGACTTTCTTTTGACAACTAGGGTAAACCACCCAGTGCTCAATAAAATTCAAACCCAATTCAAAATGATCTTACTTCCTACTCTTTGTCCAAATGAAGAGTTTATGAACTTTTCTCAATGTTTTTCCCAATGTTTGTCATGCTCAAAATACTTTCCCTTTGGCTCCATGGTCATGTGGACTTCATTGCCAATTTGATGGGCCAGGTGTTGCTTATTCTGAAGCTACAATGTGCTAGATTGGGCCTGGATGTAAAACTGTTTGTTCTGTGGGACATGTGCAAGCCCATCTCCAAATACCTGGATCTCAGTATGGGAGAATTTGGTGCCTATTAACGAAGAGTTGGTTGTTGCTTTGTTTCCCAATGCATGCTACAAATGTCACAAAATTGGTCACTATGCTAGGAGCTGCCCTAAGGTAGAAGATTCTTGTAATCCAGTGGTTAGGACAACGTGGAGACTTGTCTCCAAGGATACCAAGCCTCCTACGAGTTCGAGCAAGCTACTGGAGGATGCCCATGACAGTGGAATGAACCATGGTGAGATGAGAAAAGAGACTGAGTGGCCATTAGATGAGATGCAAGAGAAACCACATGTGCCTAATGATCCATAAAGAATAGGATTCCAATGAATTTAGCTATCCCATAACTAATGCAATGGATTACAACGCCAAAAATTAGACCTCATAAGCCAACACTATTAGTTTGCTGAAAAGAAAGAATAAAAAAATGTGATACTCGTTCCCTCTCTTTTTGGCGGTATGTTCCTATGCATTGGTTTGGCGGTCAAGGTGTGGCAGGGCTCTCTCCTTGGTGGCAACCCCAAGTTTCTGTGACATATGATTACAAGGTGGATCCCTTTATATTATCAATTGATGTATCTTGCTTTTTGTGCTTGTTGATGCTATGGTTCTGAGGGAATATGGTTCTCATTGTAACTTGTTTTGGTTTCTTAATTTATATCTCCACTCGCTATTGTGAGTTTGGCCCAAAAAAAAACACATAGAGACAAACACATTTTTTGATTCTTTCTCCTCCTCAAGCAAAGAGAAACAAACTCTTGGATACAAGTAGTAGATTTTGATTATCCCTAGAGAGTGATTGCCCTCCTACTTGCTCTATCTTATCCATTGTTCGTGGTATCATTTTTCAGTTCTGGTAGTTTCTCTATTACAATGTTTATTAGTCCCTATTATGGCCATGTGCACCTCAAAGTGGTGTGGCAAGCCCCCAGAGAGGGTGGCCCCTATTTGTTGTTTACGTTTTGGTTGGTTTTGTCTCAGGAATGATGTATTTGCATTTATGGGATTTGTTGTAAAAATCCCCTATGCATGGACTTCTATATGCAATCGTATGAGATCATTGTTCTTGCTTGACATCCACAATTCTCTGTGAATGTGGGGTTATGGATTGTTTTTGTTATTATGCTAATCTATTTAATCTCCACTCACATTTGTGAGCATGGCACTCCACTTCCTTTTGCTTTTCCACCTCAAAGGTATATTACATATTAAACGTCTCCCCAAAATCATTGACACATATAATGGGAGAGATGCTAATTTTTGAATAGAAAGGAGGACACACACTCAAAGCATGTTAAAAGATCTTGCATCAAAATTTACATCCAAGTCCAATTTTAGCTATGTTTCACCATAGGCATCATTGTCCAGGCAGTTTGCTCCTTTGTGTAATGAAATTGACCATTGATTTCACAATATAGCTGCATATTAATTGTATTTTCTAGTTATTTGTATCTCATATTGATCTTTTTGCTAGCATGCTCATTTACATTCATGTCAAATCATTTTCATTATGTCTTCCTCTAGACATTTTAATTTGCATTTATGGAATCTTTTACAATGGGACATAACCTTGGGGTGCACTATTAAGAGCCCCGTGTAATGTGCGTTCAAGATCTATGAGTGCAACATCTAAAGTATGAGATTGACTATTGTGCTACAAAGCATGTTATAGATAAACATAGTCTCTCATACTACGATCGTTCTCAAAGAAAATTGTACCACATGTGCCAACAATTCCTCTTATCTAGTCAATGGAGTTGATTAAATTGTGCCAAGTGTTACAAGTAGTAGCTCTATCACACTTTTATATGCTGATTGGTGGCTTGACTACATAATGCTATCTTGTATCATGCACATCGCTTAGTATGCTCCTACAGCTTCAGGGATGGATGATTCCTTGTTGTTTAAGACCTATTTGGATGTATGTTGTGAAACGTTCAATTTTTGAGTAAGGAAATGAGCATGCAATGCTTGCACTATGTTGCAAGCATGCTCAAAAGCCTAGTCCTTGAGCTTAAAATATCAATATGGATGGAGTGGATAAGTATCTATATGTGATGGGTGATGATGGCTAGAGAAAACTTCCTAGTCAAATCCAAAATCAACCATGCCAATGTGCTTGACACCGTAGTAGTCATAATTGGGGCCATTGGCCTTAGGTGCATCATGGTCCTCTCACTTTTCTAATGGCATGAGATGCTTGGTGCCTAGTGAACCAATCATCACTCTTCACCAGCAGCTCTTTTGAAAGATAGTGATGCTAGATGACCAAAGCTTTTTTGGAAAACCTCGAAGTACCTATTAGTGTCAATATCACAATTGATCTTTATTAAGGACAAAGAAGCAAAAATGGTTCTAACCACAAACAACAAAGAGCCCCATACTAGACAAATTACAAACTATTGTGCCACTTGGAAAGGTAATTGTGTGGGTATTAGTGTCATTTTATAATCTATTTATGATTTACTACATAGTTCGGGAGTTTTTGAAGTTTTTTGAAGTAGGTGCATATGTATACTCCTTTGTCATTATGTAAGTATCCACGCTACACAATAGACCTAATGTCTTAGAGTGATTTTGAAAGTGTTATATATAAAGATCGTTTTCGTTAACTTCTAGATTGACCGTGAGCTTTTGTAAGTCTTTTCAAAATATTCCCGTGTAATCTCTTCTCCGTGTACACCAACAGGCTTCCGGGGGTTTCACTAGTAGTACTAGTTAGGGAGATGTCATCTACATGCACTAAAGTTGTCCTATATACAAGACTCCACTTTGAAAAATCTATCTTTTTTGCCTTACAAAACTTCCCTATTGTACACTCACATGATACCATACTGTAACCCTTAGTGAATAACTTGAGATAGGTTGAATAGGCATACAGACTGAAGTGCCACACAATGAGAATCTATTGGGTAGATTTTTAAGAGATGTATCGGAATGCACCTTAAACTTAAACTGTAGGGAAGTAGGTATATCTAATGTATTCGAGCTATATCTTGACGTATAACGGCTTTATTGATTGATAGTAACTATGGGGTCCTAGCTATAATGTACCTTCCAACATGGAAAACGTTTGGTGGAGGATGTAAATAATATATAATTAGGGGAGTCCTTTCCACACTAAGAAGAAAATTAATATGCAAATACAAAAATATGAAAACCTTTTCTTGAACTACACACTGGTGATTAATAGAGTGGTGGTACTATTAATCACTACAAAAATTGCATTGCAAGATTATTGCTAAATAGAAGACGGGAACACTCTGTGTCTGCACGAACTTTCTACGTGATAATTTCTTAATTGCTGCAAAATAATAAATATCACGTCGTGGTTAAGAAATGCAGAAAGGAAGAAGATCAGTGGCGAGTATATCTAAGGAGATAATATGGATTTCACGAGGAAGGTGAAGACATAAAGTTGAAGCTGGCAGAAGAAGCGAAGCAAATTAGAGTAGTTAGAGTTGTTACGAAGTTGTGGAGCGCGGGAGTAGCTACGTCATCTTACATAATAAGCATGGGGATGGGTGTGTGTGTGTGAGAGAGACAGAGAGAGAGAGAGAGAGAGAGAGAGAGAGCGTTCGTTCTCAATATGACCCATGACAACACTAGTTGCATTGCAGGTTCGTGATCAGACATCAAGGTCGAAGCACCGAGTGGAGCGTCCACTCAATGATCCCGTGGCTGATGCCGACTCTGATCGACGTGGATCATCAATATCATTAACACAAACAATACCGATGAAGCTGCAATATTGTTGAAATGACAGAGAAAGAGAGTTGTTATACAATGGCGTTGAAATGGTTCGGTTAGCCCGTGACATGAAGCCTTACTGGGATGCCAAGCAACGCATTCCGCGGTCAGTGCAAGAGAAGATGATGCAGGTGGAGCAGCCATAGCAGTATGTGATCATCTACCCTCTGTCATACGGGGCTCATAAGCATGACTCATCTCTATTATCTTATTGTCAAAAAATTTCTTTAATTAAGAAGCCTCAAATGAGAAGTTGTCACTTTGTCTGCGCTTTACATATACCCCCAAACGTTTAAACTGCACAACCATATCTACGTGATAAAAAATTGAGGATGCTAATTCCGTGATTGATCTAGTCTCTTAAATAATTTTCTGTAACAAGCTCAAGAAGGTTATTTATTTATTATATCCCTCATTGCTTGCACCATTGTATTTTCAAGATGTATTCAAAGCATGCCAAAGATTTCTTTTTGAAGCAGACTAGACAATACTACATCCAAGGGGAGAAGATATGACAACTCTACAACAAATTTGAGTGGGTTGTATAGTATGTTTGGCTATATATCAACTAGCAGATAGTATGCCACAATAGTGCTTGCAATTCCTTACTCATGCTCGCAAAAAAAGAAATGTAGAATGAGACAAAACAAATTCATGAAAATTTGTGGGTGTTTATCAAAGCATTTGATCGAAAATTCAACAAGAATCCGCCCTAGCACCTGGCTAGATTTTGACACTAGTGTTACTTACAAAACCTATTTTGACGAATTTGCCAAGAAAGTCAAAGGCATCAGGGGTAGATGCATGTTAATGTGGTACTCTTTTTATGCTAGTTCACATGTGCCAACAAGCATATCTTGTTAGCGCAAGTTTTTGGCATGTCAATCAATGAATATTGTGGAATATTGAATAATGAGGTTCATTGTTCTTCGAAGCTGTTTGGCTCGAGCATTAGGGTTGCACTCCACAAAGAGGTGGGGTGATGAAGCAAAAGTTTAAGGGGAGTGTGGCGCCCATAGAAAAGCCCACACATGAAGGCATTCGTGCAGTTTTCCTCAACAACCAACAAGAGAACATAGGTAGAGCTCAAATCACTAATATTGAGTCCTATGTAAACCATGGGTGCACATTTTATTGCATGAATGAAGTGAATTTTCATTAGATATTAGCTACTTACAACTCTTAATAGGGCCGACCTAATACTATATTACATAGGTCAATTAGTTAATGGAGCCTTGTAATGGTTTATATACAACTATATATGTCATACAAACATATGTCTTGCGGCCCATTACATTGGGCCATATATTTTTGTATGTGATTTTGTCCTCAGAATTGAGCTCTAATTTTTTCAAGGTATGTTTAAGTAGCTTAGGATCTCCATCTTCGGTGCACTAATGACACTTTAAGTAAGCTAGATGTGGTATAAAAGCTATTTTCCAAGCTAATCAACTTGATGAGCATATGAGTCCCGCCTCACCAAGCACTCTGATGACATCATCACCTTCCCATTAATTTGCCTTCAATATGGTGATGCAAAAGTAGGATTTTGATAAAAAGAAAATTGTCTCTACACTTTACAATCTTGAAGTTTTTAGTATTAGAAAAGGAAGGGGGGGGGGGGGGGGGGGGGGGCCTTCAAAAAAAGGGGTTTCTTTAATAGGCAAAAGTTTTAAGAATTAATAGAATTAGCATGAAAGTTCAAAATAAGAAATGTTTTTATAGGTAAACGTTTTAAAAATTACCAACCACATTTACAAAAAGGGGGTTTTATTGCATTTCAGAAGTTTCTTTAAAAAAGAAGTTTCCCAATTAAAAAAAGGGGGGGGGGGGGTTGTATAATGGATGGGCTCATAAGCACGAGTCATCTCTATTATATTATTGTCATAAGAAATATTTAATTAAGAAGCCTCAAATGAGAGGTATCACTTTGTGAGCTCTTTGTTATATTGCCAAACGTTTAAACTGCACAACTATATCTACGCAATAAAAAATCGAGGATGCAAAATTCGCAATCAATCTAGTCTCTTAAATAATTTTCTCCCACAAGTTCAAGAAGGTTACACATTGATTGTAACCCTCCATTTCTTGCACCATTGTATTTTTGAGATGTCTTTCAAGCATGCCAAAGAGTGTTTTTTGAAACAAACTCGAGAATACTACATCCAAGGGGTGGCAACTCCGCAACAAATCTAAGTGTGTTGAAGTATAGTATGTTTGACTATAACAACAGACTGATAGGATACCAAATTAGTGCTTGCAATTCCTTACTCATGGTGACTATGAAAGAAATGTAGCATGAGACAAAAAAAAATCATGAAAATTTGTGGGTATTCATCAAGGCATTTGATAGAAAATTCAACAAGAATCCACCCGAGCATGTGGCTAGATTTGGATAGTAGTGTTACTTACAAATCCTCTGTTGGAAAATTTGCAAAGAAAGTCAAAGGCATCAGGGATAGAAGCATGTTAATATTCTACGCTTTTTATGCTATTTCACATGTGCCAACAAGCATATCTTGCTAGCATAAGTTTTGGCATGTCAATCAATGAATGTTGTGGCATATTGAATAATGAGGTTCATTGTTTTTTGAAGCTCTTTGGCA
Source organism: Adiantum capillus-veneris (assembly GCF_014529385.1). Lineage (NCBI taxonomy): Eukaryota > Viridiplantae > Streptophyta > Polypodiopsida > Polypodiales > Pteridaceae > Adiantum > Adiantum capillus-veneris. The sequence goes on from NC_140945.1 coordinate 133,206,122, forward strand.
CGGGCTTAGGGTTGCACAAGGCTCCACAAAGAGATGGGGTGATCAAGAAAAAATGTAAGGGGGGTGTGGAGCCCACAGACAAGCCCACACATGGAAGGAATTTGTGTTCTCCTCGGCAACCAACCAGAGAAGATAGGTAGAGCTCGGACTACAAACAAAGAAGCTCCAAGGGACTACCTGACCATCCTTCGAACAAAAGACGTAGTAGGGACAAATCACCTACTGCTTCTCCCTCTCCCTACAAAAATGCAAAGTTTTCTTCATATCAAGGACCCCAAATTCTCCATTTCCTTTAGAAAAGATCAATGGAATATTGATGCCAGATCATCAACGGGCGTTGGTATATGGATTGGTAAAATAGGAGGGAGTCTCAAATTGAAAAGAAATAAAATTTTAAAATATCATCACCTATACCAATGTCTTTTTAGCTCCATATATTGAGGTGTATTTCATTGCAAATATGGATGCATATTCCTATAGTTATTCTGACTCTTTGCTGTAAAATAGAACTTGCAGGCTTGTTTTTGGGTTTTGCACCCTTTTTTCTCTTCTCTTTTACGTTCATCCATACTTGCAGATGTGCTAAATCTTGATTCACCCACCTTGTATTGACACTCACACACCCTCTAGGAGAACCGTACAGTTTGCTATTTTTTGGAGTTATGCTAGAGTGAAAGTGTGTGTGTGACTGACAAATTGTGTTTTTTTTTTCCAAGGTTTTTCTTCAATCCTAAAGGTTTCTTGTGCTCACATTGTTTAAATGTGAGTGCTCTTTTTTATTTACTTGTCTGCATACACACACTCACACACACACACACACACACACACACACACACACATACACATGAACACATAAATAAATACACATATATTTGCACATAGTTATACAACTATGCACACACATAAACACTTACACAAAATTTTTATAATTAATAAACAATTTCTAAATTAAATTCTTCAATTGTTAAATTTTGGAGTAATTTTGATACAAAATTTTCCTTAAACAAAGTAGTTGAAACTTATTTATCACGAATATTTAGTTGAAAAAGAAAAAAATATAGAATTGTTTATGTTTAGATTCATTTAAACTTAATTTATATATATATATGTTATTTAACTTAATTTTAGGTTTAAGTTCGATCGAGTAAAGAAATCAATATTTATCCTAGCTGTAGGTTTATGTTGAAAATTTATGTTAATTGAATGCAATTTTAATGTGAATATTAGGGTTAGGATGCTTTAGGCTCGCTAGCTGTTTCAGTCGGCTTAGAGATGGCCACTTATGGTTTAGAGTTTTAGGAGTTTTAGGTTGCAATGTTATTAGTCCGTTTAGAACTTGCTGCTTAGGATTGGTCGTGTAAAGATGCTTAGGTTTGGCACTTCTAAATTCGGTTAAGGTGGCGTTTGGCCATTTCAATATTCTTACACTACAACACATCACTTCAATATCGACGCCTAATTATCGACATCGATGGCGGGCATCGGTATATGCATAAAACAATCTAGAGAGAGGCCCAATTTTTTAAAAAATCAACAAAATCATTTTCATCCCCTATTTTGACACGTATTTCAACGTAAATTTCATGCAAATTTTGACGATTATACAAACGCCTGTATGAACGTTTATACCAACACCTGCACTGATCCTTTGTGCAAAACCAGAACCCACAGGTTCTTTCTACATTTTTATCCCTTTTTGGAGATCGTCTTGCTCTCCTCCTCCTCACTTGCTTCAGTTATGCTATTGTGGAGGTCTTAGGGCTTGGGATATCCACTCACATACTCCCCTACATCAACAAGGTAATTTTGTTTAACAAGTTTATGATAGATTTGTTTGTTTTTGTGTGTATGTGTGTGTGTTTTTTGCAAATTTGATGGCATTTTCTCAAGTGTTTTGTGCTCACATAGGCCGCATCTGGGTGCCCTATCGTTCTCTTCTCTTACATACACACACACACACATAATCACACACATGCACATAAACACACATATAAAAAACATGCACATTAATTTGTCAGCAATCTGAACACACTACACGTGTGTGTGCATACACACATTTTTAGATTAAAAAAGAAATTTGAAAATTATTATTTTTATTTTCTTCTAGATCTTGTTAAAAATTATCATTCACAAACAACCATAATGAAATTTGATAATAAAAAATAAAAGTTATTTTGATTTAGTTCAACGTATAATTAGTTTTATGCAATTTTATTTTAAAATTAATATATTATGTTAGTGTTTCTAAGTTGTTGCATGTCCTTGGTGTTGTAAATGTTAGTTAAAATGTTTTAAGTTATCTTTTAGTGCTAGATTTTAATTAGATTTGATTATCTTCACGCATAGGTTTATGTTATGGAGTTTTTTCTAGATTATACTGTTGGGTTATAGTGTTAAGTTTTAGTGATAGGTTTTATTTATATTTGATTATCTTCTTACAAAGATTTAGTTAATAAACGACAATCCGTATTAGATTGGTCCATATTAGATCGCTCCATTTAAGTAATCCTCTTAAGGTATGCAGCTTAGATTAAGCGGTTGGGACATTGATTCAGTTTGGTCGCTTAGGTGTTCGTTCTTCGAATTCAGACCGCTAAGGGCTAACACTCTAAATTGGCTGATATTAGCGGTTATGGCGGCGCGACTCAGGTTTTGGCAGGCAGTTTTCACTTAGCAAAGTTGCAGGAGAATCGTCCTTGATTCTCCTCTTAATTTCCTTTTAATAAATTGAATCACCTACTTCATCCCTTTCAGTAATCTAGTTCGAACATGACAATTTGGTTGTTTTAGGCAGCTCAGGGGCAAGCACCTAAAGCTAACAACTTTAGATTTGGCCGCTCTAAATTGGACTAGCATCATATTACTTTAGCCATTTTAGTAAATTAATCCGCTTTGAGTATATAGCACGTAAGCAATTGGGCTGTTTCAATCCGCTTAGGATTCAAGGCGTAGGGATACTCTCTTAGGTGTTAGGTCTTTGCTATCTAGCTATTTCAGGTCACTTAGGGTTATCCGCTTAGGACGTGCCACTTAGGTGTTGGTACTTTGCAAATTTTTTGTTTCAGGTCGCTTAGGGCTAGACACTTAGGGTTAGCGGGTTTAGATTTGGTATATGAATTGTAGGTTTCTACTGGATTATGGTTTGTACTGGATCTACATGCATTTAATGTAGACGTGGGTGTGTACTTATGTTGCACTCTTGAATATAGACATTGACTCATAAAGGAAAAAGTATTACCCGATGTTCTTGATCTTGGTGCACCTCTAGACCGAGGTGTGCCAGGATCGAGCATGGCTAGAGAATGTGAGGTAATTAGAGCTAGCAGCAAATTGTTATCACCAATCAAAGCTTGTAGGTATGAAGATGGTTATGGTTTGGTTGGTAGGATGTGGCTTTTTTTGGGCGTTTAGGGTAGAAAAAACACAAATAGACTTTCGAAATGACTTGTGCACTTTCGAAATGCAAACGAGCTTTAATACTAGCACAAACATACTTTGACAAACGGACTTCAATAATGCAAATAGACTTCAGAAACCCAAACAGACTCCAGAAATGCAAACAATCTTCAAAAATGGCAATCCCTTTTAGATCCATCCATTAAAGTAATCCGCCTGAGGTGTGAAGCTTAGGGTAAGTGGTTGGGTTGTTTTTGTCCGCTTAGGGTTAGCCACTGAGATGTTGGTTCTTTGAATTCACGACGCTTAGGGCTAGATGCTCTAAATTGATTGATATTAGTATCACATTACTTTAGCAAATTTAGTAATCCGCTTTAGATATGGCAATTTGGTTGTTTCAAGCCGCTTAGGACCAACCACCTAAAGTTAGCAGCTTTAGAATTGGTATCACATTACTTTAGTGTGGGATGGGTTTCTAATTTCACTCTATCTTATTGCAGACGTAGCGAGAACCACAAACACAATTGTCAATCCATGGGACAAAGCTGACTCAACTAGTGCATAAAGGTTACAAGAGGGTGTCAGTCTCTTGGAAAACAATAGACAACTCGCATCTAGCACAAGCTACACTGAAATGACCTAAGTCATCAAAAGCTAATCGCTAATCGACAAACAAATCATAACCGTTACAGCGTCTCCGAATGTTACGAAACTTCTAGGACATGCATATAAGACCTAAGCACACATGCTTATGGTTTCAAATCTCAGTTTAAATGAGTTGCCAAAAACGAGATTATTAGCAGCAGTGAGTTTTTGACCTAGTCATTTTTTACCCCGAATGCATCTAAATGCTTAGCAATGATGCCCCAATACCTCGCCTATGCTTACTTTGTGATTTCCTAGCTTAAATTCCTACTTATGATGAAATTAGGCCGCGGTTCAATGATGCCAAAAGCTACAGATTACCATGATATGTTTATGTCAATGTGTAGAGCTCCTACTGCGGTTGCAATGCAACATACGACACTGCAATGTGACAATGAAAAAGGGAGTAGGAAGTGCAAGAAGGAGAGAAGTGAGCACTGTTAGCTCACGTTGTGTTTCTATTATCCAAAATTTAATCAAAACTTTACAAAGTTGGCTTTTGTACCTTAGCCAAGGTCTAAAATATGCAATGTCCGAGCGTCCAAGGCCTTTAGGACTTCACCACTTACTGAATATGCAACCTAGGCACACTAGATAACTGATCTATTCTTTATAGCTTAGAGCTCCCATTGAGCTTGTAACACATTAGAAATTATCGCAATGGCTTGAAATAAATCGGGAATTTACAATCAAGACCATTTTGGGAGAATGTGAAAAAGGTGAAACTCCAATATTTACTACTTATTCATGTTGATTTGCAATGTGCATCCGTAAGGCTCGGGCCTTTAGCAACTTCTATTAACTAACATTGGCTCAGTTAACATTCCCCCCTTCCAATTTTAGTGCTCGTCCTCGGACACTGTTGAAAAGTGTCCGTGGAGGCTATGGAAAGTTTTTGTTGATAGGATGATTGTCTTCATTTGTCATTGAATTTGTTGATGAAATTGAATTTTCTACAACATCTTCATTGGTCCGAATATGTCTAATGTAAGAAATGATGTTGCATTTTTTTGTTGTAATAGCATAATGATAAGGCTGCTATTTATTTATGAAAAGTATGTACAAGAGAAGTAAAATGATGAGGATCTAAATTAGGGTCTAATACCTGGATGACCAAAGGGAAAAAACCCAGTGGAAAAAAAGTGGCTTTGGGATATGCGCATTATTGAAGTACTTATTAGCATGTGAAATATTAATAAAGTACTCAAGGAATTATTTGTTGTTAGATATTAAAATAAGAGGGTAGCAAATTTATGAAGGTAGCATGATGGAACATTGGCTTGCCTGCTATAATCCACTCAAGGTGCATAGGTGGAAGCAAAAAAAGAGTATATAATGCATATGTCCGATGATGGGACAGCCTATATGCATTCATAGAAATGCATGGGAAACAACATGTTGTGCAAGGCAGATTTTTGAGGGGTTCTTCAGAAAGATGGGGTAGCTATTGATAGCCGTTTTTTGGCTTTCCATAATTGCCATAGTAAGCTATCTCACCCTATCAAATCACTCAAACACTATGACTATCCCTACCATTTCACTATATATAGGCGTGTGTGAGTTAGGGAACTTTTCCCATATTTTCTTAAAAACCCTCAATTAGCTATTCACTGGGCTAGTTGAGCCCAAAAACTAAAAGAAATAATTTAAAAAAAGGGTATATTATGGCCCATTTGTGTGTAAATATTTCATTGTATATAGGGCCTAGATAAAAATATTTTTCATAATTATTTTGGTATTTATTTAAATATTTATACTTAGGTGTGTGTTATTTATGATATGTACATTGACTCACCATTACCATATTTTTTCTTACCATTTTGCATACTCTTTATTCCGTATAAAAATAATTTCATGCAAAATTCTCTTATTTTTGGTGTAACTCCATCCCAACAAAAATCCAAAAAAACTAGTTCTATTTATGTGTATATTTTTTCACTATTGTGATTTTTTTCCTTCCTACATCTATTCCCTATTACTCTCATAAATTAAACCACCAAAAATATTCATCTTTTTATGGTAGACTTATAATGAGAGATTTATTTTGACCCCCTATATTTTTTCCACCTATATTATTTATATTTGACATGTACATATGTTTTTTAGACCCCTCAATATTTGATTTTCTTAGTTGTACTATTTACATATATCATGATTTCAACAATATCTTCAATTATAGGCCTACAAAATAAGGTCAAGGGTATGTGGAATGCATGCATGCACCATGGGGGGCTCACTCTTAGAGGTATTCAAAAGAATTATCCAAAGAAGGACCTCACAAGGACTTTGTGCAGTGGAAACAACAATCGGTTTTGCTGAATTTCTAAAGACCACATGCTCCCCAAATTTGAAAAGATAATACAAACAAAAGTTGTAGCTCCTGGGTTGAACTTTCACCTCAAATTTTCTCATATTTGTTTGAGCTACGATCTGTGAGCTATGGTTTTATTTGTGGACCCCAATTTTCCCATGCTATGCAGCCACACTCCCTCTTCCACTTTATCATTTTCCTCTTTCACACACACTTCTCCACTCATCATCCCCACCTCTCTCACCACTCCTCTCTGCACCCTACTCACGTTCTTCTCAACCTTGAAGAATAAGAGAAACCATGGTGAACTTATGTCTCCTACACACACTTCCATTCCAAAATTGATCACCTGGTCTCATTTTTCCTCATCCATATTACCCATATCTATCAAAAAACCATAAAATTCAGCCTCTTCTCTTGAAAGACAGCATCATGGTGATTGATTACTGGTGTTCACTTACCTTGGCTCCCAAGGAAGGTCAAGAGTGGAGAAAAACGTACCGTCAAAGCTAGTGGACCGTCAACAAGCGTCAAAATTGACCCTACTCAAGACACTTGGAGCATCAACATTGTAAGAAATCCAGATTTTCTTACCTTAAGAGTTTTTTCTTCATTATTTGTATCCTATATGGATACTCCCATTGTAAATATCAAATTCCATTTGTAAATCAATAAAAATACTAACTCTACTAATTTACCAAGACTAACCTACTATGAAAAGTCCTATCACCTCCACTTCTCTCCTCTCTCTCTTCCTCATCTATCCCCACCAACTTCTTGATAATTCCAAGCAAATGAAATTTGATGAGTGCTGAAAATCTAACCCAACCATGGTTAGAGGAGTAACCCTAGCCCTCAAAATTGCTATAAAAGGAGAGTGTAGCTAGCACAAAAAGGGGGGAGCCATAAGCAAGAGCACTATGCTATAGTTTGAGAAGCCAAGCTCAACCTCTCTAGAAGGAGCTCTTGAGTGGAAGCTCATTGTCTTATGCATGTACATGTGTTGTAATAGGGGTGATTAGCAAGGGAACTCTATGCCATTGTAAGTGAGAGAGCGATCATTCAATTGAGAGTGTAAAATCTATCATATCTCCTACTAGTGTAAGCCCAACATTTGCTGAATCAAGGAGGGTGGATTTGGACTAAGCTTGGATACTTTGTCTCTCTTCCAACGTGAGGTAATGGACAAAAATGATGTGTAAGTGTCTTGGTGATCTTTATAGTTCTTTATAGCTTGTGTCTGGGTGTTGTCATCAATTTAGCCATAAATCCCACATACTGTAAGAGGGCGACAGGGTGGAGAGGACTCCCCTGGCCTTAAGACAGTGATTCGGGTGGCTTTTCTTGTGATGTGTTGTGGTGAAATTTACTCAAGCTATGTTGAACAAATACTAATCTCACTTTGATCAGTCATGACAGATTTGTAAGAAGGTATTAATGCAACAAGCACCCCCTCCCTCTTCTCTCTCTTTCTTACATATATAATTGTGTTTGCTTGATCATTGCCGATACATTTCAAATCATCCCGAGCACTATCTCTCTCTCTCTCTCTCTCTCTCTCTCTCTCTCTCTCTCTCTCTCTCTCTCTCTCTCTCTCTCTCTCTTTACGCGTCCTAGTTCGCATCCAAAACTAGGTGGTGCCCCAAATTTGTGTAGGGTTAGGTTATGGGTTTGTGTGTGTGTTTGTTGTTTTTTCTAACCCCAACCCAATTGAGCAGCACGGGAGCCTAAAAGGGTGCTTAGAGGCCACTCTTCCTGTTGCCCGCCCCGGACCGCCTCAAATTGGTGCCCCCACGGAGGAATGACTTTGTGCTTATTGTTGTTGTATTGCAGGAATGCTTGAATTTCAGCATAATCAAGCAGATTATATGAATCATGAAAACTTGTATGACCGAGTTTAATTTCAAGGCAACAAAAATTGATCTAGGATACGGTTTGGATTAGCATAACATAAGAAAGGAAAAAAACATTTTCACATAAGAATCTAGAATTCATGCTAAAAGACCTTTCAAAACTTTTGTGTAGTTAGTTGATGTCATGAGAGAAAATGATTGTTTGGAACTAATCTTTGTGTGGTTCTAGCATTGAGAGACTATGACACGCTATACCTTTGATGATATCCCAATCTTCTTCAGAAATCTAGAAGAAGATGTTGATGATTTTCTTGCTGATTTTAGAATGGTTTGTCGTATCCTTGGTAAAAGGGATGACATTGAAAAAGGGGATTTTCTATTGCTATGCCTTAGAGGCAACGCTAAGCAATGGTTTTGGAGTATGTATTCTCAGATTGAAGATGGATATACCCAAATTTCCAAAGCTTTGAAGACCAGATTCTCTAAATTTCCAACAACAGAGACAGCATGGGCTTCATTAGGGAGACCTCAACAACATGGTGAAGACTACTATGCTTATGAGGATATTTTTTCTTGTCAATGGGGAAGATGTGGGTTTAGTTCTACATTTCCAGATAATGTAAAAATGGAGCAATTTATTTCGGGTTTGTCTCCTTTCCTAAAGACTAAGGTTACATGTAGTGGACCCTCTATCTTTGAAGAAGCGGTCACTATTGCTCGAAGGAAGTTTCACAAGTACTTCTACATTAAAAATGGTTTCCATCATGATGGAAGAACCAAACATCATGAAAGTGTTTCTATCAAGGAGTCATCTCCTTTTCCATACTTGTCTCCTTCTACTCCGATAAATGTTGAAGAAGTTACTTACATGCCAACTGATTATTCAAGTGCTAAAGTGTGTGGCCAAGATTCAAATGTGGAATCTCTTTCTTCTATCTTTATCACAAGCATGCCAAAATCGACACAAGATATCTCAAATGGCATTGATTATTCAATAATGGATACATCCAACCTTTTGGCAGAGGATCAATTTCTAGTCCGAGCAGACGAAGATTTTGTGCAACATGACTCTATGGAGAATGAAGACCTTAAAGGTAACCTTGATCTTATGGAAGGTTCTGAGAGTGTATCTTGTCTAAAATAAGAGAGTGAAGAAGAAGATGAAATCATAGGTGGGGAGATCATAGAACACATTGATCATAAAGATATGATTGTGTACATGGAATGCCAACTCCAAAACAAAGTAGAAGAGTGTGAGTTGAATCCATGTGAGGATAATCTTCAAGAAGTGTTTGAGGATGTTGAAAAGCATTGGTATGACCCATGTATGTTAAGCATGGAGGAACCTATCATGCAAGAAGCCAAAGTTTTTACAAAATCAAATAGTAATCCATTAACCTTTGAGGTAGTACAATGTGAGGAGTTACAACCTTGCCAAAGGGGGGGCTTAGAAGGGGATGAAGAACATGGGAGAGTAGTAAAAGATAAATTCATAAAAGGAAACTATCAGAAGGGTATCATTCTCTCCAATGGTGTTTTAGTGGGTGGCTCTTCATTCGTGGGACAATCTCTTAGCAGGAAAATCCAAGCTTTTGAAGCCCCAATCATCTTCACATTGGGTTTCACCTCTTCAAAGTCAACTTCTTCCCTCTTCATATATACCTTTCATCAAGGGCACCATACCTTCTTAAGTGGAAGAGGACATGAATACTTGGTGATGAACGGATGTTTCCAAACCTTCTTCATTTGGTTCTTTGGTGTATGGAGGTTGCACATTGTGATGCTTATGGTCTTCATCATAGATGAAAAACTTGTTGATTGCTACATGTGGATATTTCATCAATTAGTACCAAAATCTATTCTCTTCGAATGTGTTGGAAGCAATGGAAACCTTCGTCTATTATATACTTATGTGGTAAACTATTTGCAATATCTTCCAATAGCAGTTGGAAGCATGGATCAAGCTTTCCTAAATCATGAAGGCCATAGAATTTTTGACTTGATGAGCCTACCCAGGTTGAATGAATTTTATGAGCTATAGTTCAGGAATTTGCTCATACAAGCTCTTGAAGATCGTAGCAGATACATCAACTTTACACAAGAGGAAGAGCAACCAATCTTTTATATCACATTCATAGTGATAGATGCAATAATGGACAACAATAAAATCTACAGGCTTCTTCAACCGAAATCAGTAAGTGATTCCATACCATACATCTCTCTTTGGGAAACATACTTCAAGATCTTTGATCCTAGGGGGTGCTTATGGAAACTTTCTCAATGGAGGAGGTTTACTCCGTCACTTCATTACATCCTGCTATTGTCTCTCAGAACCTTTCATATCACACAAGGTTTTTTTAATCATACAACAAAGGTTCTTCAGAGATGAGAGCAGACAAAGACAGACGTTACACAATCTACATGTTGTATGATCAGATAAATGGTACATGAATGTACCATTATCTAAGGGGGGGGCTAATGATAGCCGTTTTTTGGCTTTCCATTATTGCCATAGTAAGATACCTCACCCTATCAAATCACTCAAACACTATTACTATCCCTACCATTTCACTATATATAGGCGTGTGTGAGTTAGGGAACTTTTTCCATATTTTCTTAAAAACCCTCAATTAGCTAGTCACTGGGCTAGTTGAGCCAAAAAACTAAAAGAAATAATTTAAAAAAAGGATATATTATGGCCCATTTGTGTGTAAATATTTCATTGTATATAAGGCCTAAATAAAAGGATTTTTCATAATTATTTTGGTATTTATTTAAATATTTATACTTAGGTGTGTATTATTTATGCTATGTACTTCGACTCACTATTACCATATTTTCTCTTACCATTTTTCATACTCTTTATTCCATATAAAAATAATTTCATGCAAGCTTCTCTTATTTTTGGTGTAACTCCATCCCAACAAAAATCCAAAAAAACTAGTTCTATTTATGTGTATATTTTTTCACTATTGTGATTTTTTTCCTTCCTACATCTATTCCCTATTACTCTCATAAATTAGACCACCAAAAATATTCATCTTTTTATGGTAAACTTATAATGAGATAGATTTATTTTGATCCCTTTATATTTTTTCCACCTATATTATTTATATTTGACATGTACATATTTTGTTTAGACCCCTCAATATTTGATTTTCTTAGTTGTACTATTCACATATATCATGATCTCAACAATATCTTCAATTATGGCTCTACCCAAATAAGGTCAAGGGTATGTGGAATGCATGCATGCACCGTGGGGGGCTCACTCTTGGAGGTATTCAAAAGAATCATCCAAAGAAGGACCTCACAAGGACTTTGTGCAGTGGAAACAACAGTCGGTTTTGCTGAATTTTTAAAGATCATATGCTCCCCGAATTTGAAAAGGTGATACAAACAAAAGTTGGAGCTCCTGGGTTGAACTTTCACCTCAAATTTTTTCATATTTTTTTGAGCTACGAGCTGTCAGCTATGATTTTATTTGTGGACCCCAGTTTTCCCATGCTATGAAGCCACACTCCCTCTTCCACTTTATCATTTTCCTCTTTCACACACACTTCTCCACTTATCATCCCCACCTCTCTCACCACTCCTCTCTGCACCCTACTCACCTTCTTCTCAACCTTGAAGAATAAGAGAAACCATGGTGAACTTATGTCTCCTACACACACTTCCATTCCAAAATTGATCACCTGGTCTCATTTTTCCTCATCCATATTACCCATATCTATCAAAAAACCATAAAATTCAGCCTCTTCTCTTGAAACACAGTATCATAGTGATTGATTACTCGTGTTCACTTACCTTGGCTCCCAAGGAAGGTCAAGAGTGGAGAAAAACGTACCGTCAAAGCTAGTGGACCGTCAACAAGCGTCAAAATTGACCCTACTCAAGACACTTGGAGCATCAACATTGTAAGAAATCCAGATTTTCTTACCTTAAGAGTTTTTTCTTCATTATTTGTATCCTATATGGATACTCCCATTGTAAATATCAAATTCCATTTGTAAATCAATAAAAATACTAACTCTACTACTTTACTAACACTAACCTACTATGAAAAGGCCTATCACCTCCACTTCTCTCCTCTCTCTCTTCCTTATCTATCCCCACCAACTTCTTGATAATTCCAAGCAAAAGAAATTTGATGAGTGCGGAAAATCTAACCCAACCATGGTTAGAGGAGTAACCCTAGCCCTCAAAATTGCTATAAAAGGAGGGTGTAGCTAGCACAAAAAGGGGGGAGCCATAAGCAAGAGCACTATGCTATAGTTTGAGAAGCCAAGCTCAACCTCTCTAGAAGGAGCTCTTGAGTGGAAGCTCATTGTCTTATGCATGTGCATGTGTTGTAATAGGGGTGATTAGCAAGGGAGCTCTATGCCATTGTAAGAGAGAGAGAGAGATCATTCAATTGAGAATGGAAAATCTATCATTTCTCCTACTAGTGTAAGCCCAACATTTGCTGAATCAAGGAGGGTGGATTTGGACTAAGCTTGGATACTTTGTCTCTCTTCCAACATGAAGTAATGGACAAAAATGATGTGTAAGTGTCTTGGTGATCTTTTTAGTTCTTGATAGCTTGTGTCCGGGTGTTGTCATCAATTTAGCCATAAATCCCACATATTGTAAGAGGGCGACAAGGTGGAGAGGACTCCCCTGGCCTTAAGACAGTGATTGGGGTGGCTTTTCTTGTGATGTGTTGTGGTGAAATTTACTCAAGCTATGTTGAACAAATACTAATCTCACTTTGATCGGTCGTGACAGATTTGTAAGAAGGTATTAATGCAACAAGCATCCCCTCCCTCTTCTCTCTCTTTCTTACATATAAAATTGTGTTTGCTTGATCATTGCCGATACATTTCAAAGCATCCCGAGCACTCTCTCTCTCTCTCTCTCTCTCTCTCTCTCTCTCTCTCTCTCTCTCTCTCTCTCTTTACGCGTCCTAGTTCGCATCCAAAACTAGGTGGTGTCCCAAATTTGTGTAGGGTTAGGTTGCGGGTTTGTGTGTGTGTTTGTTGTTTTTTACAACCCCAACCCAATTGAGCAGCACGGGAGCCTAGAAGGGTGCTTAGAGGCCACTCTTCTTGTTGCCCGCCCCGGACCGCCTCACTCTAAAATCATATCACATGTCTTTGCAAGCTAGCAACACTTTAAGAATGGTTTTTGTTGTCGAGGATATGTGCTCTCATCCTACTGTGCACTGTGCGTGAGTGTTGGACTCTACGATACCCCACCAATTGTAAGTTAATAGACTTCTACTCTTATGCTCATCTCATCCAGCATGAGCGACATGCCTTAGATATGTTGAACTATTCTAGCTTGAGCGTAAGCCTAATAACTACAACTCGTAGCACAGAGTTTATTACAACTTGAAGCTTTGGGACTAATTCTTTTCTCATTTTATGGCTTAGTAGCCCGACTCTGACTATTCCAAATAGTGGTTTTTGCACCCTAGCGACTTGACTTTCTACATTCTTGTGCTTACTAAAAACATTTCTTCAAGTAAAAGTAAGCTTGAATCCTCAAAAAGAGGATTAGTGAAGGACCAAGTTGGCATTTAATGTTTCTTTTTCCATACCTATTTTATCTTCTTTGAATTTGCATTCATATGTGCTGGGTTGTCCTTCTTTGACTGTGAAGACTCCATTATCTGTGTGATTCTTCAGTTAGGCCTAGTTATAGGAGTCTCTGATGTTTCTATAGGCCTCTATTCACTGTCGGCATTTGTCTTTTGACTAGGAGCATTGGAAGACTTAGAAATCCAAATCTCTTGATGACCTTGAGCATTGGAAGACTTAGAAATCTAAATCTCTTAATGACCTTTCTATCTCCTTTGTTGACTTTGCTTCTCTCTAGGTCTTTTTGAGTTCTTGAGATCTTCATGCACGTCTAGTGTAGTTGCAGTTGGCTTGTGGTTGTTGACTAGTAGCCAAATATTTATATAACCTATGTAAAATCCTTGTCTAAGAGGAAGATTCTTTGATCTTTCTTTGTTCTGTATCCTCTTGAGAGTTGTGGTAGACTCTAGCATCTTTTGATGTTGTTTTTCTGTATAATTGCTTCTTAGGTATTCTAGGATATTGTTGAGGTTGATACCTTGTGGGCCTTCTTTATTGGGAGGGACTTGATGTTACTTCATATGCCCTTACCTACAATTTTGGTACCCATATATCTCTGTTACCTCTGTAGTACTCATGTTCCTTTAAGCTCCATTGTGATGCTATCCATCCCATGTGTTTGTTTTTTAGTGTTGATTTCTTGTCTTTAATCTAAACCAGATCATTGACTTTGACTAAATTTCTTTGAACAAACCCTTGCTTTACTTTCCTTTGATTTTGAATACTTGGGATGATATATCTTTGCTTTTTTGGGGATTTCAGCTGGGTCAGCAATTGACTTGAAGTTTTGAAAGCCTGACTTGCTAAAAGTATGTGATCCACAAGGGTTCTTTGATGTAGAGGCATATGCTGTCACACCTTTCGTGCTAATCGGTGTAAGGTCCACTTTGGCTTTACCTTTGTTTGCAAGATTTTTTGTTGATTCTTGTGACTTTTGCAACTCTGAATCTAGCATGAATGGTATCTATATTTTTTGCTTGCTAACATTTGGGAAAGAGAGTATCAAAATTGTATCTTCTCTGTAGGCCTTGTGTTGGTCTAACCACTGATGTCCAAGGATGACATCTACAAACATTTCTTTTGAAGGCTTTATTTGAAACTTTACATGCTCTTCATGCTTCTGGATGTGAAGTGTAGCAACCATGTCTTCTTGACATGTATGCATACCTAGCATTGATTTGCTATCATGTTTGCATGGAGTGATATGGAGGATCCTTTGGATGTTCTTTGCAATCATATTGCACTCTGCTTCTTTATCCAATAGAGCATTACATCTGACACTTGCTCCTTCTGTACTTTTGAGAGCTACAACTATTCTGATTGGAGGTTCTATTGAAGATCTCTGTCCTGCTTTTGCCATGGTCCATCTTGATCTAAATGTGTCTCTATGGAGGGTGGCTTGAGACTCTGTTTTCCAATTTGACTTTCATCAGTTGATTTTAGCTTGCAATGTCATGATCTTTGGACTTCTTATTTTTCCCTGGGTGTTTGCAATTTTAATCTTTTTTACTTCTTGTCTTGGTGGCATTCTCTGCTCAATAGATTTTGTGGTTTGTTTGATATGCACTTCTAGATGTTAATCTGATTTAAGCTCTTTTGAGGTTATGTCCAATGGAGATGAATCATCTTCAATAAGCTTTGATTTGGCATTGGTCTCCATTTTAACTATGCTTGAGGACTTTGTGCTGTCGTCCACGGGTGGCCAGTCTTGGTCTTCATTCTTTGTTGTCTGTGATGACTCCGTCATGTTTGAACTCTATATCTCTAGCATCTTTTGGGCCATTGGCATTCCCACTATGATGTCATCTGGTAGATCCTTCGTTGTGGTCACATGGAATTAGGTGATGATGATTTTTGGACCTACTTGAATGGCGGTGGAGATGATTCCCCAACATTATGCTCATTTGTTTCTAGATATGCTCACCAATTTAGGATCATCTTCCAGTTGTGATTGGCCACAGTTTTTTCAAGCGCAAAAAGAAATGAGGTTCTTGTCTAGCTAAAAATCTAACTTTACTTCACTTGATAGATTTTCTTTGTTCTCATTGGTGATGTTGCACTTGATCTTCTGAGGATTTCTTTCTGTACTGATTGATTTTGTTGTGGCAGTGTCCTTGGGTTGAGCTTTATCTGCTTTTTTTTTTGCTTTGAACACCTGCTTCAATCAATGTTGACTCCATTGGCTATAATATTGTACTTTGTTTTTGCAACTTATGAACATTATCTGCCTGCATTTGAGTAACCTTTGATCTTAGAAGATGCATTGTACTTCCTGGTAAAATATGTCTCTTTGGAGGAGATTTTGGTGTGACATTTGTTTAGCCTTTTGAACTTTTGCTTCCATTGATTTTGACTTATCTGTCACTTGTTCCGATATCTTGAGGTTTTGCATCATCTTCAGATAGTCCTTGACTTCATTCGGGCCATTCGTATGGGTTTGTACAAGGTTATGAACTTGCTGGTATTCATTGCCATCTACATCTCGATATGCATATGTGAGTTTGGTCACATGAAACTGTTTGAACACTATGGAATTTTGTAGCTTTTGTCTTTGACTTGTGGAGATCAACTGAAACTTTTGTCCTTGATGATCTTCATAGAAGAATTTTTCTGCAGATTTTGATGGGATCTGGGTCAGTGGAAAACTTCCAACAACCATATGATCTTCCGATGGTTTTTGCTTTGAAGGGGTCTGTTGGCTAGAAGTTCTTGGGCTTCTTTACTGGTGTAGAGTTTTTTGGTACTAGAGCTGAGCTTTATGGATTTGCAGATCCCCCCTTCCTAGGGTGATCACTATATTCTGCTCCATTATGAGATCTCAAAAATATCTGGTTTTGTTTTAGGCTCACCTTTTGGGATTAAGAAGGCACACATTCGGTAGCATTGTTGATGTTTGGCATTTGTAAATCTTCTGCATAGTTTCCTATGTATCTCCATGAAACATGACAAAGTATTCTCCATGTCAAGTTGTAGATAGCATTATATTTTCCCTAGTATTGTCTATCCCATGGGTCTCCTATTATATGAGCTTTTGTGGTTTCCGATGCAAGGCATCATAGATTTTAGACTCTCATCTATATCTACGACTGTTTTGGCCAAAGTATATGCTCATTTGGTCACAACGTTGAATCATGATTTTTGATGAAGGATTTTTGGGTTCGCTCGGGTAATATCCTTGAGCTCTAGAGAGGATGGGCTATACTAGATTCTATCCTCTAAAATGAAGCATCCTTTCTAATCTATTACTGAATGCACTTTTATGAGCTGGGAGGTGGGCTCTTCAAACACTGGTTGCTCCTTTTTGCTAGTTTCCCTTTTTGGTCCACATAGTGTGCATATGAAATTATGTGTACCATACAATGCTAATATCATTCTGTTTGATGTGTCCCTTAGACTATTGAATGATTGCACACTTGTGGCAATGGACGCAAAATCATTTACAACCCTTACACTCTTTTTGACCTTAGGTGATAAATAGGGATTCACGTTTCCATTTTTCTCCATGCTTTGCTTGGCAACAGCTGATGTGTCCATGTTGTCTGGATTTCTTGGACAAGCTTCATGAAAATGTCCACTTTTTCTTCCACAATCTGAGCAATATGCCATGAATGGTGGTATTTCATTTGGTTTTGTCATGTCAAGCTCTAGCTGAGAAGTTTCATCTTCTGTACTCACCAAGTTGTCGGCATCTTCTTTTAAAACACCAAGCATCAAGTTATAGACTACTCCATCTTGACCTTTGTACTGTCTTTGACCCTGTTCTCCAATTAGATTGGCTTCAATTGGCCAATCGGTTGTATCTTCCAATATTGGCTCTTGACTGTAGATTTGACCAACGTAATCCATGTACAACAATCCTGATTGCATATGCACTAAATGAATGCTTTTTTGGATTGTGCAGGTTGATGGATAACCACTTGGATCAATCTTTTGCCCTTCTATCTGCGCTTAATTTTTAAGCTTGCAATACCTAGCTCCACTAAAGTCTGTGAACATCTAGGATTTCTCTAGATCTGGATTTACTCGGATCAACAGGATCGTGGCTTCTGTGTTTCTTTTGCCATTCTTAAGATACCTATGGACTTCCAAATTTGTGTATAAAAAATTTATCTCCAATGTAGCCATATAGCTATAAAATTTGCTATGTTGCAATTGTGCATGTGTTGTTACTACTACTTGTTAGCTTTGGTTCTCGTGCAATTGAACTCTTGGCTCGACTTGACTCCATGTTGTCTTTGTCTTTAAGAACTATCTCTTAGCAAATTTTGGTGTTGATTAGCAAAACTACTCCCGCTCGAGTTTGATGAAACTGCTTTTGCCAAAGTACTTTGGGCAGTTTAGTGGTCTTAGACTCACAAGAGCTGATTAACTCTAGCTTGAAAGTGTCCAAATTGATTGTAGCCTTTGAAATTATGAAAATCTAGTCCTTGAATAACCTAACCTACAATCCAATGTGATTTGTGTCCCAATTCACAAGTTCCATGCGTGAAACTTTCCTAATGGCTTGATTTTACTAAAAATACGTTTTGAACTGCACTTTTATATGCTCGATCCCATTTTGACACGTTTTTGATCGTTCGCTCAAACTGCTCATTTTTTTTCTTACTATTGTGATTGCTCTATGTATATTACTCGGGGGGTTCACTATGTGTAACACTACCATATCACGTGAGTTCAAGACATGTTTGTAAAACCCCTTATCTATGAATTTTGTTAAAATTATAATGTACCCTTTTCTTTTAAAATTTGTAACTTTTTTTAAAATTTGAAAAAACAATGCCCTTTTGTATATATATTTCTATAAGTTTCAAGAACTTTAAATACCCTTCTGTTGAACTCACGTGATAGGTTACATTTTTATTAGGTGACCTCCCCGGGGTATATTATAACTTCAATCTGAGCTAAGTGAGTCAGCAAATAAGATTTCCAAATTCTACCCTTGCAAATAGCTAAAGGACTAATCTGCAACCCGAGAATTGAGTTAACTTGTACCAATTTGGACCCGATGGAATCCAAACTTGACCAGTGGCCTTGTATTATGTTTTTCTAACATTGTACAAGCTCAAAAGTCCAGAATCTTGTTTTTGGAGCTCAAAAGTAAAGAATTTGATTATTTATTTTTCTCACTTTCTAGGCTTGTTTTGCCATATAAACACATTGTTATAATCTCTAGACATCTAGCTTAAGTCTCACTTTTGTGATCCAAATTTCACCAAATTTGATATGTCGAGTCTACTTCATATTCTTGACCTTGTGGTACACTCAATTGTGCAAACATTCTCAATTTTGGAGCAGATGTAAATAATCGTAATTATTTACTTCTGGGATTTTTTTGCAACTTTTTGCCAAAATGTTGATACATACAGGTACAGAAACTCAGCTTAAGCTCCCTAGCAAAGTTTCACCAAGTTTGGATAAACCCTGCTCAATTTGTCAACAGTTTTGTGTCTGTAGACTCTCTTTACAAAACTGGTCATATCTTTCACTTTATACATCCAAAATTTTACCAAATTAGATATGAGTGCTCAATACAACATGATAAAACTTGTGGTATACTTGGTTGGCCAAAAACACTTGAAAATTGGGCAAAAGTAAATAATCCTTATTATTTACTTATGGAAAATTTTAGCATATTTTTCGTCACTTGAGCATACAACCATGTTCTACACTCTAAACTAAGCCTCTGAGTCAAGTCGCACCAAATTTGCACAAGATTTATCAAGTCAAACTCAATTTCTTGAAAATCAGTACAGATTTTAGTTTTTATCAAGTTTTTGGTCTAGCTTGTGATCCAAACTATATGAGCCTTCACAAAAGATGTTTGTTATCATGCATAGAGTCTTTGGTATCAACCTTGATCCATTTTGACCCCAAAGCAAAAAAATGCAATTATTTACTTTTGACCTAAAATAAACAATTTTTTCAAATTTTTCAATGGTTTGTCTTTTTGTGACATGTTTTAAGCCTTTGAGTCAAGTCTCATCAAATTTGAACAAGATTTATCAAGTCAAACTCAATTTCTCAACAATCAGTACAGATTTCAGTTTTTATCAAGTTTTTGGTCTGTTTTGTGGTCCAAACTCTATGAGTCTTCACAAAAAATGTTTGTAATCATGCATAGAGTCTTTGGTATAAACCTTGATCCATTTTGATCCAAAAGGCAAAAGTAGAATTATTTACTTTTGACAAAAAATGAGCACTTTTTGTAAATTTTTCAATATGTATTTTTGTGACATGTTTTAACCTTTGAGTCAAGTTTCACCAAATTTGAACTTCGGCTTTAATTATCAAGAAAATATAAATAATCTGAGTTTCTGTTCCAAACTCTTGAAAATTTACCTCAAATGTATCCTTATGCTTACCCACTCGTTCATACAACTTTTATGAGCGTAATCTCCAGCCGGATTAAGCGGTTGACAGTCTTTTGATATTGTTTCACGCTGCAGACCTCAAATTTTGCAACTTCACATGAACAACTCACATATTATTCCTTTGGAGTGAGCAATGATTTGAGATCCCACCTCGGATTCTACTTACCCTACTCCTAGGTTCTACTGCAAATGGGTTGTGGAAAGTGTTCACAAACACTTTTTTTCTTGTTCTTTATAGTTTCTTGAGCATTGATCTTACGACTTCTCTTGTCCATCAATCATTCTCAAAATCCTAACCTAATCCTACAATACTACGAGGTACTTAGCAAGTACAATCTACTCCCAAGCTACCTCTACACAACAAAAGATGACACTCTTAAGCTATGCGGTTTTTAAGAGAAAGTTTATCTCTAGGTGAACCTAGAGGAAGTTAATGGACAACTACACTACACGCTCTTGTTTTCCTAGTTTAGGTCTACTCGTCCCCAAAAACGGCGCCAAATGTGGGATGGGTTTCTAACCTCACTCCTATCTTATTACAGACATAGCAAGAACCACGGACATAATTGTCAATCCATGGGACAAAGCTGACTCCACTAGTGCATAGAGGCTACAAGAGAATGTCAATCTCTTGGAAGAAAATAGACAACTCGATCTAACACAAGCTACACTCAAATTACCTAAGTCATCAAAAGCTAATCGCTAATCAAAAAACAAATCATAACCGTTACAACATCTCCAAATGTTACGTAACTTCTAGGAGATTATTAACAATAGTGAGTTTTTGACCTAGTCCTTTTTTACCTCGAATGCATCTAAATGCTCAGCAATGATGCCCCAATACCCTGCCTATGCTTACTTTGTGATTTCCTACTTATGATGAAATTAGGCCGCGGGTTGGCGACACCAAAAGCTACGGATTACCGTGATATGTTTATGTCAATGCGTAGAGCTCTTACTCGCGATTGCAAGGCAACAGATGTCACTGCAATGTGACAACCAAAAGGGAGTAGGAAGTGCTAGAAGGAGAGAAGTGAGCACCATTAGCTCACGCTGTGTTTCTATTATCCAAAACTCAATCAAAACTTTACAAAGTTGTCTTTTATACCTTAGCCAAGGTCTAAAAGGTGCAATGTCTGAGCGCCCAAGGCCTTTAGGGCTTTGCCACTTACTACATATGAAACGTACGAACATCAAATAAAGAATTGCACATTTTCCAGAGCCAAGTGGTTACCTGGGGCCCACATGTGTACAGGTAGAACAGCATGTACATAGTGCATTGATTTTCACTATCATCAGTACTAGTGTGTTTTTTCTATAATAATGAGTAGTTGGTAGCACGTAAAAATTATCAAGGAAGCTATCCGTGGGCCGACGACATGAGGTAAGCAAGTGCGTCAGATGGCATCGAGTGGAGTGAGGAGGTCGAATGGGGTCAAGACTTGCACGTGGACAAGTACGGACACAACGTGGGTGTTTTCTTGTGATAATTATGTAGAAAGGTCATCATGAGGATCATATTTTGGGGCCACTTCTCATGGTGGTGGGATGCATTATTGAAAAGAGTTGAGTGCCAGGTGTGTGGATGGATGCAGCAGGGTGACAATTATGCACTGAGAGGCCACTTTTGGGATGTTCGGGGCCGTTTGAGGTCAACTAAAAGGCGAAAGGTGCCCAACTAATAAAGCTAAGTGTGGGAACTGAAAAACATGAGAGAATACTAGAAAAAACGTAGAGAGAAGAGGAGGAACAACTGCAATTGAGTTTTTGTTGTTTTTGGAGCCTGTTTTGGCCATAAACTGCTCATTCGAGGTCGGATTTGAGCACTTTGAGATTGTAGACTGGGGTTTTGGGACGTTCCGGATGTGATGGCGCTGAACATTTTACCAAATTTCTCATTTCTTTTTTTCTATTTTGATTGTGTAAGTTTCTCCTATGAGAGAAGCTTTTGCTCCAATTTGTGATTGTATCTGACATATTTTACCCATATTGTGTGAGGTATTTGTCCCATTGGTGTTGGAACAAGATCAATTATATCTAAACATCAGAAATTATGCTCTTTGATCTGAGTTTTTGGGTGTGTGTGTGTGTCTGTGTGGAATGGACAAATGGATAGTCTCTCTCCTATCACTCCATCGGTGTGTTCCCTGACTCGGCCAGGTGGGTTGTGTAAGCCGAGTGGTGCCCCATAGTGTGTGTGTGTGTGTGTGTGTGTGTGTGTATCATCCCAAGAGTGTGTTTCGAGTCATTATAGAGGTGTTGTGTGTGTTTCCATCCCGCTCACATTATTTTGGTGTCCCCTTGGAGGATCTTCTTCGAGTACCTTCAGCTTTGGGAGTACAACTTGCAGATTACAAGTGACAGGTTATAGGTATAGAAACAGGTGATTCACATAGGTACAGGTAGCTGGAGTAGAGTGATACACTGACAGTGGGAGTCACTTGCAGTTACCGTGGGTATGCATGAATCGGCGCAGGTTTGAGCGCATTGTCTTGTACTGTACATTACTTGTGGATACTGCCATTGTAGGTTTATTTTGATCCATACTTAGTTTCATTTGGCAGTCCCATCCATTTCTGAGACTTGGTCTAGAAGATAGTCATTTCTGAGACTTGACTATACAAGATTTGCATAAACTTTCGTGAGAGGGTCAATAGCATGAGGTTTATTGAGTTGGGGGATTCTCAAATGTGAGACCTTTTGGTGATACAAGTGGCTCGAGCACCCTTTTCGTGAACTCGCCATAGGCTATGTACTAGTGATTCCTACTTGATGGTCGAGTTCTATTGTTGGCAGGTTATGCATACATATACAATCTATATTTTGGGTTCTTACTGCTCTACTTCTAGGGAAACTCTGTCAAAAGTTTTCCAAGTTGTGATGGCTGGTTTTTTGGTCTTTTGAGCCATTTATGCTGTTATGTTGTTGAAATTCTGGCAAAATCAGAGGATAAGTTAGGTGTGCCTTCTTGGGAGCTGCATGGTTGGCTTTAATGGATGATCAAAACGGACCTCAATGTTGAGATGTGGAGAGAAAGAGAGAGAGATGAGACAAGAGACACACCATATACGCTCCCAAAGACTGATTCATATTGAGGACAAGATACAAATATATAGGTGAGACCAAGTTCAGTAGAGTGAGCCATATATAGCTCCAACACCCCCACTCAAACAAAGGTCTCTAGCTTTGGATGAAAAAACCCTTGGGGAGTTCAAGGGAAAAACCCAAGCCCCTATACAATGTGAAATATGAACCAGCGGTGATGATGTGAAAGTGAATTGTGCATCTATGTACAAATATTCAAGTGACTTAGATATCACAAGGTGCAAATGTGGAGTGTGCATAGTGCATGGTACCTAAAAGATTACAATGTCATATGTACAAAGCTATTACAATAGAAAAGAAGCTAATCTAGAAAGAGTGAGGCCGAAGCAACTCCAAGCTCCGAGCGCAAGAGGATGAAACGTGACTCATTGAGGCCTTTGGTCAAAATGTCTGCAATCATCTGGTCACTTGGACAGTGTTCAACCATAATGGTTCCCTTGCGTACTTCATACCTGACATAATGATAATGGACAGCAATGTGCTTTGACTTATTATGTTGAACATAGTCTTTTGCAAGACTAATAGCACTTTGGTTGTCACACCGCAAGGGTGTGCTAGAAAGAGGAGAGTGACCAATATCAACCAGCATTTGTCGAAGCCAAATCAACTCACGAGCTGCAAGTGATGCCGCAACATATTCTGACTCAGTCGTAGAAACTGCAACACAACGTTGTTTCTTGCTGGTCCAAGAAACAAGACAACCATTTATAAAGAAGCAATTTCCACTAGTAGATCGCATAGATAAATGTGAGCTTGCCCAGTCTGCATCTGTGTAACCCAAAAGAGAAAGAGATTGTATAGAATCCGATGTGAGTTGTCGTCGATAGACTAAACCAAAATCTGTAGTGCCTTTCAAGTATTTCAATACACGCTTTGCAGCAGACCAATGCTTAAGAGAAGGACATGCAAGATGTTGTCCAAGATAGTTAGCAGCAAACAGAATATCAGGACGAGTGTTCATGCCAACAAACTGAAGACATCCAATCAAGTTAGCATAAGGTTGATTTGTGACAAGTTGACCGCCATTGTCAGAAGTATTCTTCATAGAGCTCGCAAGACAAGGTGTGTTGGCTAAATGTGCAGATTCCATACCAAATTTTTGAATAGTATCTGCAATAAACTTTGACTGTCGAAGGAATAAAATACCTTTTGTACGGTTCCGTTGGATTTGAATGCCAAGACAAGAGTGAATCTCTCCAAGATCCACCATATCGAATGCAGAAGATAATAACTTTTTCACTTGCTAAAGAAATCCCAAATCATTGGAAACAAGGATGGTATCATCCACATAAAGAGCAAGAATCACAAAACTGCTACCTTGGCGTTTTATGTATAAGTTGGGGTCTGACGAGCAAGAGATGAATCCTTTAGAGGTGAAAAAAAGATCAAATTTTGTATACCAGGCTCGCGAAGCTTGTTTGAGACCATACAGTGCCTTATGGAGTTGAGCAACAAGGTCTTCTTTACCTGGAATAACAAACCCTTCTGGTTGTTCCATATAAATTTCCTCTTCCAAGTCACCATTAAGAAAAGCAGTTCGCACATCCATTTGATGAGCTTCTAAATCAAATTGAACAGCAAATGCCAATAAAACTCGAACACTTGTAATGCGAACAACTGGTGAAAAAGTCTCTTGATAATCAATACCAGCTACTTGGGAGTAACCTTTTGCAACTAAACGCGCCTTGAACTTGTCAAAAGATCCATCTGCTTTTACTTTTGTTTTATACACCCACTTACATTTAATAGTTGTACGACCAAGAGGTAATTCAGTTAGTATCCATGTACCTTTAGAGATAAGAGATTCGTACTCTGCTTCCATAGCCTCTTGCCATTGATCCTTTTGTGGTGAAGAGATAGCTTCATCATAAGTAACGGGATCTTCAGAAGTAGAAAAAGCACTATCAGCAATATCGTCATCATAAACATGACATGAGCCATGTTCAAAATCAATAGGCAGATCAACAAAAATATCAATATCATCATTGGCAACATTTGGAATGGATGGTTGTGAGGAGGAAAGTTGCTCTATAGGAAGAGTTTCATCTTCTGAAAGAAATGGAAAAGCCTGAAGCAATGATTTAGTATCATCAGAATCATCCATGGACCATGAGCCTCCCATAAGCTGTTGGTTAAAAGTAGCATCACGATTCACAATTACTTTCTTGGAGGAAGGGTCATAGAATTTGTAGCCTTTGGAAGTGTCAGAATATCCAATAAAAATAACTTTAAGACCAGGAGCATCAAGCTTTGTTCGTGTTTCTTTGGGAACATGAATATAAGCAATACATCCAAAGGTTCGAAAATGAGATACAGAAGGAATGTCACCTGTCCATGCTGTGATGGGTATCTTACCAGAGGGTGCAGTAGTAGGAAGATGATTCTGAATAAATGTTGCTGTCAAAGTAGCTTCAGCCCAGAAAACACGAGATAAGCCAGAATGAATCAGCATACATCTTACAGCATTGAGAATAGTGCGATTCTTTCGTTCAGCAACACCATTCTGTTGAGGCGAATATGGAATAGTGTGTTCATGATGAATTTCACTGTCATCACAGTAACTCACAAACTCTCGAGAAACATATTCGCCTCCATTGTCACTACGAAGCTTCTTAAGGCGACGACCAGTTTGAAGTTCCGCAGCCTTGTGGAATTGTTTGAAAACAAATAAGGCTTCAGATTTTTGTCTAAGTAGAAATACAATCGTATACCTTGAGAAATCATCAATGAAAGTAATGAAGTAGCGATATTGTGATCTCGAAGAAGGTAGAGGTCCACATATATCAGTATGAACAAGATCCAAGATGTCATGAGAATGAGTTGTATTTGAAAGAGGAAAGGGTTTACGATTGTGTTTCCCAAGAGCACAAAATTCACAAATTCCCATATGGGGATGGTCTTTAAGATCCATGCCATGAACAAGATCACGATGTTGAAGATCAAGGAGTTTTGAGAAATCAGCATGAACAAAACGGTGATGCCATACTTTGCAATCATGATCACCTGGAGCAGTGACAATATTTGCTACAGCATCGTTGAGAGAGAGTTCAAATAAATTACCGTTTCGAGGAGCAGTGGCTATAGTCTGTCCATCTTTCTCAATTCGGCATTTGGTATAATCAAATCCAACAAACAGACCAAGATCAACAAGTCTAGCAACTGAAAGAAGATTACGTTGAAGATCTGGTACATGTAATACTCCTCGCAAAATTCGAGTGGAAGAAGATAAGGTACCAAGATATAAGTCTCCAATACCCTTTACTTGACAAGTAGTATCATCAGCAAGATAAACAACACGTTGAACTGGTAGTGGATGATAGTTATGGAGCCACTTAGACTGATATGTCATATTTCCTGTAGCACCAGAATCGACAATAAAAAGTGATCCATTGCGTACATGAAGTATTGTGTCTGGAGCAACTGAACATAGGACGCAGCTTGTTTCTGGTACAATGTTGTTTCGATGTTCAGTAGCATATGCTCTATTCCGATCTGTGTCGAATCGACGCTTATAGCACATATTAGTGGGATGATCAGATCGTCCACAATATTCACAAGAAGAAGAAGAAGAGTCTCTAGATAAATGTGGTTGTTTTGTGGTAATATTGTGTTCTTCATCATATTGACGTGCCCAACAATCATCTTCAGTATGGCCATTTCTATTGCAGTAAGAACATTGCTTATTAGGAAATTTGAGACGAGAGAAAATATTACCGCGACGGCCACCTCTGCGGTTTCCTCGTTGAAATGGACGCCTTCGAGCATAAAAAGCACGTTCCATGTGTTGTGACTCAGTCTCCTCTTGTGAAATCATAGCTGTATCGTGACCAGCATTTCGACGTTCTTGACGTTGAGAGTATTCAATTAAAGACATGCAAGCTTGGTCGAAATCAAGACCATCTTTATTAGAGAGAATAGTAACAATGTTATCATAAGAAGAGTCCTTCACCGTATCAAGGAGAAGTGTAATCAGTTGCTTTTGTGGAACAGGATCACCGGCAGCAACAAGTTGATTAATAATAGATTTGAAAGACTCAATATGTCCCGTCATGGCAGTACCAACTTCATATTGTAACTTGTTAAGCAACCCTCTCAAATAAAGTATTTCTGTAACAGATTTCTTCTGAAAGTTTGCAATAAGGTACTTCCATACGTCATGGGAAGTAGGCAGTTCATACATATCAAGCAAAAGGGAATCAGTAAGAGCAGAAAGAATATACCGACGAGCTGCTTTATCACGTCATTGCCAATCCGTATAGGCAACATTCCAATCTTCAAATATAGGTCCTTCAGTGATAAGCACGTTATCGTCATCCGTATCAACAGGCTGAGGCGGACAAACACGATTTCCAAGAACAACATCGGAGAGTTCATCGCCTTCAAGAATTAACAACATCTTTGCTTTCCAGCCTGGAAATCCTTGTCCTTGGAAAGGAGGAACAGAACGTTGGCCAGAAGGAAAGCCGTTGACGAGAATATTCATAGCCATATCTTGTTGCGAGAAGACGTATAAGATAAGATCGCAGAATCTGCACACCATATATGGTGAAGGCCGCAATTGAGAATGAGAGAGATATGAGTACTGCGTTCTGTCAACAATAAATGTAAGAAGGATGCTCAAGGAACGTCCAAAGATGTGAGAGATGTCACCCAAAAAAGACAGGGTAAAGGAGACGTTAATAATAAACGAGTCCTCAAAATAGAGTGGCGTGAGACGCAAGATTGACGGCCACAATACGAATAGCAAAAAGCTAAATCTTCTCGAAAAAGTTAACGCCAAAATAAGAAAAACGATCGCGGACGCTTCACGAAGAAGTAGGACGAAGAAGGCTGCGTCAAGCTCTATTGCAGTAAAAACAACATAACTTTCTGCTGCGAACTCCGATTGACGCAAACCTAGAACTCAAATCGAAGAGCTCGAGGAGACGAACAAGTTTTGGATGAAAAGTGCCATTGTGCTACGCTCCATCGCGCTTTTCCCGTTTCTCCAAATTTTGAGCAGAACAGCAAGAAAAATTGAGATGAAGTTCAGGGTGTCATTAACAAGAAAACGTAATCAACGATTAGATTGATTATAAATAAACGCCACATAAAACACTAATCATATTCTTCTTAACACAAAACAACCACAGTTAAGAAGAATCAACGCTCAAAAATAAAATTTGTAACAATTTTGAATCTTACATGCGAATCGCATACACATACTGTTGTCACTATGAATTGAATCGGCGCGTGATCGTTACCGCTCTGATACCATGTTGAGATGTAGAGAGAAAGAGAGAGAGACGAGACAAGAGACACACCATATACTCTCCCAAAGACTGATTCATATTGAGGACAAGATACAAATATATAGGTGAGACCAAGTTCAGTAGAGTGAGCCATATATAGCTCCAACAAAAACAACCAGCCCAATCCGAGTCCAAAAAAGCATGTAAGTCTAGCGGCAATGATCCCCCCTCGGGATAAAACAAGCCAAGATGTAAAGTGCCACTAAGGTAGCGGAAAATCCTCTTGATAGCTTGACAATTCTTAGACCCTGGGCTATGCATGAATTTGCTAACGTATGAGACTGCAAGCTGAATATCTGGCCTTGTGTTGCATACATCAATGAGACAGCCAACAATAGTTTGGTAAAGAGTGACATCAGTAGGATCGCCAGCATCATGTAGACTCAACTTCAAACTTGTTTCCATGGCAGTGGCAATAGGTTTTCAATCCTCAAGTACAAACTTACATAGCAATGTCTCTATGTAACTTTTCTGACACAAGGCAATACCACCATCATACTGCTTAAACTGTATTCCCAAGTAATGATGCAACAGCCCCAAATCTTTCATCTTGAAAGTAGCATTCAAATAAGCCTTAAATTGAGCAATATGTCTCTCATTTGGTCCAGTGATCAACAAATCGTCGACATAAAGAACCACAATGAGAAGTACATCACCCTCACGCTTTACATACAATGTGCTTTCTGTTGGACTATTACGAAAGCCTCGTTTAACCAAATGAGTGTCAGCTTTCTCATACCAAGAACGAGGAGATTGCTTCAACCCATACAAAGCCTTCTTACATCTACACACTTTGTCCTCTTGGTCTTTTATGACAAAATCGCGAGGCTGTGTTACATAAACTTCCTCAAATATATCACCATTCAAAAGAGCAGTAACAATGTCTAATTGATGTACATCCCAAGCAAAATGAGCTGCCAATGCACATATAAAACGCGCAGTAGTCATACGACAAGTGGGAGAAAAAGTCTCTTCATAATCTATGCCTTTTTGTTGTGCATAACCCTTTGCAACAAGTCGAGCCTTATAGCGATCGATCTCACCATCCGGCTTGTGTTTCAACTTGTAAAACCACTTTGTAACAATGGCCATTTTGCCAAGAGGCAAATCACATAAAGTCCATATGTCATTTTCTGCAAGTGCATCATATTTTGATTGCATGGCAGCCATACAATTTTTTGAATTTTGTGCTTCGTCAAAAGACAGAGGTTCCTCAACATCATGTAATCTAGACACAGTCAAAGCATAACAAACTGGTGCATCCAATTTACTGTCACGCAAAGTGTGCACCAGCCATTTTGGCATACCTCTAGCCTGCTCATTTTCAGCCCTTTCCTCATCAAGTACATTATGTACATCTGCATCAGTAATAGGCTGATTTGTGACATTTTCTGAAATCCCCATAGGTTGTACATTCGTATTTCCACTACTGAAAAGAGGCAACAAAGTGTCATAAATGTCCTGTGAGATTACATTACTTTCTCTAGTACATGACAGCAAGGGCTGAACAGAATCTTCCACAAACACTACATCCCGTGAAACCAGAATACGCTTTGTTTGCGGATGATATAATCTGTAACCTTTGCTTTCAGCACTATAACCAACAAAAATACATTTGGCAGCCTTATCATCCAACTCTGTTGTGTTTGTGGCACCAAAGCATATGCCAAACAGCCAAAAACACGCATGTGTTCAATAGAAGGCTTTCTATCATGCCATGCTTCATATGGAGTCATAGACTACAAAGATTTCGTAGGACACCTGTTAAGTACATAAGTGGCACACATGATGGCCTCAAGCCAAAAAGAATGTGGAAAAACATGACTTTTGACCATACATCATGCCATTTCTGTCAGTGACCTGTGTTTCCTCTCAGCAACACCATTTTTCTGAGATGTATAAGGCATTGTACATTGGTGTTTTATCCCATGACTAGCCAAAAATACATTAAATTCATGAGACATATACTCCCCCCCTCGATCAAAATGAATTGCCAGACGAAGTGCTGCCAGCAGAAGCATTAGGAACAAAAGTTTTGCCACTCGCAACAGAACCATAAGAAGTGGCTGCATTGATGTTACCACCCTTTCTTTGAGAAGCAATAAAATCCTGTTCAACATGCTATCTAGTCCTTTTTTTTTGGGAAAGTGACTCTTGCAACAACAATGTTAATTCATAATGCATAAAACTTGACAACTTCTGGATTTCCTTGGGTCATAAGTCTCCAAGTACTAGCAAAAGTTTGGTAAGAATCTGGTAAGACATCAAGAACAGTCTGCACAAGGGAACTGTCTGAAATGACTTCACCTGCAGAAATAAGTTGCTCATTGATATCCTTGACACTAGCAACAAAAGTGTCCATATCATCTTTCTCATGCATAATCTTTGACTCCAACCCTTTACGCAGCATAGCAATTTTAGCCTCATTGCGACTTGCATAAAGAACAGCCAAAATATCCCAAGCCTATTTTGTAGATTTTGTTGAACGGATGTGAGGAACAATGGTGCGCTTCACAGACAACACAATCAATGCATGAGCTTGCACATCCTTAACATCCCAACGAGCTTGTTCTGCCGTAGGCAAAACAACTCTAATAGTAGCAATCCTTGCAGCAAGACCTGCAACATCCTCAACATCGCCTACATCCTCAGAACCAGGACGTACATCAATGCCCTGCACAATATTCTAGCCGCCCTTTGACATAAGAACGTGTTGCATTATATAAGCCCACATAGAGTAATTGTCCCCATCCAACCTGTCCTCAGCAGCAAACATCTTGAACACATCTGTGTTGTTGTTGTCAGCCATGGTAAATGTTGCACCTGATGTGAAAACTCCCCAGAAACAGGAGAAACGGAGCAGGAACAACACATGCTATATAGCAGAAATCGTGGAAGATTGTAAGGCACCTGTTGTGCAAAAATCGGCACTGACAAAAAATTTGCACAAAATGATAAAATTACCTGTGCAGACCTGCCTATAGTGGAAACGGAGGCCGAAATGAGCCCGAATCAAAAATCTAAGCAGACTGAGCTCTACAAGTTCTCCCAAAATATTTTTCGACCTGCAAACGCTCACCAAACCTCACTTTAATCAAAGAAAGTGAGCAGGCACGTGCTGGAGCAGCTGGAGACTAAGCCCGGGAGGACGTAACCTGCTTTGATACCAATTGTTGGAATTAGGGTTGCAGAGAAACGCACACAGCTTGGAGAAGATGAAGGAAGCTCAAGGCACACAATAGAGAGTGTATTACTTAGTGTGCAATGAAAAGATAGATAGCCCTAGAGTGATGGGCGTATATACAATGCTCGGGGGAATAAACCTCCTAAAGAGGGAAAAAATGCCCTGGCGGTCCTAGTGTGTTCACACACATCACTACCACATGTATATGGTAACAGATGCTACTTTGAAAAGAAGCTTGGTGTGTTTTAAATTAGAGTTCTCTAAAATAGAGCATTCTATGTTAAGGTTTATGACAAGAGTGATTTATTAATTTGTTGCATTATTGATAGATTAATTATGGATGATAGGATGGCATGTCCTTGTGCGTGATGCAAGCATCAAATATTTCAAAACCAAAATATCTGTGATCAACACATATGCATTAATGGTCTCTTCCCTATAGAGAAACTACAAGGTTTGCATAATCGATCTTATGATTTGAAGGCAGTTGATCAATCCCCGCAAATACTTATTGCTCCAATTTCATCAAAGAGAAGGCGAATATCAAACGAACAGCCACCGATGGAGTCTACCCTACCAATACTCGATGCCACAATCCAATAAGTTGAGATGGAACAAAGGTTGGATGTGTTTTTGACATGGACCCCATCATTGAAAACCAAGGTGGCAAAAACAATAAAGGCAAAACTATGAACGAACCTCATTCATCCCATCCATATCAACGGCATGAGAGCAACCATAAAGAAGGTGAGATGATACAGAATCTTGTATATAAGTCGCTTTACAAGAGTGAAAAAATTTTAGTTCCAGGTACTACTTTGGAAATGCTTAATCCGTAGTGTATTTAAGAGTGGTATAACACGAGTGTCATAGAGCTTTTCAAGTAAATTATGGTCAATAATATGATCATTGTGTCCACATGTTTGTGTATTGAGAGGTTGCTCAATGAGAAAATTCTGGCAAAAGGCAATCACATACCCCCTACCTATCCGACCTCTAAAAAGCTTCTTCCTAACATGTACATGGATTATCATAAAATACATGCATGCCCTAATGATTTTATACTCTTTTGTGATGAGTATGAAAATTTGGAATAGTGTCCCAAATATGGATCAAACAAGTATAGAGAGGACACACGAAAAAAACTTGTCCCTGCAAAGATTATTTGATACTTTCCTATCATTCCAAGAATAAAGAGCATGCTCAAGTGCAAGTATATAGCAACTTTGATGACATGACAAACAAAAACAAAATCCTCAAATGATGTGATATGGGTGCATGCTAACTCTCATGCATGGAAGCACATAGAACAATGATAGCCTACATTCAAGGATGAGCCTCGTTGTATCCACTTTGGTTTGGAAATGGATGGATTGAACCCATTTGGATTATGGAGTTCATCATGGAGAACATGGTCTATTTGCTTCGTTAATTATAATCTTCCACCATGGTTAGCTATCAAGAAGAGCCATCTGCTATTGTCACTGATTGTCATAGGAAAGTACAAGGCAAAGAATATGTACATCTATCTGACACCACTTGTAGAAGAGATTCAAATCTAGTGGACCAGAATTTTTTTAGTTGACATGTCCTAACTGATCCAATGAAAAAATGCCCATTTGCGAGGCATTGTCATGTGGACCATGCACAATTGGTTAGGCTTCAGCGAGTGTTCAGGTAAGTTTCTTTGAAACCCTCACCTATATGAAATACCTAGCCTGATCAACACTTTTATTTCATTGTAGAAATTTTTTTTGCCAAAGTTACTCTAACAATCATGCATGTCCCATATGTGTTCCTTGACTTGGCTTCCACCGCGATCTGATTACTTAAGCAAGATGTTTTACAAGGAGCATGGTAGATTTTTGCATGAAGTACATAATTTATGTGGACCAAGCATATGAAAACATGACATGCATCAACTAAAAGTGAGTGAATGGAAGAACATGTGGCTAGGGAGGGGAGATTTTAAGCAACCCGTCATAAAGAGACTATATATTTTCTATGAACTCTTGTATTGGAGTGGCCTGCTTATTAATCATCTGCTTGACCTAATGCACATTTTTAAGAACGTGGGGGAGATCCTATGGAGGAACATCACTACAAGAAGAGAAAGCAAGGCCCAAAGAGACGACCTATAGGCTGTGGGTCAGATGCTAGAGATGTGGCCTCGACTTAAACCCAATGGAAATTTTTCTATACAAAAATATCTATGGGTTTTGAGTTGTGTAGAAGATCAACAAGTGAAGAATACCATATCTGTTAGAATTAGGGTTGCAGAGAAATGCACACATCTTGGAGAAGACGAAGGAAGCTCAAGGCACACAATAGAGAGTGTGTTACTTAGTGTGCAATGGAAAGATAGATGGCCCTAGAGTAATGGGCGTATATACAATTCACGGGGGGGAAAACCTCCTAAAGAGGGAAAAAATCCCCCGACGGTCCTAGTGTGTTCACACACATCACTACCACATGTATATGGTAACAAATCCCCCCTGGAGTGATGCGTGAAGGAGAGCTGGCACATGAGTAAAAGGAAGTGCCATGCCCTCAGGACATTATCAGTCCACAAAGGGGAGTAAGCCCAAAGCTTTGCGGAAAGCTTTGAGCTTCTCACCAGACAATGCCTTTGTGAAAAGATCTGCAAGGTTGTCCTCTGTTGGCACATAAGCCAAGCTAATCTCTCCTGCTGAGAGATCTGCAAGGTTGTCTTGTGTTGGCACATAAGCCAAGCTGATCTCTCCTGCTGAGAGTCTCTCCCTAACCATTAGAAAATTTCGGAGGTCATTTGGAGGGCCTTGTAAGAAATTGTATTTCTCTCTCTAGAAACTTTTTTTAAAATGCACTTGCACCTTGTGAGTACGTCCAAAAGGACAACCAGACACTCTGAAAAGTAGATTTATATTCCCAATCGTCCTTGAAAATGGTCACTTTTTTATTTAATGCGAGCGTCTTTTTCAGGAGGCAGGTGCGACGCAATCAATGCAGCTTACGTCATCACTGAAAGTTGAAAAGTCACAAACTGTAAAATAGTGATAGATTTTGAGGATTTTGACACCACCAATGCATCCGGAACGCCAAAATACCTTAAAAACGAATGTCCACTTGTCTCATTCCGACATCCGGAGAGGCAAAAAATGTCAAAAAATCCCCAAAAATGGGCTTTTTACTAAAGGCGCGCGAGGAGGCATTCTAAAATTTTAGAATGGCCCTCTGCGCGCCGTTAGTACAAAGCCCATTTTTGGGGGTTTTTGGACACTTATCTTTCCAAAAAGCCCCTTTTTAGAGGTTTTTGGACATTTTCCTCTCAAAAAGCTCCCTAAAAAAAAGAAAAAAAGGCCTTTTTACTAACGGCGCGCGAGGAGGCATTCCAAAATTTTGGAATGCCCCCTCGCGCGCCGTTAGTACAAAGCTTTTTTTAGTGATTTTTGGACACTTATCTTTCCAAAAAGCCCCTTTTTAGAGGTTTTTGGACATTTTTCTCTCAAAAAGCTCCCTAAAAAGAGGAAAAAAGGACCTT
Source organism: Adiantum capillus-veneris (assembly GCF_014529385.1). NCBI lineage: Eukaryota > Viridiplantae > Streptophyta > Polypodiopsida > Polypodiales > Pteridaceae > Adiantum > Adiantum capillus-veneris. The sequence continues at coordinate 133,241,419 of NC_140945.1, forward strand.
TTTACTAACGGCGCGCGAGGAGGCATTCCAAAATTTTGGAATGCCCCCTCGCGCGCCATTAGTACAAAGCTCTTTTTAGTGATTTTTGGACACTTATCTTTCCAAAAAGCCCCTTTTTAGAGGTTTTTGGACATTCTCCTCTCAAAAAGCTCCCTAAAAAGAGGGAAAAAGGGCCTTTTTACTAACGACGCGCGAGGAGGCATTCCAAAATTTTGAAATGCCTCCTCGCGCGCCGTTAGTAAAATGTTCTTTTAGGCGTGTTTGACATTTTTGGCCTCTTTGGATGTCTAAGCGAGGCAATTGGACATTCATTTCTAGGAGATATGTGTGTTTCGGACGCATTGGCAGTATCAAAAGTTTCAAAATCTTCCACCACTTGATAGTTTTGTGACGTTTTGAGTTCTAGTGATGACGTATCCCGTATCAAATGCACCGCATCTACCTTCTGAAAAAAGTGCTCGCATTAAATAAAAGAGAGTGCTTGTCTTCAAGGACCACTAGATTATTAAATGAGGAGAGGGACACTTTTTATATTTTTGTTAATATCAATCTATTTTTCTACGTAACGTAGGCTCTTCTCTCATTGGAGGAGCTTATTTTCCTCTCTCTACCAAAAGGCCCTCCAAAAGACCTCCGAAATCTCCTAATGATAGTGGTAATACACCTAAATGAGCTTTGTGCAAGGATGAAAAACTGGGTTTCTCGCAACTGCCAATGTGCTCTGACTGTCAGTGTAGATAGTGTTGGCAGTGTCCTGTCCAACACCCAAATCAACCATAAGGCGTCTGAGCCACACACACGCAACCGTAGCTGTGAATACTGCCATGTACTCAGCCTCACAACTCGAAGTGGCCACAGAAGGTTGCTTCTTGCTCAACCATGATATACATGAACTGCCAAGCATGTATATGTATTTACATGCCAGTCCGAAAAAGCATGTAAATCTGGCGGCAATGATCCCCCCTTGGGATAAAACAAGCCAAGATGTAAAGTGACACTAAGGTAGTGGAAAATACTCTTGACAGCCTGCCAATGCTTGGATCTTGGGCTATGCATAAATTTAATGAACTGTGAGACTGCAAACTGAATATCTGGCCTCGCGTTGCATACATAAATGAGGCATCCAGGTAGTTTGGTAAAAAGTGACATCAGCAGGATCATCAGCATCATGTAGACTCAAATTCAAACCTCTTTCCATGGGAGTGGCGATAGGTTTGCAATCCTCAAGTCCAAACTTACATAGTAATGTCTCTATGTAACTTTTGTGACACAAGGAAATAACACCATCACACTGCTTAAATTGTATACCCAGGTAATGATGCAACGGTCCCAAATCTTTCACCTTGAAATTAGCATTCAAATCAGCCTTAAATTCAGCAATATGTCTATCATTTGGTCCAATGATCAGCAAATCATCTACATAAAGAACCACAATGAGAAGTACATCACCCTCACGCTTTACATACAATGTGCTTTCTATTGGACTGTTACGAATGCCTTGTTTGACCAAATGAGTGTCAGATTTCTCATACCAAGCACAAGGAGATTTCTTCAACCCATACAAAGCCTTCTTACATCTGCACACTTTGTCCTCTTGTCCTTTCTTGACAAAACCGTGAGGTTGTGTCACATAAAATTCCTCAAATATGTAACCATTCAAGAAAGTAGTAATAATGTCTGATTAATGTACCTCCCAACCAAAATGAGCTGCCAATGCACATAGAAAAGACACAGTAGTCATACAACAAGTAGGAGAAAAAGTCTCTTCATAATCTATGCCTTTTTGTTGTGCATAACCCTTTGTAACAAGTCGAGCCTTATGGTGATCGATCTCACCATCAGGCTTACGTTTCAACTTGTAAACCCACTTCGTACCAATGGCCTTTTTACCAGGAGGCAAATCACATAAATTCCATGTGTCATTTTCTATAAGTGCATCATATTCTGATTGCATGGCAGCCATCCAATTTTCTGAAGTCTGTGCTTCATCAAAAGACAGAGGTTCCTCAACATCATGTAAGCTAACCATAGCCAAAGCATATCAATCTAATGCATAAGATGCATGAAGAGAGCCTGAACGAGTACGACTAGACAAAGGTGCATCCAATTTACTATCATGCAAAGTGTGCACCAGCCATTTTGGCATACCTCTAGCCTTCTCATTTTCAGCCCTTTCCTCATCAAGTACATCATGTACATCAACATCAGAAATATGCTAATCTGTAACATTTTCAGAAACCCCCATAGGTTGTACATTTGCCTCATTGGAATTTACATTCTAACTTCCACCACTGAAAAGAGGCAGCAAAGTGTCATAAACGTCGTGTGAGGTTACATTACTATCCCTAGTACATGACAGCAAGGGCTGAATAGAATCTTCCACAAACATTACATCCTGTGAAACCAAAATATTCTTTGTTTGTGGATGATACAACCTGTAACCTTTGCTTTCAACACTATAACCAACAAAAATACATTCGACAGTCTTATCACCAAATTTTCTGTGCTACACTTGTGGCACTAAACCATAAGCCAGACAACCAAAAACATGCATGTGCTCAATAGATGTCTTTTTATCATGCCATGATTCATATGGAGTCATAAACTGCAATGCTTTTGTAGGACACTTGCTAAGCACATAAGTGGCACACATGAAAGCCTCGAGCCAAAACAAATGTGGTAAAGCTTGACTCTTGACCATACATCGTACCATTTTAATAAGTGACATGTTTTCCCTCTCAGCTACACCATTTTGTTGAGGTGTATAAGGCACTGTACATTGGTGTTTTATCCCACGACTAGCCAGAAATGCATTAAATTCATAAGACATATACTGCCCCCTCGATCAAAACGGAGGGTGCCCATAGAACATTTTGAGACATTTTCAGCCATAGCCAAAAATTGTTTGAACCACATAAAAATTTTGGACTTCGCTTTAAGTGAAAATACCCATGCATGCCTGGAGTAATCATCAATGAAAGTCACGAAGTACATGTAATTGACCAAGGATAGAGTTTGCATGGGCCCACAAACGTCACTATGCACAAGCTGCAACCTGCATGTGGCCCTAACTGAACCATCCTTTGGAAACTCAGAATGCTTCATTTTACCCAATATGCATCCTTCACAAACATGTTTGACACGTACTTCAAGAGGCAGCAAAGAAGCAACCATATCAAATTTTTGCAACGCAGCGAATTGGCAAAATTCAGATGACCAAAACGTGCATGAAAAAGTTTTGCATCTGAAATAGCCCTTCAATCAACAATTGCACTTGCAAAATTTTGTCCACACTTGTCATCCCAAGTGAGCTTATACAGCCCACGACACAAAAGCCCAGATGCAGCAATTTCATCATCAAAACTGAGATCATGAACTGTACATCTGTCATCCACAAATTTGACTACAAGTCTAAGTCTAGCAAGTGCGGATACAGACAAGAGGTTCTTCTTGATCCCAGGTACATAAAGTGCGTCAACAGGTGTGAAGAAACTGCCATTTGCAGCAGTAAGCACAATCTTTTCAACTCCGTGAACCGGATAAGAGGCATTGTTGGCACAAGTGACTGAATTCCCATGAGGGACAAACTCGAGAGAGATGAACAATTCACAATGTGAGGTAATTTACTTAGTAGCACCACTGTCGAAATACCACACATGTGAATCCGCAGCAACTGGCAAGCATGCATCATGGACAGCAGGATTCTAAGTGCACTCTGCACTAAAAGCTCATTCTACATCAACATCAACAACACAGTCTCCTTTCACAGAAGACTCAACAATGGCTGCATTTGTAGTGGAACCAGCATTTGCATTGGAACCACCCTCTTTCTTCTTAGCCTATTTTGCCTTCAACTTAGGACACTGCTTGATCAAGTGATCATTAGCTTTACAATAATGGTAACGCATCTTCTTTTTTACCTTATCACTAGAATTTCCAGACGAATTGCTGCCAGCAGAAGCATTGGGAACAAAAGTTTTGCCACTCATAGTAGAACCATAAGAAGTGGCTGCATTGATGTTACCACCCTTTCTTTGAGAAGCAATAAAAGCCTATTCAAGTGCACGCTGCCTAGTCCTGTTTTTTCTGGAAAGTGACTCTTGCAACAACAATGTGCATAATACATCGAACTTGATAACTTCAAGATTTCCCTGGGTCGTCAGTCTCCAAGTACTAGCAAAAGTATAGTATGAATCTGGTAAGGCATCAAGAACAGTCTGCACAAGGGAACTGTCTGAAATGACTTCACCTGCAGAAATAATGTAAGGTCCCCACCCCGCCGTACCAACCAGTGGACTTGATGGTGAACCTGGTGGCCACTAGATCTATTGCGGAAGCAAACAAAATGGTTCAGGGTTCGACTAGCGAACGATCTCTCATCACAAAGTGAATCGAGTTCGAGCCTACTAGCAGGGAGATCTAGCTCCACCTCGCAAAGGAAGCGTATTTAAACTATCTAGCGATCCTAAGACCCACCTTCCAAGAGGAGAGAGACGCCGAGTGCCTTTCTCCCCATGTTTTAGAGGCACGTACTCTCGAGATTTCGCCGCTCTAGGGGCAATGAGCATTACTAATATCGAGTAAGCACTATGGGGACAGAGAGTTCCCGACCAATCGGGACCACCCATCTCATAGGCATTGGAAACCCGAGCCAAGCCCCCACACTCACACTTCCTTGTGTGACCTAATTACTACCACAAAAGTTGTTCAACATAGATATTCCTTGTTTAATTCCGAATCACTTTGTTCGTTAAGAGAGCCCTTCAACCAGTATTGCAAACAACACCAAGACAGAATTCTAGTAAAAATTCTACTTAAACTTATTCATAAAAGTTCCAATGTTCTGGAGGTACAACATCCGCCCTCCAGCGAGAGTTCACTCCTCCCGTTGTCGCCTAGCTGCCCATACAACTAAGTATGTCCACCGCATAGAAAGCACGTCATGGAAACTCCCACCGCATAGAAAGCAAGACGTAGGTTCCCACTGCATAGAAAGCAAGTCGTGGGTATCCACCGCATAAAAAGCAAGTCATGGATTCAAGATCCCTAACGAGGAACTCTACTCCCTGTGATCAGTAGGGGGGTCGGGATTGATTCAACATTGGAAATAAAATGAACATGCCGAGCTAAATTTTCCCTAGCAGACATTCTTTCCTATTGCAAACAGCATACCCATCAAACATTACCTTTCTACTTTAGAACTTAATGTACAATGATTTCAATGCTGAGGTTTCCGTCGGATTTCTCCAACATATTTAGGGATATGAACATTCCTAAATAGCGTATGCAATGTTAATTTAAACAACTTGAATAAAAATATGATCTACCTCTTCCACTTCTTCATCGATGGCCCGTGAGATGGCCGGTATTTGTTCCTCCATGGGAGCCTTCCCCTTCCCATTGACATTGCTCGTTCCTGCCTCGCGATCGTGGGCACCACCGAAGCGAGTCCTCTTAACCGAGGCCATTTCTCACTACTTTCAATGATTAGTTGGAGGAAGAGCTAAGGTTTGCAAGCATCATAACAGTCCAATGGGTAGATTAGTGACATTAATTAATCCCTCCTATATGAGAGGTCTAGATTTTTCATAAAGCAATCATTATGGATGACATATAATCCTATGGAAACCGGCTCTAAGATAATTATTCGACTTACATGATTAAGAATAATTAGGATCTCACTATTGGAGTGACCAGAGAATTGAATTAAGTATGATTAAACTATTCCCTAGCAATAGATGATGCAGATTTACCTTATGCATATGTGTGAGGGAAGTCAACTCGTAGGGACTTAATGACAGATTAATTTTTCCTTAATTACATCTTAATGCATAAAGGAAATAAATTTAGTTCAGTTACAGAATTAATGGGTGATAGAAAAAGTGATTCTCTTAAATCTACACAATTACTAGCTTACCGACTAATTACTATGCTGCCTAGAGAGAGAAAATTCTGATAATTATGCTCTAATCCTTAATCGAGAGTGATGAATGGCTGATAATTCAGCTATGGAATGATGATTACATAATAGAATATGATTAAGGAGAATTAAGAGAGTAGTCATAGAGAATTAAGACTAGGAATAAGCATAATAGACGAGAAATTTAGATGGTAGAGAAAAGAATTTATAGATGGCATTAATTAAACTGTCATTACCGTGGTTAATGGCTGATAATCTTCTCGATTTTCTGATCTAATTGAGCTTCTTGAGACGAGAATTCGGCAGCACCTCCCTCCTTGCTCCTTCTTTAAAGGGTGTGTGATCCAGCAGCACCTTCCCAGTGTGTGTGGGTGTGTGTGTATACACTGTGTGTGTGTGTGTGTGTGTGTGAGCATAAGTGTGTGTGTGTGTGTGCAGGCCTTTAAATAGACTCCTACAAGCTGAAAATCAATTTGTGCTGCTATAAGCATCTGAGTGAGCACTCAGTCTTTGCATGGTAAGTCTAGTTCCCTACTCACCAAGTGTCAGGTTGGCTAGTTTAACTGACTCTGAGACTTAGTTGCTGGCTTGGTAGCTTCCCCAGGACTCCGACAAGGCAAGAGGGCGTCCCCTAGTTGCTAAAGCTGGTCTGGAGTGGGCTGGAACCTATTCCCACACAGCCTCGGGCCCCCGGTACCTCCCCGGATAATTTTTAGGAAAATTGGTTCTAGGTTAAAACGGGTCATACGAGTCGTATTTTGATGCCGAAAATTGCTATACAAAGCTCTAACTAAGACGTACTGGTTCGAGTTCCTGCCATATTTAGCAACCCTCGGGGTCCGAAAATGCATTTTTTCAAATTTGGGGTACGGGTGTAGTTTTTCGAGACGATCAAAACTGGACGGGTCGGTCGACCAAAAACTTACTATTTTTGGAATTTTTTCACAAAAATTATTTTAATTCATATTTTGAAGCTTTATAACATTCTAAACATCGTGGCACTGACGAAATTTGAAAAACTGCTAAAAATAGTAACTTATTCCATTATATTCATTTCATGGGACAAGGGTGCTCTTTTTGATAGGGGTCAGAGACCTTACAACCTCCCCAATGTGAAAATTTTGAGATGTCCTCATCTCAAGAATGTGTTTGGGTAGTCTTTTATGAGCATTGGTTCGTCCTTCCAAGTTGCATCTTCTTCAGGGTAATCCTTCCACTTTACTAGATGCTCCATGATAGTTCTGTTGCGTAACTTCGTTTCCCTTGTTTCCAATACGTAGTTAGGCTGGAGCTCGAGAACTCCTTGTGCTGGCATGACTATCTGGTCTGAGTCAAAGAATTGATCAGGGTTAGGAATATAGGGTTTGTGTAAGCTGACGTGGAACAAATCATGAACCTTCAAGTTTGCACGTAACTTTAGCTTGTAGGCTTGGTCACTCACAACTAACCTTAACGATATCAAGTGTTCCACAATACCTTGGGCTTAGCTTCTTATATCTGCCTAGTGATAAGTTTCTTTTCTTTGGTCGGACTCGCAGAAAAACTTTATCCCCTTCTTTGAAAGTCCTTTCCGAATGGTTCTTATCTGCACAGTGCTTTTGTCTATCCTGAGCGGCCTGAATATCCTGGCGAATATCTCTAGTCTGAGCTTCCATTTCTTCTAACATCTTTCTAGAGGCTTCTACCCTGATGGTTGGATCTGAGAAGTTCAGTGGTGCTAAGCAGTCCTGTCCATAAAGAGCTTTGAAAGGTGACATTCCAATGCTCCTGTGTTCGGAATAATTATGAGCATACTCCACCAAAGGTAGATATTGTAACCACTTCTTTGGCTCTTGTGAACAATGGGCTCTGAGAATGCCCTCGATGACTTGATTAACTCTCTCAGTTTGCCCATCTGTCTACGGATGATACGCTGTACTGAAGGCTAATTGTGACCCAATAGATTGAAAAAGAGAAGTCCAAAATTTTGATGTAAACTTGGCATCTCTATCACTTACGATACGCTTGGGTAGACCATGTAGCCTAAAAATTTCCTTGATGAATACCCGACTAACATCTGAAGCAGTAAAGGTTGTCTTTACGGGTATTAGATGAGTCACTTTTGTGAGCATATCAACAACCACGAAAACAGAATCATGACCTCCTGTAGAAGGTAATCCTGTAACAAAATCCATACTGATGCATTCCCATTTCATCTGGGGTATGTCAAGAGGTTGAAGTTGCCCTGGTAACTTGATTCTTTCGGCCTTTATCCGCTGACAAGAAAGACATTGCCTCACATAGCGAAGTATGTCCCCCTTCATTCCTGACCAAAAATAACTTCTCATGACAGCATGTAGAGTCTTAGCATAGCCTGGATGTCCGGATGTAGGGCTATCATATGCTTCATACAGAATGGCCTTCTTTAGAGCTGGGTCTCTGGGTACACAGAGTCTATGTCTGTAGTAAAGACATCCTCCCATAAGAGAGTAATCTTTAGCTTCATGCATCTTATTTTGCTGAACCAGTGTTACTATACGTTGGTACTCTGGATCTACCGAGGATGCTTCTCTGATTCTATCCCAGATAGGGTTATTTGGAATAGAGATAGCTCCGAGAAAGGATTTTCAGCTAAGACCATCTGCAACCGCATTTTCCTTCCCTGGTCTATACTTTATGTCAAGGTCATATTCCTATAATAGCTCTATCCATTGTCGTTGTCGCATATTGAGAATAGGTTGAGTAAAGTCCATTTTAAGCTCTTGTGGTCTGTAACTAGCTGAAACTTGCGCCCAAGAAGATAATGTCTCCATAACTTCATCGCATGTATAACTGCTAAAAGTTCCAAATCATGAGTAGGGTAATTCTTCTCATGATCCCTCAGCTTTCACGAAGTATACGCCACTGGTCTCCCTTCTTGAGTAAGAACTCCGCCTAGAGCGAATTTGCTAGCGTAGGTCGCTACTTCAAATTCCTTACTGAAATCTGGAAGCTTTAAAATAGGAGCTGAGACCAAGAATTCTTTTAGCTTAGCAAAGCTAGACTCGTGCTCGGTCTTCCATTCGATCCTCATTCCTTTCTTCAGGAGTTCCGTCAAAGGTGCAACAATACGTGCATAATCGTTGACAAAAATCATGTACCATCCCGTTATCCCAAGAAATCCTCTTAATTCGCTGACAGTGGATGGTTGAGGCCAATCAAAGATGTCCTTGACCTTGTCTGGGTCCACTGAAATCCCTTCAACCGATATGACAAATCCAAGATAGTTGACCTTTGGTGAGCAAAAAGTGCACTTGCTCTCTTTAGCGTAAAGTTGGTGTTCCCGAAGAAGATCAAGTACTTTGCGAACATGTTCTTCGTGGTCTGCCTTGTTCTTAGAATAGATCAGAATGTCATCAAAGAAAACCAAGACAAAATCATCCAAGTAAGTTCTAAAAATATCCTGCATAAGTCGATTGAAGCTTGCAGGAGCATTTTCTAGACCAAAAGACATTACTGTGAATTCGTAGTGCCCATACCTAGTATTGAAAGTCGTCTTTGGAATATCCGATTCCTTGATCCTGATTTGGTAATATCCTGACCTTAGATCTATCTTTGTAAATATCTTGGCGCCGTGGAGTATGTCCAAAAGTTCATCAATCCTCTGAATTGGATACTTGTTCTTGACAGTTACCTGGTTCAGTCCACGGTAATCTATGCATAGCCTTAAGGTTCCATCCTTCTTCTTCTGAAAAATAACTGGAGAACCCCAAGGAGAAGTACTGGGTCGAATGAATCCTTGCTCAATGAGTTGCCTAAGTTGTTCCTTGAGTTCGATGGCCTCCGGAAGTGACATTTTATAAGGTCTTTTTGAGATAGGTTCACATCCAGGGATAGTCTCAATCTCATGATCTACTTCTCTATGTGGCGAAAGATTCGTAAGGTCTTCAGGGAATACATCATCATACTCCCTCAACCAGTTTGGTCGAAGTGAGGTATCTGATTGGTCCACCTTATTGAGTTTAACTGCATATATTTGCTGACCCTTCCTTAGTCCCTTCAAAAGTCTGCTAGCTTTAACTAGAGTAGCCTTAGGTCTCCCATTTTCCCCCTGGATTATCATTACCCAAGTTATCTGTAAAGGTAAAATTCCCTTGTGCACAATGTATGTGGGCCCTATTTTTCTTTAGCCAGTCCATCCCTAGTAGGGCAAGGTTCACAATTGGACAAAAGTTGGGTGTCCCCCTAGATCAAAGTCAATTTTGCCTACAGAGTGTTGAGATATACTACATCCTTGCCGTTTGCTAACTCAACAACTAGCTTTCTTGTTGGGTACTTATCTAGCTTTAGCTTTCTCATGCATCTGGGTGAAAGAAATGAAAGAGTACTACAACAATCTATAAGGAAGTTAACTTGTTCACCTCTGAGAGATCCTGGGGTATGAATGACTGCGTATTGCTCGCTACCATTCGGATTGTCAATTGCAGCATGTAGGGTTGCTCTCTCCATTGCTTCATCACCCACAGTTGGTTGTACCACTGCGGCATTCACTCTAGCGGTAGCTCCACGCCCTCACCCTCTGTTCATCCTTCCACGTCCTCCTCTTCCATTATCTTGGCCACGCCCACGCGTATTCAAGGGTATGGCATTGGCGTTGGTTGCCTGAATGTTCCTGGGGAAATTGGATCTGTAATGTCCATGCTCGCCGTAACCATAGCATCGATCATCAAGGAATTCCATGGTTGTGGTGGTAGACACAATAGGGCACTGGTTATACGCTTGGTTGGCTGGTCTGTTATCCCAAGCAGTCGTCCTTGCCCTTTTTGCCCAATGATTCCTCCTGTTCTGATTAGACTTTTGTACTTCGAGAGCTAGAGGTTTGGCCCTCAACAAGGCATCGTGAAGTGTTGTCAGCCTGAGAGCTTCCAACCGAGTATTCAAAGGATTGATTAGTCCTTGGCAGAACCTCACCACCTGTTGTTCCAAGGTCATCTTAGGAGCATATCTCCGAAGAGTAACAAACTTTGCATAGTATTCTTTGACAGATGAATTCAGCTGTTGAAGTGAAAATAAAATATTCATCCTCAAGGTTCTATAGGCAGACGGTAAATAACGCCCCATTATCGCAGCTTTAATGTCTTCCCAGGACTGGGATGTTACCATATACATGTGGTAGTGATGTGTGTGAACACACTAGAACCGCCGGGGCATTTTTTCCCTCTTTAGGAGGTTTTTTCCCCCGTGCATTATATATACGCCCATCACTCTAGGGCTATCTATCTTTCCATTGCACACTAAGTAACACACTCTCTATTGTGTGCCTTGAGCTTCCTTCGTCTTCTCCAAGCTATGTGTGTTTCTCTGCAACCCTAATTCCAACAATTGGTATCAGAGCAGGTCACGTCCTCCCGGGCTTAGTCGCCAGCTGCTCCAGCACACGCCTGCTCACTTTCTCCAATTTCAGTGAGCTCAGAATTTTGATTTGGGCTCATTTCGGCCTCCGTTTCCACTACAGGCAGTACTGCACAAGCTATTTCGTCATTTTGTGCAGATTTTCTGTCAGTGCCGTTTTCTGCATAACAGGTGCCTTATAGTCTTCTACGGTTTGTGCTATATAGCACAAGTTGTTCCCGCTCCATTTCTCCTGTTTTCGGGCAGTTTTCACATCAGGTGCAGCATTTACCATGGCTGACAACAACAACACAGATGTGTTCAAGATGTTTGCTGCTGAGGACAGGTTGGATGGGGACAACTACCCTATGTGGGCTTATATGATGCAACATGTTCTTGTGTCAAAAGGTGTCTGGAACATTGTGCAGGGCATTGATGTACGTCCTGGTTCTGAAGATGTAGGCGATATTGAGGAGGTTGCAGGTCTTGCTGCAAGGATTGCAACTGTTAGAGTTGTTTTGCCTACGGCAGAACAAGCTCATTGGGATGTTAAGGATGCGCAGGCTCATGCATTGATTGCGTTGTCTGTGAAGCGCACCATTATTCCTCATATCCGTTCAACAAAATCTGCAAAACAGGCTTGGGATATTCTAGCAGGTATTTATGCAAGCCGCAATGAGGCTAAAATTGCTTTGCTGCATAAAGAGCTAGAGTCGAAGATTATGCATGAGGAAGATGATATGGACACTTTCCTTGCTAGTGTCAAGGATATCAATGAGCAACTCATTTCTGCAGGTGAAGTCATTTCGGACAGTTCCCTTGTGCAGACTGTTCTTAATGCCTTACCAGATTCCTACCAGACTTTTGCTAGTACTTGGAGACTGATGACCCAAGGAAATCCTGAAGTTATCAAGTTTGATGCATTATGCACATTGCTGTTGCAAGAGTCACTTTCTAGAAAAAACAGGACTAGGCAGCGTGCAGTTGAACAAGCTTTTATTGCTTCTCAAAGAAAGGGTGGTAACAGTAATGCAGCCACTTCTTATGGTTCTGCTGCGAGTGGAAAAAATTCTGTTCCTAATGCTTCTGGTGGCAGCACTTCGTCTGGAAACTCTGGTGATAAGGGCAAAAAGAAGATGCGTTGCCATTATTGTAAAGCCAATGATCACTTGATCAAGTCGTGTCCTAAGTTGAAGGCCAAAGAGGCTAAGAAGAAAGAGGGTGGTTCCACTGCAAATGCTGGTTCCACTACAAATGCAGCCATTGTTGAGTCTTCTGTGAAAGGAGATTGTGATGCTGATGTTGATGCAGAATGGGATTTTAGCGCAGAGTGCACTTACAATCCTACTGTCCATGATGCATGCTTGTCAGTTGCTGCAGATTCACATGTGTGGTATTTCGACAGTGGTGCTACAAAGCACATTACCTCACATCGTGAATTGTTTACCTCTCTCGAGTCTATCCCTCATGGGAATTCAGTCACTTGTGCCAACAACGCCTCTTATCCAGTTCAGGGAGTTGGAAAGATTGTGCTCACTGCTGCTAATGGAAGTTCCTTCACACTTGTTGATGCACTTTATGTACCTGGGATCAAGAAGAATCTCTTGTCTGTATCCGCACTTGCTAGACTTGGACTTGTAGTCAAATTTGTGGATGACAGATGTACAGTTCATGATCTCAGTTTTGGTGATGAAATTGTTGCATCTGGGCTTTTGTGTCGTGGGCTGTATAAGCTCACTTTGTATGACAAGTGCGGACAAAATTTTGCAAATGCTGTTGCAGATTCAAGGGCTATTTCAGATGCAAAACTTTGGCATGCACGTTTTGGTCATCTGAATTTTGCCAGTTTGCTGCGTTTGCAGAAATCTGATATGGTTGCTTCTTTGCCGCCTCTTGAAGCACCTGTCAAACATGTTTGTGAAGGCTGTATTCTGGGTAAAATGCAGCGTTCTAAGTTTCCAAAGAATGGTTCAGTTAGGGCTACATGCAGGTTGCAGCTTGTGCATAGTGATGTTTGTGGGCCCATGCAAACTCCGTCCTTGGGCAATTACCTGTACTTTGTGACTTTCATTGATGATTACTCCAGGCATGCATGGGTATTTCCGCTTAAAGCGAAGTCCGAAGTTTTTATGTGCTTCAAACAATTTTTGGCTATGGCTGAAAATGTCTCAAAATGTACTATGGGCACGCTCCGTTCCGATCGAGGGGGGGAGTATATGTCTCATGAATTTAATGCATTTCTGGCTAGTCGTGGGATAAAACACCAATGTACAGTGCCTTATACACCTCAGCAAAATGGTGTTGCTGAGAGGAAAAACAGGTCACTAACGGAAATGGCACGATGTATGGTAAAAAGTCAAGCTTTGCCGCATTCTTTTTGGCTTGAGGCCTGGCTTGAGGCCGTCATGTGTGCCACTTATGTACTTAACAGGTATCCTACGAAAGCTTTGTAGTCTATTACTCCATATGAAGCATGGCATGATAGAAAGCCTTCTATTGAGCACATGCGTGTTTTTGGCTATTTGCATATGCTTTGGTGCCACAAGTGCAGCGCAGAAAATTGGATGATAAGGCTGTCAAATGTATTTTTGTTGGGTATAGTGCTGAAAGCAAAGGTTACAAGTTGTATCATCCGCAAACAAAACGTATTCTGGTTTCACGGGATGTAGTGTTTGTGGAAGATTCTGTTCAGCCCTTGCTGTCATGTACTAGAGACAGTAATGTAAGCTCACAGGACATTTATGACACTTTGTTGCCTCTTTTCAGTGGTGGAAATACGAATGTAAGTTCCAATGAGGCAAATGTACAGCCTATGGGGGTTTCTGAAAATGTTTTAGAATAGCCTATTACTGATGCAGATGTACATGATGTACTTGATGACGAAAGGGCTGAAAATGAGCACGCTAGAGGTATGCCAAAATGGCTCATGCACACTTTGTGTGACAGTAAATTGGATGCACCTTTATCTAGTCGTACTCGTTCAGGCTCTCGCCATGCATCTTATGCATCAGATTGTTATGCTTTGGCTGTGTCTAGTTTACATGATGTTGAGGAGCCTCTGTCTTTTGATGAAGCACAAAATTCAGAAAATTGGATTGCTGCCATGAAATCAGAATATGATGCACTTATAGAGAATGACACATGGACTTTATGTGATTTGCCTCCTGGCAAAAAGGCCATTGGTACGAAGTGGGTTTACAAGTTGAAACGCAAGCCGGATGGTGAGATCGATCGCCATAAGGCTCGACTTGTTGCAAAGGGTTATGCACAACAAAAAGGCATAGATTATGAAGAGACTTTTGCTCCCACTTGTCGTATGACTACTGTGCGTTTTCTATGTGCATTGGCAGCTCATTTTGGTTGGGATGTACATCAATCAGACATTGTTACTGCTTTCTTGAATGGTGACATATTTGAGGAAGTTTATGTAACGCAGCCTCGCGGTTTTGTCATAAAAGGACAAGAGGACAAAGTGTGCAAATGTAAGAAGGCTTTGTATGGGTTGAAGCAATCTCCTCGTGCTTGGTATGAGAAAGCTGACACTCATTTGGTTAAACGAGGCTTTCGTAACAGTCCAACAGAAAGCACATTGTATGTAAAGCGTGAGGATGATGTATTTCTCATTGTGGTTCTTCATGTTGATGATTTGCTGATCATTGGACCAAATGAGAGACATATTACTGAATTTAAGGCTGATTTGAATGCTACTTTCAAGATGAAATATTTGGGGCTGTTGCATCATTACTTGGGTATACAGTTTAAGCAGTGTGATGGTGGTATTGCCTTGTGTCAGAAAAGTTACATAGAGACATTGGTATGTAAGTTTGGACTTGAGGATTGCAAACCTATTGCCACTCCCATGGAAACAGGTTTGAAGTTGAGTCTACATGATGCTGGCGATCCTGCTGATGTCACTCTTTACCAAACTGTTGTTGGCTGCCTCATTTATGTATGCAACACGAGGCCAGATATTCAGTTTGCAGTCTCGCAGGTCAGCAGATTTATGCATAGCCCAGGGTCTAAGCATTGGCAAGCTGTCAAGAGGATTTTCCGCTACCTTAGTGGCACTTTACATCTTGGCTTGTTTTATCCCAAGGGGAGATCATTGCCGCCAGACTTACATGCTTTTTCGGACTCATATTGGGCTGGTTGTTTTGACACGCGAGTGTCCACAAGTGGTTTTTGTTTCATGCTTGGCAGTTCATGTATATCATGGTTGAACAAGAAGCAACCTACTGTGGCCACTTCGAGTTGTGAGGCTGAGTACAGGGCAGTCTTCACAGCTACGCTTGAGTGTGTAAGGCTCAGACGCCTTATGGCTGACTTGGGTGTTGGACAGGACACTGCCAACACTATCTACACTGACAGTCAGAGCGCATTGGTAGTTGCGAGGAACCCAGTTTTTCATGCTCGCACAAAGCACATTGAGGTGCATTACCACTATGTCAGGGAGAGGCTCTCAGCAGGAGAGATCAGCTTGGCTTATGTGCCAACACAGGACAACCTTGCAGATCTTTTCACAAAGGCATTGTCTCGTGAGAAGCTTGAAGCTTTCCGCAAAGCTTTGGGCTTACTCCCCTTTGTGGACTGATCCTGTCCTCAGGGCATGGCACTTCCCTTTACTCATGTGCCAGCTCTCGTTCACCGCATCACTCCAGGGGGGATTTGTTACCATATACATGTGGTAGTGATGTGTGTGAACACACTAGGACCGCCGGGGCATTTTTTCCCTCTTTAGGAGGTTTTTTCCCCCGTGCATTATATATACGCCCATCACTCTAGGGCTATCTATCTTTTCGTTGCACACTAAGTAACACACTCTCTATTGTGTGCCTTGAGCTTCCTTGGTCTTCTCCAAGCTGTGTGTGTTTCTCTGCAACCCTAATTCCAACATGGGAAGATCCCTTAATATACATGTCCCAGCAATGTTGCTTCCACCATATCTTGGCATCGCCAGTCAAGCGGAACATCGCAAGCATGGTCTGATTTACGGGTTGGGTCCCCGCAGCTTCAAAGTAATCCTCCATGGATTCCATCCATACTTCCGCATCTCTCTCCACATTTGCCCCCTCGCCCTTAAAGATCGGAGGTTGGGCTTGCTTAAGGAGGAGCTTCTTCTCTTGCGCTGCGGAGTACAGAGCAACATGCGGTACCTACATGGGTTATACAAATTCTTGATACATTACTTAGATTTCAAAATAGACACGAGACTTAAAATAAAATTCAAGATTATACTTTATCAAGAGACAGAGATTCAGAGACAAAAAGCACTTTATTGATGGAAATTTATTACAATTGAAACCCCTCAAGGTTTGGGATAACTGATGATCAGCTTATTACATGGCTTTATGAATTGCGTATAAAATACGCATAGGAGATGGTATTGACATGATGCACTACTTCATTCGTGTAATAGTTCCTATACTCATTCTTGAGTGGATAATAGGCTAAAATATCGGGCCGGAGTTCCGCTTTCAGTAATCCAAAGGTTTTGACTCTGTTTGCTGGATTCACATTGGTGACCTTCTCCAAGAGCCATTCGCTGATGGTTTGATTGGAGTTGTCTGAAACAGTCTGGTCCAATCGTGTAGGCACCAAGTAGAATATCTCTATTACTCTCAACTCTTCTCCCCAACGTATGTTCTTCAAGTCGGTAGCCAGGCATCCTAGCTTCCAAACGTTGATGTAGTAAACCCCTCCTGGAAATGTCCAATCAAGTTCCCATCCTCTATCAATGCAAGTGGAGTGTGGCGTATATGCCTTCAACAGTATCTCCATGAAATCTCGCCTGAACTGGTAAACTGGGGATCTTCGAGCTTGCTCATAAATAAGCTCAAACACTTGGAACTTTCGATATTCTAGCACGGGGTCTTCCTGCAACACCAATGCAAGGAATTTGGATCAGCTACCTACATACTTTCATTTATTTTTAAATGTTCAAACAATACGACTTTATTTCCCAGCCTAACCTAGGCTCTCATACCAAGTGTGAGGTCCCCACCCCGCCATACCAACCAGCGGACTTGATGGTGAACCTGGTGGCCACTAGATCTATTGCGGAAGCAAACAAAATGGTTCAGGGTTCGACTAGCGAACGATCTCTCATCACAAAGTGAATCGAGTTCGAGCCTACAAGCAGGGAGATCTAGCTCCACCTCGCAGGGGAAGCGTATTTAAACTATCTAGCGATCCTAAGACCCACCTTCCAAGAGGAGAGAGACCTCGAGTGCTTTTTTCCCCATGTTTCAGAGGCACGTACTCTCGAGATTTCGCCGCTCTAGGGGCAATGAGCATTACTAATATCGAGTAAGCACTATGGGGACAGAGAGTTCCCGACCAATCGGGACCACCCATCTCGTAAGCATTGGCAACCCGAGCCAAGCCCCCACTTTCCACCCCCACACTGACACTTCCTTGTGTGACCTAATTACTACCACAAAAGTTGTTCAACATAGATATTCCTTGTTTAATTCCGAATCACTTTGTTCGTTAAGACAGCACTTCAACCAGTATTGCAAACAACACCAAGACAGAATTCTAGTAAAAATTCTACTCAAACTTATTCATAAAAGTTCCAATGTTCTGGAGGTACAACATCCCCCCTCCAGCGAGAGTTCACTCCTCCCGTTGTCGCCTAGCTGCCCATTCAACTACGTATGTCCACCACATAGAAAGTACGTCATGGACACTCCCACCGCATAGAAAGCAAGACGTGGGTTCCCACCGCATAGAAAGCAAGTCGTGGGTATCCACCGCATAAAAAGCAAGTCGTCGATTCAAGAGCCCTAACGAGGAACTCTACCCCCTGTGATCAGTAGGGGGGTCAGGACTGATTCAACATTGGAAATAAAATGAACGTGCCGAGCTAAATTTTCCCTAGCAGACATTCTTTTCTATTGCAAACAGCATACCCATAAAACATTACCTTTCACTTTAGAACTTAATGTACAATGATTTCAATGCCGAGGTTTCCGTCGGATTTCTCCAACATGTTTGGGGATATGAGCATTCCTAAATAGCGTATGCAATGTTAATTTACACAACTTGAATAAAAATAAGATCTACCTCTTCCACTTCTTCATCGATGGCCCATGAGATGGCCGGTATTTGTTCCTCCATGGGAGCCTTCCCCTTCCCGTTGACATTGCTCGTTCCTGCCTCGCGATCGTGGGCACCACCGAAGCGAGTCCTCTTAACCGGGGCCATTTCTCACTACTTTAAATGATTAGTTGGAGGAAGAGCTAAGGTTCGCAAGCATCATAACAGTCCAATGGGTAGATTACTGACATTAATTAATCCCTCCTATATGAGCGGTCTAGATTTTTCATAAAGCAATCATTATGGATGACATATAATCCTATGGAAACCGGATCTAAGATAATTATTCGACTTACATGATTAAGAATAATTAGGATTTCACTATTGGAGTGACCAAAGAATTTAATTAAGTATGATAAAACTATTCCCTAGCAATAGATGATGTAGATTTACCTTATGCATATGTGTGAGGAAAGTCAACTCGTAGGGACTTAATGACAAATTAATTTTTCCTTAATTACACCTTAATGCATAAAGGAAATGAATTTAGTTCAGTTACAGAATTAATGGATGATAGAAAAAGTGATTCTCTTAAATCTACACAATTACTAGCTTACCGACTAATTACTATGCTGTCTAGAGAGAGAAAATTCTGATAATTATGCTCTAATCCTTAATCGAGAGTGATGAATGGCTGATAATTCAGCTATGGAATGATGATTACATAATAGAATATGATTAAGGAGAATTAAGAGAGTAGTCATAGAGAATTAAGACTAGGAATAAGCATAATAGACGAGGAATTTAGATGGTAGAGAAAAGAATTTATAGATGGCATTAATTAAACTGTCGTTACCATGGTTAATGGCTGATAATCTTCTCGATTTTCTGATCTAATCAAGCTTCTTGAGATGAGAATTCGGCAGTACCTCCCTCCTTGCTCCTTCTTCAAAGGGTGTGTGATCCGGCAGCACCTTCCCAGTGTGTGTGTGTGTGTGTGTGTGTGTGTGTGTGTGTGCAGGCCTTTAAATAGACTCCTACAAGCTGAAAATCGATTTGTGCTACTATAAGCATCTGAGTGAGCACTCAGTCTTTGCATGGTAAGTCTAGTTCCCTACTCACCAAGTGTGAGGTTGGCTAGTTTAACTGACTCTGAGACTTAGTTGCTGGCTTGGCAGCTTCCCCAGGACTCCCACAAGGCAAGAGGGTGCCCCCTAGTTGCTCAAGTTGGTCTGGAGTGGGCTGGAACCTGTTCCCACACAGCCTCGGGCCCCCGGTACCTCCTCGGACAATTTTTAGGAAAATTGGTTCTAGGTTAAAACGGGTCATACGAGTCGGATTTTGATGCCGAAAATTTCTATACGAAGCTCTAACTAAGACGTACTGGTTCGAGTGCCTGCCATATTTAGCAGGCCCCGGGGTCCAAAAATGCATTTTTTCAAATTTGGGGTACGGGTGCAGTTTTTCAAGACGATCAAAACTGGATGGGTCGGGCGACCAAAAACTTACTATTTTTGGATTTTTTTTACAAAAATTATTTTAATTCACATTTTGAAGCTTTATAACATTCTAAACATCGTGGCACTGACGGAATTTGGAAAACTACTAAAAATAGTAACTTATTCCATTATATTCATTTCATGGGACAAGGGTGCTCTTTTTGATCGGGGTCAGAGACCTTACAAATAAGCTGCTCATTGATATCCTTGACACCAGCAAGGAAAGTGTCCATATCATCTTCCTCATGCATAATCTTCGACTCCAACTCTTTACGTAGCAAAGCAATTTTAGTCTCATTGCGACTTGCATAAGATGAGCCAATATATCCCAAGCCTGTTTTGTAGATTTTGTTAAACAAATGTGATGAACAATGGTATGCTTCATAGACAACGTTGATGAATTTAAGATTCTCCTCAATCACTACATTCAAGAGCCACACCACCTTATTATCGACCACTTCTGGCATGTCTATGTAAGTGTTATAGTGGATGCAAAAAGTCTTTCTGTGTAGGCTTTGGAGGCCAAGCTCGCTAGGGACAATCCTTTGAATCTTGTTAAAGATGGCAATCGAGCACGGCGATCAAACCACGGAAGCGTGCCTATGAGTTTATGGAGAAACTTGCTTGATGAGAGGAGGGTGCTTCAAAGGGGTCACTGGAAAGAGGTGTTTCCGGAGTCATGGTCTTGAGAGTCTTTCTCTAGGTGGGAATCACCCCCTGGCTTCAAAAATAAAAAAAGTGATGGAGGGGTTGCTGAGCATGGCCTTGCACGCGGGCTGCCGCCAGCAGGTATGAGAGAGAAAGAGCGGCGCAATGACAAGCATGGGAGGCCATGCTGATGAGGGGGCTCTCGAAGCTGCTAGCTTGACCCATAAAGGAGGCGTGGGCAAGAAGGCGGGGGGGTGAGAGGTTCAGGTTTTAGGCAGTGGCGAGGAGGTGGTGCAGGTTGGGGTAGGGAATTCTAGGGGAGATTCCGCAGCAAGCTCACAAGATGTAGCAGCAAGAAGCCATTCAGTAGCCTGAGGGCTCATCGGAGGAGGGTTGTAGAAGCCGAGACGGAGAGCTCTGAAAGAGAGGAGGCCACAACTCACATTAATAAGGTGGAGGAGCAGAAAGAGGTGCATCATCCCGAGCAATTGAAGAGGGGCAGCCACCATGGAATGAACAGAAGCACAGGCTGAGGTGCCATTCAAGAGGGGGACACCACCCAGAGAACGAGCGGGGGCCGAGGGAAGACGCTCTCTGGCCAAAGCTGAGAGGGCACTGTGTCCGAGAGCTTGAGGGCTAGCCAGGAGTAGAGCAAGATAAAAAAGAGGATAGCAAAGGAGCCGGGGAGGGTCTATGCCCGCACCTTGATGCAGGTTGGAGGTCCGAGCTGGAGAAGGTGATCGGCTTGCAGGGGCACCATCTGGTGGCTCATGGGCTGCATATTATAAGTCAAGGGGAGCCATCAAGAGAGCACAGCCGGGGGCTGCAGACTAGGAAGGGAACGGCTGCAGAGAGCGCCATGAGCAGGAGGTGGGGGGGGGGCTCTGAGGTCCTAGAGCGCTGCAGGAGAGAGCTCGCCATTCAAACAGAGAGCCGTGCAAAGGCAGCCAATTGATGCAAAGGGGACCCAAAGCATGAGCTGTTGAAGTCGAAGGGCCTCCATGCTCAAGCTGGGCATCGAGAGGCCGTAGTCAATGAATGAAAGGAATTTCATCATAGGTCGCCAGGCATCATAGCTTTGGAGCTTGTCATCAATGAAGACTCTCTCAGTGCGTGAGACAATGCAAGCTTGCCATATTATGAGAAGGGCACTCTGATTTCCCGTTGTCTATGTAAATAAGTTCCCTTTCAGGATGATCCTTCTAAAAGTAGGCCTTTTAAGGTGTTATTGAAGTAACCTCGCTGAGGACTGAACAAGGCCAAGGCTGATGACTCGAGCATGTGAGTGTGGAGAGAGAGAGAGAGAGAGAGAGAGAGAGAAACTCCAATCTGTGTGTGCTCAAGACTGAGTTTTTTTTCGGAGGGGTTTCTTCTCAAATAGCTGGCCAGTGTGTGCATTTGAGCTACGAGACAGAGTGTGAGTGTTGTGTCTGGGTGTGTTTGCCCCGGTCCCATCATCTTTTGGCGATCCCACTGGGGAACGGTTGTTTTTTGTGTTGAAAATCTCTCAGATAAGTCTTTGAGGGCAATGCTGAGATACTTTCAGTTGTTTTAAAGCCTTAAAGCTGCCGGGTCGATGCAAATGGCGCAGTCCAAGATCGAGAGGTGGTTTAGCGGAGCGCTAGGGCAGAGAATTTGACCTTGGATATGGCTGGTGGAGCTACAGATGGAGGAGTTCCATATGTGCACAGATGAAGAAAAGGCAGATTATGTGTGGCAAGGGCTTCGTGGAACCGCATGGAAAATCTATTGCAACCTCTGAACATCAAAGCAAAGGAGCTGGTACCAGATAAAGCTAGCCCTACTTATGGCGTTTTGTGAAGATCAAAAGGGGTTTATGGGATCAGCAACCACAACAGAAGCTGAATATGATGATGGAGAATAGTTGACATGTACCGATAGTGGGTATATGGGCGAGTCTAAGGACAATGGTTGTGGCAGAAACTCAGATAGTGCTAAAGATTTTGGGATCTCTAGTAGGTTTGGGGATGCAGTACTCGATATAGTGCATATTGTAGAAGAGCAAGACAGTGAACGGGAGGGTATACATCCAAATGGTGTACCCAGTTCAAACGAAGACTTCAAAGTGGTATCAAAAGCTAGTTTGATAGAGCAAGAGGGTGGGCAGTCTTGCCATGATCAACAGCAAGTGACGGTGTGTCTGGTTTCAGAGTTAGGGTGTGGCCGTGGAGACGTATCTTCGACAGCAGGCTCTGTAAAAATTGGTAGAGATGCAGCCTTGGAGTGTAGGCTATCATGCGTCAAGGACCAAGAAATTTTCCTTCAGTGCAATGGTGATGCCGACTTGGAGTCTGAAAATGTATGGGCTGAATTCTTTTCTTGCTTGGTTGATGATGTGATGGTCGAGCAGGGGCACTCAGATGAGGCAGCAGCGGTTTGCCAGTTGATAGAGACTCTACCGAAGCAAGGGTTTGGGCAATCATCCAGTGTCCAAGAGCAAGTGGTGATCAAGATTGAGGATGTAGCAGAAGAAGCCTCTGTTGAAGGCGATGAAGTGTCAGTGCATGATTCTGCAGATGAAGACTTGGTCGCTCCTATTGCAGATTTAGAAGCTCTGAACGTGATCGATGGTGACGAGATTATGTCCACAAAGGATGGCAGTATGTGTGGGGATATGGCGCAAGTAGGGAATTCTTTTGATGATGGAGATAATGATATGGGTTTTTTTTATAGTCTCTTATCAGAAGAGGGTGATTATAAGCCTACATCTTCTCCCTTTGATGCCGAAACGTTTAAAGACATTACTTGTGAGTATCGAAATAGTTTGCTTGATGAAGACATGGCTCTTGAAGTGGTCACAGGTGCTGCGAGGGAGTTTTTACCCTCTACTGATGCCACGAATATCTTCAAGGGCTTACTATACCTCTTTGCGGGAAAGTATGCCTTTCAGTGCCACTTGAAGTTTACTGCTCTTGATCATGATGGTGCGACAAGTGTTTTTGAGGCTTTGGGGTGCGTTTTGGCTTGTGTTGATCCACAGACAGGTTCTTGTGCATTTAAGGATCTATGATCTCATGGTGATGATGCTTTTGGATGGACTGGTAATAGCAAGACAACTACAGGTCTTGAAGTGATGGCAAAGGGCAAGTATTTTGTGCAGGGATATTTTTTTGGCGAGCTTGTTCTTTGTAGCTTCATTTCTGGAAAGCGTATGCCTACTGTTTTGGATCTAGGTGGGAGTTGGTCTTCAAACTGGGAGGCAGAGAGGTTTCCCTTTGATCCAGGCGGGAATCGGTCTTCAAGTAGGGAGGCTCAAAGTTTTCCCTTTGATCCAGGTGGGATTTCAATTCGAGTATCGAGTAGTAGAAGGCAGTATCAAAGCGGCCTGCAATGTAGATATGGTTTTTTTTCATGTTTTTAGAGCTCTCAAGCATATGGTACAGAGCTCTTGGCGGCATGTGCTCATAGTTCTCTAGTGAAGCTTGAGTTGAGCTTTAATGCTCAACTCGAGGGTTGGGCAAAGATGATGAATTTCAGATTTTCCTCAATCACTACATTCGAGAGCCACACAACCTTATGATTGACCACTTCTAACATGTCTATGTAAGTGTTATAGTCTTTCTGTGTAGGCTTTGGAGGCCAAGATCGCTAGGGACAATCCTTTGAATCTTGTTAAAGATGGCAATCGAGCACAGCCATCATCAAGCACGACGATCAAACCACGGCAACCCGCCTATGAGTTTATGGAGAACCTTGCTGGATGAGAGGAGGGTTCTTCAAAGGGGTCACTGGAAAGAGGTATTTCTGAAGTCATGGTTTTGAGTTATCGTTCGCGGACTGCGTACATACCTGAAAAGCAATTTTTGTTTTTTGTTTTTGATTTTTCTGCTTGTTGAAAACGATTTTGCAGAAACTACCCTTCCGAAAGACCGGAATCGATGTGGTCTACAACTTTGCAGAAGAAAGTGTTTTCAAATTCTGCACCAATTTTGAGTTATCGTTCGCGGACTGCGTACATACCTAAAAAGCAATTTTCGTTTTTTGTTTTTTATTTTTCTGCTTATTGAAAACGATTTTGCAGAAACTACCCGCGTGAGAGACCGGAATCGATGTGTTCTACAACTTTGCAAAAGAAACTACCCGCGATGGAGATTGGAATCGATGTGGTCTATAACTTTGCAGAAGAAAGTTTCTCTAAATTCTGCACCGATTTTGGGTTATCGTCTCGGACTGCGAATATGTTTGAAAATCAAAATTTTACTTTTTGCTTTTGATTTTTCTCATAATTGAAAACTTCTCAATTATATTTTTCTTCATCAATCATATATTTGTTACTGACGTAACTTTGCTGCAAAAGCAAGTTACACATCGTTCCGATTCAGTCGAGCCGTTGATGATCGTCCAAATTCTATCGAGCTACTGTTGGTACATGATCTTTTGTTATATGATATACTCGTTCATTGATTCTCGTATAATTATTCTTTTAGAGATATAGTTTATGTCGTTTTATTGATAATTTCTCATTGATACCATAGTGATTTTGATGGTACCATGATGATGTTTTGTTAATACTTTGGTCATGGTGATTTTCGTTGATACCATGATGATATGTCATTGATACCATGGTTATTCTCGGTGGTGCCATGATGATATTTCGTTGATACCATGGTTATTCTCGGTGATTCCATGATGATATTTCGTTGATTCCATGGTGATTTTTGTTGATACCATGATGATGTTTTGTTGATACCATGGCTATTCTCGGTGATACCATGATATTGTTTCGTTGATACCATGGTTATTCTCGGTGATGCCATGATGATGTTTCGTTGATACCATGGTTATTCTCGGTGATGCCATGATGTTGTTTCGTTGATACAATGATTATTCTCGGTGATATCATGATGCTTTTCGTTGATACCATGATCATTTATTCATTTTTATTGATATAATGATGATATTTTGTTAATACTTTGATGGTATTCATTGATCACTACATTGATAAATGTTGTTTTATGTAGTATATACACATATCATTTGTATCACGTAATCACACATTTTGTACTTTTACGTTTATACTTTATGTACCATATGTTGTCGTGCGTATATATGTCGTCAAAAGAGTGGCGTCGCGAACCATCTCTTATGGCATTGTGAACGTAATTATTTCATTAACGATGCTAATAATTTTCATGACATGTTTTTTTTGGAGTCTATGATCTATGTAGGATTGATCAAAGAATTGATTTTATGAAGACAAACTTGGTGACAATAAAAGATTTATGAAGATATGTTTGGTGATGCCATATTGATGACAACATGAAGACATGTTTGGTGATGCGATATTGATGACAAGCTACACAGCAGATTCACGGAGACACTTTTGATTACAAGCTAATCGATAGCTTTTACACCTCTTTATTGAACCTTTGTATTCATTATTGTATTGATAGGATAGGAGTAATGTAACTCCTCATAAAATATTCATTGTAAAAGGAGTGATGTAGCTCCTCGTAAACATTTGTATATTCAATGATTTTTATAATATAACGGTGGGTGTATATAGAGCTGTGGGTTTTTCCCTTGATCCCCCAAGGGTTTTTTCATCCACAGTTAGGGACCCTTATTTGAGCGGGGGTGTTGAGCTTATATGTGAAGCTACTCAATATATGGCTTCTCTATATATGGCACCCAGGTCCCCTCTATATATACATCATCTCATGTGTGTATTCTACACACTTTGGGGTTCTAGTTCTGTGCTCTCTCCTTCTCTCTCAACACAGGTATGCAAGAGAAAGAGCGGCGCAATGATAAGCATGGGAGGCCATGCTAAAGAGGCGGCTCTCGAAGATGCTAGCTTGTGCCATAAAGGGGGCATGGGCAAGAAGGGGGGGGGGGGGGGGGGGGGGGGGGGGGGGGGGGGGGGGGGGTTCAGGTTTTAGGCACTGTCAAGCAGGTGGTGCAGATTGCGGTAGGGATGCCGGGGGAGATTCCGTAGCAAGCTCACAAGATGTAGTAGCAAGAAGCCATTCACTAGCATGAGGGATCATCAGAGGCGGGCTGTAGAAGCTGAGACGATGAAATTCCCTAATGAGTTTCTAACATGGAGAAATTATTGTCATAAAGGTAATATATTTCCCATCATGAAATACATGTATTTCTTATGAGAAATTCTTTATTCCCATGTAATAATTTATAATTGTTCCATTTGGGAAATTTTTTCCTTATGATAATAAATATCCAAAGTGGAAATTTAACTTTTCTAACATGGTTTTTTTCCCACTTTCATGTCCTAATGTGCATGCACGGATTCCCTATTGAGTAGAAATCTTTGAGTTCAAGGCCAATCACAGAGATCTTATAGTTAGCTTGAGATTGTTTCTATAGTGCTATAGACTACTAGCTCATTTAAGGAGAAATATAATTGGTATCATGGCACTATGGCTTCCATGGTGGTGTTGAGTATGGTTTTCAAAGACAATCATGTGGTAATTTTATTTGATAATTAATACTACGTGCTTGATACATGTTATATTTGATGGATTGATTTCTTTATGGGTGACTACACTTTTTAAGAGTGACTATAGATTACACTTAAGATGGTTGTTATCATTGCTTACCACATGCAAGTAACATAGTAACATTGTGAAATAGATGTTTGGATTATCACTCTCTCATAATACACGAAGATTGCATGTTTAACTTCTTAACACAAGCAAAAAGATTATTTCAGAAGTACAATATATTTTACCTCTTCATTTCTCACTTAATTGATACATATTGTCGATTGCCAAAAAAACAATTTAGAGTGACAACATGACAACTATAAGAGAGTTTCACAACAACTCAAAGCTGACTAGTAACACACAAAAAGACAATTACAAAACACCATAGAAAGCAACTCAATCGACTTTTAAATAGCTTGTCATCAATACAAACTTTGATCAATAATCCTTAAAAGAGAAATTTGAATTCCTATACAACGAAAGGACGCATGTACATATAATTGAAATCCTTATGTCTTTCAATCTCAACAAAATAATTTGAAAACTTGAAATAAGTCCCATCAATCCATATGTGATGCATCGTATCGCCCGTCCATGCTTTTGGATACCTGCAAAACAAATCATACATAGTAAATTTTTCATAAATCACTTACATATTATTTCATAAGACTTACTTAATTGGTTCCAGGTATCAGAATAGAGAAGATGAATTTCCAATCGACCCAAAAATTTTCTTTGTGATGATCATCTTTCCAGTATAGCAATGCTTTCTTATTATTTACAGGAACACTTTGCACCAAAGCTTCAATTGTCGTAGCTTCAAGTCGCTTAGCAATTAGAATGTCGCCCTCCTCTCGCCAAGGAGGAACACATCCTAGCCCCCTTTGAAATCACTAGATGATGACGTCGATCAGATCCACTAACTTCATGCAAGACCTCCATATCAACTCTTGCTCCTTGAATATGAAAGAACTTCCAGCAAATACAGTCGACTGGTAGTATCAATGACACACACTGATTCCTCTTACTTTTGTGTAAGATGGACATTCCAGAAACATCATCTATACCATCAAAGCTTTCCACAATGGCCTCCACTGTGACAAACGCAATGACAAATCCTTCTTGCTCCAAAGAAAATATTTTAGATAGCCTCCCATAAAATTTTGAGTCGTGATCTTGAGCTACTACCACATAATCTCCTACATTGTACTTCACTTCATCTACAAAGACCTTGGAATATTCATATCCATAGGAGCATGGGTCTCCACTTGATAGGCTCTTGATCGATTCTTTTTCATTGGCACTTAATAAGAAAGGAATTTTTCTCAATTTTCGTCCAATAACTATTCCATTTCTATTAAGCAAAGCTTTACAAGCACAAGGGTGCCCAAGCCAAATTGCACTACTCCATAGCTCTCGAGCTTGCTTCTCTGAGATTGCAAGAAAGGCACACAAAGAATGCAAATTATGACACTCAAGGTTTGACAATTCATCAGAGTTCCAACCTTGAGGTGAAAGTAAGCAAGAGTGAAGAGCTTGCAGATATCTCTTTTCACACAATAGCCCGTCCTTTTCAATCTCTAATTGCTTCTATATATTTGTGAACTCAAGTAGTTGGAATGCTCAAGTAGCCTGATATGCTCCTCTCAAAAGAGAAGCACCAAAAGCAATCATGAGAGCCATGGCATAAGATATCGTCAAGCATCTCTCCGCTACCTATACACAGTAGTAATGCAAGCATCACTTAGTCAATACTATAACAATCAAGCACTTAATAAAATCTCTTTGACACAATATTCTTGAGAGAGTCTTATATACTTGCCACATGCTCCAAAGGGGATCTATTGGAACCCTCGTACAGTTCTGACAAGATTCTCCATGATAATAATAGAGAGCGACATGTTTTGATATCGCTCAATGACCATCCTTTTCTTCTAGAGAAATTGAAAAAGAAATGTGCAATATCAACAAGAAGCATCCCAAGTTGACGTTGTTCATCTGTGATTCCTTGCACTACATTTAGAATGACCACTGTACAAATTTTTGACACTCTTCTGCCTTGAACATTTTAAAGTGCTTTGATGGATTTCTTGGCCATCGCCCTGAGTGCAATATAATCTTTGGAATGGAAGCTGTAACCTCCTTAACGGCATTGTCGATGTCACGCTTCATTGGTGTGGTACCAGATGAGATCAACTTTTTGATGTACTTCTAAAATAAGTTCAGAGATAGTACATGCATAACATCATATACTAAGTCTTTGGACAGGTCAAATGCATATAAGTGATATAATCTCTAGAGAATGGATTTCCCGGACAAACATGCATCCCGTAGTATATCTTCTTTAGCTTCTTTAGTAGAAGATCGTTTGGCTCGTTTGATTGCTTACCATGGTGTCATGCAGCTCCGCTGCCATGAAGAGAAAAAGAGCAGAGAAATGCAAGCTAAGATTCTTTTAAGCCTACACATTTAATGGTCCGTGATCATGGCTTGTGAACAGGCCAAGTTTAATGATTAATGTATGCCAAATGCAGCTTAAAAGGACCAACATATACCTCAATGATGCCAAAAATGATTATGCTTGAAGTGAGCACAGATGGAAGTTTATGATCTAGAACTATAGTGCTTGAAGTGCTCTACCGGCCTGTCTTTACGGCTCGTCGATTGGAGCCACGGTGAAGAAGTTATGGCACTTTGAAGTTTAAGTCGATTGCAGATCCGTACCGGATTGGGCAACTGCAGCTGATGTGACATAATTGAAATGAATGCACGGGCCTGAAGTGCTCAATTTTTGGAGCCCATCGCTCCTTTCAGATCAGTGATTGGAGTTATGATTGCCAAGATATCGCGAGTTTAAGTTTCCCTAGGGGCCGGTTCCGTGCCAGCTCGATCGCCTCGATCGGTGTGCCATCTGGGAATTTTACAGCCTCGACAGGGTTTGTATGCATTTTATGCAATTTGAGTGGTCTACAGGGATTTACGGCTCGTCAGAGAGAGTCTGGGTTAATCAGATAATACGGCTTGAGGCCGATTACAGTTACCGGCACTGCTAAGGTGGGTAATTTTGGCATTATTCGAGATGCTGATATGGGCAGTAAAATTCATGATGAAATTGTCAGTTTAGGGCTCTCATCCTCGTCCTTCGTGTATGCCTAATGTGGTGCTGTTACGAAAGCACAAAAAGTTCTTGATGAACTCTTCATCCGAAATGTCGGCCCATGGGACATATTGATTGTGGGATATGCTTAGCGGCCACTGGGAGTGCTTGGTATTGTTTAGTCGATATGTATGCCAAATCTAATGCTTGGCAAAGCCTTGGTCGGCATGTATGCAAAATGTGGTGCCCTTCATACCCTAAGGGCTACCCACTAACAAAGCTGGCCCGCCCATAAGCCTAACAAAATGGCCACCCAACTTTAATAAGGGCTTAAGTGTGTAAGCGAAGAAGGAAAAAACAAGGCATGGTGTGGACAAACAGCTGGGGCAGAGCGCAGGAGGAAAAAAGCTCTCAACGGCGGCTATGGTGCTCGGACAAGCTTGAGCATGAAGCGAAAGACGTGAAGCAGACCATGGCTCTCCCTTCCAGCACCAGCGGGGTTGTCATCTGAACTGGTCTAAATCGGAGCTGCCACGTCATAGCGTCATTTACTGCGCCACGTCAGTGACGCCGGGCAGGCCCCGGGCCTCTGGCTGTGGGAGGTGTTAAAGAGAGAGAACAAGAGACAATGACAACTCTGCAAATTATCGCAATCATCAGTTAATTGAATATTACTTTGAGTACAACTTAGTCCTTACGCCAAGGCGAGCTGTTAACAGCACCGTCACTTGGATCATCTGCTAACGAGGAGTTTAGGCTCCCGCTTTACAGACTTAACCAGACCGTTAACGACACCGGACTTAAAAGAATGTTAATTCAATATCTGTATGATGACGGTTGTGGAAATGTCCTCCTGTCGCTTTATACTGTCTTTGAATTATCTGCTTCAACTGCACTTGGAATCTGCAAGTTTCAATTCTATCCGCTCAATACCTTGATCATCAAGCTTCATTTATCACCAATTATCCTATATCTTCCTGCTTGCATGCCTTGACAAACTTGCCGCCTTGCTTCCTCGACCAAGCTTGTTTCTTCTCCTTGCTTGCTTGTCTCGACAAGCTTCTCTTTGATTGCTTTAACCTCGACAATATCCTCTCAAGCTTCGCTTCCTTGTTTGTTGTTACTCGTTGTAACCTCCCTCTCCTCGTTTTTTTTCTTGCTTCAAGGATGAGAACGAGTGAGAGAGAGAGAACAAGCTTTGCTTGTATTGGAGATTGAGAAAGACAGAGACCTCGCCTTGCTCCTTTCTCCTCGCCTTCGTTGGCTTGCCAATCTTCTCATGCTAAAGCCCGATGGAGCGAGAGAGAGATGCTTCCTCCCTTGGCCTTGCCTTCATTACCTTCGTTGAAGCCTCTCGTTGGCTTTCCCCTCGAGTGTCCTCCTCCTTCAACTTGCCTCGAATGCCCCTCGTTTCATGCAATCCCCTCTTCACATGTTGTCTTGCCATCCCCCACTTGCTAAAGAGGCCAAGCTATTAATAGCGTGCCCTTAGCTGTGGGGCCTGGCGTCACTGACGTGGCACAGAAAATGACGCTATGACGTGGCAGCTGTGATTTCGACTAGTTCAGATGACGACCCCGCTGGTGCCGGAAGGGAGCGCCATGGTCTGCTTCACGTTTTTCGCTTCATGCTCAAGCTTGTCCAAGCACCATAGCCGCTGTTGAGAGCTTTTTTCCTCCTGCGCTCTACCCCCACTGTCTGTCCATGCCATGCCTTGTTTCTTCCTTCTTTGCTTACACACTTAAGCCCTTATTAAAGTTGGGCGGCCATTTTGTTAGGCTTATGGGCGGGCGAGCTTTGTTAGTGGGTAGCCCTTAGGGTATGAAGGGCACCACATTTTGCATACATGCCGATCAAGGCTTTGCCAAGCATTAGATTTGGCATACATATCGACTAAACAATACCAAGCACTCCCAGTGGCCGCTAAGCATATCCCACAATCAATATGTCCCATGGGCCGACATTTCGGAAGAAGAGTTCATCAAGAACTTTTTGTGCTTTCGTAACGGCACCACATTAGGCATACACGGCGGACGAGGATGAGAGCCCTAAACTGACAATTTCATCGTGAATTTTACTGCCCATATCAGCATCTCGAATAATGCCAAAATTACCCACCTTAGCTGTGCCGGTAACTGTCATCGGCCTCAAGCCGTATTATCTGATCAACCCAGACTCTCTCTGACGAGCCGTAAATCCCTGTAGACCACTCAAACTGCATAAAATGCATACAAACCCTGTCGAGGCTATAAAATTCCCAGATGGTACACCGATCGAGGCGACCGACCTAGCACGAAACCGGCCCCCGGGGAAACCTAAAGTGGCGATATCTTGGCAACCAGAACTCCGATCACTGATTTGAAAGGAGCGATGGGCTCCAGAAATTGAGCACTTCAGGCCCGTGCATTCATTTCAATTATGTCACATCAGCTGCAGTTTCCCAATCCGATATGGATATGCAATCGACTTAAACTTCAAAGTGCCATAACTTCTTCACTGTGGCTCCAATCGACGAGCCGTAAAGACAAGCTGGTAGAGCACTTCAAGCACTACAGTTCTAGATCATAAACTCCCATCTGTGCTCACTTCAAGAATAATCATTTTTGGCATCATTAAGGTAGCTGTTGGCCCTTTTAAGCGGCATCTGGCATACATTAATCATTAAACTTGGCCTGTTAACAAGCCCTGATCACTGACCATTAAATGTGTAGGCTTAAAAGAATCTTAGCTTGCATTTCTCTACTCTTTTTCTCTACATGGCAGCGGAGCTGCATGACAACGGTCCACATGTCTTCTACATGTCGACCTTGAGGAGGATTTCTAGCTTGAAATATGTTATTATCATACACATATCTTGACCCATTTGCATCTTGTTGAAGTGATGCATGTGCTTTACAACGTCGACAAAAGCTCTTTCTGCCATCTTTGAATTGTCCCAGCTTACATTGAGCTGGATGGTCCCCAGTGCACATCATTAGGATTCCTCGCAGCTTTGTTGTTTCATCTGGAAGCCCTTGATGAATACGGCTTTCGTTGTAGGCATAGTTAGCTTCGAAACCATCTAAAAATAAGCTTTCTAGATCCAGAAGCAATGGTTGTAGGTAAGAAGACAGAATGTCTCCATGATTCTTCTCCAACTCTTTGTTTGATAGGGGAAGAAACAATACTGGAATAGAACCAAGAGTAGATCGTTTTTCTCCATTCAAGACAGTAACCTCAACTACTGCACTATCCTTCATAGTTGTCGATGCTGCTTGAAATCCATCCCAATGCAAAAGAAGAGATTTTTTTTTTTGGGTCTCCTTTGATAAGCTTTCTCTCTCCCGAATATTCTTTTTACACTTGGTACATGCAAACTCGTAGGCTTGTGTGTCCTCATTCCAGCTTCTGAGAAGCTCTTTACTTGACAAACACTTAGGAAATGCACGATACGTCATCTTGCACTTGTCATTTTGACACACAAATGGAGCCTCCCAAAGAGCATCAAGATTCCAAAAGTCTTGGTAAATCCGCATCTTCTCTCCATCCCAAACTTCTTGAATGAAGTCAGGAGACTGAGAAGGATCCTTACCCAACCACCGTTCTCGAGCTCTCCGCATGCTTAAGAAATCATGACAATATTCTTCAATTTGATAGAGACACCTCAATTGATCTATCAACGATGTGAATAAGAATGGCATCATCTCCTTTCTGCTTCTACTGCACTTTGAACATCTTTCACAACATATAAGGAAATCCCGTTGACAACGTCTTGATCGGATTCCATCGATGCAAACACACATAGAGGTGTCTCAATCAGCATCTTCTTGGCTAGGTGGAAAGACTTGTGGTTCATGGGGATGACTTTCACTGCCAAGACATAGTTTCCATTCCTGAGGAATGACCATACCTTTGTCTTTATAGAGCTTTAGTATTTCAGAGAAGTTACTAGGTGTATTGAAATCATTAAGACTTCCATTCCAATCACTGCTCTTCTCTATCAATAGCTTAGAAAGACATTTCTCCTTACCTTCACAAATAGAGCCTAAGCCCTGAAATAAGATACGCATCACATCGTCCTGAAGCTTTATGGAAGCTCGATGGAAATCCATCACAGATTGGATCCTAATAATGGTATTCCAAATAGCTTCGTTGAGAGCATACTCGTGATTGTGCTTTGTGTTCATTCTGAAAAATACGTTATTCACACGTCACTACCAACACATGAGAACTTGCCTACATGAATCATTAGAGAAATAGATTGCTAATTCCAATCCATGAGATTGCTATCTTGTTAGCACTTAACATAAGTTTATCATGTTAAGCCTATCATTCATCTCTCTCTCTCTCTCTCTCTCTCTCTCACACACACACACACACACACCCACATACACACACAAAATGATGACTCATGACTTTTTCGTATGATTTAAGTTGTAAAGCTTTTATGGTGATACCTAAATGGTTTGTCCACGTTGCGGTATTCTAGCGTTGGAACCCTATGTCCTAAATGAGTTCATTAGATTAGGTATTCTAGTTTTGGAACTCTAAATGGTTTGTACACGCATTTTCTGGTCACGCGCAAATAACTAAACCTACATAGTTCAACTATGCATGCATTGGCCAATCACGATTGCTCACATACTCACGTGTGCTTCGGGCATGCAAATGTTGTACTACATGAGCCTTCCCAGCATTTCATCCATAAGTGGTATCTTGTGCTGCAGCGCATACTCAAAGCAACCTACCATGGTCCCTACTCCATACGCATCTTCATTGATCTTCTTACTGCGGATGCCCACACTCCTACAAGCTCGTCCCACTCCTACAAGCTGACAATGTCTCAGCTAATCCTCAGCTAACGAAGGTGATTAATTTAGGGCAACTCCATTAATCACCCTGCCCATTCTCGCTGTCGTTTACCAACAGGGTGTCTTGTATGAGGATTTCAATCGCGATCTTCAAAAAACTGCGAGAGAAAGCAACACTGAAGAGCATCTCACCACATAGAGCGCCATCCCTTCTATTATAATCACCCAAACCCACAGAGCGCCATCTCATAAAAAAATCCCCAGCTGGTTATTATTGTTGTATAAAAATTGTTGTTTGCTCTCTCTCTCTCTCTCTCTCTCTCTCTCTCTCTCTCTCTCTCTCAATAGAATTATCTTCAAGTCCTTGCATGGATCGAATGCTCAACCCTAGCTGTTTTTGGATTGGACAATCAAATGCCCTGATCAAAGACTAATTTTAGTGTGTCTTGTCTTCCTACCAAATTGTTCGATGTTGTACCTATTTTGCCAAGCTACATTAATAAACAAGTGTTTTATGTTTTGATCATACTAGTTGCAAGGCAACATGCAGGGTAATGAAAGGACCCATTGTCAATCTAAAACATGAAAAGGATTTGTAGCTAAGCCCACAAAAGCACCGGTCACATGCCCAAGCTGGAAAAAATACGCTTCTTATCTCTGTTCCCATTCCCACCGACATCAGCTGCCCTGCACGGCTACCTCCACTTAAAGTTCTTTCTTACCCTGCAATACATAAAGCAGACCCATAACGGGTGCATGCACATGATGAGGTCAGAGGAATATTCTAGATGATTTATTGTAGCTGGGAGAATCCTGCAGAGATAAGGTGTCTTGAGAATAATTCGTACCTTTACGCGGCCTGTAGCAGTTAGCGGTCTTCATCTCATGAGATGTGCCTTGTCAATACTACCTTCAAGGCTTCAATCGAAGAGTATGGATAACATAGTAAGTTAAACATACCCAACGCATATTATAAGGGCTTCTGTTTTACCCAAAGGAACTGATGATATCTAGACCTTGAAGAGAGAGAGAGAGAGAGAGAGAGAGAGAGAGAGAGAGAGACTAGAGCTGCTGCATCTAGCAGTACTTGTGTGGCTAGGGTACGTTGCTGCTAGGGACATCTGCAAGAGCGCTAAATATTATACAGCCGACTGTTGATTATAGGAACCATATATGCCTCCGCCGAGCCCTGTGCTGGAAGGTGCATCAGCGAGTGCTATTCAGAAGATAGGCGAGTTATAGTACTACCCACAGGCCGCACCGTGACTCCAACGACAATGTAGCAGGCAGGAAATAAAACGTAAATAAGATTTCAATTCTCCAACCAGTGAAGGGCTAGAGTGCAGTAATCTAATTCATTCAAACAATAGAAATAACGGGAGGCGAAAAAATGGAAATCACCTGGTAAATTTAAGAGAACTCCGCAGGGACTTAATGCCTACAGTTGGAGTTGGAGTATTGCAGCAGTATATTGCACGACGTCTTCTTCAAGATGTTGAATTGAAGCCTCCACAGCTGATATTTTGGGCAACTTACTTGCGATGGACCAGGCTTGATGGCGGCCTGCAGGTTGCTATTCTGGTGTTGGCAGCTCCTTCAAATGAGATGGGACGCTCTAAGAGACTACAGAGAGCAGCTCCAGGGGTTGGCAGCTCCTACACATGAGCTGGGACCGATGAGAGAGAGAGAGAGAGAGAGAGAGAGAGAGAGAGAGCGCAACAAGTGATGGCGTCCTAGCTCCTAGCTGGTGTACTGAGAGCGAAGACACGATGGCAACCTGGGCGTTGTTTGTGCGGTAGCTCAGAGAGAGAGAGAGAGAGAGAGAGAGAGAGAGAGAAGAGAGGTGATGACCATTTGGGCGGGACAACGTCCTCTGCACTATCTCAGGCGAGTGGGCCCAATCATCGCAGCGCACCGGCACATGTAGTTGTGGCAGCTAGCACGTAGTTGCGCACTGCAACTGGCTCTTGGCGAAAGTGAGCCTTAACTGGTGGGGTGGCCCACAATAGCCAGCTATGGGGAGGACAATTTGCAAGCAGGCTGCAGGGGTGGTTTTTCCCGCCCTCAATTCCCTATTTGAGGCTCTCAAGGGAAAAATCATTTTTTCACACATGCAAAACTCCTTTTCTAGAATTTACCAAGAGGAAATTTTTATAAATTTGCTTTAATTTTTGGGTTTTAAACTATTTTTCTCTATTTCGGGGTGGAATTGAAAACGGCACGATCTTAAGCTGAGACACATTTTTTCCGAACACTACTTGTTGGGGTATAGGCGTCTGTGCCTTGCCCGGTCGCCTAGAGTTTGGGCGCCCACTTACTTGTATACCTTATACATAGCATAAGTGTATAGGGGGCTGTTCACTCTTTGAGTCTCCCCACCCACATCGTGTGTCGTGTGTCTCCTTCTTTCTCTCTCACTCTCCGTCTGTGGTGCTCTCCGATCCCCTTCAATTGGTATAAGAGCGTAGGTGCAGAGGGAGCGCGTGTGTGCACAGTCACAACGACAGCGGAGAGCCAGTTTCATTCCCGAAATCGCTTCCGCGCGCGCACTTTCAAGAGTGCAAACAGGGTTTCGACTTTGGCATCGACAAATTCAGCTTTCCGAGAGCGTTTCCCTCAGGCATCCTGACATTTTACCCCCCTTTCGAAGCCATTCCAGACATCAGAATTCGAGCTACGGTTGAGGAGCTACATTTTTCAGCCCTCTTTTGGCAGTTTATGCTGCGTTTTTGGGCCGAAACGGAGGTTTTTGGCATAGCTTTCACACCCGGACTCGGATACATGTGATCTAAGAGTCTACCTTGGGGTTTTGGCACGCTCTAGACGCTGAACGCTGAATTTTCTGCAGGAGCAATTGTTTATTGTGTGTCGAGGATTCCACACATGGTTTGCTCTCAGATGTGAGACTGATATTTGCTGCAAGTTTCCTCATAGGTGGGAGGATACGATGTATGCCTTATGTGGTTTGATGCTCAGAGAAACTAATGTGATTGCATTTTGAGCTCGGCAATGTATGTCTCGAGCATATTTTTTGGCAGTCACAGGTAGAGCAGATATTTGTGTACTAGATTTGCAGGTGTTTGCAATGATGTATGCAAAGTGTGGAGATTGGTGCATGTATTTGGAGTGCGGTTTGATGCGCTTTGGTTGCTCATGGTTTTGAGCGTGCAGTCAGTTTGGTTACTAGTTATGTGGCCGTTTTACTGACGAAACTCTGGCAAAATTTTCCTAAGAGTGTTATGCGTATCATTTATGCGATCTAGGTACACTACAAGAGGTTGTGTGCTCTTGTGACGTTGTTAGCGACGGAAATACACTCGGTTTTTATAACCCCCGGCGTCGCTAAAACCGTCGCTACGAGAGCGTCGCTATATGCGTCGCTATATAGCGACGGTCATAGCGACGGTTATAACGACGATCATAGCGACGGTTATAGCGACGTTTACAGAAAATTCTATAGCGACGGTTATACCGACGCCCGAGAGAAATTTTTTTTGGTGACAGGGCATTGAATGCCCTGCCACCCATCAACCATATTGTACTTGATTCACTTTTTAAAAAAAGTGCAAGGGTAGATAATAGACCCAAAATAGTCACCCACAAGACGCATTGTTTGCAAAATTGACAAGCGTAAAATTGACAATTGTACACATCATAGGCAAAATGAATTGATTAGCAAATGTAATAATGACAATTGTACAACATCATAGGCATAAAGAATTGATTGGCAAAATGAACTGCGGTGACAAATGTAATAATATACATGGTTCAAAAAGACGTATAAAATCCGTCTCATGATACATAAACTATGAGAAACCCTAATTTAATGCTATCTAGCTACGGCTAAACTGACGTCGTCTAGTCAGACGTCTCATCGCGTCCAAGCGGCTTATCTGTTGGATTCTGCAAAAAAAGACAATAAGACAACTTTCAGTAAGTATAAACATATAACGACATTTATAAAACAATACAAAAAATAGAAAAGAGTAAACCCTCATACTAACCATGCCGCCGCGAGAACTGAGAATGTCCATCAGGGCGTTTAAGCCCTTCCTGCCTGCGTACTCGCGCTCGTATGGTGTGGGATCACGTCCTGTCATCGACCACTGTCAAAACATACAAAGATTTAATTATGTTAGAATTAAAAAACTCATAAACCCTAAACTATCGAACATAAAGAGCAATGCGAAAACACTTACAAAATCGGCCTCAAATGATGCCCATCCACCGCTCCCCAAGTGGTGCGAGCTCCCTGCCTCTACTCGCGCTCTGGCTGCATCCTTTTGTTGCTTCCACTTGTCGGGATTCTCGCGCGCTGCTTTCTTTGCATTCTTTCAATCTTTTTTGGCCAGCCAATCTGGCCTGTTCCACCCATTCTTGATTGCTTTTTGCACTTCGCAACGCTTGTGTTTGCAGTATTCGCGCATTCGAATCTTCATCAGGTCTTCATTGAAGCGCTGATCCCGTGGTGGAACGGGAAACTCATCATGAAGTATGCTGATGACTCTGTCTTTTAAATTACTTGGTACTTCACTCCATTTGTTTAGTATGTAGTGTCTAAACAGCTGAGAGCAAAGACCACGCATGCGCGAGATCACCTTCTTGCCATCATCATCCATGATGATGCCGCCGCTGAAGTCGACGGAGTAAGGCAAGCCCTCTGGCCGGTGACGCGTGAACCTGGGTGTATCGGCAGGGGTCTCTAGCGGCGTGTCGATGGGGGTACGGACGTCAGGTGTCTCCACCGGCGTCTGGGCCCCGAAGCGAGGAGTGTCGAGTGGGGTGGCTCCTGGCGGAGTAGGTAGAGGTGTGTAGCTGCTAGGAACAGTCAGCCGCGCAAAACCTGGCGTAGATGGCGATGTTGTGGCTGGTGTGGGGGCGGGCAAAGAAGGGGAGGGGAAAGAGCCTCTTCGAACACGAGGCGGTGTGGAGGCATCGACGGCGGAATCCCCACAACAACCGCCACCACCACCACTAGAGCCCCGGTGTCTAGACGAGTGTGAAGATCGTCTCGTGGACACCGAAGCTTCGGAGCGCGCCGAATGCTCCAAAAGAGAGGGAGATGCGAATGGAGTAGGAACACGCGATGATGCGCCAGAGCGATGATGCTCCACGTACCACTGTCTCTGCTGCGGTGACAAAGAAGAAATAAACTCCTCATCATCCATACCTGCATTAAACACACGAATATTTAAACTCAATATTGAATGAATAGATTAGACAATGACGCAAAGACCATTAAATACAATGACGTAATGACGCATATAAATACAATGACGCAATGAATTGAGTGATAAAAGAGGCAAGTCGAAAACTCAGAATTTTCAATCAAAAGATGTGAGCGCGAGTAGAAAAGAGCGTTATACACCATGGAAGGTACTTAGAGAGCCAGAGCTTTTACAACACGGAGCAAAATTGTTCAAATACAATATTTGTGGCTTTAAGAGATCTCTCTCTCATCGTCGCATAACTCAGCATAACTTCCTATATCTATATAGAGCGATCCGTTTAAACACATATCCTCTGTTTCATTTTGTAGCTCCTCTGCATGCACCCCATATAGAGTAGTAGCATCTTGATGCTCGTCTGGCACCACCGCAGTGGCTTCTGATTGAGCATCTTCTCTGATCTCCTCCATTGATGCCGTTGTGATTGGCACATGGTAGCCTTCATACGTCCTTGCACTACGAGGGGCTACCTCTATGACGTACCACCAGTTTGATGTAGACTTTGTAGGATGAAATATTACCTGCCAGAGCCACATAACTTACATGAGAGCTTTCAAGCACATAACTTGTAAAAGGGGGATGTTAACTATTTACATACTTACTTGTTCACAATGCTCGGATAGTACGAAAGTGTCTCTTAGGTCAGTCCATTTCTTAGTAGAATCTACCTCAAGAAAACCAGACTCTCCTCTACGCACAGTAGCGTTGCGACCCTCCATGATTATCTTGAACCATTGCATGTCGAACAAGTCGACAAAAAATCCTCTATAATCGATCCTCAAAATCTCTTGCAGCGTGCCGAAGTAAGTGAGTTCCGCCACCACAGGATCTGCATCAGAGGAACGTCGTCGACTAGACTGTTCAAATTTTGCCATGATTCCACAATCTTGAGTAAAACGCTTTTTGTTTATTCGTTCCACCCTAAAATGTCGACCTTTACACTATGCTGCTGTGTATGACTTATACTACAACGAACAAAGATTATGAGTGGCCGTTCAAACGTTTATAAATAAAGTCACTTGCTAGTCGTACATTGCAAACTTACCTTGGTTGCGCAACCCCGAGAGTACTCCCACTCTTCCTCAGTCACTTCGTCACCGCATTGTTGTGCGCTTTTTAATTGGTTGTGCAACCATCTTAAGCTCATGAAACATTATGGGTTTATATTAGCCATAGTTTTTGGGGATCAAAGAAGTATCTCTTAAAACGATTCAAAACTTCTGTGTAATTCCCCTTAACTTCCTCAGGCAAAGAGTCAAACCAAGTACTAGCATCTTTCCTAAGGACCACCTCAAACATTTCTACACGTTCTTGATCGGTTACTATCCTCTTGATACGGCAAGACATCTTGAAATTTGCTAAAAATAATTATGCATCCTCTCTAGGCTCTCCAAAGAAAAGAGGATATCCAGACATTTGGCGTTGGCTCTCCATTATTATGAAAGATTACAACACGAGTTACAATAAGGGATACAATAGAGATTTAGAACCACTCGCCTGCAAATGAAGAAGTAAGAAAATACCACTCTAGGTTTTCTTCTTCAGCTATCCAAGCTTCAATGAGGTCTCGATTTGTTTGATCAAAACAAAAAGGTAGACTATTGATGAGCTCTAAGAAGGGTTGAAATTCTTCAAAGCTAAGGCGATAAACAGAAATCTCTAGAACTTCATTTTCTGGATCCAAAAGAGCAACCACGTCCCAAGTGATGAATTTCACTTGCTCTACAATTCCCAACGCACAAGCGGTTTGTATAAAAACTAGATCTTCATGCTCGTCGAAGGCCGTGAGAAAGTAGCAATTGACTAGGAGCTCCTTTCCTTCGAGTTCCACACAGTCGAAGTGAGGCAACCTTCTCACAATTTCATAAAGAACATCCTCATCAAGTCCAATCAAGTTTGCAAGATTTAAAGACTCCACTTGTGCTACAAAATTCTTGGACAAAAACTCCTTAGGATTATGGTTAAATCATTCAAAAGCATAAAGAGATTTACAATGTCTCTATGAACAAAGTGTCATAGAAAGTAGAGAAGGATGAGAATTTATACAAATTTGCAATCTTCTCTATGCTGTCTTTATTAAGACAAGCTCTGAATAGCTCCCTATCTCCTTTGTTGAAAGCGAAAGGAAGACTATTAATAAGACGCAAATGAGGGAAAAATTCACCAAATGTGAGTCTATGAAGCATGAACTCTGGCCGCAAGTTTCCTGAAGAGTCTTCCTCAATGGTGAAATGCACTCGCCAAACACCAAATTTCACTCTATTTACCAATCTTAGGGCACACACTAGTTGGATGAATGCGCGGTCTTCCTTAGTGCCCAACAACAAGAGGAAAATGGAATCCACGCGTAGGACCTTTCGTCTTAACTTCACCACCCTCTTGTTGCGAGGGAGATGCCTTACTACTTGCTCCTGCAACTCAATTGGTAATAGAGCTAGATCTCTAAGGATTGAAATTTCACTGCACACACATTCCCTGTTAGAACAAATGATCTTTTTTTGTTTCTTGTAACAACTTGGACAAAGAAAAAACAAACATACACACTATTTTGCCGGGCTGCACTTCATTTTAAAATAAAATGAACACCTGTACATCAAAAGAAGTGTGGTAGTTGATGAGAGGTAGAATGACAGGGTTTGGTGATGCAAGAATTTCTCCTACTCTTTGGGCACCAAACATGAACACCATTCGTTGTTGAAAATGGATATTTCTACTAATTGCAACGTTTATTCTAATGTGTGGAGTAAAATGAAAGGGAAAAACCTCTATTCCTAGGCCATTATCCATGGCCTATGCATGTCCTAATGCTTAAAATAACACAAAAATATAGACGTCCAAGCTAATATCGTACCTAATGAGAGGCAAAATAAAAGGATTTACCGAAGTGTTTATCTCGGCTACCCTAAGAGGACCTAAAATCCTACGAATTACCCGTTGAAATCGCAACTTAGTACTAACAATTATGTGTATCTTTTGCCTTGCAATGGGAATGAAAGGATCATACAAACTCTCGTGATTCATGCAAACTACTTGACTATGCTAAAAGTTGATCCTACACAAAAACATACACGAGTTTTTTTCCTCAGTGGGGGCACCAATTTGAAGCGGTCAGGGGCAGGCAACAAGAAGAGCAACCTCTAGACACCCTTCAAGGCTCCCGTGCTGCTCAATGGGGCTGGGGCACAACACAACACAAACCAAAACAACAAACCCCCAGCCAAATCCCAACTACACAAGGGGCACCACCTAGTTTAAGAGCGAACTAGGACGCAAAAGAGGAGAATCGTTAGAGCAACCCACAAACAAGCAAGGAATTTACACTAACCCTAACACCAATGGAACACTCTCACACACTAAAACACGAGAGCGAGAGAGAGAGAGAGAGAGAGAGAGAGAGAGAGAGAGAG
Organism: Adiantum capillus-veneris; assembly: GCF_014529385.1. NCBI lineage: Eukaryota > Viridiplantae > Streptophyta > Polypodiopsida > Polypodiales > Pteridaceae > Adiantum > Adiantum capillus-veneris. Next base: position 133,284,862 of record NC_140945.1, read on the forward strand.
AGAGAGAGAGAGAGAGAGAGAGAGAGATGGTGCTCGGGCTGCTTTGAAGTGTATCGTTAATGATCAAGCAAACATAAATATATATATGTAAGAAAGAGAGAGAAGGGGGAAGGGGGTGCTTGTTGCACTAATGCCTTCTTAAAAATCTGTCATGACCAATCAAAGTGAGATTGGTATTTGTTGAACATAGCCTGAGTAAATTACACCACAACACATCACAAGAAAAAAGCCACCCCAATCACTGTCTTAAGGCCAGGGGAGTCCTCTCCACCCTGTCGCCCTCTTACAGCATGTGGGATCTATGGCTAAATTGATAACAATACTCGGAGACAAGCTATCAAGAACTTAAATAAAACACCAAGACACTTACACATCATTATTGTCCATGACTTCACGTTGGAAGGGAAACAAGGTATCCATGCTTAGTCCAAATTTACCCTCCTTGATTCAGCAAATGTTGGGCTTACTCTAGTAGGAGAAATGATAGATTTCCTACTCTCAATTTAATGATCACTCTCTCTTACAATGGCATAGAGTTCCCTTGCTAATCACCCCTAATACAACACATACATATGCCTAGTGTCAATGAGATTCCACTCAAGAGCTCCTTCTCAAGAGGTTGAGCTTGGCTTCTCAAGCTATAGCATAGTGCTCTTTCTTCTCCCCCCTTTTTGTGCTAGCTACACCCTCCTTTTATAGCAATTTTGAAGGCTAGGGTTACTCCTCTAACCATGGTTGGGTTAGATTTTCAGCAATTTATCTAATTTCTTTTGCTTGGAATTATCAAGAAGTTGGTGGGGAAAGAGAGAGGAGAGAAATGGAGGTGATAGGACTTTTCATAGTGGGTTAGTGTTAGTAGAGTTAGTATTAATTTACAATTGGAATTGGATATTTACAATGGGAGTATCCATGTAGGATACAAATAAGGAAAAAAAACTCTTAAGAGGTAAGAAAAGGTGGATTTCTTACAAGGTTGATGCTCCAAGTGTCTTGAGTAGGGCCAATTTTGACGCTTGTTGACGGTCCACTAGCTTTGACGGTACATTTTTTCTCCACACTTGACCTTCCTTGAGAGAAAAGGTAATTGAAGCTGAGTAATCAACCACCATGATGCTGTCTTTTAAGAGAAGAGCCTGAATTTTGTGGTTTTTTTGATAGATATGGGTAATTTGGAGGAGGAAAAATGAAACTAGGTGGTCAATTTTGGAATGGAATTGTGTGTGGGATGTATGAGTTCACCATGGTTTCTCTTATTCTTCAAGGTTGAGGAGAAGGTGAGTAGGGTGCAGAGAGGAGTGGTGAGAGAGGTGGGGATGATGAGTGGAGAAGTGTGTGTGAAAGAGGAAAATGATAAAGTGGAAGAGAGAGTGTGGCTGCATAGCATGGGAAAACTGGGGTCCACTAATAAAATCATAGCTCACAGCTCGTAGCTCAAAAAAATATGAAAAAATTTGAGGCAAAAGTTCAGCCCACGAGCTACAACTTTTGTTAGTATCACCTTTTCAAATTCGGAGAGCAAGTGAACTTTAAAAATTCAGCAAAACCGACCGTTTTTTTCCACTGCACAAGGTCCTTGTGGGGTCCTTCTTTGGATGATTCTTTTGAATACCTCCAAGAGTGAGCCCTCCATAGTGCATGTATGCATGCCACCTACCCTTGACCTTATTTGGTAGGTCTATAATTGAAGATATTGTTGAGATCATGATATAAGTGAATAGTACAACTAAGAAAATCAAATATTGAGGGGTCTAAAAAATATGTACATGTCAAATATAAATAATATAAGTGGAAAAAATATAAAGGGGTCAAAAGAAATCTCTCTCATTATGAGGCTACCATAAAAAGATAAATATTTTTGGTGTTCTAATTTTTTAGAAAAAAAACAAAATAGATGTAGGAAGGGAAAAATCACAATAGTGAAAAAATATACACATAAATAAAACTAGTTTTTTTGGAGTTTTGTTGGGGTGGAGTTACACCAAATATAAGAGAAGCTTACATGAAAATATTTCTATATGGAATAAAGAGTATGAAAAATGGTAAGAAAAATTGTGGTAATGGTGAGGCAATGTACAGAGCATAAATAACACACACCTAGGTAGAAATATTTAAATAAATACCAAAATAATTATGAAAAAATCTTTTATTTAGGACCTATATACAAAGAAATATTTACATACGCATGGGCCATAATATACTTATATTTTTTATTTTTTTGGCTCGACTAGCCCAATGACTAGCTAATTGAGGGTTTTTTATTTCAGTAAGGAGATATGGGAAAAGTCCCCTAACTCACACGCACCTATATACAGTGAAAGGGTGAGGGTAACCACAGTGTTTGAGTGATTTGATAGGGTGAGATAACTCACTATGGCAATTACAGAGAGCCGAAAAAACGGCTATCACCACCAAATCCAAAGGATACATATTATATCACGCCAAGTGTAGGAATGGAGGCCATCGGTGTATTTCTCATGCAAAAAGACTCAAAAACATGCTACATGAGGCCAGTATACTTTGCAAGCAAAGTCATGACCGCTGTAGAGAAGGGCTACAATGATATGGAGAAGGTGGTATTCACAATTATGTTTGCGGTAAGAAAGTTCCGATCATATCTCTTACCTGCACCATTTTTCATTCTCACCATGGAAAACAATTTACCATATGTTGTGCAACACATGAGCCTCTCATCTAGGATAGCCAAATGGGTTCTAGAACTTCAAGAGTTCGAATACACTTTTCTTGTTGAAGATAGCACAAGGGCAGGTCTTGCAGACATTCTCACATACAAAGTGAGAGAAAAGAAAGAGTCACCAAAGGCAGGAGACAAAGCTACACCACAAAATAATGAGGAGGAGATGGACAATGTACACATTTTGTGCTTTGATGGAGCTTACCAACGACAACACGATCAGGCAGCAGGGGGGGTTCTTATTCTAAGTCCACAAAGGGAAGTTCTTGTTAAGAAAGGTATCACCTTGGAAAATGTTCATTCTAATAATGAGGCTGAGTATGTCACCTTAAAGTTGGGGCTTGAAGAATGCAGAAAACTTGGCATCGAAAGACATATAATAAGAGGTGACTCCTTACTAGTTATTAGGCAAATCCAAGGGATATGGAAGAGCAAGAACCCTACTCTAGTGGAGTGTCTTAGACAAGTGAAGGCTTTGATAAAGAACTTTGAAGCTACACAGGTACAACATGTTGTGAGAACCCTCAACAAGGAAGCAGATTATCTCGCCAATGAGAAACTTCAGATCATGGTGGGAGGTGTGAAGCTCTATGAACCAAAGTACCAAGGCCAAGAGGAATTGAAGGACATCATATTTTTTCTCCAAACTGGTGAGTTCCCTAAACACTTGGATAAAGTTCAAAGGCATAGGTTGGTAAAAAAGGCAACTCCTTACCAACTCATAGGAGATGATTTGTATCATAAAGGGAAAGATTTGGTGCTAAGAAGGGTGCCCTCTGTTCAAGAAATAGAGAGAATCCTCTTTTCATGCGATGATGATGTCTGTGGGGGTCATTTTTCTCATGATATTACAAACAAGAAGATTTTGCAAGCAGGGTTTGTTTGGCCAAGTCTACACCGTGATGTCCAGCATTGGTGTAAGTCATGCAAAGGTTGTCAGATTGCTGGAAATTGACGACTCACTTACGAACCTCGAGTTCCAATAATTTCGTATGGTCCTTTTGAGAAGTGGGGTGTGGATGCAATAGGCCCCTTACCTCGCACATCTACCGGGAAGGTCTTCATCATTGTGGGAGTAGATTACATGACACGATGGGCGGAGGTAGAAAGTACAACACGAATTACAGCCGAGGAGGTATCAAAATTTATCTTTGATCACATATGCAGTAGATTCGGCACACCATTAGAGATTTTGTAAGATCGCGGTCCAGTGTTTAGAGCAGAGCTCCTAGATAATCTTTTGACAAAGTTAAAAGTCAAACACTTGCAGTCTACACCTTACTACCCTCAGTGCAATGGGTTGGTTGAAAAGGTGAATGGAATGATATGTAACATCATTTCTAAGCAGGTTGCAGATCGACCAAACGACTGGGATCGTCATTTGACCGCAGCTCTATGGGCATACATAACATCTTTCAAGGTATCCACTCAATTCACTCCTTTTCATTTGGTATATGGACAGGAGGCACTCCTTCCTATTGAGGTGGAGATTGCAAGCCTACGCATTCTCTCACTGGGAGCAAAGAGGCCAAAAGAAGCTTTGCAGGAAAGAATTTTAGATCTTCAACGACTTGAGCTTGATAGAGAAGAGTCCATCGACTATTACATTGCCCAAGCCACAAGCCAAAGGGACAAAATCAACAAGAAGCTCAAGGGGAAAGGATTGAAGGAAGGTATTTTGGTTCTTCGCTATGATAACCGACTTGATACTCGACTTGACAAAAAGTTTTTGCAAAGATGGGAGGGACCTTTCATGATAAAAACAAAGTTTGGGAATGGTAGTTACAGATTAGCAGATTTATCAGGAAAACTCCACAAGACCAGAGTCAATGGATGGAGATTAAAGCCCTACTTTCAACGTATCAATCCGTTGATAGGAAGTCATCTACCTACATCGTCTAAGCTCCAAATTGGCATGGCTCCCTTCGGCTTGGCAAACGCTCCACCTATTTTTAAAGCTTTGATGTGCAAAGAAGAACCAGCCTTGGAATCTCAACATACCCAAGGCAACCCTCCCATCTCCGATTTATGGGATTGAGGTAATAAAAAGCAGGTCTAATGGAGTAAAAGAGTGTATATCACTCCTCTTTTTTTTAGAAAAAAAAGAAAAAAAAAGAAGAAGAAAAAAAGAAAGAAAAGAAAAAGGAAAAAACTCTTTTGTTTCATCTAGGAGCATGAATGATCCTAGATGAAGGGGGAGGGCTAATATGAGTAGCGTTAAATGGTAACCTTGCATTTGAACTACATTTCTACTCAAATGTATATATTTTTTATCAAAGTTTTAACCTAGTGTTCATTCTCTCTTTCCGTGATAGCCTTTTTCCATACAAACACCTTACCCTTCTTAGATCTTTATGCATTTATATCATATTTCTCTCTTCATGCTAAATGTAAATAGTAAACTTAATTCTACTCTCCTAGTTTTTTTACTGCATATTCTTTTAACTAATTACCTTTACTAATTTAAAAGCTATCTACATCCCATAATTTGTAAATAAATAATTTATGGGTACTTATCTTACCCATCTTCTCTCAAGGGTAGGGTTAACCTTGTAGGCCTTCCCTTCCCCACCACTAGGTAACCCAACTCTTGGATCATTTACTTGTGTTGGTCAACAAATATTAAATATAGTGTATATCCCCAATAAATCAAACTTTATTGGAGCCTACCTCATTTGTTTAAGGTGGATTCTCTTTTGGAAAAAGCATGCTACACCTTGGATGCATGCTAAAGGGCCCCCTACAAGGAGACTTGGTTCAAAAGGTGTTTTGGATGCATCTTGAACGCCTTAGCTCGTGGGTATACTTGAGTAATACTCCAAAATCAGCTTAAACACTTTGATAAGGTCAACTTTTCCTTTTACAGCACCCAATTCTGAGTTACAGGCTGAAAGTTATGGTGAAAACAAGGTGCTGCGGACACTGTTACTGCAGGTCAAAGTTACAATCAGGTAAACCACAAAGGTGAAAAGTTTTCCTGACTTCTCCAACATTCTAAAATACCAATGGGGAGTTAAAAACCACTTGCATGTGGAGGGGTCGGCTCAAGATGCTTCCAGAGACACAACAAACAGGATGGGGACACTCTGCAGGAGCCACTGGAGGGACATCATGGTGGGGCCCACATACATTATCAACCCTTATGGAGCCTCCACGAATTAAAAGGCTATTTTTAATGAAAAAATAAGTCCCTTATTTGCATAATTGAAGGAATGGTCAAAAGGGAACCTAACTATGGTTAATTACCTACCCTAGTCAAGTTTAACCTAACCCAAGGTCTTGTACAACTATAAAAAGGCCCTTTGGCAAGCACAAAAATACACACACCTACTACATTGCTGCAAATAAGCTCCTCTAAGGTTAGGGAAGCCCTAATCTCTCTCTCCTCTTTTCTCCCTATCCATTTCCTAAGCTCGCTATCATAAGCGACACCATAGAGAGAGCATCAATATGCTATTGCTACCATTCTCTTGCAAACATTTCTCTTACCATACTCATCCCTAAATAAGGATTGTAGATTCTATATGAGATCAAGGATATCAAGTTCAATGATCTATCTCATGGTTTCATCAACAAATTGTTGCAATTGGGGTGTCGTCGTCACACTTTTGCTCTAAACGCATGTAAAATTGGTAAGCATATCTTGGCAGCTTCTCATATTTTGTGCTCATTGGGTTGCTTGTTTGTTGAGAAAGTTTTTTGTGCACCATGGTTCCTATTTGCTTAGATTCTCTCCTTATGTTGTGTGTAAGTAAGTCTTGGGGTTGCATAGATGGAGAAGAGCTCTCTATGCATGCTGCCTTATGTGTGTAAGTAGTCTCTTCTTTTGGGAAAGGAAAGGAGTTGTCAAGTATTTGTGCATTATGGTGTTTTGAGTTTTGAGGTTTTGTGCTTGCTTTTCTTAGAAGTATATGAGTACTAATATGGTGAAGGTCAATCTTTGCATGTGAGTTTGGGCAGTGTTCAAAGGGATTGCTTAAGGAGTGTGTGTTGAATGGTTGAAGGGCATTTTGTGTTGAAGCACATAAGGAAGGTGTGTGTGTGTGTGTGTTGTATATGGTTTGTTTTGGTTTCCTTCTTTCTCCATAAAAGAGGGTGGTGCCCCTAAGAAATATGCGTGTGTAGGGTCTCATGGAGTGGTTGTCTGGTGGGAGCCTTGAGTTGAGCCCCATCTCAAAAAACCCGCTCTCATAAAAGTGGTGCCCCCACGGAGGAACTTTCCTAATTGCCTTCTATTCTCCTCATGAACAATAGAGTTGCACCATATGCTTTTCATTTTTCACAACGCATCAGAATTAACATTTGTGTAGATCGCAATTTTTTTTACCAACAACGCATTGTTTTTATGTTTGGAGCAGAAAGACTTGGTGAAATCTTGGAATCTCCAAATCCCATCATTCTTCCATTCATTAATTACGACGATTCATTTGATTTCCATGTTTTTATTTTGTTTTGAGGTAGGGACAAGAGGCGCTTAGATAGCGATCCACTCAAAGGAAACTTTCTTCAAGAGAAAGAAAAAGGAGAACACATTGTCACATGAACCAACCTGGAGCTGCTTCTCCTTTTACACCCGTAGCTCGTCAATTTGTGCACATCATAATTGCTACAAAATTTAGATTTCAAGCAACCATTAGGAGAATTTTTGGACCCACTCGCCTTAATGAAATTAATGCCTCAATCAACCCTTTTATTTTGCCTATGATAAATTATGAACTAACACTTTATGTATATATTTTCATTTTGATGTGATCACTCATCGTAGTCAAAACTTTGTATTACACAAGCCTCCTTGTATTGTAAAAATTTCAAGCACTTTTCCTACCTTTCATTCTAAAAATGGTGAGGATGCACAAGAATTTCTGGATAATTTGGAGATGGCACACCTCATCTCTGGGAGAGATCAAGAAGAGGTAAAGCTGCGTGCTTTTCCACTCGTCGTCAAAGGGGAGGCTAAGACATGGTACAAGGCCTTGCAACCTCAAAACAAAACCAACTGGGAGAGGCTATGTGCAATTTTTCTTGCCAAATTTGGGCAAGGAGATACTCCAGAGGGTCTTTGGAAGTGTCTACTTCAACATAAACAGGTATTCCTTGAAGACTACCCATCTTATGAGGCCGTTCTCCTTAACCTATGGGATAAATGGGAGGCTACCTTACAAAACCAAGGTGGTGCACCAAACTTTCTAAAGAAAGATAGGTTCATGGCTGGCTTGTATCCAATTTTGAAGACCAAGGTAGAGTTAAAATTCCCATCAACATTTGAGGAAGCACGTGAGGTGGCCATGGTCAAATTCAAGAAGTTAAATTTTCAAGCACATATATAGAACAAGGGACCTAAATGAAGTCATTGAGAGGGATTCTTCACCAAGCATGGGACCACAAGTTAGGGGCTCTCTTGCCCAAACTTCACAAATAGGGGAAGGATCACAACAAGAGATCTTGCAAAGATTAACTCAACAACTAGAGTCTCACCTTGAATCTAGTGCAGGGCCTACCCCAACAACGACAACCAAGAGAAGGGAATCGCAATCAACGACGTCAAGCACAAGAGTTGAGATGCTGGAATTGCAACGAAGTTGGTCATGGTATGTATAATTGCCCTCACCCTCGAAGGCTTCCAGGGGACATATACCCTCCTAGACCCCCTCCGCTCATGGTGCAACAAGAGCATGCTCAAGCCCCGCAAATTCTTCGTCGACCACCACCACCTCCAATGGCAAACATCCCTCCTTTCCCACCAGTGGAGGAAGAGAGAGGAGTAAACGTCATAAAGCTGGAAGAGGAGATAGAGGTGAGCCCTATACATTTTGATGTTATGCCAGCAGAAAAGTGCACAAGAGCACACAACAAGGATGAAGTCACAAGGAATGAAGAGTCAGAACCTGCAAGGAAGGAGAGGAAGAAAAAGTCAAAGAAGGAGGAAGGAGGCAAGAAGCAGAGGTCAAGGCGAAGGGAGATCGGCATCAACGATTTTCCATTAGGAAAGAATATGGAACCCTACAACATCTTAGAAGATTTGCAAACTCAAAAGCCCAATATCCTTTATGAATAGAGCATTGGACTATAGCCAGGGTAAGCTTGATTCCCCATACCACAAAACTCAATCAGAAATGGAACTGTGGTGGATTGGAGCAGCTCAAATACCAGTAGAAAATCACGATACATTGAAATGGCTGTTTTTGCAGACCGATATCCCTTCTGTTATACAGGACCAAAATGCAGGTGAAAAACTCTGTTTAGATGGCATGGGTGACTTTTTTGTAGAATGGCACTTGAGTGCCGACCTAAAAGCATTAAGATGCATGTTTGGTGTATGTGGAGGTGCCAATACCAAGTATCCATGTCTATATTGCATGGCAAGCACTGGAACAAAAGGATGGCTTGCAAAACACGAGGTTGGAAAAGCACCATCGAGGAATAGTGTTAACGTCATCGACTACCCATCGTCTTCTATGATTTGGGATCCAATTCTAACAATAGATTTAAAAAATGTACATATATGCACAATGGATGCAGAGATTAGAATCTTGGACAAATTGCTTCGACTCCATCTTGAATATGCATATCCTATTAAGCCAACTAAACTTGCAGACGAGTGCATATAAAAATGTGAGGCTTTGATCTCTCAAATGGGTTTTCATGGTGGTCAATTGCATCTAAAAAAAGATCCCACTCTTTCAAAAGGAACCGGTGATGTTTTGCAAGATGTTTCAATGGGTGGAGAAAAAGCCAGAAGATTTTTGAGTAACCATGACAGCAAACAAGCTGATGCTATGTGGAACTGCTAGGAGGATCTTTGTGTTATAACAACCAATGTCAAAAGTAGACTAGATGTAGCCAACAAATGCATGGAAGTGTAGAAGTAGGGAAGGTTTGGAATAGTAAGGGAAGCTTCAGATACCTCTACCTCATCTGTTGGCTCATCAATGACAGTACTAGCTCTAAATTGAGCAACATCAAAATTTGCACTCTCCTGCTCCTCAGCTGCAACATCAACTTCCTCCTCTTCTAGAATTTAACTTTTCTCAAGCTGCAAACTGTGGAAACATTTTTATTTGTTGCCTCATCTGTATCTTTCACTTCATCAGCTTTGCCTTACATGTCAACTTTAAGGAACAAAAAGAAAAGAAAAGCAACTTCTTTTGGAACAAGGTTACAAGGCTTTAAATGTAATTGACAAGAAATGGTAGGTGGACAAACAAAGGAAGTATTCTTAGAAAATCTTCCAACCCTCCTTGTTACTTTGCTCTTCTCAATTGAGTTTGTGGTATATTTGGTCAGATGGCAATAAGCCTTCCCATCTAAAAACAAACACTTTCCTTCAACTGCTTCTTCAAACTCTTTGTTCTTCTGCCAAGAAGTCTTTCAAATGGTCTAGCAAAGCTGCAAGATCAAACACAGGGTTGAATATTTCATATGCTTTGGTGTACACCTCCATGTCACCACCATCCATCACAGCCACCAATAGTTTCTCACTTGGACTCTCCTCCAAAATCTCCTCCCAGCCTTCAATCATGGTAGAGGAAAGGTCGACAGGTGAAGCTGGGTACAAGGTACGGAAATACGCCCAACGTTTGCAAATGTACTAGTGCCAATGTACCACAAACGAACAGCCCCGGACCACGCAATACGTGCTCGACCCAGGCTTTGGGAGTGCCTCCCTGCGCATCGTGCGGGACAAAGCCAGACCAAACCGTACAACACCAAACGATGCGATAGGCGTTGGACCTAGCCTTTGGAATTGCTTCCCTGCGCGTCGTGCAGGACAAAGCCACACCAAACCAAAAAACAACACCAAACGACGCGATAGGCGTTGGACCTAGCCTTTGGAACTTCTTCCTTGCACGTCGTACGAGACAAAGCAAACAAGAAGCGATAGGGGCCACCGATGTGCAATTTGCAAAGATGAGATCGTGCGAGACGAAAGGATTACACCAAAATAGATAATATCTCGCGTCATATGCGACAAGTTAACGTGTAACATTTTTAAAATTCGAGACCAAGCTTTATATAACATCCAAAATATGACCGTTAGTGACACGCGTCAACCATGCACACATGCCACGTGACCTGCGCACAACGGTCATCGTACAGACGGTCTTATGTATATAAAGACTTGTCACGTGCTCATTTTGTGCTTTCTCTCATACTCGACATTCGTGTCATGTCGTCCTCAACTACCCGCGTTTCGAGTCATCCGCACCTTCTACTTTCTACCGCTTCCCATACTCTAAGCGTCCCTTACGACGTGATAGGCGCAAGTTCCAGAGTCTCGGTGAACCTCTCATCGCGTCGTACGGGGGTTTCTGCTCAGCAAATTAAACATTTTCACAACTCGCATACGAGGCTCTATACCATGTCCTCAGGTGTTTGTGTGCCCTCTATCGCATTGTGAAAGTCTTTTTTTTCGGAATACTCATGGCTTCCCATACAACGCGATAGGTGTATGTTGCAACGGTCAGGTGAGGCTCTCATCACGTCGTGTGGGGGATCTGCTCGGCTTAAAGATTTCACCTCGCATACGACGCGATACAGTGATGTTCTAAGCTGTGGTTACGCCCTCTATCGCGTCGTACAGGGCGTTTTGTGAGATTCTTTTTGGATGTTCCGGTGATCACATACGATGCGATACGGATCTATTCCAAAGCTTGGGTCACCCTTCTATCGTGGCGTGTTGTCACCCTTCTCCTCACACACGGCGCTATAGAAACATCTTGAAGGTTGTGGCCTACGCGTCTGTCGCGTGGTGTGCTTTTTTACCCAAATGGCGAGGACTAAGCAAACTGCAAGGAAGGTCTACCAAGCCCCAACTGATCCAGAAATAGGTGATGTTGAGAAAGATGCAGAGAAAGCACCCCCTCCACTACGTCATCAGAGGCCCAATTCCAGAAAAAATTGAATTATCAGGTGAAGTCCCTAAGAGAAATAAGAAAATCACAAAAGTCTACTTGTCTACTGATTCCAAAGCTCTCTTATAGAGTTGTCAAGGAGATATCTGATAGACTTGTAAGCATGAAAAATATCAAAACTTTTGTCTCGGTAAGGTGGCAGTCTCAAGCTGTGATGTGCCTTCAGGAAGCTGCTGAGGATTTTCTCATAGACTTTATGAATGATAGCTACATTGCAGCTGCATTTGCTCACAGGGTCACACTTATGAGCAAAGATTTTGTGCTTGTGTCAAGGCTAAGGTACAAGTTTGATAAGGCTCTTGAGCTCATTCCTAGTGAGGATCTTAGAGCTTTCCAAATTTTAAACATCCCTCCTTCCAGGCAGCAGAAATATTCTGGGGTTGTCATGGAGGATGTTACACATGAGTACGAGACAAGAAAGTCCTAGTATATTAAAGCAGGAAAGGAAGTTGAGAGGAAGCAAGACATGATATCCGAGGATGCTATCCTTAAAGAGCAAGATGAAATTTTAAGAGCATCCAACTCTCTTCTTTATGAAAACGTCACAGGCCAAATGGTGGTGGATGTCTCCTTGTTTGGAGATACTGAGGCATATTTGGACATAGACACAAGTATGCTTGTAAATCCAAGCATTGAGCTTGGTGACACTGTGCTCTATATCTCTCTTAGGTGTGTTTCTTTCCTAATTATTAGTGCATGTGCATGGCAGACAGGCACAAGGGGCTCATTGGGGCTTGTGTTTCCTTTTCCAGGTGTCTTATGAGGGATCTTCCAGAGGCTCTAGCTATGCAAATTGCCATACTTGACCCTCTAGTGACATAGTGACTTTTCAACAAGCAAGGAACCCTTTCAAGTTTTTTTGATGATTTTAACATGCTGACCTGCAATTACATATTATACCCCTATGTTGAAGGGTAATTCTTAACTCCTTACATGTTATTTTTAACATTTTGTGGTATTCTTAGCTAATTTTTATTTTTATTTTTTAGAGGACATTGGAGTCTTATTATCTTCAATCTTTTGGAGAAAGATATTATATTTATGAATTCATTGTCAAGTATCCATGGGAAAAGTAAATTGTAAGTATGAAGCATAATATATGCTTGATGATGGCCCATTGTTTTCTATTAGTAGCTTTTTGATTCAATGTCTTCTTGCAGTACTACCAAACATATTGTTCGTCACCTGAGTACCACAAACAAGGATTACAATATAGAAGCTTTCAAGTACTACAATCAAAAAGTGCCTTTACAGACAGACTCAACATCTTGTGGATGGAGGGTTCTTGCACATGCATGGAGGTATCTTGATTCAAGGTGCCGGATGACTACACTCACTGTAAGAGTGGTTCATGTATTTAAATATTTTTATGTTTTATGTATGTATGTCATGTCCTTTAGTTCCTTTTTCTATTTTTTTCAGTTGCATGACTATCCACAGTCTTGGGTCACGTGGGTGAGAGAGAAGGCTGTTTCTATGGTTTTGGAAAGATCAATAAATCCAAATGATCCAGATTCTCCTTTGCCACCAAGGAAAGGTAGAGCCAACAAAGGTTTGGATGCAAAGAAAATGGATCAAAAGAAGAAAAGTCCTGCAAAGATCCATACAAAGAAGAAGAGTCCTGCCAAGGGGAAGAGTCCCAAGAAGAAGAAGATCCCTGCCAAGGGGAAGATTCCTACCAAAAAGAAGATCCCTGCCAAGGGGAAGAGTCCAGATTTTTTGTATGCTTGCATGCAGAGAAAATGCATTCCATAACATAAGGTTGATGAAACGATAGATTTTTAGTGGTGACTGACAAGAAGATAGCGTTGCAGTAGCCAGACGAGATGATAGATGTTCAGTTGCCAAACGAGACAATAGATTTTCAGCTATGCCGATCCGCCAGCATCAATCTTTTATGAGACGACAGAACTTCAATGTAGCCATAATATTAGTCATCTTGCCATGTCAAAACGCTTCATGCTAGCCATAACACACGGCTTTGACGAGACGAGAAGAAATGCTTTTAGCCATAAGAGAAGGCTTTGACGACATAATTTGAACGTGTTTCCATACCATACACATGGCAATGGACGTACTTATGCATATCATCAACAATCCATAGCCATGATCTTGAGACGTATTTCATCTGCATCAAAGCCAAATAGACGAAAGATCAATATCAAGAACACTAGTTGTGACGATGCCAATGACGATCACAACATATTTATATCTCATTTTGACCAAACTTGTAATGAACTTGCCAATGAAGTAAGGTTGGAACTTCGAAGAAAATACGCTCTCAAAATTAGACTGACATATGCAACCACGAATGTATACACCCAAAATACATTGTTAAAGATGGTAACGTGGCCAAGAATAGAGAACCTCAAGCTAATTTTATCACGCACAGTACAAACCAGTAATCCATTTACACTTTCGAAGCAAGTCTGCAACGGCCTGAGAAGAAAATCTGCGCACACACGACCTGCCCGCAACACACAACCATGGCCTCTATTGCACGCAATCTCGGTGTTGGCTTGCCACAAACTCAGCTCCACAGTCACAACCGCGCATGCACGATTTATGGCAGTGCAAAAAACAAACAAGCCACGAGCGCATACAGGTGAACCGCAGCATAAGCACTGGAAGCGAGTAAAAAATACCACAAAAACAGATCACTCGGCCATTCTCGCAGCAGTTACCATACTCTTCTGCAATAATATGGTGGTGGCAGTTGAAGTACCCTATTAAGGGTAGATCGTCACTTCTTGCACCACCTGGAAATGTAGCGAGATGAAGCTTGGCCTACAGCATGAATTGCGGAAAAAATAAAGGCATGAATCTTGCAGGTCTTGTAAACAGTTATTATTAGACTTGTAGTCTTATGGCAACGTAAAAAACAAACAATCCATGAGCACATACAGGTGAAACGCAGCATAATAAGCATTGGAAGCGAGTAAAAAATACCACAAAAGCAGATCAGCCGGCCGTTCTCGCAGCAGCTACCATACTCTTCTGCAATAATATGGTGATGGCAGTTGAAGTACCCTATTAAGGGTAGATCGTCACTTCTTGCACCACCTGGCAATGTAGCGAGGGGAAGCTTGGCCTACAGCATGAATTGTGGCAAAAATAAAGGCATGAATCTTGCAGGTCTTGTAAACAATTATTATTAGACTTGTATGATTGGACGAACAGGCTTGCAGGTCTTGTAAACAGCTGAAACAAAAACAAATATTCTTGAAACTGACGTAATGTATGGAGAGTGGAGAGTAGAGCACAGTCGTAGGGACGCCCTCTGGACTTCTCCTTCTCCAAACTATCTGCCAGTTGCCGCACTACAAGGTTGCTGCAGGATGTAGTACGACGGGCTCACAGGCAGACCAAATGCAAGCTTCGTTGGCTGTAGTGTGTAATATTAATTGCGTATTTGCGCCCCGATGCTCAGCGCTATTGGGTACGTACTGGACGAAGCTGAAGGATGGTTGAAGGAGCGCACATTGGAGGTATATATAGCTCCAACATTAAGTTGGGCTCTCCAAAAGCATTCTGTACGAGAATGCACTTATGTGATCGAGCAAAATTTTAGGTATGTACTATGAGAAATAAAATTTTAAAAAAATACTTTTGTATTTTCTAGAATTACCTCTCTCTATGCTGAGTTGGAGTTTCTTGCAGGGCTCAATTGAGTCCAAATTTCTCATAATGCCCAAGGGGTGCCACCAAATGCCACATCACCACAACCAACTGTCGACTTAACATATTGCCAATAGGCATGCTGCCAACTTCCACCAAAATTATCGTACCACTGCCGGACATCGCCATAGTGCGCGATGCCATCTACGGAGCATCGTCGCCATGGCGAGCTCCAAGGGGAGCTCTTGCCTCCCTTTTGTGATGCTCATAGAGTCCCCATAATAGACTATAAATAGCATAAGTGAGATGCCTGTTCCACCACATGTGGGCCTATATTGAAAGCCACGTGGTGACTCATGGACGTTCCCCACTTGGGTGGTGTTGAAAAACCTTATGGGACTCCATTTTTTTAACAACTTTTCCCTCCCCACTCTGAACTCATCTTATTCCTTGATCTAGTGTCAAATTGGCCTTCCAAAAAGCCTGCTTGAATCCTTAACTTGCTCAGTTTGAGCTTTCAGAGTCTCACAACACTTTGACTCTTTGATGGCCTAGCACCTCACATCCCAAAAACATTGAAAGCCATTTGACACCATCCCCTATGCAAACACTCCTAACTTCAACCGTCAATATCTAAACCTCCATAGCTCTTATTGATGCACCGTCGAATCCCTGGGATTCCACTATGTAAAAATTGCATATAGCACGTGCAAACAAGAGGAATTTAAATAATTCCTTACCTGTATATTTTCAATAATTATATGTACCCCTTCTGTATACCTTTTTGTAAATAAAAAAAGCCCTTATGTATGGAACGTTTCACTTCCTCAATTAAAAAACCCTTTATGTAAGTACATTTTTCTATTATTCTACCTAATCATAAATCCCTTATCTTGTTCGCACTACATGCTACCTTACATATTTCCTAGTGGATGCCTTGGGGTCAAATCTTGCCTACTCCACCCAATGCATACTACTTCTTAAATCTCTGGCAAGTTGAAAGAGCTCCATATAGCACGTCTACCGAGGAAAACAAAATACCACATAACTGGTCCCTGACAAATCTTCAACCGGCCATATATAACTTGCCCATCTAAGCTCCAATTGTGGGTCCAGAAAGGCTGGCATGCACCACAACTTGAGCACATCATAGCTATCCATTGACATTATCTCTGACCATATATATGCACTTTCCTTGTCTATTGAGGATTTGCAAAGCCTTCCATATTTGAACTTTGATATCTTTCACATCGTAGCTCTGTTTTGAGAGGCCATCTGGAGAAACTTGTACAGTACCTTGAACACCACATTTCTAGGCACAATTCTAGCACTTTGGGCACCTCACCCTACCAACCAGGTTGGCCACCATTGGAGCCTTTCTTGGCCTAAAAAGCCACATCATGCATACATGTTCTTAGTCATTTGTCTCCCAAGGGTCTTCACACCTGCTTTAGCACTCTGTCCTGCACATGCAGGCATCCATATAATTGCATTGATCACTCCCTAACACCAACCATCTTTGGCTAGACCACCATGTGTAATACTACTATGATTATCACTACCACTACCGTCCCATGCTTTTAGAACTTTAATTTCAGAACATCATATTTAAGAAAAAATTGGACCCAAAAAATGGATTTAGACATGAAATGATGATTAATTGAATAGATTAGCTTGCCCAAAAAAATCTAGCCACTTCTCATGAATGACAGCCCACAAGTAGGACACACAGCCCGCCCGGTGTGGGCAACCGTGCATGAAATAGAAGAGGCTCACACTCTTCTCCTAAACACCACACACATTTCACCCCAACAACTTCATTCTAGATTATATTCATTCCATATTTTGTATTGCGTATTCTCTCTTTTTTTGTGAAGAAATGATGAGCAAGGAGCACAATAAAGGAGCTCTTGTGCAATTGAAGAACTCTATGTGTGTGTGCATGTGAGAGAGAGGTTATAAGTACCCGTCATCTACCTCTAGCATTATCGTGCAATACTTTGGAGCAAAAATAATCAAATTTTATTACTTCTTTCCATTTTATTGAAAACAAATATAAAGCATTTGATATTTTTCATTAAAAAATGGACAAAACAATCGTAGATATTTGATCATTAGATTACTCATGCCCATTTTATTAACCTAAATTAGCATGCTTAATAAAATTAGAGAGAAAGAGATACATATGAGGATCTGCCAAGGATTCAACATGACAAGTGGGAACGGCTACATAGAGATTTGATGCCATGGACGCCGGCTTTGCCCTCTACATTGCAACTAGATCCCCGTGCTGCAGTGGGGAATGTAGTTCTACCTCATTGTTTTGTTGAGTATGACCTTGTTTTCATGCTAATCTTCTAAAAGATGCTTTGACCCCTAATCTTTGGGTGAATGGGGAACACAAAGTAACCCTAAATCTAATGTTGTTTGATCCCGTTCTCATAATCCGGGATTTTATACTTGCAAGCTTTTGTTATCTAGCTTTTAAAATTGAAACATTATTTTTGAGCTTTTTAATACTCGTATTTGTTGAGATGTAGAGAGAGAGAGACGAGACAAGAGACACACCATATACGCTCCCAAAGACTGATTCATAGTGAGGACAAGATACAAATATATAGGTGAGACCAAGTTGAGTAGAGTGAGCCATATATAGCTCCAACACCCCCACTCAAACAAAGGTGTCTAGCTTTGGATGAAAGAACCCTTGGGGAGTTCAAGGGAAAAACCCAAGCCCCTATACAATGTGAAAATATGAACCAGCGATGATGATGTGAAAGTGAATTGTGCATCTATGTACAAATATTCAAGTGACTTAGAGATCACAATGTGCAAATGTGGAGTGTGCATAGTGCATGGTACCTAAAAGATTACAATGTCATATGTACAAAGCTATTACAATAGCAAAGAAGCTAATCTAGAAAGAGTGAGGTCGAAGCAACTCCAAGCTCTAAGCGCAATAGGATGAAACGTGACTCGTTGAGGGCTTTGGTCAAAATGTCTACAATCATCTGGTCACTTGGACATTGTTCAACCATAATGGTTCCTTTGCGTACTTCATACCTGACATAATGATAATGGACAGCAATGTGCTTTGACTTATTATGTTGAACATAGTCTTTTGCAAGACTAATAGCACTTTGGTTGTCACACCGCAAGGGTGTGCTAGAAAGAGGAGAGTGACCAATATCAACCAGCATTTGTCAAAGCCAACTCAACTCATGAGCTGCAAGTGATGCCGCAACATATTCTGACTCGGTCGTAGAAACTACAACACAACGTTGTTTCTTGCTGGTCCAAGAAACAAGACAACCATTTATAAAGAAGCAATTTCCACTAGTAGATAGCATAGATAAATGTGAGCTTGCCCAGTCTGCATGTGTGTAACCCAAAAGAGAAAGAGATTGCATAGAATCCGATGTGAGTTGTCGTTGATAAACTAAACCAAAATCTGTAGTGCCTTTCAAGTATTTCAACACACGCTTTGCAGCAGACCAATGCTTAAGAGAAGGACATACAAGATGTTGTCCAAGATAATTAGCAGCAAACAGAATATCAGGACGAGTGTTCATGCCGACAAGCTGAAGATATCCAATCAAGTTAGCATAAGGTTCATTTGTGAAAAGTTGACCGCCATTGTCAGAAGTGTTCTTCGTAGAGCTCGCAAGACAAGGTGTGTTGGTTGAATGTGAAGATTCCATACCAAATTTTTGAATAGTATCTGCAATAAACTTTGATTGTCGAAGGAATAAAATACCTTTTGTACGATTCCGTTGGATTTGAATGGCAAGACACGAGTGAATCTCTCCAAGATCCACCATATCAAATGCAGAAGACAATAACTTTTTCACTTGCTGAAGAAATCCCAAATCATTGGAAACAAGGATGGTATCATCAACATAAAGAGCAAGAGATGAATCCTTTAGAGGTGAGAAAAAGATCAAATTTTGTATACCAGGCTCGCGAAGCTTGTTTGAGACCATATAGTGCCTTATGGAGTTGAGCAACAAGGTCTTCTTTACCTGGAATAACAAACCCTTCTGGTTGTTCCATATAAATTTCCTCTTCCAAGTCACCATTAAGAAAAGCAGTTCGCACATCCATTTGATGAGCTTCTAAATCAAATTGAACAGCAAATGCCAATAAAACTCGAACACTTGTAATGCGAACAACTGGTGAAAAAGTCTCTTGATAATCAACACCAGCTACTTGGAAGGAACCTTTTGCAACTAAACGCGCCTTGAACTTGTCAAAAGATCCATCTACTTTTACTTTTGTCTTATACACCCACTTACATTTAATAGCTGTACGGCCAGGAGGTAATTCAGTTAGTATCCATGTACCTTTAGAGATAAGAGAATCGTACTCTGCTTCCATAGCCTCTTGCCATTGATCCTTTTGTGGTGAAGAGATAGCTTCATCATAAGTAATGGGATCTTCGGAAGTAGAAAAAGCATTATCAGCAATATCGTCATCATAAACATGACATCAGCCATGTTCAAAATCAATAGGCAAATCAACAAAAATATCAATATCATCATTGGCAACATTCGGAATGGATGGTTGTGAAGAGGAAAGTTTCTCTATAGGAAGAGTTTCATCTTCTGAAAGAAATGGAAAAGCCGGAAGCAATGATTTAGTATCATCAGAATCATCCATGGACCATGAGCCTCCCATAAGCTGTTCGTTAAAAGTAGCATCACGATTCACAATTACTTTCTTGGAGGAAGGGTCATAGAATTTGTAGCCTTTGGAAGTGTCAGAATATCCAATAAAAATAACTTTAAGACCAGGAGCATCAAGCTTTGTTCGTGTTTCTTTGGGAACATGAATATAAGAAATGCATCCAAAGGTTGGAAAATGAGATACAGAAGGAATGTCACCTGTCCATGTTGTGATGGGTATCTTACCAGAGGGTGCAGTAGTAGGAAGATGATTCTAAATAAATACTGCTGTCAAAGTAGCTTCAGCCCAAAAAACACGAGATAAGCGAAAATGAATCAACATACATCTTACAACATTGAGAATAGTGCGATTCTTTCATTCAGCAACACCGTTCTGTTGAGGCGAATATGGAATAGTGTGTTCATGATGAATTCCACTGTCAGCGCAGTAACTCACAAACTCTCGAGAAACATATTCGCCTCCATTGTCACTACGAAGCTTCTTAAGGCGACGACCAGTTTGAAGTTCCGCAGCCTTGTGGAATTGTTTGAAAACAGATAAGGCTTCAGATTTTTGTCTAAGTAGAAATACAGTCGTATACCTTGAGAAATAATCAATGAAAGTAATGAAGTAGCGATATTGTGATCTCGAAGAAGATAGAGGTCCACATATATCAGTATGAACAAGATCCAATATGTCATGAGAATGAGTTGTATTTGAAAGAGGACAGGGTTTGCGATTGTGTTCCCCAAGAGCACAAAATTCACAAATTCCCATATGGGGATGGGCTTTAAGATCCATGCCATGAACAAGATCACGACGTTGAAGAGCAAGGAGTTTTGAGAAATCAGCATGAACAAAACGGTGATGCCATACTTTGCAATCATGATCACCTGGAGCAGTGAAAATATTTGCTATAGCATCGTTGAGAGTGAGTTCAAACAAATTACCATTTCGAGGAGCAGTGGCTATAGTCTGTACATCTTTCTCAATTCGGCATTTGGTATGATCAAATCCAACAAGCAGACCAAGATCAACAACTCTAGCAACTGAAAGAAGATTACGTTGAAGATCTGGTACATGTAATACTCCTCGCAAAATTCGAGTGGAGGAAGATAAGGTACCAAGATATGAGTCTCCAATACCCTTTACTTGACAAGTAGTATCATCAGCAAGATAAACAACACGTTGAACTGACAGTGGATGATAGTTATGGAGCCACTTAGACTGATATGTCATATTTCTTGTAGCACCAGAATCGACAATAAAAAGTGATCCATTGCGTACATGAAGTATTCTGTCTGGAGCAACTGAACATAGGACGCAGCTTGTTTCTGGTGCAATGTTGTTTCGATGTTCAGTAGAATATGCTCTATTTCGATCTGTGTCGAATCGACACTTATAGCACATATGAGTGGGATGATCAGATCGTCCACAATATTCACAAGAAGAAGAAGAAGAGTCTCTAGATAAACGTGGTTGTTTTGTGGTAATATTGTGTTCTTCATCATATTGACGTGCCCAACAATCATCTTCAGTATGGCCATTTCTGTTACAGTAAGAACATTGCTTATTAGGAAATTTGAGACGAGAGAAAATATTACTGCGACGGCCACCTCTGCGGTTTCCTCGTTGAAATGGACGCCTTCGAGCATAAAAAGCCCATTCCATCTGTTGTGACTCAGTCTCCTCTTGTGAAATCATAGCTGTATCATGACCAGCATTACGTCGTTCTTGACGTTGAGAGTATTCAAGTAAAGACATGCAGGCTTGGTCGAAATCAAGACCATCTTTATTAGAGAGAATAGTAACAATGTTATCATAAGAAGAGTCCTTCACCGTATCAAGGAGAAGTGTAATCAGTTGCTTTTGTGGAATAGGATCACCGGCAGCAGCAAGTTGATTAATAATAGATTTGAAAGATTCAATATGTCCCGTCATGGCAGTACCAACTTCATATTGTAACTTGTTAAGCAACCCTCTCAAATAAAGTATTTTTGTGACAGATTTCTTCTGAAAGTTTGCAATAATCCAATCTTCAAATATAGGTCCTTCAGTGATAAGCACGTTATCATTATCCGTATCAACAGGCTAAGACGGACAAACATGATTTCCAAGAACAACATTGGAGAGTTCATCGCCTTCAAGAATTAACAACATCTTTGCTTTCCAGCCTGGAAATCCTTGACCTTGGAAAGGAGGAACAGAACGCTGGCCAGAAGGAAAGCCGTTGACGAGAATATTCATAGCCATATTTTGTTGCGAGAAGACGTATAAGATAAGATCGCAGAATTTGCACACCATATATGGTGAAGGCCGCAATTGAGAATGAGAGAGATATGAGGACTGCGTTCTATCAATGATAAACGTAAGAAGGATGCTCAAGGAACATCCAAAGATGTGAGAGACATCACCCAAAAAAGGCAGGGTAAAGGAGACGTTAATAATAAAAGAGTCCTCAAAATAGAGTGGCGTGAGACGCAAGATTGGCCGCCACAATACGAATAGCAAAAAGCTAAATCTTCTCAAAAAAGTTAACGCCAAAATAAGAAAAACGATCGCGGACGCTTCACGAAGAAGTAGAACAAAGAAAGCTGCGTCAAGCTCAATTGCAGTAAAAACAGCATAACTTTCTTCTGCGAACTCCGATTGACGCAAACATAGAACTCAAATCGAAGAGCTCGAGGAGACGAACAAGTTTTGGATGAAAAGTGCCATTGTGCTACGCTCCATTGCGCTTTTTCCATTTCTCCAAATTTTGAGCAGAACAGCAAGAAAAATTGAGATGAAGTTCAGGGTGTCATCAACAAGAAAACGTAATCAACAATTAGATTGATTAGCAATAAACGCCACACAAAATACTAATCATATTCTTCTTAACACAAAACAACCACAGTTAACAAGAATCAATGCTCAAAAATAAATTTTGTAGCAATTTTTGAATCTTACATGCAAATCGCATACACATACTATTTTGTCACCATGAATTGAATCGGCGCGTGATCGTTACTGCTCTGATACCATGTTGAGATGTAGAGAGAAAGAGAGAGAGAGAGAGAGACGAGACAAGAGACACACCATATATGCTCCCAAAGACTGATTCATATTGAGGACAAGATACAAATATATAGGTTAGACCAAGTTGAGTAGAGTGAGCCATATATAGCTCCAACAATATTACACTAATGATAGCTTCAAATATTAGTGTGGCATGAGAAAAGTCTACATTGAACTGTACATTTCTTCAATCACCAAATAATCGAATGCAACATGTTGTTGGGTTGTGGCACGTACCTAGTGGGAACGATTGCTAAGAGATTGATTCTTCACTTTAAGATGCATGAGAATATTTTTCATAATGTACATATGCATTTGTAAGTATAAGTATCTACATTACATCTATACGCCCGTAGCAAAAAAATTATACGTATAAAACACCATATGATACGCCAAAATTCCGTATTCACTAAATATTTATCTTATTTTCTTTTTGATCGAAAGAATTTTTTATCGAAAGATCTTTCGATAAAAAATGCTTTCAATAAAAAAATATCTTATATAAGGTATTGTCGTCGGCTTCGATCAAAAGCAGTTCTAGATCTTGAGCCAATTTTGATCGAAAGGAGTGCCAAAGTTTGAGAAGAGTTTTAAGATAGCCAGAGCTTGTGTAGCCATTTGGCTCAGTCCAGAAGTGTGTAGAAATTAATCCCTTTCCTTGTGTTGTGCAGCCACTTGGCTCACTGCAAAGAAGGGTGTTAGGACAGAATTAGATTCTCACTCATGTGGTGCAACTGTCTATCTCTCACCATAGGGTTGAGTTTAGGGTTTTGTGGTCAACTCGTGGTGTGCAGTAGGCATGATCATTACGTGAAATTTGGACTCACAGAGGGGCCCTTTAAAGAGTTTGACTTTACCTCTCTCTACCAAAACGGGCACATGGATAAAGTTTTGCAAGCAAACTCCAAAGCTGGCGCAGGTTTGACAGTTAGAATGTCCCCTTCAAGCTCAATCTACAAATATATAGCACGCCATGAGATTCCTCATATTTTAGAAGATTTTTTTTTATATTCACCTATGATGTGACAACTCTGTCGAAATATAAGTGAATCAAAAAAAGAATCTTCTAAAATATGAGGAATCTCAGTGTGTGCTATATATTAATAGATAGAGCTTGAAGAGGACATTCTACCTATCAAACCTCCACCAAATTTGGAGTTTGTTTGTAAAACTTTATCCATGCGCCCGTTTTGGTAGAGAGAGCTAAAGCCAAACTCCTTAAAGGGCCCCTTTGTGAGTCCAAATTTCACCTAATGGCTACACCTCTCACTTCAGAGTGACCTATAGGTTGCTCAAATTTAGATCAACTCAAATTGTTGTTTGTTTCATGTACACACAAGAGTTTTGTTTGTCAAACAGAGAGTGGAGAGATGCATAGTCTATGCCCTTTTCTTCTTTGTGTGATGCACTACTTACTCTTGTGTTTCGAACTCCAAAGACATGTCATTGTTCATCACTAGATGACTTATTGTTGTCTTGGATGTAGATACATACGATATTTGGCTTGCATCTGAGATTGTTAAGTTGGTCGCTGACGTTTGTGTTGTCAGTTCCACACTTCATCAGGGATTGGATTAAGTCACATCATCACTCTTACTACATAGAAATATGAGGGATATGTGTGTCTACCTAAGAGTGGAGAGATGCATACTTATGCCCTCTTCATCTTAGCACGGCACGCCTTGTGCTTTCTGATCCATAGATATGCCACTCGTCAGTAGATGACTTGGTGTTGTCTTGGATGTAAATATGTACGATGTTTGACCACAATCGGACATTTTTAAATTGTTCGTTGATGGTTGTGTTGTGCGTTCCACACACTTTATCAAGGATTAGATTGATTAAAATATTGATTAAATTAGATTGATTGTCAAACCTCCTTATAGGGCCCCTTTGAGAGTCCAAATTTTCCCTAATGCTCTTGGTTTGCTTTTGGTTGTTGCCCACGTGCCCGCCACCAACCTCTGCCTCACTCGCCGCCCCTCCCCCCCCGGAAAAAAACTTTCTTGTTTCTCAGTGTGTCTGCCTCCCTTGTCCTCGTTCGGTTTCTCTTGTGAGAAAGGGTTCTATAGTAGCAAAGATCGTGTTTGCACCTCGCCCACTAGCAGTAGTAGACACAAATGGATGCTCTTGGATGGACTAAGATGAATCCCCCTTGCGTGACCCCGCCGAGCCCACCATCTAATTTGCTCCGTCGCAAGTAGAGAAAGCAAGCCTTGTAGTAGAGGTGGAGCTCCTTTAGGCAACCTCTATTATCTGCAAGATCATTCGCAATTGACCCAGTTGGGGTGAGGTACATAGCCTAGTCCATTTCCACCTTCTAGTAGAGGTGGAAAAGATCATTGACATTCAGCTTCTTGTGTAAGGATACTACAAAGTTGAGTTTGAGACTCTTAACACTAGAATGGTAACAGGACACTTTTATGTCCTTGGACACTTTTGTGTCCTGTTAAGTGACCATTTTGCTTGAGTTATTTGAAGAGTATGAAAATGAATTTCTAGGTGCTATATATACACAAAGTTGCCTTATGAGCTGAAAAAAACTTAGCATTTTTTTTGGAGTATGGATCTCACCATTAACCTTACTCTTGCACAACATTTTTGAACCTAAACTGTGTGAAAAAACGGGTCCTGTTTTTGGCTTTTTTTCAATTTTTGGTAACTATACCACTCTAAACTTTATGTTTGTGAGGTTTAGATGGCTAGTGGTTAGGCCTTCATAGTTCTCAACATGTTTTGATGCTTGTAGGGAGAGCTAAGTGTTAAAATTGAAAGTTATGACCAATTTACAAGAATTGCATAATCCTGTTTTTTGGCCAAAATTAGCACTTTTATGATTTTTTTGGTGGCTTTCTTGATATCCAAATTCAATTTTGATTGTGTAAGTGTAATGTATAACATAAATATAATCTTCCTTGAGTTTTGGGGGATCTAATATGCTATATAGAATAGTATATGATGATGGTTGAGTTTTTTGATTGCTTAAGAATACGATACATTTTAGAGTAGCAAGTATAACTTTCTCAATATTGCTAGTTTCGATCTTAGGACAATTGTTTGTATTTTGTAGGTAGTAACCATATCTAATCATAGACTACAAACTTGGCTAGATATTGAGTAGTTTCTATGGGTTTCTAGAGGTCGTAATTCTAAACCCAATTTTTTCATGTTTGCTGTATTTAGCACTTTATCATTGCCCCCAAGGTTCCAATTGTAAGAGATCCATTATCCTTTTGACATGCTCCATGGATCCTTTTGAATCCAAAGGCCCAAAGGGAACTAAGAAAACATGTATATAGTATCTGTATTGAGCGTGACTATAGAAACTTTGATGATAGGTCCGCAGAATGGCAAAAATGCAACTTTTTTGTACCTATTTTTTTGCCCAAAAAAAAATAGTGAGGTAAAAGCAACCATATGTTTTGGTCACCAACCCATTGAAGTTAACGGGACATTTTATCTCAGGTCCTACAAAAATCCCCACTCTTATTTATATGCAATCAACCATAAGAAATTGTTGTTTTGGGCAAAATGCACTGGTCCATCAACTTTGGAGGCTTGTAGTGACCAAGGGATAAGAAAAATTACAAGTTTCTCATTTTTTCCATATGTAGTAGTTATTGAACTATAAGCTCATGAAAGGATTTTTCAAAATGAGTGGATCTACTATGGTTTTGGAATTTTTTCCCAAAACCCTGAAAGGACACTTTTATGTCCTGTTAGGTTACCATTCTAGGGTTAAGATGGCTACCAAGGTCGTTTTAATGAGCCCAATCGCCATCCCAATGGTTCGATCTTATTTTTGAGAGTGGCACCATGGTTTTGATGTAGCTTCGTATGTTCTTATTGAGGAGCACTATCTGCCCATTTTGGCATGCCTCCCTGAGTTGAGGACGGAGTTACTTGCTGCTTCTTTCTGGGATTGTTTCCAAGATCGGGACAATTTTTGAGACCCCTGCATGGAAGCTTCAATTGCATCCAAGGCTGCTAGTGTGCTTGGAGTATTCAAGTCTCCTGAACCAATGCTTCATTTGCAGGAAGACGGGCCACTTAGCAAAGGCATGTCCTCGCAAGAGATCTCGACCCACACCGCATGCTTAGCCTCCCAAGGCTGAACATGCCTAGTAGATAGGTACCCATGACATGCAAACTAGCACTTCAACCGAGGTCACCAATTAGCTAGCTAATGGATGGTGGTAAGTGCCCGATCACTGTCAATAGGGACGCGCCTGACAACACACACACACACACACATCTCCATAGATTAGGTGGAATCACAACACCCATATCCTCTCCAAGAAAACACTGAGTAACAAAAATTCATTGAAAACACTCGTTTGAGCATAGCCAAGCATAGAGTCACACACAAAAGCATAGCTTATTGCGTTCCAATGGAGGTCCCAATCAGCTTAATTTCCTCCTAATTCTCAACCACACACATAACACCTCTTTATCCCTCTCTGCACACACACCAATTTTCTCGCACACATATACACTCCATTGAGTAGGTTTAAATTAGTGAATATTATGTATTCACCAAATTCAAGGGGCCGAAAGAATGAATTTCCTTTCTCGATATTTAGGAAATTCATGTATACTTTGACTTCCTTAATCCGCTCAATGAGTATTCATAACATTGGGCCGACCTTGTAGGGAACAATTCTAGCAAGTTGTTGTTCATATAAATACATTGGGTATTGTATAACTTGACAGGCGTCGAGCGAGTGAGTGGAGCAATGTTGCCCAAGTGATCACGACACTGTAGATCAATGAGAGTAGTAGTCTGAAATTATAGTGGAAAAAATGGAGACTGGGAATATCAGTAAAAAAGAAAAATGTTTGGTTTCATTTATAAAATTGAATCTTCTTCTTTCACAATCGAATAGTCACCGTTATAGTCTCATAAATTGAATGGATCATGGAATAATCTGCTTTACAAACTGGTCAAAGCACTCTTGTTTGATAAGACTAAACTACCTCAATAACAAAGAAACCAATACTTCTCAAGCTAATTGAAAGTTTACTATGGTATACAAAAGACGTTAAATAGAAAATTGATTATGGAGCAATCTCCTACACCAGTCAAAGCACATTTGTTTGACAAAACTAGACCACCTCAACAACGACGAAAGCAAAACTTTTCAAGCTAATTGAATTCTACATTTTGTATACAAAATAACTTCAATAAAAGATTGAGGAGCCACAGTTGAATGTTATGTGGGTACTAAAATGTTGTGAATATTTTTTTTTTCAAGGGGCTAAACGAATCATTTTACTTTTTCGATATTTAGAAATTTTATGTATACTTTTAGCTTCTGTCGATCCTCTCCATGAGTGATCATAGCTGTTAGGCAACGTTGTAGGGAGAAAGTCTAGCTTGTAAGAACTGGCTAGCTGCTGTTGACGAAGCCGCATTGGGTGCGTACCTCTCCTTGCGTGGAGCCGGTGAGGGGGGCGATATTGCCCATCTTGATCATGGCGGTGGTGAAGTCGGTGAAGAAGGTGGCCTGGCTCTTAGCGTAGTGGACCACCTGGTCACGTGTGGTGCCGGCGGTGGAGTAGAGCACCTCGTCGGAGTGGAAGAGTCCGCGGTTGCTGAGGAGGTTGGAGTAGTAGCCATTGTCAAAGAGAGTGGGGGAGGCGACGTCGAGGTCCACAAAGGCAGCATTGGCACCGGTAGGGCACTGAGGCACAAGAGACTCGCGGTAGTTGGACTCGAGGGCGGTGGGGTCGTCGGTGTTGGGGGTCATCCGTGCAGCGAAGTGTAAAAGTAACTTATGATTTTAATGAGTGTGGACTTCCTTTCCACCTACCTCTATTCCCTAATTCCCACATAGACCCCTTTTTACCTATGCAGGTCTCAACATGTGTTCCCACCTACCTATAATTCCCATGTGATGGATAATCCTCACTCCCTCAACTTGTATATAAATCCCATTAGCTGCCCTCATTTGTAATAAGGTATTCACTGTCCATTCAAGTGCAATCTATTGTCATTGCTCTATTTCTATCTTGCACTCTCTTATGTATTGACATTAGCATATTAGTTAATAGTGATATTAATCACATTTATGTTAATCTCTAAGTTCTCACATGGTATCAGAGCAATAGAGCTTAAGATTAATGTTTCTAATTAGCGCTAAGAGTCTTCCATCTCTCTAGCCCATACTCGAAGTCTCACTCTACATTCTTTTCAAGGAATCCGGAACCTCGAAAGATGGCCGAGTTAGCTTCTTCATCTTCCGCATCCACCTACAAGCCCCGCTACATTATCGACAAGCTTAATGGCACTAACTACCAAGTGTGGAAGATTCAGATGGAACTCTACCTCAAGCAGCTACAACTTTGGGACGTCACATCAGGAGTTGAAGAGCAACCTGACCACCCCGAAGACAAAGATTCAACATACTTCATCGACACCTATAATACTTGGCATAGTAAAAACAATAGTGCCAAGATGGAGCTCATTCTCCATTGCCAAGATCGGCAAGTCCAAATGGTGAAAAAGCTGACTACTGCCAGCACCATTTGGAAATTCTTCGAGAAGAACTACGAGCACACTGACCTCGTCTACCAAGTTTCCCTAATCAAGAAATTGGTAAACACTACCATGCAAGAGGATCAGTCATCCTCCAAGTTTTTGGAGACGTGGAAAATACTTCTAGATGAAGTACTTATCTCAGGGCTTACCATCCCTGAAGAGCTTCAAAGTATGCTCATATTGGCTTCTCTACCTGCATCATGGAGAGCCTTTATCACTACACAAGCCACTACGGCTAACTTGCAGCTACAAAATCTTGTAGCCAAGATCCATCAAGAGGAAACGCTTCACGACCACACTAGCAGCTCGCAAAAGTCCACGGCACTTGTCACTATGACAAGAAACTCACGCCCTTACAACAACAAGAAGCCTCAACATTCGGGCCCTCCTCGACAACACGATAATTCTGGAAGAAAGTCACAATTTCAAAGCCACCACAATCACCAAAATTCAAAGCAATGCGCCAATTGTCATCGCTTTGGACACCTCACATGCAAAGGACTGTCGGCAACCACGCAATCAAGGTAATCGTCCTATCTCTCACCCTAATCTATATCCTTCTTACTCTCAAGGGGGAACACACCATGGCCAACCATCTCCTTTTATTTATGGTCAAGCTCATTATGCTGACATATCTACTTATGATAGCCCATATTATCCTTTGCAACTATATGCCACCACTATAGCCACTTCATATCCCAATATATGGCTACTTGATACGGGCGCCACCCATCATATGACATATCACCTACACTGGCTATCCAACATCACTCATCTAGAACACTCTCTAGAAGTATGCCTCGATGATAACAACCACCAGCTCGCCAAAGCCTATGGAGATGCTGTCATTAACCTACCTAATGGCCTACACACCACTATTTCTCACGTATATTATGTCCCTGGTCTCAAGAAAAATCTCATCTCTGTCAACGAGCTAACCGACAACGGCATCATCATCAAATTCGTGCGAGAAGGCTGTCACATTTCGGCACTAAACAAAGATGGTCAGTATGTCACACCTTTGGTCCCCAAAACTGGGCGTCTTTATCCATTGGGTGACTCATCGCCTGCACATGCATATGCATCATCCATAAAAACACAAGAAAACACAATCAAATGGCATTATAGACTAGGACATATTTCTCAACATGTTTTGCACCAACTCACTAATCGCCAACTTGCACTAGGTCTTCCCAAGAACCTCACTCACGTCACACTTTGTGAGGGCTGCATTCTTGCTAAAGCACATCATGTCCCATTCCCCACTTCATCATCACGAGCCACTGCACCTCTCGACCTCATCCACTCTGATGTTTGTGGCCCATTGCCCGTCAACTCCCTCATTGGCAATAAGTATATGCTTACTTTTATAGATGATTTCTCAAAATACACAACTACTTACTAGAAATCCTCAACGTTCTCTCATTTTTGCACATTCAAGGCATTAGTTGAGACTAAACATGGTTGCCACATTAAAACTCTCCGCACAGATCAGGGTGGGGAATACACTTCTCATGCATTCAAAGATCTATGTCTTTCTGCTGGTATTCGACATGAATTCTCTATCACCGACCACCCACAACAAAACGGTCGTGCCGAGCGCAAGAATCGCACACTATTTGAAGCTTCTCATGCCATGCTTCTTCAAGCTAGCCTCCCAGACACCTATTGGCAAGAAGCTACCGCCACTGCATGCTACATTCAAAACCGCATTCCATCCACCCGCAATCCTACTACTACACCCTACACCCTTTGGCATGGTCACCCACCTCATCTTAGCCACCTTCGCATCTTTGGAAGCATTGCATACCCACTTGTGACACAACCTTTATCAAAACTATCAGCACGTGCTCAACGCACAACTTTTTTCGGCTATGGTGATTGCTTTGGCATCAAGGCATACCGCCTCTATATCCCAGACCATCACAAGTTTATCTTTGCCCGTACCGTCGTCTTTGATGAAGAATTCATCATCTCAGGCAAATCTTCTCCACCATTGCACCCTACATTCTCATCACCAGTCCACTCTTCTCATCAATCTTTGTTGACGGCCTCACCCACACACACACCCATGCAAATTTCCCACCCTTCTAGGCACAATCTTGAGTCTCCCTTCACCATCCAAAGGCCTTTCCTCATCGCCCATCCACCTCCTCGTGTCTCGCATTCTCATGCACAGCCAATCAACAACACTCCTGCAACACCTCTTGCACCCATCTCCTCACAGTTGACACCATCACCAACACCGTCCATCCCGACTGCCGCTACTTCCATCACACCGCAGACACTCGGTGCTCCACCTCCTGAGCTCCCATCACCTTCGCTACCGGTCTCACCTTTTTTCCGCAACTCCCACGAAACCTTGCCAGTTACTCCCATCCCAGCAGATGTCGACGAAGTCGAGCCTCATAGCTCTACTTCTGCCACCTTGCCATCGCAACACACTTCGGATATACACTTGGACCAAGCCGCCTTTAGTTCGCATGGCCGCACCCGCTGTCTTCGCGAGATCTATGAAGCCACCAATTTCTCTGCTGTCCTAAGTGATGAAATGATTCTTGAAAATCCACCAGAGCCTCTTGAAGATGCCCTTCCCCTCTCTATTCTCGATGCCCTCGCTTCTAGCGAGAGCAAGGAGTGGCATGCCGCTATATTGGATGAACTCCAAGCCCTCAAAGAAGCTAACACTTGGGAGCTTGTGCCACCTCCTAAGAATCATAACATTGTCTCTTGCAAATGGCTTTTAAAGAAGAAATACCACCCCAACGGCTTAGTTGATCGCTACAAAGCACGCCTTGTCGCTCGCGGCTTCACTCAACAACAAGGTGTGGATTACTTTGACACCTATTCACCAGTACTGTGTATGAATGCATTTCAGCTTCTTATTGCACTTGCTGCTAAGTTTAATCTTCTTTTACATCATCTTGATATAAAAACTGCCTTCTTACATGGCTTGCTCCAAGAGCTCATCTATATGCTACAACCTCCTCATTTTGAAGACCCTCACCACCCTGATTATGTATGTAAATTGCATAAGCCCATTTATGGCTTAAAATAATCTGCACGAGAGTGGTACATCCGCATGCACCACTACTTGCTCAAATGTGGCTGGGAACGTCTTATGGCAGACCTGTAAAGGCATGGCTATCTTAGGCCTCTTTGTAGATGACAATCCTCTTCTTGGCACATCAGAGTACATGTTGTTACAAGAAATTGATTGCATCTCTCATGAATTCCCAGTAACCGACAAAGGACCTATGACTTATTTTCTCGGCATTGAAGTCATAAGAGATCCAGCAGGTAAATTTATCCAATTATCTCAATCCAAATACACTGAAGAACTCCTCCTCTTCTATGGTATGTCCTTTTCAACCCCTGAGTTTACCCCTTTGCCTGTTAAGCACAAGCTTGCTCCTGAATTTCATGATTACACTCACACTGATGCACTCTACTGCCCATCCTTTCATTTCCCAAAATTCTGCGGACAATTACGTACGTTATCTTATCTCTTGCACCTGTTTCGATCTTTGCTACACAGGCCATATCCTCTCTCCCTCTATGTCAAAGCCCTGTAAAGTGCACAAGCAAGCTGCAAAGCGCACCCTTCGCTACTTACGCACCACTCAACACTATGCCCTCACTTACTATTACGACCCCTCTAGCCCCATCTCTATTTCAGGATATGTTGATGCCAACTGGGCTGGCGACGACCCTCGATGTTTTTCTACAGGAGGCTATGTATTCACTTTGGCTGGTAGTCCTATCTCTTGGCAAACCAAACGACAATGTTCTATTGCAAGTTCTTCTACTGAAGCTGAATACGTTGCTGCTGCTCTTGCCTCCCGCGAGGCTCTTTGGATCTCTGAATTGATCAATGAATTGAATCTACCCTTCAATATCTCGACTGATCCAATCACTCTTTTTTGTGATAATCAGTCTACCATCGCACTTACAGAATCACCTTCCTTCTCATCCAAGCTCAAACACATTAAGATAAGCTTCCATCTCTTGAAAGAATTAGTCGCAAATGGCTTCATCAAGCTAGTGTATGTTCCATTTGCAGAAAATTGGGCAGACTTTCTCACCAAGTCTGTGCCCGCCACTAAACAAACAACTTCATCGCGTAATTTGAGTTTGATCCCTACGGGATGAACTTCTCATTGGGGGGGGATAGCATGTATCTACGACATGGCTACTTCACAAAGCTCTTTTGTTCATCAATCTCAATGATATAACGAGAAGTCCACCCTTAAGGGGGGATGTAAAAGTAACTTTTGATTTTAATAAGTGTGGACTTCCTTTCCACCTACCTCTATTCCCTAATTCCCACATGGACCCATTTTTACCTATGCAAGTCTCAACATGTGTTCCCACCTACCTATAATTCCCATGTGATGGATAATCCTCACTCCCTAAACTTGTATATAAATCCCATTAGTTGCCCTGATTTGTAACAAGCTCTTCACTGTCCATTCAAGTGCAATCTATTGTCATTGCTCTATTTCTATCTTGCACTCTCTTATGTATTGACATTAGCATATTAATTAATAGTGATATTAATCACATTTATGTTAATCTCTAAGTTCTCACACGAAGGTGTTGCAATTGGCTTTGCCGATGGTGTGGCCGCCAGAGAGCACCACCATGTCCTTGGGGGAGAGGCCGACGCTGGCAAAGTTGGCGACAAGGTCGCTGACGTTGAAGTTGAATCCGGGCAGGTTCTGGTTGGCGAGGGAGCGGCTGGCGGTGAGGCTGTCACGCCGGCCAAGCAGAACACGATAGGATGGGCCGCGGCTCTGAAATGCAGACAGAGTGAGATCATTAGCACTTACACTTTGGAATATTAGTAGAGTAAACATATGAGGATTCAGATTATACATAAGTGGAAGCAGATGCAAGCAGAACAATTTGAAGCGAGCAACAGATTCAACTAAAACTTACCACCGCCACGGAGTCGCGCGCGGCCATGGCCAGGATGTCGGCGCAGGAGACGCCTCCCGGGCACTCCTTCTCCAACGCGGCCTTGATGTCGTCTATCACCTCGAAGCCCCGCACGGAGTTGTCGTTGGGGCGGGCCTCCTGTTCGCCTTCCAGGCGCACGCCCGGGATGCTCTTGAGCAGCAACGACCCATCGCACCCCGGCACAATGCAATCGTGGAAATGCAATCGCAGCAACGAGCCGGCCATGCGGGCCTCCTGGAAGACTGCGTTGCCCACCACCTGCTGCACGATAGACTCAGTGCTGGGGCAGCTGCTCTTGTAGAAGCTATACTGCAGCGGGCCGCTGCGGCCGGCGTCGACGCTTCCCAATATGCCGATGGTCAAGCTAACAAGCAGGAGACTAATGACTAGAGTATTCACAGGACGTCCGGCCATGGCAAATTATATCTACCAGGAGCAGATGCAGATCAGCCGAAGCAGTGGGTAGAATAGCAATATCAACTTTGTAGAGCTGATCAGCAAGCGCAGCACTCTGATATTTAGGGAGTAGCTAGAGCGCGATTTGATCTAAAGTACTGTACAGAAATTAGCTAGGTGCTCAGCTTATATTTGGATGGAGTCCCCGTGTCCAAAGTCGATATATGTAGTGGTCGAGGAGATCGAGCTGGCCCTCAAGAACGAGTCTTTGCACAACTGATCTCTGCAATATGCATGCATGCTCAACGTTGCTCATGCATAATCAATTACTTACGTGCTTCTCACGGCTACGTGCAGCACATAGCTTCTCTCTCTCTCTCTCTCTCTCTCTCTCTCTCTCTCTCTCTCTCTCTCTCTCTCTCTCGATAAGGCTCGGTTCACATTGCTCATGACTCAATCTATCCCACTGCAAATCGCCATACCAACCAATGGACTCCTAAAGTGTGGATCCACCTCATAGTCACTTTTTCCCCCACCCAAATTGTAATGTTGGAGTGACAAATGCTTGAGTGGACAGTTTGGATGCTGCCTTCTGCCATTTGCCTGAAAAGAAAAATCAGGTAAGGCCTCTAGCAAAGTCTAAGAATATGGTTTAAAACTCTCTCTCTCTCTCTCTCTCACACACACACACACATATTTTTTTGTGAAACTTTCTTGCTTCTATTTTATATTACTCTCTCTCTCTCTCTCTCTCTCTCTCTCTCTCTCTCTCTCTCTCTCTCTCACATGTGTACATGCATGCATGTCCACCACATTGAGAGAAACTATCCTATCTTACCATCAATGGAAATTTCCTTGTGTATCCCAAGCACAAGGTGAATGCACAACATAGTGGATGTCACTAGTCTTTGTGACATGACACGGGTTGAAAATTAAAAAATTGAGAAAATACGCAGAATAGATAGGACAAGCTGAGAATCTACCTCCTATCATAACGTCTCGACCACCCCCGAGCTATCTCACTCTCAATCACATTTCACTCACTCTCACTCCCAATCCCAATATCCCAACACATACACGCAATCACAATCACCATTGCACTCACAATCACAATCATGTAGCATGTGCTAATGATAGAGACCGTCTCGAAGAATAGCTAGCCCAAAAGTGACTATTTTTGTAGTTGACTCTAGTCTTTAGTAAAGAAAAGTCAAAATAGAGTTGAAAAGAGGCATCGTAGGAGCACACGATCACAAAATAACACTAATAAAATCCCATACATGTTACTTTCTTAGCCATCTTCAACGGCTTATAGCTCTTCATCGGCTCCAAATCTGTCCAAGCTCGTCTCACATGGAATTTTTTTCCTCGTCACGCTCTTTGATAGTTGTGTGATACAAAAGAGACACATCTAGCTTGGATTATCCAACCAAAAATGAAGATTTACAAGTTGGAAATTTCTATAAAAACCATGTAAACTAAACACGCATATTTCACTTTTTCCATTAATATATATAAGGGCTTTAACAAGCATCAAAACGATGGAATCTAAAAATACTCAAAGAACCATTCCTTTTTCTCATGTTTAGGGTTGTGTTTCCTACATAAATCACATTTCCAAAATCTCATATTAGCACCCTCAAAAAGTGGCTCTCAAAGTAAACGTTGGACCAAAATTTATAACTCAAGGAAAATAATTAGAATGGCCTAGATTGTGGACAAACCTCAAAACACCGAAAACTTTTTTCAACTAAAAGTAATTGCTAAAAATTTGAAGATAAGTCCTCTTACATTCTCTCCTTGTCAAAATTAACGTTGACCTTAGAGCTGGAAGAAGGGGTGTTCAACATGCAAGACATATAAATGAACCCATGAGGCATCTTCTACATGATAGGTACCCACTTGACAAAAAATTCAACATGAGTTCTACTTCTAAGTTGGCTAACTCTACAATCTAGAATGGTTTCTAGTTCAATCTCAATGACCCATCATCACCAAGATTGTAATTCTCCTATAAAACATGTTGAGGATTAGACACATAGTTCTTTAATAAACTTATAATTCTCCCACAAAACATGTTCAGGATTAAACACATAGTTCTTTAATAAACATATACAATTCAAAATCTGCAATCCACTCTTCTAAAATATGGTTTAAAACTCTCTCTCTCTCTCTCTCTCTCTCTCTCTCTCTCTCTCTCTCTCTCTCTCACACACACACACACACACACACACACACACACACATTTTTTTGTGAAACTTTCCTACTTCTATTTTATATTACTCTCTCTCTCTCTCTCATGTGTACACGCATGCATGTCCACCACATTGAGAGAAACTATTCTATCTTACCATCAATGGAAATTTCCTTGTGTATCCCAAGCACAAGGTGAATGCCTAACATAGTGGATGTCACTAGTCTTTGTGACAGGACACGGGTTGAAAACCAAAAAATTGAGAAAATACATAGAATAGATAGGACAAGCTGAGAATCTACCTCCTATCATAACGTCTCGACCACCCCCAAGCTATCTCACTCTCAATCACATTTCACTCACTCTCACTCCCAATCCCAATATCCCAACACATACACGCAATCACAATCACCATTGCACTCTCAATCACAATCACAATCACAATCACGTATCATGTGCCAATGATAGAGACCGTCTCGAAGAATAGCTAGCCCAAAAGTGGCTATTTTTGTAGCCAACTCTAGTCTTTAGGAAAGAAAAGTCAAAATAGAGTTGAAAAAAGAGGCATCATAGGAGCACACGATCCCAAAATAACACTGATAAAATCCCATACATGTTACTTTTTTAGCCATCTTCAACGGCTTATAGCTCTTAATCGGCTCCAAATCTGTTTAAGCTCGTCTCACATGGAATTTTTTTCCTCATCACGCTCTTTCATTAGGAAATTTTGGAGGTCATTTGGAGGGCCATATGAAGAGAGAGAAAAATAGAGCGCGTCCAATGAGCATGAAGGCTACGTTACGTAGAAAAGTACCTGGAAAGACTCAAAAAATAGGAAAATAGCATAAAACTTTCACGAAACTAGGATTGTAGCATAGTAATTTCCTTACTTTTACCGAGCTTTTAGGTGCTTGCGTGTGGTCCCACTTCTGATATTCTCTCATGGTCATTAACGTACTGGAGGGTGACCATTAAGCCCGCACAAGATATTGGAATTTTAAAACACTTTCCCTCCATTAGAATGCTTTCAAAGTGAATCTCCCTCCACTAAAGCTTTTCTCTGAGAGTTATGGCATCCACGTCTTCTCGCCCAAGAGCCTCAAGGTGTTTACTGTCTCTCACACCAACAAACAACAACGGCACTTTGCCTAGAAGGCCAAGTAGTAGCATATCCTCAATTACAATACCAGCTTCAATAAGTACAGACAACCAATGGGTTGGACAAAGGATAAACAAAGGTTCATGGGTCCTCATGCAACCAAAAAGACCCAAGAGGTTTAGTGGTATCAACGTTTACCGCTCAGCATGGAAGGCCAGGGTGTTGGATTTCAAAGTTGAGATCGGCAAAAGATCTGTAAAGGAAGTTCTTGTTCAGCATGTGTTTACCCATCCAGAGGTGATAGCAAACGGTGGAAATGTATCAAATATACATCAACCACATTGCAATTGTAAGTACTCTTGACATGTGAACTTACTGATACTCTCATTATAACTTTTCTTATATATTTTGCAATGTTTCTCCCGCTTGTTATGAGTAATGTCTCTACTCTTCACAACTCAATTACATTAGATTTGTCATTTGTACTTATTGATACTCTTAGTTTAACTCTTCTTATATATATTGCAGATGTTTATCCCTCTTCTTATGAGCAATGGGAGCCTGTGGAGTGCATAATAGGCCTCTTCCATGTTGTACATGCCCATATTGGTTCTCTACAGTATTCAGAGAGGAGCAGCAAAAGATTGGCTGATGAGGGAATCTTTTTTTATGACCACTTTTATCAACTCAGCTCAGGCAATAAGAATGGCATGTTGGTGAAACTGCCTCTACCGACCGATTGGAACACTGTGGACTGGCCAGTTCTCGAGGAAACAATGGTGGAGGCAATGCGAAGTAAGCTCTACAAGGATATACAAAGGTCTCTACGTAGCTCTATTCCTACCAAACTGGTTCGAATTGCAAACTTTTGTCCTGTTGCACTCTTCATAGAGCTGTTTCATAGCTACAACATCAGAGTTACAAAAACTATGTTCATGTGCAAGTCATTTCAGCAGTCATCCTGTGACAAACTTCTTGACAAAGGATGGTATGCAAAGGAAGAGATTGGTTTACGGTGCGAGGTCGCGCTTGATACTCTAGTTGTCAAGTACATGATTGCAAGCCAATCACTATTACTCTCATTTTGGTATATGCGATCACAAATGCTAAACGGTAAGTACATTCCTATGGACCAAGTTTCTGCAGGTTTGGAAGATAATCCTACTGTGGATGTGGAAGTGATTGATAAACAGAATGCCCTACTATTGGTGGTTACAATAAGGGAGCTATGCAGTCTTCAGCATTTGCGAAATGACATCATTGAAGAGTCAATGGACAAGGAACTATCAAATTTTTCCTTTTTCTTAGCTGGCCGTAAGGTGATGCGGCGAAGAGAAAAAGATATTTTGTGCAAAGAGTTGGATGGTCGGGTTGAAGTAGTGTCAATGTAACAGATATTCTTGTAAACCCAAGTGTATACAAATGACTTTCAAGACATGAAGTTTATTGATCTCATTTTTCAATTGTGCCCTGTGAAAAAGTGTGCTTGAAATACATTTCTTTACCACGTCAAATCTCTCTCTCTCTCTCTCTCTATCTATATATTATATATATATATATATATATATATATATATATATATATATATATATATGTTAGACAAGACAAAGACAGATAGAAGAATCATCTTAATTCATTAGAAAGTACAAACTCGTCCGTGAACAATGGACTGAGATACAATTTCTGTAAGTATGGAATCAGAATGTCTTCAAGGTAAAAATCGAAGGAATGCCCCTCGAAAGGCGGTGGTGAGATAGTTGTTCCCGGCGGATTTAGTTCTCCCTTTTCGGGAGTATCATCAATTAGTAGTGTATTAGTTGCATCAAAGGGTACACCGATTTGGCTAAACGGTTTGTACAAAAGAGGTAATCCTGGTTTTTTAGGGTGGTAGTGGCCCTCAACAGTAACGCATTTTCTTTGATCATATAAAAAGGCAAAATCTGATGTGTGAGCTTGGCATACACTGCAAACTATTGCAACTAGTGGCGATAAGTTTTGCCTTTGCATTGAAGACCATATGCCAACTCTGAAGCGCGGAAGAAGAAACTCAATAAACTCCTTGGTTCCTGGACGAACCACGACTCGACAAGTTCCCATCCGAAACGTTTGCAAATCCTCAAAGGGTCCTCTGTCACTGAGAGGCACCCGCATCAGCAGCAATCCATTGACGTCCAAGATAATCAACCTCTGTAAAAGTTGACAAGTACATATAAGTAGTTAGAAGCTGAACATATTTTGCCATACTTGAATAGACATTACCGGAACAACCGTATCTACAGGTAGCAAGGGTCCATACTGGGTCTCTGTAGTGTTCATGTTGTTGTTGCTCTCCTCCGCTTTATCTTCATAGTCATCATTCAAATCTTCATCAGGGGTCTCCCCCATGGCCCTTTCTGCCTGATTCAAGGTTGATCGGCTTGCCTCATACATCCTTCCCTGATCCATATCATTTTGCTCATCCCGAGGCCTGCTTTCCTCATCCATATCCTTTTGCTCATCTATAGGCCTGCTTTCCTCATCTTCGGTTTCAGCCATAGGCTCTTTTGGCTGTTCCACAGGCTGACTTGCCTCTTTCATTATCTCCTCCGGTTGAACCTTAGCAGCTTCCATATGCTCATTTGTCCTTTCCTCATCCTCGACTCTTTGATCTTCTGCTGATATGACACCCTCGGCCCGTTGCGATTCCACTGTATCGGATGTAGGGGTTTGTCGTGTTGGCACGTCATGTTTTGTAAGATCAATAGTGCGCTCATCCAATCCGCTATCTTCAAGCTCTCTAGGGCTTGACATAGTAAGCAGGTGTTGTATTAAACTTACCCGGTATCTTTGCAAATAATCATATGTGTAGTTTTTTAAAGCACTCTGCAAAATTGAAAGACCACATGATGAGAATTCTTTTATAGACTAAACCAAAACTAACTGAATGCATTGCAAAATGGGTACCTTAGTCATGAAAGGTTTTAATGCGAAGTAGCTTTGCAGGACATATTCTGCATGGAGAAGACATCTCCAGCCGCAAGAATTCCCATCGGTTTGATTTGGGACAGGTACTTCTTTGATTGTGGCCTTGTATAGTTCATACCTTCCACATAGCTTGCCATAGGCAAGCAACAACCTCTTTATACAACTGCACAAGGCAATGTCAAGATCTTACCATGAGGCTTCAAATTTACATGGATATCTATAATAAACACTTTCTGACACAAAACACTTACAGCCTAATTTCAGGGTGGGTTCCTTTTATTGAATTGAACACCCACACTGCTGGTTGGTCAACATCAAGGCATATGAGACTCCAGTGATGGTTGTTCTCATATGGGAAAGATGATCACAGTAACTTCCAGCATAGCACAGTGGCGAAACCAGCTCTCAAAGGTCCCAGATGGACTATTCTTTTGTCTAATAATTACAGACATTTGTGGATCAAGGAGAAACACCTCTGTGTGAGTGTGCAATGGGAGTTGACTTTTGATCAGGCTGCAGAGACTCTACCTGAGTTAGCAAACCTATTATCTGAGTTTTCAAAGCTAGCAAGATAGTAACACTTACTTAAGACAAGCATAGATAATTGTGTCTGAAATCTGAGCATCTGGATTCTGCAATAAATCAATGTCCACCTTTTCCAGAGCTAGGTTTCTGGTTCCATCTACAAATGGTATCTCTGCAAGCAAACCATTCTTCATTGAAAGTAGAGTTTCTTGATTCATTGCCTCTATAGACAGGGTCACATTGCACTCTGTTTGTTTCTGGGACACCTCTGCTACTTTTGCTTTCTCCTGAAGCTCTGCTTCCCTCATTTCCTCTGTTTGGCGAGCAATAGTCTCTGCCTTTGTCCTTATATTCACATCATGTGTGACATCTACAACTGTCAGCTGAGGCACTAGCTCCGGGGGGTATAACAAAATTTCTCTCATTTTCTTATCCTTGCAGACATTGGGGACCAGCAGTTTGTCATACCTCCACCTTATTCTTTTCAATGTCTCACTATCTTTGTCCATTATAGTAACCCTGTGGGCATGGGATGCAACAATGGTCATGTCACTGAAGTACTCCAGTAGGAAGTCCTCAGCTGCTTCCTGTAGAGCCATTAATGCCACCACCTTCCACCTTTTGGTGCCCCAGGTAGCTTCATCACATATGGACCTCACCATCCTCTGGAAGGGCAGCTTTGGTATGCATAAATCTACACATTTCTGTGCCTTTCTGATTTCTCTGAAAAGTCCCATGCAGGTTTGGAGCTTCTTCATCCTTGGCCCTTTCAGAATTTTATTTGGTTTTCCAAGTCTTTTCTTTGGGGTTGCTGATCTACCACTTGCTTTCGATGCTAATCCTGGACCCTTGCCTGCCTTCCTTGCAGTGGCTTTTGTTCTAGCCATCTTACTGTACACCAAAAGAAGAGTCTCAATCCCCTTCTCTCTTTCTATGAATCTCTCTCTCTCTCTCTCTCTCTCTCTCTCTCTCTCTCTCTCTCTCTCTATAGCTTAGCATATATAACTAGAGAGAGAGAGAGAGAGAGAGAGAGAGCGAGAGAGAGAGAGAATCATATATAACTAGAGAGAGAGAGAGAGAGAGAGAGAGAGCGAGAGAGAGACCACCTTTTAACCTCAACGAACAAGTCCACGCGCCGTTAGTATAGGTTAAA
Source organism: Adiantum capillus-veneris (assembly GCF_014529385.1). Taxonomy (NCBI): domain Eukaryota; kingdom Viridiplantae; phylum Streptophyta; class Polypodiopsida; order Polypodiales; family Pteridaceae; genus Adiantum; species Adiantum capillus-veneris. The sequence goes on from NC_140945.1 coordinate 133,327,640, forward strand.
ATAACACACCGATACTCTCTCTCTCTCTCTCTCTCTCTCTCTCTCTCTCTCTCTCTCTCTCTCTCTCTCTCTCTCTCTCTCTCTCTCTCTCTCTCTCTCTCTCTGCTCAATGGACAGTACTAACGGCGCGCATAGACACATGCTTTACGGGTATGACTCTCTACGCGCGCCGTTGGTATAGAGAGAGAGAGAGAGAGAGAGAGAGAGAGAGAGAGAGAGAGAGAGAGAGAGAGAGAGAGAGAGAGAGAGAGAGAGAGAGAGAGAGAGAGAGAGAGAGAGAGAGAGAGAGAGAGAGAGAGAGAGAGAGAGATGCGTGTGTGTATGCGTGTGTGTGTGTGTGTGTGTGTATTTTTAAGATGTGTGTCTGTGTGTAAGTGTGTGTGTTTGTGAGTGTGTGTGTGTGTGTGTGTGTGTGTGTGTGTGTGTGTGAGTGTCTGTGTGTGTGTGTGTGTGTGTGTGTGTGGGTGTGTATGTGTGTGTGTGTGTTTGTGTGTGGGTGACAGAAACAGAGATAGAGAGATTTAGGCAAAGCCAGAGGGAGAAGCAGACCTTCGTTATCTCGCTGCGTGGCGTTGCTGTCGGAGACGCAGGCTATGCTCTTGCACACTCTCTATCTCACTCTCTCACTCACTCACTCTCTTTCACGAGGTGTAGTTTTTCTCTCTCTTGACCGCTTTATATGGCGTACAAAAAGTATACGGAAATAATAATGCCCACACGTGCGACCACATGCAAATATATTTTAATTTATTGTGACACGTGGGGCGCCGCCGTGTGTATCCGTTATAAGTGTGATTTTGAGAGAGAGAAAGAGAGAGAACAATAGAGAGAGAGAGAGAGAGAGAGAGAGAGAGAGAGAGAGAGAGAGAGAGAGAGAGAGAGAGAGTCTTAGAGAGACAGAGAGAGAGAGAGAGAGAGCAGATTGTCACAAAGAGAGAGAGAGATATATATATATATATATATATATATATATATATAGAGAGAGAGAGAGAGAGAGAGAGAGAGAGAGTCTCACAGAGAGAGAAAGCGTGATCAGCTTGTCACAGATATAGGGAGAGGGAGAGACACAGATTGAGAGAGATAGAGAAAGAGGGAGTCCTTACTCTCAAAGAGAGAGGGAAAGAGAGAGAGAGGGAGGGAGAAAGACAGACTCCGCTTGACACAGAGAAAAGCAATGGAGGAGACACCTCCCTTTGAGTTCCTGCAAACCCCACCAAAAAAAGGTATTTCTGTATTTCTAGCAGTTGGTACAAATTGTGTGTGTGTGTGTGTGTGTTTCTTCAACACACACACACCTCAATACCCATAGTTCCATAGACAGAGATACAGACACATCCTCTCTCTCTCTCTCTCTCTCTCTCTCTCTCTCTCTCTCTCTCTCTCTCTCTCTCTCTCTCTCTCTCTCTTTGCATTTGTCCATTGGACTAAAGGCGCGCGAGGAAGGGAAAGTTCCTTTTACAACTCTCTCCGCGCGCCGTTAGTATTGTTATTGCTCTCGCAGTTGTACTTAAGGCGCGCGGAGAGGTTTGCAAGAGGCACATTTCCTTCCTCGCGCGCCTTTAGTCCTATAGACAAATGCAAAGAGAGAGAGAGAGAGAGAGAGAGAGAGAGAGAGAGAGAGAGAGAGAGAGAGAGAGAGAGAGAGAGAGAGAGATAGAGAGAGAGAGACTAGGTGTGTTTCTGTTTCTGTTTGGTGAGAGACAGATATATTTATTTATTTATTTATTTATTTATATTTATAGATATATTTATATCTATAAGGGGAGAGAGAGAGATCATGATGGTTTGGTTTTGGCAGAATTGTCATGTTTGCTCATGGTTTTGACTTGTTATGTTTCTTGATGATTAGGATTAAGGTCCAGTAGGCAGAAGAGGCTGAAACCAGATCCAGGGCTTGTGCCAGGATTTCAAACCTTGCAGGCTCAGTTGCTTAATGTATCTGCCAAAAGAACTGTTGACTTTTGTCAGGACATATCTGAGGAAAAGTTTCTTGGTGAAGATCAATCAGAGAGGTCACCAGGGCAAGAAGATCCCTCACCCGACAAGGGTGTGGTGCCCTGTAAGGTACATCTCAAGAAAAATACCAGAAAGAGAAATATAGACTTCTCAGATGATGCAGATGTGCTAGAAAGTACAAAATGTAAAGAAAAGGAGGATGTGTCTTCTCTGGAAGACCCAGCTGCAACTGATGAGAGGCTGTTTGCTTTTGCAGCATCTTGTGGTGCTGGGGACAAGTATGATCTAATTCATTCTATGTTTAATCCAAAGTTTGACATTGAAGACCTATTAGCTCAGCACAGTAATTTCTTGCAGTCCTACAGAGATAAGTTTGAGGTGATGGTGCAGGTAGGAAGGGTTGTTCTGCCTACTATGACTCTTGTGCATTTAAATGACTGTGGTGGAAAGGGACAGGGAGTGAAGAAGTATAGGGAATTACCACCCTCTTGCCGACATTCAGTCTGCCCTTTGCACCAAAAAGAATGCAAACTCATTCAGGAAGCCTTTGGCTTTATGATTTACCTCAACAGCCTGTTTGGATTCCTCATGCAGAATCCTGATGAGGTGTTAGAGGAGCAGGATGCAGCACCAGAAGAGGAATGGGAGGTGACAACTCATATGCAAGAAGTCGAGGAGGTTGAAGACACAGTCGACCTTGAGGTTGAGGCAATTGAAGTACAAAGAAGTAAGATGCTCTCTGTGAAAACCACAGAAATCAAACTTTCATTGGATGTCAGTAACTTCACTGAGAAGCATGCTCAGATGATGTTGCCAGCTGTGCCTGAGTTCAGGATTGGAGACAGGACCTATATCTTCTTACATGATGTGCAAAGTGTGTTTTATTTAAGGGAGGATTTCTCCCTAGCTATTATTTCCAGAGTCCAAGAGGAGAGGAGTGGATTTGTTTCAGAGGATAGTAGTGATGATGAGGCAATGGAAACATCCAGCAATCCAATGGAATGCCTTCGAAGATGTTTTGAGAAAGCTGAAAAATACAAGGAGACACTACCTGATGAAGCCACCTTCCAAGCAATAAGACAAAGCCTAAGACCATCGAAAAGTAACAAAGAAGTGGAGGATTGGTTTAACCATTCAGGTCAGGGGTCAACTACATCTGTAGACCTGTGGCAAGAAAACCTCTTTCTGCAGGATGAGAGCTTCATGGTAACTCTCTCTCTCTCTCTCTCTCTCTCTCTCTCTCTCTCTCTCTCTCTCTCTCTCTCTCTCTCTCTCTCTCTCTCTCTCTCTGTTTGTGTCATTTCTGACATTGTATGTGCAGTCTTGGATTGCTGACAAGGATGACTTCCTTCGGCGCCGGACAAGAGAGTATCGAGGAAGGGATGCTGCCCTAGCACAGTACCTTTCAAAGCTCTGCGAGTCGCCGATAGTATTTTTTCACAATTCCATGTCACAAGAGGGTTCAATAGCAACTTACACATTCAAGACACTATCACGCTTCTTGGGTGGACCGGTGCTGCCCAAAAGTGCAGATAAAGTCATTCTTGTTGACAAAGTGTTTGCTAGAGATTGTTTTGGTTACTGCTCAGGCTATACAGGTGGTCGGGCAGCGTATTACTACACCTACACAGCAATGGCACTAGCTCTTGGTAGACAAAACCCAGATGAACTTTTAGAGTATGGCAAACATCTCATGATTCGTTACAAGGGTGACGTGCCAAAAAACAAAATTGAACCTGCAAAATCTTGATACACTTCAAGGACCAATTGTATAAGATCATGTATTACATAAATTTTGTACAATGCCATCCACTCAGAGTATCTTTCTCCACTTGTGATTCACATACACCATTGTCTCTCTCCACCTTCGTTGACTTTCACGAGCTCCGGAGTTGTTGTATGCCATTGATCTTTTAGCTTTTTGTTGTTGTAAATGTCTGATGGCTTGTGCTGTTGCTGAATTTGCCAAGACTTCTTTTGCCTGCATTCGATGAATGATTCTACGATAGAACCATTCAAATAGTTCTCTCAAACTGTTAGCCTTGATTCGAGAGCCACCATGTCGTGTGTGCCTGAAATAAGCATTTCTCGCCATGTAATGAGACTTTTCCATCCCTTGGGTATTCCATATTGCCGGGTTCCCATACTTCTGTATAAAATATGGCAAATGATTGAAGATGATGTGCTGGATATGAAAACAGATTAGTTAGAATGTTTTACACTCACATATTTGCACATAAGAGAGAAAGAAATACATGATAATACCAGGTAGTGAGTAATCTGGGTGTCTGTCCATGCTGTCTTGAATGATTTTTTCAGAAGGTTGAGATTTTCCTTGAACTTGTTCATATCACCTTGTGACCAGTCATCTTTGTCGCACATCAAAAATAGGATGTCTATTGATCGCCAAACCTCAGCCTTCGCGTTACGAGTAGTTGGTTCGTGGTCTTTGACTGCAATATGTAGCTTTTTCCAGCTCTGATACTCTACCTTGCTAACATAAGATGTGTTATATATTTTTCCATGTTTTGTTAGCTTTGGATCTCTTGTACCTTGGGGCTTAGATAAAAACCTCCGTGCCTTCACCCCACCGATGGATGGTTTGCATGGGACATCCTTCTCAGCAGTTGATCTCTTTTCATCCCGCTGGATTTTCACATTGCCACCATGAAGCCCCATATCCGACAGTACCATTTCTAAACACTGCAAAGCTACTTGTCGTTCTGCAGAGTTCTTAATCTTCCAAGCAAACCCGATGTATAAGTAGACCAATTTCTCTACAATTCTGCAAAGGGCATGCATTGTACAAATGTGGACATTCACAAGTGGTATTTTCAAAACTGGTCGAAAAGCAGGATCCTCAATGTGACGTGTTGGAGCTTTTCTCCACCACTTTGGGTCCATGACCTTTGCAGACTCCATGCAGAACAAACACGGTGACTTTGCCATTGCACCCATTCCACAATTATACATGCACTTTAATGTTTTAAGGTCACCTGCAAGATGCCACTGAACTTGAAAGTCTCCCCTTCCATCTAGACGTAGTACCTCTCCCTGGTTAGTCTGTCGATCAATCAGCTCCGGAATATTAGTTCGATGGAACACCCAATATAGAATCTCATGATCTTCTTTCTTTACCTGCAACACAAAATAAATGAGACTTAAGTAGATCTGAACATTTGAGCTTACTTGAGCATATCGCTTACCTCAAACGCACCAAGCCACCATATGTTAGATTCTGATTGAACACTAAAATATAAAGGATCATCACTGGGACACTTTGAGAGGGCTCTATTCATTAAAGTAATAGTAACACGCTCTAGCTTTTTCTCTTTAACAAGCTCACACTCATCCAGTTTTAACACAAAATGTAATAGTCCACGTGACTCTTCAAATGTGATGTTGTAAAACTCCACCATTCTCTTCTGTAGTATCCACAGGTCCATAAAAATATTGTTGAACTCATCATATGCCATGTTGGCTCCATGGCCACTGTAAGTTGCTTTAATATGAAAGGGCTGTCCAAGATAGTCTCCCTGTGCCTCGTTAAGCTGAAGCCTCTCTTTCCAAACACTTGAGGCTGATGGTAGAAGTTTGGATTTTATACCCTTCCTAACAAAGATGGATGAGACAGACTTTTGGATAGCCGAATATCCTCTTTTGCTTACACCAAGTGAATCAAGTGTGCCTTGTATCTCTTTTGCAGGCACTGAGTTCTCTGAAATAAAGCGGTCCACTACATTTCTTTGTAGAACATTAAACTTCTTGTCATGTACTATATCTGCTGCCAGGCTTCTACTTATAAGTGGCTTCAATCTCTTTCCTATATTGGCTTTGGGGTCAATGTTTTCCTTGTCAGGATAGATTGAGTCTCTACATGAAGACAATGCATAAGTAAATAACAGAAAATTTGCTTCACTAACACTATTTAGGCACATGAAAACAATGCATAACAAGAAAAAACAAAGAGATTACTTAACTAAGACAATGTAGCCAACCAAGAAGCATCACCTTAATGCTCGGATTCTTTTCTTGAGACCTCCTGATGCAACCTGCAATGTTTCAAGATTGCGCAATTTCTTCTTTCGGATACGACCACCCAAGATGGTGTCCTTCATTTGACAACTTCGCACCTTTCCTTTCAGTTCTTGTACCTCTGTTTTATGTTGCAAAATGGTAACCTGATCTGTAGAATGTAAATGTGAAAGGCGAACAATCTCACATTGTTGAGCTTGGAGAATGCTCTTGTAAGTTCCAGCTTCTCTTGTAAGTGATTTACAATAACCCAGAAGGCCGTTTTCTCCATCACCAGCAAAGGTCAATAAGCTTGTAGGATTGACAAACGGTGGAGACGCATTAGTTATTGGATTCTTAGGGTAGAGAGAGCCTCTCGTCCAGATATCTATGTGTTTAGCTCCTTGAGCTCTGAGCGTGTCTATGGAGGTGGGAGGTATATGTGTGTTTGTTTTACTGCGCTTAATCAATGGTTGGTACTCATTGTCCAAATCAATGTGAAGGTGATATTTGGCTCGTTTGTGGGTAACATTTGTGCCATTTGAGGAGTGCGCCATTAGCCAAATGTGCAGGTTTAATGGAAAGTGAATAGTGGCTGCGGATTCGTCCCTCCATGTTAGCCTCATTCCCTCCGTATTGACGTTGTTCATTCAATACAACTAAGAAGAGGATTATCCCTCAATCACTACGAACGAATGTTCAGAGGGGTAAGGAATCTACTTAAAGTACACTTTTTGAAGTTTTACTATGAAAGACCCAGCTCTTTTATTTGTCATTTTTTCTAGAGAGAGAGTGCAAAAAATACATTTTCTTAGAAGGCCCTCCAAATGACCTCCGAAAGTTCCTAATGGATGGTTGTGTGATTCAAAAACGACACATCTAGCTTGGATTATCCAACCAAAAATGAAGGTCTACAAGTTGGAAATTTCTATAAAAACGATGTAAACTAAACATGCATTTTTCAATTTTTCCTTAATATATATAAGGGCTTGAACATTAGGTTGGTAATGGGACACTTTTATGTCCTGGGACACTTTTATGTCCTGTTAAGTGGCCATTTTCCTTGAATTATGTCAAGAGTTTCAAAATGGATTTTGAGGTGCTATCTGTCTAGAAAGTTGTCTCGTGAGCTGAAAAAAACTCGACATTGTTTTGGAATATCAATTCCATCTTTAACCTTGTCCTTGCACAACATTTCACAACCTAAACTGTGTGAAAAAACGGGTCCTGTTTTTGGCTTTTTGCAACTATACCACTCTAGAATTCATGTTTGTGAGGTCTATAATGCTAGAGAACTATCTTTAGTAGTCGTCAACATGTCCTGATGCTTCTAGGGAGAAATAAATGTTGAAGTTGTAAGTTATGACCAAATTACAAAAATTGTCAAATCTTGTTTTTTAGCCAATTTTAGCTCTTCTATGATTTTTTTGGTGCCTTTCATGATATCCAAATGCACTTTTGATTTTCTATGTCGCATATTGTAACATAAAGCTAATATTCCTTGAGTTTTGGGGCACCTAATACCCTATTTTGCATAGTAGACAACGATGGTTGATTTTTTCAATTATAGAAGAAAACGAAACATTCTAGTATATCAAGTATAGCTTTTTCAATATTGCTAGTTTCTTGTGAAAACTACATGCATTTTGTAGGTAGTAACCATATCTAGTTATAAAGATCAAATTTGGCTAGATATTGAATAGTTTCCATGGGATTCTACAACTCATAATGTTGAACCCAATTTTTTCATGTTTGTTGTATTTAGCACTTCATTTTTGTCCCCAAGATTCCCCTTGGTAAGAGATGTATTATTCTTTTGACATGCTCCATGGCTCCTTATGAGCCTAAAGGACAATAGGGAACTAAGAAAAGATGCATATATTATTTGTATTGAGCGTGGCTATAGAAACTTTGATGACAGGTTTGCAGAATGGTAGAGATTCTACTTTTTTGTACGTATTTCTTTTGGCAAAACAAAAAATAGTGAGTGAGAAGCAATCATATGTTCTCATCACCAACCCATTGAAGTTAACTAGGGATTTTATCTCAAGTCCTACAAAAATCCCTAATCTTTTTTGTATGCAACAAAACATAAGAAATGATTGTTTTGATGAAAATGTACTGGTCCATCAACTTTGGAGGCTTGGTGTGACCAAAAGATGAGAAATTTTACAAGTTTCTTATTTTTTCCATGTGTAGTAGTCCTTGAACTATAACCTCATGAAAGGATTTTACAAAATGAGTGGATCTACTATGGTTTTGGAGGTTTTTTTTCAAAACCCTGAAAGGACACTTTTATGTCCTGTTAGGTTACCAACCTAGTGTTAACAAGCATCAAAAAGATGGAATCTAAAAATACTCAAAGAACCATTCCTTTTTCTTATGTTTAAGGTTGTGTTTCCTACATAAATCACGTTTCCAAAATATCATATTAGAACCCTCAGAAAGTGGCTCTCAAAGTAAACCTTGGACCAAAATTTGTAACTGAAGGAATATAATTAGAATGACCTCCTAGATTGTGGACAAACCTCAAAACACCCAAAACTTCCTTCAAATAAAAGTAATTGCTAAAAATTTGAAGATAAGTCCTCTTACATTCTCTCCTTGTCAAAATTAACGTCGACCTTAGAGCTGGAAGAAGGGGTGTTCAACATGTAAGACATATAAATCAACCCATGAGGCATCTTCTACATGATAGGTACCCACTTGACAAAAAATTCAACATGAGTTCTACTTCTAAGTTGGCTATCTCTACAATCGAGAATGGTTTCTAGTTCAATCTCAATGACCCATCATCACCAAGATTGTAATTCTCGTATAAAACATGTTGAGGATTAGACACAGTTCTTTAATAAACTCATAATTCTCCCACAAAACATGTTGAGGATTAGACACATAGTTCTTTAATAAACATATACAACTCAAAATCTGCAGTCCACTCGTCTGGACTCTCCTTGCCTATGAAATTATTCCATACCTTTGCATCGCCATGCTTTCCAATGCAAAAAACTACAACTTCACACCAATCTAGGAGCAATCAGTGTGCTCCTCTGTGTGGGGGCACCAGAAGCTAGAAAGGGGGAATGGGGGAACACATCCATCACAAATGAATACAAGGCCTTGTTATAGCTCAAGGCATTCACAACGCCCTTGTCCTATAAAAAACACTTGTAAAATATACAACACACACTAGCAAACTAGTGTCTACACACCTCTCAATGCTCAAACACTTGGCAAGACCACAACACAGAGCATACTCACCACACACCGTTTGTTTCAACCCTTACACATGCATACACAACCGTTAACACCACGAATTTGGGGAGGCTTCAAGGGAACATATACAAAGCTTCCAATGTCATCAATATGGCTACAATCATGAAAAAGGGTGAAAGCATGTTTAGGTGGTACCACTTTTTGCACCTTTTGGTGGTACCACCAATAGCACCTAGGTGGAGGGAAATTCAACGTTTTTCAAATTTGAGAAAAGAGGGAGAGGGAGAGGGAAATTCTAAATTTGCATGCAATATAATTTATGTACCTATCATCTAGATGCATGCGAGACATTAAGTGGTGGAGTGGGTCCCCTTTTTTTGAACTTACTGTCATCATGGCCTAGACACTCCTTGTCCTCTTTCTCCTTTCCTCTCATGCAACTAGCTTGTCACTTGGACGCCCGCCTGTACCTGTGTTCTCGCTTTGCTCCCAGAGCTCGTGTTGCCCCCATTAATCATGCTCCTCCTATTGCATGTTGTAGCCATTGCGGTCTGCCCCCCATTGCACCCGTCGCACTCTGCCATAGCCCTGGTGAAGCTCTGCCTGTTAAGTATGGAGCCTCATTTACCCCTTGTAATCTTCTGTGGTAAAAAATGCACATTTGTAAGGCCCCCATTATGAAGAGAAGCCACCATGTGTGAAGAAAAATCACTCGTCGGAAATAAAAATCACTGGCCGGAATATTCCTTTTTGTCGGAAAGTGGTCAAAAAATGACCAGTCGGTTGGCCGGTTGGCCGGTTGCCGGTGGTTGGAAGTCAATGGCTGGTGGCCAGTGGCCGAATTCAAATGCGGACTCGTCTTCTCAAGGGCGGCCACACATGGGCGGATTGGAGAGTCCGATTTGAACTTATCTACACAAGAGCTGCAACACATGGCTGCCTCTCATGAGAGAGGGTATCCCTTTTGGCCTATTAAAGGAGGCCATTTCTACACACATTTCATAGTGTGAAGTTGATGCAACAAGGTGGGTGTGATGTGGTGAGAGTGAAGCAAGGCGGGAGCTCCAAAAGGATATAATCCCTTTGTAACCTACTTCTTGTTTTGAAGTACTAAAGCCATTGAGTGGCTGCTTTCCCGTGGACGTAGCCCACATTGGGTGAACCACATATATCGTGTGTACTCTCTCTCTCTCTCTCTCTACTCTATAATCTCTTGTGTGTGAAATCTCTCTCTCCCCATTATGTAATCTACTCAAATGTCTATTTAGCTACGTCATATTTTCTAACACTGCCCCCATTGCCCCCGGTACAAAAGCATAAAGGGTACAGCAGCACCCTCTACAGAGATGAATCCCAAGAAGAACACTCCCTCTACGAAGCACAAAAACCTGACTCAGAGCACAGAGGTGGTATAGTAGGTGGCCCCTGCTACAAACACCACAGCACAGTAGACCCCCGTACAACAACCACACAACAGATTCCTCCACCAGGTGCATGACCACTTTTACGATGTATGTAGGCTTCTGTAACATAAGGTCTACTGGGCTGCCCCCTCCAACGACGAGCTCATGACGAGGTTTGCAAGCGGGTTCGGATATGAATACTATGATGCTTCCAAAGCAGAGCGTGACAGCCATAACATTCCATGGGCTTTGGTCAGGGATCAAGTATTAGAGAATGTTAAGAGCGAGAAAAGGGGGCTCAATCGGAAAATACATAAGTTCATGTCCGGTTACGGCGTGAAGGAAGCCCACACATTTGAAGGATTCATAGAGAATTTTGTGGACGGTCCTGCGGCGTCCATGTCAGGACAATCGTAGTATTGGGCAGCAGACCAAGGGCCAGGGACTGAATGGCTCAGTACGGCTTGGAGCCGAGGGCCAGGCATGCGTTAAGGGGACCTACTTGTAAGGGCCAAGGGCTATAAGTAGGGAAGCTGGGAGGAGAAACACATGCTAGTCTACCCTTCGCCCTTTCGTTGGTATCAGAGCTCAGAGGAGGGAGAGGCTATGGAGGAAGGGGGAACCTTGCATGGTGTTGCATGCTTGCTTTCTCTCTCTCTCTCTCTCTCTCTCTCTCTCTCTCTCTCTCTCTCTCTCTCTCTCTCTCTCTCTCTCTCTCTCTCTCTCTCTCTCTCTCTCTCTCTCTCTCTCTCTCTCTCTCTCTCTCGATCTGTTTCGAGCTAGGTTGCCATGGTGTGTGCACGGTCCCTTGGAAAGAGGAAGAGAATAGGGCCGTAGGTCTGTAGGAGTAGCCATGCCGGAGCAGCCCCTTCCATGGCGGGCTCAAGTTGCATGACCAAGCACGTGAGCAAGGGTTCGAAGCCGGGCGATGTGTGCAACAACCCTTGCATGAGGGAGGTGGACGGCTTCGACGTGCACAAAACTAGGCGGTGTTGAGCATGCCGGACTCTCCCTGGGCCAAACAGTTGAATTCGTCACAGCAGCTCAACCCAAAAAACATTGCACCATGCGTCCTGTTAAGAAGTTTCCTTGCACAGACAGCGGCACGCTACCATATCCAGGAGCTTCAATTTTTTTTGTTTTTTATTTTGTTTCTCACACTATTGGGCACCCTAGGGTGCTCGTGGACCACCCAAGGGTCTCGTCACACTACCATGTGGTCATAAATTTCCGTGCGAACCTGCATGGCCATACCAAAACGATGATCTACGATAGGACAGCCGCACGAGGAAGCTGTAGCATGCCATCATGCATGCAAAGGCTGTACAATTTGATCGGTAACAAAAATGGTCGGCACGCCTTGGAAAATTTGGCATGCAAAGGGGCATCAACATGATTCAATGATCATCGGCAATGGATATGGGCCAACACAGGCATGGATTGTCTGTGAAATCATTGCTGATCCTTTTTGGATTTGAATATGATATCCTACTTGATACAATCGCAGATAGACGAGGTAATTCTGTCTCGACTTTTGGTAAATAGAACAATATCCTCAGTGGGTCGACACGGTGTCAGGAAGTGTGCGGTCTAGCTGGGAAGGTGCAAAACCTCTGGCTGTGAGAGTTTGTGATGAGAGTCACAAACACTTTGTGAAAAAGCGTTTGTGGAGAATCACCAACCCTCTTTCTAAGGGTCACTACAACAAAAAAGGTGTCATCGACGTAGATATCGACGCATTGCGTCGCTATGTGTGTCGATATCCGCATCCCTGTGAACCTGTTGCTATTTGCGACGCAAATAGCGACGACCATAACAGAAAAAAAAATTCTTGGGCAGAGGGAAGGTAGCCTGGCCTGTGCCTAGTTAAAAGATGGACACAGTCACAGCCAGACTTTCTGCCCTCTGCCCAAGAAAGCGAGCAGCACCAAAATCAACCATGCTCCGGCACGCAGATATTTCGACAGAGTTCCCTTTGTTTCACTATGAGAGATCGTGGTGTTTACCGCGGGCCATTACCGCAAAACAAGAGAGAGGAATTCAAAATGAGGAGAGAGAATCCTTTTGATGCTGAAGCGGCACTTTACCGCAAATGTTACCGCGTAAATTTCCGTGATTATTGCCGCTCACATTACCGCTAAGACAGGCTGGACCCCCTTCCCCCTCCCTTTCCCGCGGGTTTTCATTTGAATCCAATACAACTACTACACTCTCCAGAATGCTTGCTCACTTCACTTAATCTCTCTTTCACTCTAAACATTATATACATAAATCATTGAACTCGCAACAAAACCATTACAAATACTATTCATAAGCACATAACGAAACATTTACAAATTAATCATATACTACACCAAGTGAAAGAATGGAGAGTTTTATTAATTCTCATCTTGTATAAGATCTCTACAAGCACTAGGATCCATATTTAGACCCATAGTATTCAAATCAATAAACAAATTTAGAGATTCTTCCTCCTCTCCATCACCTCCTGTAGAATCATCATCGCTTTCTCCCTCTTCCTCCTCCTCAAGATGACTATTTGCAAGGCTTGGCTGACCTTCTTCAACTTCTACTATATCTTCTTCTATATCTTGTGGTGATGGTATGATGGGATCAACTACTGGCTCAATGTCCGTCTCTGCAAAGATAGATCTACCCCGCGGCGTGACTGGAATGACATACCAAAGTCTTCTTTGATATATACATGGCACATAAAAGACCTGTACGTCACACACTAAGAATAAGCTGATATACATAACTTAAATTTTTAATTTAAGTTAATTGCACATAACCTAAATTACCTGCTCGCAACTACTAGGATACACCAAGTTGTCAGTTTTCCCCGATGGAATTGGGTGGAATCCACCATAATGAGCCCATTTTCATGTCTTTTGACCTCACCCGCAAACCATCAAGACTCAAAGAGGAATTTGTGAAAATATCTGAAATCCACTTTGATTATTCTCTCTATAGTACCACAATATCTAACCTCATCTGTTGTTGTGTCAAAGTTTCCCATCACGCCACAATCATTAGTGGTCTGACGTTCATCTATCTTGCGGGTGCGAAAATGTCGGCCTTCGGACCAAATGGAGTTGAAAATGAGACCCTACAATCACAATGCATAAGAGGTTACATCGCATTTCATTAAGTGATTTGCATACATGCATACATAGCATATACACACTCACCTTGCGCAAGCATCCTCGCGCATACTCCCATTCTTTAGGGCTTATTTGTTCTCCTTGTGCTTTGGCATTGGCCATGGCATTATGGATCCACTCTACTTGAATCAAGTCAAGATATTCTGCAAGCTCTTTAGGAAAAGGAGGTGCACGTCTACCTCCATGGGACCTCTTCCATGCATCTCTATCCCTTTCTCTAGCTCCGCAGGCTTCCAAGTACATATTGACCCATTTGGTCATGATAGTGGCATTGAGTAAAGATTAGTTGTTGACTATGGCATGAAACTCTCTATCCATGACCAAGAGTGAGCCTTTTCCACTGGGAATGGTTGAGTGCTTCCTAGGATCCTCTTCTTCACTCCACAGACGAGGCAATGATGGATCCACTGTGATGAGATACTGTGAGACATACACAAATTCCTCTTGCACCACCCAACCTTCTGCCATGCTCGCCTGAAAACATTAAAACCACATATTTTTATTAGTAACTCCATAGCGTATAAATGCTATCTATATTGTATTTATTTTGCATACCTCCGGCTGTGACCTCAATCTAACAAAATCCTTTAAAGTCTTCAAGAATCTCTCCAAGAAGAACGTCCATCTAGAGTGAACCACCCCATAAATGGCACTATCCTCAACAAGGTGAAGCAATAGGTGTATTTGACTAACAAGGATTGTACGCGGGAATGCATCCTCAATAGCACACACTGCCTCTACTGTGAGCTGATGGGCTATTGGTATGGCTTCTACTTCTATCTCCTTGGAGCTCACAAATCTACAGGGCAAACGTTATATAGTAGATGAAAAAAAATTCCAAAGTTCATGCATGCACAACATGATATAGTACTTGAAGAAAACCCATTACCTCACAATCTCACCCACTTTGAATATTGCAGCCTTCACCTTAGTGTCCCCATAACCACTAATAGTTATGGGAAGTACAAACTACAAGCAATAAAACATCTTAGTGAATGTCAACCTATATATAAGGACACATAGACACCACAAACTGTTCTACTCTTACTTGAAGGATTTTATGCCAATCATGGGATTTCAATCCATACAATTGAGTGGAGCCACCCTTTTTGGTTTTTGTGAAAGCACCTTTGAGTGACCGCATATATCCCGGCCCATTGGAGTTCTGATGGATGCAATAACTTGCTTTGTCCGCTCTTGGTCTGCCTTTGACATTATCCACGGTGCTTTTGGGAGAATCATCTTTCCCCGCTCCCCCATGCGGGGCGTGGCTGAAGAGGGGAGACGTCTAATGGCTCTTAAATCTTCCCTAGCACCCAATGAATCCTTCTTGCCAATTATGTGATCCCATATAGCTTGCCCAACATTTTTGAATACATGCATAGGGTCCAATAAGTGTTGAATTTTGAATGAAGCCCAATAGGGGAGCGACATGAAGATTGAGTACCTCGACAAACCCTTTGGCAACCCATTGGGAGGCGGTGAGGTACCATGATGCTCCTCCCAATGCTTCGCCCAATTAGCCATGTTCCAATGGAACGGCTGCACTTCATTGATAGGGGGAGCATATCTACGATGTGAACGAGGTAGGAAGCGATGGTTGTTGGGATAGATCACCTTCCCAAGAAGAGGAAGTCTCTCTATCACAAGGGAAGGGCCACAAGTGGGACACGCACTATGTCCAGCTGTTGCCAATCCTGCCAAGAGGTAAACAAACGTTACACATGAGACGATAAACCTAAAGCAAAGAGTACAATTAACATGTGCATACTTACAAGATACCTCTCCAAATTCTGGGTAATCATGCATGGTCCACATGAGGATGCACCTGATGACGACTTTGCGGTCTCGTGGTGGCCGTGAAATGTCAATGACATCTATGCCTCTCCATAGTTCTTGAAGCTCATCAATAAGAGGCTACAGATATACATCCATGTTTTTTACCTTGTGCTTTTGTGGAATGAGAAGTGATAGTAAAATGTTTCCCTTTTTTGTTGCCTCCCAAGGTGGAATATTGTAGTTTACAACAACCACCGGCCAAGTGCTCCATGAAGTAGAGCGGTGCCCAAATGGATTCACTCCATCACTAGCTAACCCAATCCTCAAGTGACGAGGCTCATCCCTAAACTCTGGCCATGTATCCTCTATGTGCTTCTACGCTGGTGAGTCAGCTGGAACTCTCATAATACCATCTGTGGAGCGATTTTTTGCATGCCAACTCAAAAGCTCGCTCGTACCCTTCGATCTAAACATGTGTTTGATGCGAGGGATGAGTGGAAAATGCCTCAAAACTTTACGTGGAATTTTGTTGCTCTGCATTCCTTCTTTGAACCTAGGCTCCGCGCACGATGGACATGTGTCACAATCGGCATGCTCATTACGAAAGAGCACACAATCGTTCACGCAAGCATGAATTGGATCATAATCCATCCCTAATGCAGTCACCCCTTCGCGGGCTTTTCTTCTGTTCTCTGGCATGTGATTGCCAGTTGGCAGCATCTTTCCTAGCAATCTATCACAAGAAGAAAGTACATTATGGCAGCATCTTTCCTAGCAATCTATCACAAGAAGAAAGTACATTAGAAGCTAATTTATGCACTCCACAAGCATCCTTCACAATCTGTATACATACCTCAAAAGTGCGTCGACACTAGCATTGCTCCATCCAAACATCGCCTAAAGGTTAAGAACTTCAAGAGATGGCCTTAAAATGGAGTAAGAGCATCTATCATATAGTGCGGTGTGTGCCGAATCGAGTAGCTCACTCCTCGTTCACTCGGAAGCTTCTTCGCATGCACACTCTGGTTTATGCTCCTCCTCTCGTGCAAAGAGATCCTCAACCATTCTATACGAATGGTCGTCTTCTGCATCCATGTAAGGAGATGGGATGTGGTCACTCGAATAAGAGGAAGCAGAAGTACTTGGCTGATTTGATGTGCTTCCTCCCTCTCTAATGGATTCTTGGCGCATGTGCTCTTCCACCCTCCTCCACCAACCACACGCCAATGAGGGGTGACGTCAATAGCCGCTACAATTCGCGGATTGTTTGTTTCCATCCGTGCATTCTTGCGAGGATCGTCCCACAGTCCATAATCTTCAACATGGCTCAAGCATATCCGTCGCAGTCGAGCAATGGCGCATTTTCACCGCACGCATGAGCATGGTAATCGCTCGGCCAACCACCGTGATCTATCCGGTTCAGTGGACGGGCCAAAATCATCCCAAGCAACCTACATTAATAAATTACATACACTAATTAAAATCAAATTACCAAAGAATGTTAATAAAATATCAGTAAAAAGTAAAAATTAAACTTTTAGGTGTCATTTTCAAAGTGCTAGGAATACTTTCATTTTATATATATTTTATAAAAAACATAGTACCAATAGATTTTGAGGATCAATAGTAATAATGTCAGAACGTGGCCATCTATTTATATGGCCCGAATTTGCGCCGCGGTAAAAGACGCGGTCATGATTGCGGTAAGCCAGGCGGTAATACTTGCGGTAATAGGAGCGGAAAATCAAATTTCAAATTTTTTTATAAATAGGGGCACCTGCGTGCCCCGCGAAGATCAAAACCCTAAAATTCGAATTTCATCGTCTTCTCCACAGAAGCTGAGAGCGCGAACCTCACAACCTTGAGCTCTTCCTCCATCTCTACTCTTCTATTCTCCACCATCTCTACTCTTCTGTTGAGATGTAGAAAGAAAGAGAGAGAGACGAGATAAGAGACACACCATATACGCTCCCAAAGACTGATTCATATTGAGGACAAGATACAAATATATAGGTGAGACCAAGTGAGCCATATATAGCTCCAACACCCCCATACAAACAGAGGTCTCTAGCTTTGGATGAAAAAACCCTTGGGGAGTTCAAGGGAAAAACCCAAGCCCCTATACAATGTGAAAATATGAACCAGCGATGATGATGTGAAAGTGAATTGTGCATCTATGTACAAATATTCAAGTGACTTAGAGATCACAATGTGCAAATGTGGAGTGTGCATAGTGCATGGTACCTAAAAGATTACAATGTCATATGTACAAAGCTATTACAATAGTAAAGAAGCTAATCTAGAAAGAGTGAGGTCGAAGCAACTCCAAGCTCCGAGCGCAAGAGGATGAATCGTGACTCGTTAAGGCCTTTGGTCAAAATGTCTGCAATCATCTGGTCAATTGGACAGTGTTCAACCATAATGGTTTCTTTGCGTACTTCATACCTGACATAATGATAATGGACAGCAATGTGCTTTGACTTATTATGTTGAACATAGTCTTTTGCAAGACTAATAGAACTTTGGTTGTCACACCGCAAGGGTGTGCTAGAAAGAGGAGAGTGACCAATATCAACCAGCATTTGTCGAAGCCAAATCAACTCACGAGCTGCAGGTGATGCCGCAACATATTCTGACTCAGTCGTAGAAACTGCAACACAACGTTGTTTCTTGCTGGTCCAAGAAACAAGACAACCATTTATAAAGAAGCAATTTCCACTAGTAGATCGCATAGATAAATGTGAGCTTGCCCAGTCTGCATGTGTGTAACCCAAAAGAGAAAGAGATTGCATAGAATCCGATGTGAGTTGTCATTGATAGACTAAACCAAAATCTGTAGTGCCTTTCAAGTATTTCAACACACGCTTTGCAGCAGACCAATGCTTAAGAGACGGACATGCAATATGTTGTTCAAGACAATTAGCAGCAAACAGAATATCACGACGAGTGTTCATGCCGACAAACTGAATACATCCAATCAAGTTAGCATAAGGTTGATTTGTGACAAGTTGACCGCCGTTGTCAGAAGTGTTCTTCGTAGAGCTCGCAAGACAAGGTGTGTTAGCTGAATGTGCAGATTCCATACCAAATTTTTGAATAGTATCTACAATAAACTTTGACTGTCGAAGGAATAAAATACCTTTTGTACGGTTCCGTTGGATTTGAATGCCAAGACACGAGTGAATCTCTCCAAGATCCACCATATCAAATGCAGAAGACAATAACTTTTTCACTTGCTGAAGAAATCCCAAATCATTGGAAACAAGGATGGTATCATCCACATAAAGAGCAAGAATCACAAAACTGCTACCTTGGCGTTTTATGTATAAGTTGGGGTCTGACGAGCAAGAGATGAATCCTTTAGAGGTGAGAAAAAGATCAAATTTTGTATACCACGCTCGCGAAGCCTGTTTGAGACCATATAGTGCCTTATGGAGTTGAGCAACAAGGTCTTCTTTACGTGGAATAACAAACCCTTCTGGTTGTTCCATATAAATTTCGTCTTCCAAGTCACCATTAAGAAAAGCAGTTCGCAAATCCATTTGATGAGATTCTAAATCAAATTGAACAACAAATGCCAATAAAACTCGAACACTTGTAATGCGAACAACTGGTGAAAAAGTCTCTTGATAATCAACACCGGCTACTTGGGAGCAACCTTTTGCAACTAAACGCGCCTTGAACTTGTCAAAAGATCCATATGCTTTTACTTTTGTCTTATACACCCACTTACATTTAATAGCTATACGACCATAAGGTAATTCAGTTAGTATCCATGTACCTTTAGAGATAAGAGAATCGTACTCTGCTTCCATAGCCTCTTGCCATTGATCCTTTTGTGGTGAAGAGATAGCTTCATCATAAGTAATGGGATCTTCGGAAGTAGAAAAAGCATTATCAGCAATATCGTCATCATAAACATGACATCAGCCATGTTCAAAATCAATAGGCAAATCAACAAAAATATCAATATCATCATTGGCAACATTCGGAATGGATGGTTGTGAAGAGGAAAGTTTCTCTATAGGAAGAGTTTCATCTTCTGAAAGAAATGGAAAAGCCGGAAGCAATGATTTAGTATCATCAGAATCATCCATGGACCATGAGCCTCCCATAAGCTGTTCGTTAAAAGTAGCATCACGATTCACAATTACTTTCTTGGAGGAAGGGTCATAGAATTTGTAGCCTTTGGAAGTGTCAGAATATCCAATAAAAATAACTTGAAGACCAGGAGCATCAAGCTTTGTTCGTGTTTCTTTGGGAACATGAATATAAGAAATGCATCCAAAGGTTCGAAAATGAGATACAGAAGGAATGTCACCTGTCCATGTTGTGATGGGTATCTTACCAGAGGGTGCAGTAGTAGGAAGATGATTCTAAATAAATACTGCTGTCAAAGTAGCTTCAGCCCAAAAAACACGAGATAAGCGAAAATGAATCAACATACATCTTACATTGAGAATAGTGCGATTCTTTCATTCAGCAACACCGTTCTGTTGAGGCGAATATGGAATAGTGTGTTCATGATGAATTCCACTGTCAGCGCAGTAACTCACAAACTCTCGAGAAACATATTCGCCTCCATTGTCACTACGAAGCTTCTTAAGGCGACGACCAGTTTGAAGTTCCGCAGCCTTGTGGAATTGTTTGTAAACAGATAAGGCTTCAGATTTTTGTCTAAGTAGAAATACAGTCGTATACCTTGAGAAATCATCAATGAAAGTAATGAAGTAGCGATATTGTGATCTCGAAGAAGGTAGAGGTCCACATATATCAGTATGAACAAGATCCAATATGTCATGAGAATGAGTTGTATTTGAAAGAGGAAAGGGTTTGCGATTGTGTTTCCCAAGAGCACAAAATTCACAAATTCCCATATGGGGATGGGCTTTAAGATCCATGCCATGAACAAGATCACGACGTTGAAGATCAAGGAGTTTTGAGAAATCAGCATGAACAAAACGGTGATGCCATACTTTGCAATCATGATCACTGTTGTGGGTTAGGTCAACACATGAACATCATGCACAACAAGAATGACAATCTACTCCACCATGCTTCATCAACAACAATTCAGACACAGTAAACATAACTACTCAAAGAATATCAGAGTAAGCAGAGACAATACACTGAATAGTTACTGCACTGCACCATCATCATCACATTCATATCAGAGAACAGATACATCGTACGCAGATACATTCCCCACTTATATAGATAAATCCGACTTAACTACCCAGTCACAAGACATTCAGCAGACTGCAACTGAAAGACAGTTACATCCGACTTGGCAAAATACAGCTCAATAAATATCCGATAAGTCAAAATCCGACTTAGCTATTCAGAGTCAGTTTCTAACATGTGCCTCTCAACACATGGCACGTCCCGGTGGTAGATTTCGTAGAAATCTGACCCGGATCCATAGATCCCTTGATCAGGAATCCACTCTCTACTGCACAGCTTCTTCCTTACTCTGCATAGCTCAATGGAGCAAAGTTTTCTTTTGACATATATTCAAACTTCACAATAAAGCATAGCCTCTCCAAGTACCACTTAAGCTGCTCTCTCCTAGCATATGCCACATTCTTTAACATGTAATACTGCCTGCCTCCTTCTCTTGGACCAAACACATCAACTATGATGAATGTCCCTTGTCCTTTATCCTGCACAAGCTGATATGGTCCCTGATATCTCAATGACAATTTACCAGGATGTGGTCCCAGCTTAGAGTTGTACAACATTACCCAATCTCCAACCTGAAAGATCTTGAACTTCACATTCTTGGTCACCCATGCTTGTCTTCTTCTTTGTATGACTTCAGTAATGTAAGAGCTTACCAACCTATCCTCCTCCAGCTGCATCAGATATTTGTTCCTGTGTAGTACTGACAACTTTGGAGACTGCTTCTCTGCTGAGACTCTTAAACTTGGTACCACAAACTCCATAGGCACCACAGCTTCCAGCCCATACACCAACTTGAATGGTGTCATACCAGTAGTGACTTTGAAAGCTGTTCTAAAGGACCATAAGGCAGAATCCAACTTATCATCCCAATGCTTCTGATTCTCTGTCACAATCTTTTTCAAAATCCTTATCAGTGTTTTGTTGGAGCTCTCAGCCTGACCATTAGCCTGTGGATGATATGCTGTAGACTTCTTGTGCATAATCATATGTGTCCTTGTTAGCTCTGAAATTACTTCATTCAGAAAATGAGTTCCTCTGTCACTTACCAGCTCCACTGGACACCCAAACCTGGTCATAATGTTATGATAAAGAAATCTGGCCACACTTGAAGCTTTATTATCCTTCAATGCTACTGCTTCTACCCACTTAGTGCAATAGTCTGTAGCCACTAAAATGTATCTGCATCCCCTCTTGGAAGTTGGTTTAACAGGTCCTACAAAGTCCAAACCCCACTTTTGAAAAGGTTCCAAAGGCAAAATAGGATGATCCCCCATCCTATCCCTGTTTGAATCAGGTTGACCTGTTTTCTGACAAATTACACATCTTTTGGCATAATCATGTGCATCCTTTAAAACTGTGGGCCACCATAATCCAGCCTGCAAAATCTTCTTCCCTGTAATATCTCCAGAGAAATGCCCTCCTGTTGTGCCTGAATGTGCTTCCTGCAAGACTGCACTTTGCTCAAATTCTGGCACACATCTTTTTATCACTTGATCAATTCCTTTCTTATATAGTGCCCCTGCAATAACTAAATAGGGTCTGGTTTTCAGTGCAAATTTTCTTCTCTGATCAGCATTGAACTCCCTTGGTATAGTTCCATCAGTCAAAAACATCAGCAACTGATCATACCAAGAATCAGTCACAGCAGTCTGCACATCAAACAGCTGAGCATCAGGAAGTGCATCATCTACCCCAGTAGGTGCTTCACCTGTTTCAATCCTGCTTAGATAATCTGTAATTACATGCTCCTTCCCAGGAGTATGCTCAATCTTAAAGTCAAACTCCTGCAACAACAACGTCCATCTTGCAAGCCTTCCAGTAAGAAGTGGCTTCTTGATCAAATACAACAAGGCCTGATGATCAACATGAAAAACTATCTTGTTCCCCAACAAGTAATGCCTGAACTTATTCAATGCATATACCATCCCTAAAGCTTCTCTTTCTGTCACAGGATAGTTTCTTTCTGCACCTGTGAGAACCCTGCTTGCATAATACACAGGTCTGAACCATCCCTTCTCCTTCTCCTGCATCAGTACAGCTCCTATTGCTATATCCGAGGCATCAACAAACACATGAAAAGGCAATGACCAATCAGGTGGCTGCAAAATTGGTGCTACTGATATCATTTTCTTCAACATCTGAAATGATTTCTGCTGAGGCTCATCCCATACAAATGCCACATCCTTCTTTGTTAATTGAGTTAATGGCAAGCATACATTAGACAAATACCTCAAATATCTGGAGTGCCACTTTGTCTGTCCAACAAACCTCATTAATTCTTTAACATTGGTAGGAACTGGTGCTGCTTGAATGGCTTCTATTTTCTTGACATCTATGGCCATTCCTGCTTCTGACACCACATGTCCTAAAAGTATTCCACTCCTCACAGCAATTACACTTTTATAAGGGTTCAGAGCCATCCTGAATTGTCTGCATCTTTCAAAACAGAGCTTCGGATGTAGCAGATGTTTATCCTTCTTTCCAAACACTGAGAAATCATCCACAAAGACTCTCATAAAGTCCTGTAAGTAAGGTTCAAACACCTTATGAGCAACAAATTTAAATGAAGGTGGTCCATTGGTTAACCCAAAACTCATCACTGTGTAGGCAAAGGCTCCCCATTCAGTTATAAAAGCTGTTTTATGCTGATCCGACTCAGCAACACTAATCTGATTATAACCAGAAAAACCATCCAGAAAGCTGTACATTTCATGACCAGCTACTGCATCCAACACAGCATCACAAAATGGCATAGGAAAGGGATCAGTAATGGTTGCTGCATTCAATTTTCTATAATCCACACATACTCTTAAGGCTCCATTTTTCTTTGGCACAACCAGTATGGGAGACACCCATGATACTTCATGTACAGGTTTAATGAACCCTACTGCCAGGAGCTTATCAAGCTCCTCCTTCACCTGTTTGGCAAAGTTAGGATTCATTCTATATCTTTGCTGCACAATTGGTTTTGCACCCTCTTTCAAATTAATCCTATGATGATGTAGTGCTGGGTCAATGCCTCTCACCTGAGAATAATCCCAAGCAAACACATCCTTATAATCAACCAATAATTGCAACAGCTGTGCCAAAAATTCCCCTTGAATGTGTGCACTCACTTTGACCATTCTTGGTTCTGCCTCTGTTCCTAAATTCAGCTCCTGAAGTTCATCCTTTTCTACCCTGCTAGATGCCCCAAACTTCTTTTCATAAATTTTCTCAGCCATATCCCTGGCCTCCTTTTCTTCCTGCTGAATCTGTTCCTTATCAGACATAGCATATTTCTGGTCCACCAACTGTAACAGTTCCTTACCCTGCACTGTCTGTCCTGGTGCTAAACCTGTATCTGGCTCATCCTGTTCCTTACCTTGCTGTAACATGCTTTCCACATCTACTTCAAACACAGGTACAACAGTTGGATTGGCCTTCAAGAACTCTTCCTCTTGGTCATCTGTGACCTCATCAGCAAAATTAATAGTCTGAGCAAACAGTGGTTTCTCACTTAATGGAACCATCTTCCTTCCCCTCATAGGTATGGTTACTTTCTTTTTCCCTTTTTTCAATATGACAACATTTTCTCCCCAGTCCTGTCTTACTTTAGCCAATCTGAACCAAGGCCTTCCTAACAGCATTTCATATGGAGCTGCTGAGTCTGACATTCTGAGTACCACAAAATTAACAAAAAAGGATAATCCTGACACCTGAATTTCCTGTGATTTGAGAATTCCCAAAGGTGGTACCCTAGATTGGTCTGCCATTTTCACCTGAAAAGGTGCTGGAGCCAGAGCTCCCAACTCCATTCTTTTGTACACTGCCTCTGGTAAAATATTCACCCCAGAGCCTCCATCCAATAACACATCATCAAAATTTTCTCCAAGAAAGTGTACTTTAATAACTGGTACCACAAAGTCCACATCTGCTGGATCAATTCTATTTGCTGCTGCTGGAGAAAACTGCCTGTCCATTGTGCCAAGTCCATTCAAGTTCTGCAGCTTTCTGAACAATCTGTCTTTGAAAGCTGGAACCAATTGCAACAACTGATCCAAAGATAATTGAAGAGGTGAGCTAATAAGTATTTCAAACCAATCCTTATCCTGTTTATTCTCCACCTCCCTGCTCCCATTATTCTGCTCTTCCTTCTCTTTTGGGTCATCCTCAATATCCACCTGCTTTGCCTGGTGTTTGGCAATCCTTTTTGTAACCTGGTCTCTTACCCCTTTTTGCTCCTTCCAATCCAAAGGTGCTTTATCCTTAGACCTAGTCACTACTAGAACTTCAACATGATCCTCCTGCACACATTGGTTGCAGTCACAAGCCCATTGATGTTCCTCTTCATTCCCTTGCTGCTCCTGTTCTTGGTCAGTATCTTGAATCTGCTCATCCTGAGAAAACACATCAAACAAGATTACATTTGCCTGAGCTACTGGCTGGTTTTGCTGCTGCTGCTGTTGCTGCTGCTGATTTCCAGGTTGATTGGGCTGATTGTACCTTACAATGGGCATTCCCCTTTCTTTCCTATGCTTCACCCATAAAGCACAATTGGGACCTACCCAGTGATCTGGTGCACCACAGTACACACAGGGTCTCCTATTATTATTGTTCTCCTGCTCTCTCCAAGGAGGTCTAGGAGGTTTTGCCCTCTGAAATGGTGGTCTTCCCCTAAATGGTACTGCTTGATTTGCTCCAATTTCTGGTCTTCCTCTTCCTATGTTAGGTGCTGTCTGCCCTCTATTCTTTGGATTATACCAACAGCTAGCAGTGCTATGTCCATCCCTTTCACAAATGTGACAATACACTTTTTCTTTAGGTGCTACAACAGAATAACCAAACTTTTTAAGTTTGCCTACCAAATCTTGCTCAATGCTCTGCTTTTGCTTGACTTTCTTCTTCTTACTGCTCTGTTTCTTCTTTCTTTTTTCTGTTTCCTCATCACTGTCTGATGGTGAGTCTGAATCTGAGTTCCCACTGGAATCTGTGTCTTCAGATGCTTCAGCTGAATCTGAGTCACTGTCTTCTTTTCCTTTTGCCTTGGTCATGCCAAGTCTCTTCTCCACCCTTGCAGCAGCAGTAACAAGGTCATCCAGACCTCCAGCAATATCAATGCTAGCTACTGCTCCCTTTAAGATGCTTCTCAATCCTTTCAAAAAATAACCTGCTAACATTTCATTAGTGGGTCTTTCATTCCCCTGCAATCTTTCTACTAAAATTCTGAACTTCTGTGCATAGTCTTCAACCAGCATCTTATTTTGCTTAATGTCTCTGAGTTTTCTCAGGACATCAGTCGGAGTCTTCTCCTTTCTAAATCTCTGCAGAAATGCCTGCTTCAAAGCATTATAAGTAGCAAAATGTGCAATGCCATATTGGCTTGAACCAACTCATGGCCTTTCCTTCCAATGTGGCAGCAAACTGTTCCATCTTAACTCCATCAGCATACATCACCTGATAGCCACTTGCCTGCCACTTAGTTTCAAATTGTGCCACATGACAGTCAGCATCTTCCTTACTCCCTGCTCTAAACTTCGCTGCCTTGACCTTTGGGTTGGGTGGTGGTTGAGCCATTGGAATGGGTTGTGGTGGTCTCCTAGGTCTTTGCCTGGTAGCCCCCTGAAGTGGGTCAAACTGGATCCTTATCCTGGTGGTTCTTCCTGCCAGGAATAAAGCTCCAATAAATTGCCTCACTCTCCCTTCTCCTGCTGCTCCTGATCCTACCCCTCCTTGGTCTACAGGTTGCTGCCCCTGAGCATCGGGTGATTGCTGATTGTCATGATCATAGTTAAATGGATCAATGTTTCCAGCCTGTGCTTGAGCCCTTGTGTAGTACACTCTTCCTACTCTCCTGTCTCCCTCTGACATGCATCATTACTTGAAAATAAACGTTAACCCAGCAGGATCGCCAAATGTGTTGTGGGTTAGGTCAACACATGAACATCATGCACAACAAGAATGACAATCTACTCCACCATGCTTCATCAACAACAATTCAGACACAGTAAACATAACTACTCAAAGAATATCAGAGTAAGCAGAGACAATACACTGAATAGTTACTACACTGCACCATCATCATCACATTCATATCAGAGAACAGATACATCATACGCAGATACATTCCCCACTTATATAGATAAATCCGACTTAACTACCCAGTCACAAGACATTCAGCAGACTGCAACTGAAAGACAGTTACATCCGACTTGGCAAAATACAGCTCAGTAAATATCCGATAAGTCAAAATGTGACTTAGCTATTCAGAGTCAGTTTCTAACATGTACCTCTCAACAATCACCTAGAGCAGTGACAACATTTGCTATAGCATCGTTGAGAGAGAGTTCAAACAAATTACCATTTCGAGGAGCAGTGGCTATAGTCTGTCCATCTTTCTCAATTCGGCATTTGGTATGATCAAATCCAACAAACAGACCAAGATCAACAAGTCTAGCAACTGAAAGAAGATTACGTTGAAGATCTGGTACATGTAATACTCCTCGCAAAATTTGAGTGGAGGAAGATAAGGTACCAAGATATAAGTCTCCAATTCCCTTTACTTGACAAGTAGTATCATCAGCAAGATAAACAACACGTTGAACTGGCAGTGGATGATAGTTATGGAGCCACTTAGACTGATATGTCATATTTCTTGTAGCACCAGAATCGACAATAAAAAGTGATCCATCGCGTACATGAAGTATTCTGTCTGGAGCAACTGAACATAGGACGCAGCTTGTTTCTGGTACAATGTTGTTTCGATGTTCAGTAGCATATGCTCTATTTCGATCTGTGTCGAATCGACGCTTATAGCACATATGAGTGGGATGATCAGATCGTCCACAATATTCACAAGAAGAAGAAGAAGAGTCTCTAGATAAACATGGTTGTTTTGTGGTAATATTGTGTTCTTCATCATATTGACGTGCCCAACAATCATCTTCAGTATGGCCATTTCTGTTGCAGTAAGAATATTGCTTACCGCGACGGCAACCTCTGCGGTTTCCTCGTTCGAGCATAAAAAGCCCGTTCCATCTGTTGTGACTCAGTCTCCTCTTGTGAAATCATAGTTGTATCATGACCAGCATTACGACATTCTTGACGTTGAGAGTATTCAATTAAATACATGTAAGCTTGGTCGAAATCAATACCATCTTTATTAGAGAGAATAGTAACAATGCTTCAAAATGCTTTCAAAGTGCCTTAAAGTTTATCCTACAATCACTTTAACAAAAAATTCTTGCACCGAGATTGCCAACTCATGCAACCAAGTCTAACCGGCCACCTCGGCAACAATGGCCAGAGCAGTCTTCTAAGTAACTGACTTTATGCCTTGAAAAAGCTAACTCCTTGTAAAGATAATTATTCTTGTATCTAAACCTAAATATACTATGAAGAATTTTGCAAGTCAACTATTTTGCTATTGTCAAGTGGATTCAGTGTTAAGTGTTGGTTAAGTGGTCAAGTGGTTCATAGTGTTGTCTAAGTGGTACAAAGTGCTTAAAAGTGCGGGTGAGGTGGTCCAAAGAGCTGGTCAAGTGGTTCACGGTGGTCAAGTAGTACAAAGTGTTGTCCAAGTGGTTCAGGGGGTTGGTCAAGTGGTTGAAAGTGCTGGTCATGCTATTCAGAGTGCTTGTTAAGTGGTATAAAATGTTGGCCAAGTGGTTGAGAGGGTGGTCAAGTGGGTCAAGGGGCTTGTCAAGTGGTATAAAGTGCTTAAAAATGTTGGTCAAGTGGTCCAAAGAGCTGGTCACGTGGTTGAAAGGGCAAGTAAATGGTGATCAAGTGGAACAAAGTGTTGTTCAAGTGGTTTAGGGGGGTGGGCAATTGGTTAAAAGTGGTGTTCGAGTGGTTTAAAGTGCTTGTCAATTGGTTAAAAGTGTTGTTCGAGTGGTTCAAAGTTCTGGTCAAGTGGTTCATAGTGCTTGTCAAGTAGTATAAAGTGCTTAAAAGTGCTAGTCAGGTGGTCCTAAGTGGGCCAAAGAGCTGGTCAAGTGGTTCAAGGGGCTATTAGAGTGCTCAAAAGTGGTTTTAAGTGTTTTAGGGGGCCAATAAAGTGTTGTTCAACTGGTCAAGCACTCTGAAGTGATTTCAAGTGTTCTAAAAGACATCTTTTATCACTCTAGTGTGAAAAGTTCTAGCTATTCAGCAGGGGTATTTAGCTGTAATTTTAGGGGGAAGTAGTTAGGTGATCCCCCCCCCTCCTTCCTGACTCTCTTCAATACAGTTCCCTGCCTCCTTTTTTAAATTTATAAAAGTGCTAGCTACTGTTAAAATTGTTGGCCAAGTCCTCAAGTCAAATTTACTGAGATAAATCTTACAAGTTCTCCAATGGGGTCATGTTGTTATATAGATTTTCTTGAATATTTCATTTGACATATCATACCTCGGGGACATGAAAACCTGATGCATTGCACTAGATAGGAGTAGATTAGAGCAGTGGGCTTGTTGTGCAAAAGGACATAAGTATTATCTCGGTCATTTACCTTGTCATAGAATTGGCCCTCAACCACATATAAATTTTTCTTTATAATGTTGTGCCATTGATCCTTTCCTCTGTTCTAGCAAGGCGCTTTGTGTTGGTGCATTTGAGGACATAGCAGTCTGCACCTACCTACTCTGCAGTCACTGCAAAGTTATGCCAACCATTAAGGTATCGCTCAGGTCATCGTGGTGGCCAGCATACTTAGGGGCATATTCATCCTCATCCTGGCTCTCCATTGCTTTCATCCGTAGTTGTGGGTTGTATTTGCAAGTACATCCACCCCTGCACATGATCTTTGTTGGCACATCTCCTCCATTGACCTTTGATACACGCACCACAAAAGTAAGAGAGCAGTGTATCCCTTAATCCCTGCATATCTGTCTGATTGTAGCCATTCATAGAGTTCCCAGATTGAGACCCTGTCATGCGCTTGCAATCCCACGCTATAAATCTATCGACATCACGAAGCTTGAACTCCCAAAAAGCACGATCGACTTTCTTGCTTGTCCGTGGGCATTTATTTCTGACAGTTGCATTGAGAAATGCAAGAAGACTTGAAGCGTTATGCAGCACCCACTCATCAAATTTCAACTGCTTGTGTGTGAGGGCTCTTTTGACCATTGCACTGAGCTACTCAATATGTGGATTCTCTATATATAGTACCCAGGTCCCCTCTATATAATATACATCATCTCATGTGTGTATTCTACACACTTTGGGGTTCTATTTTTGTGCTCTCTTTCTCTCTCAACGTGGTATCACAGCAGGACGTTTTTGTTTTTGATTTTTTTCCTGATTGAAAATGACTTTGCAGAAATAGCCCGCAAGAGGCATCAGTCTACAACTTTGCATAACAACTTTTGTCAAATTTTGCATCGATTTTGAGTTATCGTCATGGACTGCGTACATGTCTGAAAAGTAACTCCCGCTTTCTGTTTTCAGTTTTTCTCCCAATGGCAAACAATTTTGCAAGAAAAACTTGCGACAAGAACCAAATTGATGTGTTCTACAACTTTGTAGAAGAAACTTTTTCCAAATTATGCACTGATTTTGAGTTATCGTTCGTAAATTGCGTACATGCCTGAAAAGCAATTTTTGTTTTTTATTTTTGATTTTTCTCCTAATTGAAAACTATTTTGCAGAAATGGTTCATGCAAGCCCTCGGAATCGATCTGGTCTATAACTTTGCAAAAGAAACTTCTTTCAAATTCTACAGTAATTTTGAGTTATCGTTTGCAAATTGCGTACACGTATGAAAAAAACATTTTACTTTTTTCTTTTGATTTTCTCCTAATTGTATCAATTATATTTTTCTTTTCATCAATTATATATTTGTTACTGACGTAACTTTGCTGCAGAAGACAGTTACGAATCGAATTAGTGTTATAGATATATGTTCTCAAAAGTCTATACTATTTCAAGCTGTCTAATACGTACTGAGACATTTACTGATGATTTTCTCTTGGATACCTACATTTCCAGATATCAAATATCTATAGATATGGTCATGGATATCTGTCATGAATATCGTTCCAATTAAGTCGAGCCGTTAATGATCGTACAAATTCAGTCGAGCTACTGATGGTATATGATCTTTTGTTATATGATATATTCATTCATTGATTCTGATATAATTAGTGATTTTTATGGTACCTGATGATGTTTTGTTAGTACTTTGGTCATGGTGATATTCGTTGATACCATGATGGTATTTCATTGATCCTATGGTTATTCTCGGTGATACTATGATGATATTTCGTTGATACCATGATTCTGTTTTGTTGATACCGTGGTTATTCTCAGTGATACCATGATGTTGTTTCGTTGATACCATGGTTATTCTCAGTGATACCATGATGTTGTTTCGTTGATACCATGGTTATTCTTTGTGATACCATGATGTTGTTTCGTGGATACCATGGTTATTCTCGGTGATACCATGATGTTGTTTCGTCGATACAAGGATTATTCTCGGTGATACCATTATGTTCTCTCGTTGATACCATGGTTATTCGTGGTGATACCATGATGTTGTTTCATTGATACAATGATTAATTTTTGTGATACCATGATGCTTTTCGTTGATACCATGATGATTTATTCCTTTTTATTGATACAATGATGATGTTTTACTTTGATGATATTCATTGATATCGCTACGTTGATAAATGTCGTTTTTGTAGTATATACACATGTCATTTGCATCACATAATCACGCATCTTGTACTTTTAAGTTTATACTTCATGTACACATATGTTGTCGTGCGTATATATGTTTTCAAAAGAGTGGCATCACAAACCATCTCTTATGGAATTGTGAATGTAATTATTGCACTAATGATGCTAAAAAAAATCATGACTATGTTTTTTGAGTCTATGATCTATGTAGGATTAATCAAAGAATTGATTTCATGAAGACAAACATGGTGACAATAAAAGATTTATGAAGACATGTTTGGTGATGCCATATTGATGACAAGCTATAGAGCAGATTCACGGAGACACTTTTGATCACGACTTAATCAATAGCCTTCACACCTCTTTATTGAATCTATGTATTCATTATTGTATTTGATAGGATAGGAGTGATGTAACTCCTCATAAAACATTCATTGTAAAAGGAGTGATGTAGCTCCTCATGAACATTTGTGCATTCAATGATTTTTATAATATAACGGTGGGCGTATATAGAGCTGTGGGTTTTTCCGTTGATCCCTCAAGGGTTTTTTCATCCACAGTTAGGGACACTTATTTGAGCAGGGGTGTTGAGCTTATATGTGAAGCTACTCAATATATGGCTTCTCTATATTTAGAACCCAGGTCCCCTCTATATATACATTCTCTCATGTGTGTATTCTACACACTTTGGCGTTCTATTTCTGTGCTCTCTCTTTATCTCTCAACATGCACCAGCCCCATCATGTTCACCCTTACCATGACCTGAAGCAAAGAAATTGTGTGTCATTTTGACACCTCTCATATTGAAAAATCATGCAACAAAATAGAATGGCCGCCTTGCTTTGAATTGTGACGTAGTATCATCCGTCCACACTGAATGTCGCTTGACACTATAGTGTTTCTTTTCAGCCATTTATTATGCAAAATAAAACAGTGCTGCACAAACAAAGTGGCCCATGTGTCTTGTGATCAGAGATGTAGAAGTGAGTCGACTTTTGTATAGAGCCAAGCGCATCACATAAGTATGAAATGTGAACAAAGATTGTGACCTGAGATGAATACCAATGAATTGAATGGATCTCATTCTGCACCTTGAAGGAGTAATTCTCTGCAAAATCCACTATAGACAACACTACATTGTCAGGAAAATTGGCCAAACACTCCTTGAACTATTGAGCATGCCACCTGTACAAGTAGTTGTGCTTGATGAACTTCCCTAGTTTCCCTCTAAGCACAGAAATGAAACTCATCAAACTTAGCTGCTGAGCAACGAGGTCTTTTGACATTTAGCTAGACCTTCTTCATCCTTTTCCTGTGTAGGAACCTTGTCAAAAAGCTTGACAGTCATCCTAGAGATACCCTCACTCTCTTTGATAGAACACAACAAGAGCCCTTTAATCCCGCAATCAGTACATGTTCCAAAAAGACATTTGATGTGGTGAAAAGCACTATCATTTGGCTTTGGACACAATACAGACTCCCACAGTTCTGTCAAGGATGAAAAAGTGGCTTTTGATGTTGTTGTTGAGAAGAACCGAGACGAGGAAGACTGAGACCGAGAGATGAGAGAGCGAGAGACGACAACTCGATAATTGCAAACCCCAAAGTGTGTCTACTGATCACACAAGATGCGTTTATATAGAGGGGACCAGGGTGCTATATATAGAGATACTATATATAGCTCAACACCCCCTTTCAAATGAAGGTCCCTAACTGTGGATGAAAAAACCCTTGGGGGCTCAAGGGAAAAACCCAGATCTCTATATATACCCACCGTTGTATTAAAATATTTAAAATATACATCTACAATGTTCAAATGAGCTACATCACTCCTATTTTACAATGCCCTTTCAAGGGTCTTTAACAACCCTATATATACAGTTGAATTGATGAAAATTCTTCAATATCTTTGAAAACCTTCAATATCTTTGAGCAGCTTGAATATCTTCGAGCCTCTATACACACTGCTTGATGTGATTTCATCCTGTAAACAATATGAACTCAAGAAACATATCGAGACGTGAAGGTTAGAAATAACCACATCACATTGTCCTTAGAGACGGTTCGCGACTCCGTTCTAGAGACGACATAGAAACAAACATAACGATGATGCAATCACATATGCAGACGACATAGAAACAAACATAATATCAATGTAATCACATGTGCACACATATATACAAAGCCGGCATATCAAAACGCAATGGGGCCCCTTAGATTATTTGTATGCTTGCAAGCATAGAAAATGCATTCTATAACATAAGGTTGACGAGACGATGAGGCTAGCGAGATGATATATTTTCAATGACTGACGAAAAGATAGAGTTTCATAGCCAGACGAGATGATAGATGTTCAGTTGCCAAATGAGGCAATAGATTTTTAGCTATGCTGATCCGTCAGCATCAATCTTTTACGAGATGAAAAAACTTCAATATAGCCATAACATAAGTCATCTTGCCATGTCGAAAGGCTTCATGTTAGTCATAACACACGGCTTTGACGAGACAAGAAAAAAAACCTTTTAGTCCAAATGAAAATGTCCAAAACCAACAGATAGAAATAGGATACGATAATAATAAACCTCTGACAAATGTACCTTTAACTTCGTCATGCATAGTCGGATTGAACACGATGTAAATCTTAGACCTCAAGAGTAAACCTCCGAGAGATGTACCTTTAACTTTGTCATGTATTGTCGGATTGAACACGATGTAAACCTCCGACATCTAGAGTAAATTATGGTCGGGTATCACCTCCGATATCAAGAGTATATCTAGATATGACCTTCCACATCATGAGTATAGCCAAAACCAGTGTTGGGTACCATGTCCAACATTAAAAGTATAGAGGGATCCTTATCACGCTTAGAGGCCTCCTCATAATTCAAAATTGTATATCTTTGAAAATCCCATTTGTATATCTTTGAAATCCATCACCTTCTGCCAGTCATCTATCTGTCTGTCCAATTTGTTGTCAATCATAATATCTATATATTCATACTCCTTCACATGAATCCGGTTGGGGACTGCGACCATATTCTAGATGCAATATCACAGCCATGAACCATGTTCAGTAGATCTGATTCCCTAAGAAGGAAGTTCAAGTTTAAGTAAACCATAAGTAGTATGAGGAAACACCTGTTGCACTTGGTCAAGAAATGGTGAGACTTCAATCTGATTGCACCCCGCCAATGAACGTCATCAGCAAAGTGAACACTTCCCAACTGTCATTCCAATTTTACCTCTGTCATCAGGCTGATGTAACCTCTATCTTCAGACACCATCCTTTAACATTGACCAACATATGTCTCTTTTTCTTTCTCAATAAGAAATTAGATGTACGCAAAAAGAAAGATAAAACTGTGCATAAAAGCTTCGCAGTAGGTTCAGTCGCCCACAGGAGTACGTGAAGCGAGTTAGATACAACACGAATAATAGCATAGGTTTGTGTCTGCTTGCTTTGCTGTCGAAAACCAACAGATCTTTAACTTCGTCACGGGCCTACGCTACTCAGTTTGAACTTTGCGCACACTGCTCAGTTTTCCTTGTAGTCCAGCTTCTTCTGCCCAGCAAGCCTTCAACGGCTTATGTTGCATCTAATCCTGTGCTACATCAAGTTCAAGGCATGCACTAAAAACTCCTCATTGGCTGCACTACAAACTGGTAAAGAGAACGCCATCCATGCCGACTGGATTAAGGTAGAATGTGTCTCTTGATGGTTCAAGGGTAAAGCGGATCTGAGCGAACTGCATGCAGAAACTGAGCGTCTAGCTATTATAAGCAGCAAATGCCATACATTTAGAGTCTGATTATGTGCACTCTACAAAGATGAGCGCCTAGCTATTATAAGCAACAAACATCGTAAATTTAGAGTTCCATTATCTTCATGCTCCTTGCCGACCGTCCAAAAGCTGGAATATAGAGTTCGATTATCAGCACGCTCCTCGCAGCCCATCCAAAAGCTAATAGCCAGAGGTTCATGCCGACGATGGATTGCTGCAAACTCGCTGCCATGCAAAATCTTCATACAAGCAACCATAAAATTTCAATCAAACATAAGGCTTTTACACACGCAAACGCTGCTCCTTGGCCTAGAATTTTGCAATCGCTTGCAGCCTTGCATAACCCATGCAAGCACCACAACGTATAAGTGTTTGCATGTGAGTCTTGCAAATCGCAGATGCATTCAAAACACCAGCTCTGTTTTTCTCGAAAGCATTAACTCAACAAGAAAGAAACACGAATACAAGGCTTCTCGAATCAGCTTAAGAAAAGAAAGAAAAAAAAAACACCAGGAAATTTTACTTATCTTTCATATCTATGCTCTCCATAGCTCTGATACCATGTTGAGAAGAACCGAGACGAGGAAGACTGAGACTGAGAGATGAGAGAGCGAGAGACGACAACTCGAGAATTGCAAACCCCAAAGTGTGTCTACTGATCACACAAGATGCGTTTATATAGAGGGGACTAGGGTGCTATATATAGAGATACTATATATAGCTCAACATTAGATACTATATATAGCTCAACAGTTGTGCACTACACTATTCCACCACTTGGACTGCACACAAGACACCTGCAGGTCTTCCATGGCACATCTTATTTAAGCCTTCCTTCAAGTAAACAAGTTGAACATGGTATTCACAATAGCAGGTGAAGATTGCGGTCCTTCAACTTGCGTATGAAGTATGACTTCGGACCCTCAAGCATCTAAGGGACATCGTAATGTTAGGATAAGCCTCCTCGAACCGCATGTACGAATCCCTCTGCCACACAAAAGACATTAAAAAATATTATAAATTACTGAAATCTAATTGCACCACTTACCTACTACCACCTCGGGGTGTATTTTTACAAAAGTAGGTATGACTTCACCTTTTGTCCACAAAAAAAGTAGGTATGTCATTTCTCCACCTTTTCAGCCAAAGTGAGGTGGGGTTGGTTGAGAAGTGGGAGTTGGTGAAGAGTGGAAGTTGGTGTCTATTTCTAGAAATTCACAGTTTCTAATTCAATATTTTGTACTGTTCAACTTCTATCCACCAGTGAAGCACTTCAGTGCACTTGGAGAACACTCTGAAGCACATTGGGGCACTTTGGTGTCCTTTTAAGCACTCTACAGCACTTTAAAGGACTTTGAGAAACTTGAAAGCACTCTGAAGCACTTTGTGGCACTTTCAAGAAACCTGCCATGCACTTTGGTGCCCTTTAAAGCACTCTGCAGCATTGTAAAGCACTTTGGGGCACTTGAAAGCACTCTGAATCACTTCAATGCACTTTAGGAGCACTCTGAGGCACTTGATAGCACTCTCAAGCACTCTGAACCACTTTACCATCACTTTGGTGCACTCTGAACTACTTTGGAAGCACTCTAAACTACTTGGTGGCACTTTAAAAGCACTTTCAAGTACTTTGTGGCACTTCAAAGCACTATGTGGCACTTTCAAGCACTATGAAGCACTTGAAAGCACTTCAGTGCTATTTAAGAACGCTCTGAGGTACTTTGTGGCACTTTGTAGTAGTCAAAAGAACTTTAGAGTTTAGAAAGCACTTTGAAGCACTCTATAGTACTTTGTGGCACTTTCAAGCACCATGAATCACTTTAGTGCACTTTGGAAGCGCTATGAAATACTTTGAATAACTTTTTGGTGCTTTGAAGCACACTGAGATGCACTTTTTTGGTGCTTTCAAGCATTTGCAGTCTCTAAATGATGCACTTTGAGAGACTTATAAAGCACTTCAAAGCTTTTGCAAGCACCCAAAATTACTAAGTAAAGCATTGTGACACACTTTAAAGATGTTCTTGCTGATGTACCTGAGGTAAATTGAGGAGATGCACTCGACGCACCACATGTGCCCTCTTGCCGATTCTCTTTTGAATGACATCTTTCTTGTTTGGGGTGATGCGGGTTTCCATTGACCAAAACTGAAACACGATTGCTTGTTAAGGTACTGGTCCTACGGTGTTGAAGTTGACACGTGTCTAAGGGAACTGACCCCTCCTCCATATCAGTTTGTAGCCGAAACTGGCTCCCGTGACTTTTCTTTAATAAATTCCTATTGCCTTTGCAACATCATTATTGCTCATTACATTGTAAAGCCCATTGACTCCATTGAGGCATGCCATGATAGTAGCCCATATCAAAAATAGCTCATTGTTTGAACGAGGATTCTTCACCTCAGACAATGTATGACAAGTCTTAGAGAAAATCAGCCTCCCAGCTATCTCCGATGTGAGTTGCAACACTGAGAAGGTTAAATGATTGCAAAGTTGCTGTAGAATGATCCATTGAAGACCCTCGTCAAGCCCGTTTGTTTGATTACACCAAGACTTAGCAATTTCCCTACAAATTTTCTTTCCCTCCTGCTCATCAATGTCACCACCCTCTTGCGCTCGTCCTATCCCTTTTTTCACGTTTCTTCCCATTGACTCCATTGAGGCATGCCATGATAGTAGCCCATTTCAAAAATACCTCATTGTTTGAATGAGGAGTCTTCACCTCAGACAATGTATGACAAGTGTTAGAGAAAATCAGCCTCCCAACTATCTCCGATGTGAGTTGCAACACTGAGAAGGTTAAATGATTGCAAAGTTGTTGTAGAATGCTCCATTGAAGACCCTCGTCAAGCCTGTTTGTTTGATTACACCAAGACTTAGCAATTTCGCTACAAATTTTCTTTGCCTCCTGCTCATCAATGTCACAACCCTCTTGCGCTCGTCCCATCCCTTTTTTCACGTTTCTTTGTTCCCTCTTCTTTGCATCTTAGTAGTTTTGTAGACTCAACAAAAGATCCCTTTGGATATGCTATGTAGCAAATAATGGAGGAAGGTAAAGGGGGTTTGTACAACCATTATGAGTATTATGTGATTCCATGTGGAATGTGCGAGGATGCTAATGATACAACAATGAAGACAGTCAAAACAGTGCCATGGTACTCATAGAGAGAGAGAGAGAGAGAGAGAGAGAGGGAGAGAGATGGGCACAAGAGGTGGAGGGAGCCATTAAGGTTGCGCTGTAGAGAGCCCAGAGGAGTGGTGGGCAAGAGGGAATTTAAATGCGCACGCAATTTGCTACTTTAAACTTAAGTATTAAAGTGAAATGAAATTTCCAGCACGCCTAAATTCCAACCAGAAAAGATTTTATCTTTCCTTTATATAATATGAAAATGAATAACGCACCACCCATTTATCTACTCCCAAAGGAGTGTCCAAGATACTCCTTTTTGGTTCCACCTAAAGGAGTGTCCAAGACATTCCTTTTTGGTACCTCCTAAACATGCTATCAACCAAAAGAATTCAAGGGTTTGACATGCACACACATCCGTAAAAAATTCTCTCTCTATAGAGTGCAAAACGACTCGAAAAGCCCTTAAAATTATGTTAGAAAATCCTTTTATAGAGGAGCCTTTACAACTTTAGATTTCACTTCTTGATTGGTCCATTTGGCATCCCGGTTGGCATTTTGGGAAGGGTTGTGCCCTCTAGCTTGACTTTTCATCTCACTCTCCTCCCTTAAGCCAAGGGAGCACTAGCGATGTCGCTAGTTCCCCTTGGGACTTCACAAGCATTGTATTCCATTTCTTTCTCTCTCTCTCTCTCTCTCTCTCTCTCTCTCTCTCTTCCCCCCCCCCCCTTCCCCTTCCTCTCCTACATCCGAAAGCACTAGCGAGGTCACTAGTTCTCCAATGTATGATCTCTCTCCTTTAATAAATGATTTGGGGGGAGACCAATGGGCAGCCACTAAGTGAGATCAAGCTATTAGGAAAGAAATGGACTCATTTTTGGGCCTTTTAGCTCTAGTTCCTCATCCAATAGGAAGAAGGCTAATGTTACGTAGAAAAAGCCTTTTTCCTTATTTTTGAAAATTTCTATGAAAGCTATTTTGGTGAAATTGTCACTATCACTAGAAAAGTAATGCGCTTGATTATGACATTTTCACGAGTGTCAAATGCCTTTTTATGACCCTAGCTGCTATCCTATAAAGTGAGGTACTTGCACGTGTATGTAACATTTAATGGCCTAGTAACTTGTGGGTAGCAGAAAATAGCATGAACATAGTGAGCATTTCATTAGAATAGATTCCTAATGAGCATAACAAGAGTACTTGGGTGGAGAGAGAAACAAAAAGCATAACACCTAGTTAGATAGCATGAACGATACTTCAAAAGAGAGAGAAATTAAGCTATTGACAACAGTTGAGGACTCGATTTACATGGAGCCGGTCCCCCTAGTGTTATGAAGATGGAAGATTCAAGTACTAAGAAAAACACTTATAAAACACAACATCAATTCCCTCACGGTCTCAGACCCAAGACCTCACAAAACTTCAAAGATGGTGAGAGCTAGTGGGGTATGAGAGTAGATTGAGAGGAAGGAGTAGTCTTACGAGAAAGATATGCATCTCCTCACATAATCACTCATACTAGCATATCATAGCTTAGTAATTAGCATGGTAGAGGAGATGAGCATCCATTGAATCTTGGCTCTTGGTTGGATTTGCATCACAAAGCCAGGAGTTGTTGGTGTAGGCCTCCCTTCTCACAAGCTTGGAGTAGGGGATAAGCTTTCCATTAAAGCTTGAGAAGGAGAGAGAGAGAGAGTCTTCTTGCTTCACACATGAGCTTGTGTGAGTGTGTGTGTGTGTTAATTAACTTGACAAATTCAGTCCCCCTCTCTCTCTTGGTTGACCCCTTTTGAATTTTACTCATGCTCACACCCCATTGGACCTTTCCTAGCTTAGCCAATGAAAATTAAGCAGCATAAGTGCTAACCTTCTGACATGTATCCCCCTTTACCCTTTTGTGAGAGCTTTAGGTAATTAATTAATGCAACTAAACTCTCATTGGACCCCTTTGTCTCGTGGCCAATAGGAATCAGGCGAGTCATTGGGCTGCTGAATGCTCATTGGACCCCTTGGAAGACTGTCCAATGGTCTTCTAGAGAGCTTAATTCTTATTGGTTCTTTTATTAAGTGTTTTTAAATTAATTAAAATAGTTTTACTCTAGCCTAATTCTCATCGGTCCACCTCCATAGCCATTCAATAGGATTTGAGTACACCTTGTG
The DNA here is from genome assembly GCF_014529385.1 of Adiantum capillus-veneris. NCBI lineage: Eukaryota > Viridiplantae > Streptophyta > Polypodiopsida > Polypodiales > Pteridaceae > Adiantum > Adiantum capillus-veneris. The sequence continues at coordinate 133,368,066 of NC_140945.1, forward strand.
GGCATTTGGGCTAGGGAGCTGACATGTGTCCCTCATTCCCTTTGTGTAAAGGAAGCTTGTGAGTGTGTGTGTCTGTTTCTCTCTCATCCTCTACTTCCACGGCTTGCCCCCTCCTATGTAGGACTCATTGAAGACTTTTTGTACACACACAAAGCATCCAATTTTCCTAAGCTTTGACCTTTGGACACAACCTTTGAATTTTGGAACCTTAGCATTTTGGAAGTCTTAAGGGCTGAAACTTAGGGTCTTTAAAGCCCATTGTTGCACATTCTTCTTCTACAGATGGCCTCCCTTTTGGATTCCTATTTTCCCTCCTTTGGATCCCTATTGTGGCCTATCTACCAGTTTAACCTATATTCTAGCTTTTTCTCCCCTGGCACTTCCCCATATTTAATGATGAGTTTCACATGAGAAAATCATTTAGGATAATTAGATATTAGCTATTAGGTCATTACCTCTCACTTGAAATCATAGTCGTTCTTGACTATGGGGTAGAGAAGATAAAGCCTATTCATTAGTCCTTTTTCTAGCGGGTAGAGGCTCCCTATCTTACCCTACGACATCATTCCAGAATGGATGACTAATCCATTTGGTACTTGAGAGCCTAAGGCTGCGGCAAGCATGTCTGCACATTAGTTCATCAATCTTCCATAGTAGATTAACAAGCTCTACTTGGTGTTTGGGAGACATCCTCTCCACAAACTTGATCTAAGCATGCATACTACTTAACATTTGTGCTCAATAAATAAAAAGAGAGTCTTATAAGAGAAAAACTTTGTTCATTTTTACTCTAGGGAAGCATCGTAAGCATTGACAAGGTTTAGTTTGTCCTTTAATTGTATGCCTTGCATCCATCTAGCATCTTCAAAAGGATAATTCTTAAACTTAATAAGATATCATCGGATAGTCTTACTGCTGTAGGGAGTTTTTTGGAGAAAGGGACTGCGCATATGTACATACACATGCATGGTTCATCAAATAAGGAATTGCCCATTTTCCATAGCCAGGTGGTTACGTGGGGCCTATATGTGTATATGTAGGACAACATGTACATAGTGCATCGATTTTCAATATTACCAGTACTAGTGTGTTTTTTCTACAATAATGAGGAGTTTGTAGTGCGTAAAACTTCTCGAGGAAGCTATACATGGGCCGACGACATGAGGTAAGCACGTGCGTCAGATGGCATCTAGTGGCGTCAGGAGGTCGAACGAGGTCAATATTTGCACGTGGATGAGTACGCACACAACGTGGATGTTTTCTTGTGGTAATTATGCAAAAAGGTCATCATGAGGACCATATTTTGGGGCCACTTCACGTGGTGGCGGGATGCATTATTGAAAAAGGTTGAGTGCCAAGTGTGCGGATGATGCAAAAAGGTGACATCTATGCACTGCGAGGTCAGTTTTTGGCCTGTTCGGGATCCGTTTGAGGTCAACTAAAAGGCCAAGGGTGCCCAAGTGATAAAGCTAAGTGTGGGAACTGAAAAAACTGAGAGAAGACAAAAAAAACGTGGAGAAGAGAGGAGGAACAGCCGCAACTGTATTTTTGCCCATTTTGGAGCCTGTTTTGTCGGATTTGAGCACTTTGACATTTCAGACTGGGGTTTTGGGCCGTTCCGAACGTGATGGCATTGTCCATTTTTCCAAATTCCTTGCATGTATTAGCTCTAGAATTACTACGGTTATCCAAGTAGCAAGGTACCATCAAAGAAACTATAACTGATTTAGTGAGCCATTTGTTGTTTTTCTTCTGTTTTGGCTGTGTAAGTTTCTCCTATGAGCGAAGCTTCTTCTCCAATTTGTGATTGTATCTGGCATATTTTACCCATATTGTGTGAGCTGTTTGTCCCATTGGTGTTGGCCCAAGCTCAATTGTATCTAAACATCAGAGATTCTCCTCTTTTTAGCTGAGTGTTTTGGGTGTGTGTGTGTGAGTGTCTCTCTGTGTGGAGTGGGTAAATGGGTAGTCTCTCTCCTCTCACTCCATAGGTGTGTTCCCTGTCTCGGCCAGGTGGATTGTGTAAGCCGAGTGGTGCCACATAGTGTGTGTGTGTGTGTGTGTGTATCATCCCAAGAGTGTGCTTCAGGTCATTATAGAGGCGTTCTGTGTGTTTCCATCCCGCTCACACCGCCTCTTAATACCTTGTCTTCATGTCGGAGAATGGACACAGGCTGCAGCACCTCTTCTTGGTCCTTGATCTCCGGTAGGTCTTCAATAGTTGGTTCTTGAGGTGGCTCTCCTTTGTAAGGCTTTAGTAGGCTCACATGGAGAGCATTGTGTATGAGCCAATGGCTGGGCAACTTGAGTTGATAGACCACCTCATTGATTCGTCTAAGAATCTGGAAGGGACCATAGTATCTTTTTGCTAACTTAGCATAATACTTTTGGTGTCCCATAGGATTCTTGCCCATCGTGTGCCTTAATCAAGACTTGGGAAATTTAAGTAAGACCTAATCATTTTCTATAAAGTCTTGGGCTCTTTTGTGCTTATCAGCAGTAGCCTTTTGCCTTTGCTGTGAGATAGAGATAGCATCCTTAATCTTTTGGAAATATTCTTGTAGGTCTCGGCTATACTCATCTGTAGCGAAGATCTTCCCGTGTACCTTAAGTTGCTACAGCCAGAAAGCGCGGTTGCCCTGCAAAATACATAAATAACACGTTGCAATCCATGAAAAGCACAAATCGGTATATCTGGCACATCCACGAGTACGTAACCAACGTTGCACATGAACAAAGAGAGAACGAGAGTGGGAGAGAGAGAGAGAGAGAGAGAGCACATGCAGGTGCACCTCCTAGAGCGGAGTGCTACGCCGGCACGGCGAGAGAGAAGAGAGGAGAAGAGAGGAGAAGAGAGAAGAAGTACACAGACACTGGGTGCAATCTCCTCCCGTGCAAGAGTGACCCTTTCCCTCTTGCACGTATTTAATTTATAGATTCTTGAATGGTCAAAGTGAGTACAAACTGGCCGGCCGGTCATAAATGGCCAAAGCTCATAAAGAGCACTTGAATAATCAAATATACATAAATATAATATCCTTTTGCAATAGACTAGCTTGGTAAAGTCTTTTCCACCTGTCAGCTGCAATAAATAATAAAATGTCAATTCTATAACATACCTCTCCCTTGGAAAGCAACTGTCCTCAGTTGCGAAGATGAAAATTTGTGCACAATACTTGTGAAAAACAATGATTAGAAATCTGTATCAAATAGTAAAAGAAAAATCCATAAAATTAGACACATTGGTTATGCCTGCCTTCATCCACATACTACCTATTCTAGTGTCCCATACCACTAGAATAAGCAGTATATGTCATACCTTGATGAATCAGGATATCATTGGTCACACTCGTCATCAATATCATAAATGTCAAGTCCCATCACATAAACACTGCCGTGATAAAATAATTATCAGATACCAAATCCCAATCCAACTCCAATTCCACAATGTGAGTCCAAATCCAAATCACTTTCATTATGTACCCGGGTAATAAAATCATACCAGTTACAGTGGTGGCCAGTCACTGCAGCATGATTTTGTGATTGGTATTGCCTAAATCAGCGAATCTGCACTAATGCTGCCTAAATCGGCGAATCTGCATTTACTCTTGTGAATCTGTAAATTTTCAGTGTGTTGCCTAAATCGACGGATCTGCACAGATAACTGGTGTTGCCTAAATCGGCGAATTTACACCAAGATGAGCATTTACACACTGCCTAAATCGACAGATCTGTGTGCATGTGACAGATACAATATAGAGACAGGTACAATGCAGACAGGTACATACCATCAAAATCCAGAGTGGTTACTTGATTATGTGTGTCGAGAGAGTTGTGTTGTCTCTTGGAATGGTATTAGTAAACATAACTAGGAGCTTGGCAAAATTTGGTATGGTAGAGTTAGTATAATCAAGCAGGAGGTAGTAAGGTTTAGGTGAGGATAGATATTGGATCGATAACAGAGTAGAGGGCATCACAAAACTCGATAACATATGGTGAGAAGATTAGTACGGGAGCTGTAAGAATGAATTTGCAAATGAAGTTAAAAGATGACTTATCTGACCTCATCGCATTGTGGTCTCCATCGGTGTTTGTGAATCTTAAATGAGTTAGAGAAATGTAACAATAACAAGTGAAGATTATGATAAAAACCATTTTATTAAGGCAAGCAAGACAAGTAATTTTAATTTCCAGTAAATGACGATAAACCAAAGAAAGGTATGGGGGTTGAGCAGTGCTACTGTACATTAAATAATGAGCCATTTGAAGAGGATAGAAATCCATAAAATATTCGCAATTTGGCAAGTCCTACAAATTTCAAGGCCCTAAAAAAGAATGCAGGACATTTGACTAACCGAGATTGACAAAAGGAAGCTAAAAAAAAGAGCATGCAATATAGCCATGTCGCAATTAGATGAAGTTGCAATAAAGGGTTCACCGAGCAAGCTAGCAGTAGCAGTATGAACTAACGTGTGTTAATATTAACAAACTTAAATTAAACTGCAAATAGTGTGATAGAATCCACTGAGGATATTGGAGTTATACAGAGCTTAGAGCTTAAGTTTTCTTTATGAATCTTGATTGTTTGTGTTCCCCGCATTGTGTTCAAAATACTAGCTACCTAAATTTGTGTTGTTACCTACTACAAATTTGTACGATTCATTAATGGGCCTCACTATGCTTTAGTGAGATTTGTGGATAGTATTATCTATTTAGATTGTAGTTGGTGATCGGGTGTATTGCCAATGTAATTGAAAGGGAGGGAAAGAATATGAGCAGAGGCCATCATACATGAGCCAAGATAAACGGATATGGTATTGTTCAATATACTAGGTGTCTATATGTGCACAATGGTCATGATAGTGTGTTAAATGCAAACATACATAGGTTGCACCTACTATTTTAAACAAGGTGTTGTGCTTGTGCTAGGATCAGTATGGAAAATAGACAACAATTAAAATCTGACGTCATAAATTTTGATGATCTAAAAATAAGACCGGCATTGCGAGATTAATAAATTTCTACAGTGAAGAGTTATGAAAGACGAAAGTGCGAGTTCCGCCAGTGTAGGCTTATTACATCAATTAAAAAAATAAAAAATAAAAAAATTGGTTTGAGCTAGAGAGTGTCCACACGGAGTGTGGTGGATTTGTTGGTGGATGGGTGATCGAGGAGGTGTTTGGTGAGGTCGATTAAAATGGCTTGGAGTGTGCGAACATAATTTTACACGTCCAGAAGTCGAATTTTACACGTCTAGAAGTCGAAGACTAGCTGACGAAAGCGGTGTTCCAAGCGGTCGTAGTCGCGTCGGAGTAGAGTGAGTTGTTCCTGTAGAGACAGAGTAGTGTCGGTGATGAGAGGGTCATGGTGAGATGAAGCAAGGTTGGAGGGGGTGGCAGAAGGTTGAGAATCCATGGGTTGCCACCGACTGAATGGTCGTGTCACAAGGTCGGACGATACCCGGTCCATAGAGTGTGGTACCAAAGAGCTTCGTCAATGACGGTCGCTGCAAGAGTGTCGTGAATGGTTGGCACGGAAGATCTTTGGCAATGGTTACTACTTTAGGCGTGTGAAATAGGTGGAAGTTCACTTGAGTGGTCGGAATCACGAGGACAAGGTTGACAAAGAACCGTCGCCGTTTGTCCGAGAGTCGCTGAAGATTGGTTGCTAGTGAGCGTTGGGGCATGTAATCATTGCAGAGCGTGAGAGAGAGATAGTATAGTTGACAATTAATTTACATTGCATGTGTACGAGTGCTAGCTACAGGCCAAGGAGAAAGAGCACGAGAGGCTACTGGATTGAGACTTGCAGGGGATGGAATCGAATCAAATGCATCAGGAAAGTGCACCCACGGGGTGAGAAGTGGGGTGGTGTTGATGAAGATGAGAGGTGGATGGCTGCATGCGAACGCATGTGTGTGTGTGTGTGAGGTGGCTTCTGCGTGAGCCATCGAGCTGGGACTTGATCGAGGGCTGAGGGCGGCAGATGCAGCAAGGGAAAGGGAAGGTGAAGGTGTAGAAAAGAGCACGGGATTAGGTGGGGAGTCTCTTTAGTTAAGAAAATATCGTGACGATAAAAGAACGGTGCAATTGCCGCCATGTTGAGTGGTGTGGGTGCTTTCCTTGGTGCAGCTCTCAAAAGGGTCGTGCAAGACCAGTAAATTTGTGGCTTTGATAGGCGCCATCGAGTGATATTTGGTAGCTGGTATATTCGACGAGGGAGAGATAGTGAGAGGGGTAGGGTTGGTTGGTGGCCGACGTAAGAGAGGGATAAATTCTGGCCGCTACTGGGTGGTTGTTGGACATGGTAAGAGAGAGAGAGAGAGAGTAGAGTTGCAGAGAGTAACGGCGACCTCTGTGTGTGTGTGGTGGCAGCGCAAAACTGCTACTACAGCCGCATAAGCAACTAGAGAGGGGGGGGGGTATCGACAACAATAATTGGAAGACTGTAGTTTGTGGACTGCATGTTGCTGAGAAAGCGAGAGAAGAGAGTATGATTGGTCTGCAGTTCACAGCTTGGGGCATAGGAGTCTGGCGATGGTGCTGCACGGGGTGGGGTGGTTGAGCCGAATGAGAGAGAGAGCGCATCATGTGGCCGGCAGTGGACCAAAGAAAGAGAGGGAGATCGGGGGTTTGAATGGAAGCATCGCCTCAAGAGGGGGGGCGGCTGGGAACTGAGAGAGAGAGAATAAAAAAGGTAGTCATGAGTAGCGCATGCGCAGGTAGCCACAGACGAAGGAGAGAGAAAGGTTTTCTATAGGAGAGAGAATCATATGACTGTTGTTGTTGGAACAAGAGAGAAAGAGAGAGATAGAGATTGGACGGTGCGTGCTAGAGAGAGAGATAGAGTCAAAAAAATAAAATTAAAAAAATAGCGCTAGTCAGCCTCTCCGGCATACTTTAGCATGGTTTACTGCTGGGTTCACTACGACTGCGACATGGAGCGTGATCTTCCTCTACTAGGGCCTGCACACCATCTCGCTCGCGGGCTTGTGCCAATGCACGCCCACATGCAGTGGCCTCGTTTTCTCTCTTTTTTTTTTTTTTTTTGCTTCCATTCTCCTATTGCTATTGAGGGCGAGCTTTTTGAAATGGGGCCTCTAAACCCAAACCAATGGGCCTACCCTCACAAAATGTTCGTAAAGAGGTACGCACACTACTTGGGGCACCACCTTCTTTTGAGAGTGGAGAAGGAAACCAATAAAAATAACACTTGCACTCACCCACTCAAGCAACAGTACACTTTGAAAACCCCCTTACTCTATATACACTTTGGACACTTGAACACCATCAACGATTATGCAACCCAATGCCGTGCATCAAAATGAAATATGCAATTTGTGGAATAGCATTCACCTTCTCCCCATAAGAATACCCATAATACATCCAAACTCTTCCTCTCTCAAGCACTCATCAAAAAAATCATGCGCACAAGACTTGCCTCTCAAACACACAAGAGAATCACTTACATCAAACTAACACACTTTGCATAGAGAGCTCATCTCCATCTATGCAATGCCGTGAAACAAATAAAATCACCATGAGAGGTAGCCACATGCATATGTAATGAAGCAAAAGAGAGTTGGAGTGAGAAATTTATTTAGACCAATTGAATAAGTGTGGAGAAACAAACCAATGGTAAATTGAGAATAGAACACTTACTTGATTTCTCGCACACCTTTTAAGGGGAGGACAGACGCTGGCTAACCCTCACGAATTGCGACACTTGAAAGTTTTGAAGATGATTTCATGATCATTAACATAACCATGAGAGAGATCATGATGTATTTACAAGTTATTGAGGTGCTACAAGTGATTTATTGGGTTGATGGAGTAACAGATGGTAGAATGGAAAGAGTGGAGAATAGAGTTGCACTTCCTCCAAAGAGGAGGGTTAGGAGGGAGGATGTGAAAGAGGGAGAGTTGGGGTTTTCTCTACTATTGATCAAGAAACAACATGAAGTTGAAAATATAGGTGTGTGTCCTTGAGTCTCTCCAACGGGGGGCTATTTATAGTTGTGTAGGAGTGGGATTATGCTACACTTAATTAGAGTAAGTGATTAGACCTAATTAAGTGTCCTTTGACCACTCATTGAATTTTGGACATAAAAGGGACTATTTATTCACCAAAAATATCATTTTAGACCGTGAAGGCTCCATAGGGGTGCATAATGTAGGTGGGCCCCACCATGAGGCCCTACGGGTGGCTCCTGCGGGGTATCTCAACTTGTCTGTCTTGTCATTTAGAAAGCATCTTTAGGTTTGTCCCATCACATGCAAGTGACCTTGAACACTCATTTCTCTTCTAGAAGATGAGTAGGGGAAAAATAAGATGTCACCCTCTTGATTTACTTGATTTACAGTTCCCTTTTGCTGCGAATCTGCCAGATTTACACTATTTTGACCATAACTTTTTACCTGTAACTCGGAATGACATGCTTCAAAAGGAAAAATTGACCTTCTCAACATGTTTGATATGAATTTGGACTATTCTTCACGCCCATGCACCAAGGAATTCGGTTTGGAAGGTCCACACTAGGCTAGGGAACCTTTTGCTTCCAAGTCTTCTTGTATGGGCCCTTTGCATTGCTTGTATGCATCCAAGGGGAATCATGCTTTTTCAAAAGCCTATGATGCTTAAAACAATAGAGGAGGACCCAATATTATTTTCTTGTGAAAAGAATATACAATTGGAGTCTTTTTGAAAGGAGAGAAACTATATGTATATTCTTAAGAGATATTGGGCCACCTATGTAGGGGGCATAGAAGACTTGTAGAGAGGGACCATAATCTTTGGTAAAGACAAGTGAAGAGTTGATTTCCATGGGAATTTATCTATATGGGGTGGAAGATGGATATATTATTTTTCTACTACTAATTCACAAGAGGTAAGAAAGTTTGGGGGTATATAGTTGGTTATTGTATGCTTATTCTATTTACAAAGCAAAAAAGAAAAGGGTGGTAATATAAATATATGACTAAGGTGACATTTTTGGGAAGAGTATAATGTATGTGTCGCCACAAAGGTTAAACAAAGAGGGGGAATTTACTCAAGATAACTTAATAGCGTAGAAAAATATATACACATATGAGGAAGAGGGCTTTGAGTAAGCTGACAAATGTTGCAAAAAGATGGTTACCATTTTATGCCACTCATATTAGCCCTCCCCCAAGCCTAGAGATATTCATATCTTTAGGAGGACGGTGTTGCTTCTTTTTTTTCTTTTTTTTTCTCTTTTTTTTGTCATTTTTCCTTTTCAACTTTTTTTTTTTTTCAATAGGAGGAGTGTCATGCACTCTTTTACTCCATTAGACCTGCTTTTCATTACCTCAATCCCATAAATCGGAGATGGGAGGGTTGCCTTGGGTATGTTCAAATTCCAAGGGTGGTTCTTCTTTGCACATCAAAGCTTTAAAAATAGGTGGAGCATTTGCCAAGCCGAAGGGAGCCATGTCAATTTGGAGCTTAGACGATGTAGGCAGATGACTGCCTATCAACGGATTGATACGTTGAAATTAGGGCTTTAATCTCCATACATTGACTCTGGTCTTGTGGAGTTTTCTTGATAAATCTGCTAATCTGTAACTACCATTCCCAAACTTTGTTTTTATCATGAAAGGTCCCTCCCATCTTTGCAAAAACTTTTTGTCAAGTCAAGTATCAAGTCGGTTATCATAGCGAAGAACCAACATACCTTCCTTCAATCCTTTCCCCTTGATCTTCTTGTTGATTTTATCCCTTTGGCTTGTCGCTTTGGTGATGTAGTGATCAATGGACTCTTCTCTATCTAGCTCAAGTCGTTGGAGATCTAAGATCCTTTCATGTAGAACCTCTTTTGGTTTTTTGCCACTCTTGCAAGAACGCGCAAGCTTGAGAGCTCTACCTCAATGGGGAGAAGTGCTTCCTGTCCATATACTAGATGAAAAGGGGTGAATTGGGTAGATACCTTGAAAGATGTCCTATACGCCCAAAGAGCAGCCGTCAAATGGCGATCCCAATCATTAGGCCGGTCCACAACCTGCTTAGAAATGATCTTACATATCATTCCATTCACTATTTCCACCAATCCATTGCATTGAGGATAGTAGGGTGTGGAATGCAGGTGTTTCACTTTTAACCTCCTCAAGAGATCATTCAGAAGGTCAGCCCTAAAACCCGGGCCTCGATCTGATAAGATTTCTAGGGGTGTTCCAAACCTACTACAAATATGATCAAAAATAAACTTTGATACCTCTTCAGCTGTGATTCGGGTTGTGCTTGTTGCTTCCGCCCATCGTGTCATGTAGTCAACACCCATGATGATGAAAACCTTCCCTGTAGAAGTACGAGGTAGGGGACCTATTGCATCCACACCCCACTTTTCAAAAGGGCCATAAGATATTATTGGGACTCGAGGCTCATATGTTAGTCGTTTATCCCCAGCAATTTGGCATGGCTTACATGCCTTACACCAATATTGGACATCACGATGTAAGCTCGGCCAAATAAACCCTGCTTGTAAAATCTTCCTACTTGTAATATCTTGAGAAAAGTGACCACCACAGACATCATCATGACATGAAAGAAGAATTTTCTCTATCTCTTGCACACCTGGTACTCTCCTCAAGGCCAAATCTTTCCCTTTGTGATATAAATCATCCCCGATCAACTGGTAAGGTGTGGCCTTCTTAACTAGTCTATGTCTTTGCACCTTGTCTAAGTGTTTGGGACACTCACCTGCTTGTAGAAAGAAGATAATTTCTTTTAGCTCCTCTTGACCTTGATATTTGGGTTCATATAGTTTCACACCTCCTACCGCCATTTGAAGCTTTTCATTTGCGAGTAAGTCTGCTTCCTTGTTATGAGTTCTCACAATGTGTTGTACCTGTGTTGCTTTAAAACCCTTCATCAAAGCTCTTACACTACTAAGCCACTCAAACAATGTACGATTCTTGTACCTCCAAGTCCCTTGGATTTCCTTGACCAGTAGCAAAGAATCACCTTTTGTAATAAGTCTTTGTATGCCTAATTCTTTGCATTCTTCTAACCCAAGGGTTAGAGCAGCATACTCAGCCTCATTGTTAGAGTGAACACTGGGTAGAGTGATACCTTTTCTAACCATTACCTCCTTTTGTGGGTTCAAAATGATGATTCCCCCTGCTGCTTTGTCTTGTTGGCGTTGATAAGCTACGTCAAAGCATAAAGTATGGGCATTATCAATCTCCTTCACTTTGAACTGTTTTGAGCCTTCCTCTCTTTTTAGTCGTGATCCTTCCCTTTCTCTCACTTTGTAGGTGAGAATGTCTGCAAGTCCTGCTCTTGTGCTATCTTCTACAAGGAAAGTGTATTCAAATTCTTGGAGTTCAAGCACCCACTTTGCTATTCTAGATGAGAGGCTCATGTGTTGTACTACATATGGTAGATTGTGCTCTAAGGTGAGAAAAACAAATGGCACAGGGAGAAGATACGATCGAAACTTCCTTACCGCAAACAAGATTGCAAAGACCACTTTCTCCATTTCAGTGTATCCCTTCTCAGACGGAGTCATCACCTTGCTTGCAAAATAGATCGGCCTCATGTATGATGTTTTAGGATCTTTTTGCATCAAAAAAACACCAATTGCTTCGAAACCTACACTTGGAGTGACATAGAAGGTCTCCTTTGGATCTGGTGGCATTAGGATTGGGAGAGAGCTAAGAATGCCCTTCACTTCCTCAAAACATTTTGCATGTTCCCTCCCCCATTCAAATGTAGATTGGCTTGCCAACCTATGCAAAGGGGCGATGGCTTCTGCTAGGAGATGGATGAAGCGAGACATGTACCTCACTTTGTGGTTGAAGGTCATTAGCTCCTTAGTTGTTATTGGTGGAGATAATGACAAAAGGGCCTCTACTTTAGAGGGATCCACTTGAATTCCTTGTGAAGAAACCACATGGCCTAGCAAAACCACCTGAGATTCACCAATATGAAACTTCTCTGGGTTGAGTTGTCCCCCAAATTGATGGAGCCTCTTAAGCCCCTCTTCAACCTTTTGGCAGTGAAGTGATCTACAACTATAAATACAGAAATCATCCATAAAGACGCTTATAGATTTTCCAAAGAATGGCTGAAATACAAATATTGTGAATCTCATGAAGGTGCTAGGAGCATTGGTGAGCCCAAAAGGCATTACTCTGAATGCAAAACATCGCCAAGGTGTGATGAAGGTGGTTTTTTGTTGGTCCTCTTCTGCTATTCTAATTTGAAAATATCCTGAATACCCATCACACACAGTGTAGCATTTGTGACCTGCTACTTCATTCAAAATTTCATCTTGGAAAGAGAGAGGGAAGTGGTCCCTCTTTGTCGCAGCGTTGAGGGGTTTGTAATCCACGCAGACCCTCCACTTACCATTCTTCTTAGGAGTGACTACAATAGGTGATACCCATTCGGAGTTGGATACTGGATAGATGAAGCCAGCCTTCAAGAGTCGATTCACTTCTTGTAGGAGAGCCTTTTGTTGCACAGATCCTAGTCGCCTTAACTTTTGAGCCACGGGTTTGGTCCCTGGTTTCAATTCAATTCGATGCTCTATTACATCTACACCTCTTATTTGTGAGTAGTCAGTGATAAACAAATTGGGATACCTCCTTAACATATTGATGTAGGAACTCTTCTCCTCACAAGTAAGATCTTTTGCAAGCATCTTCTCAAATCCTTCTTCAAGGTGGTGGCATCTTTCATCCCCTCGTGTGTGATTGTCTGTTGGCTTTTCTTCTACTGGAACATCTTGAGTGTTGGCGTTGAATACAATTCCCATTACCTCCAAAGAAGACTCCTCTTCATTGGTTGATGCTTCCTCATCACTTGAGTAAGGACTCTCCTCCTCGCTCTCTTCATCTGCCGTGGTTTCATAGTTGATATCTAGTTGCTTTTCTTCTCGCCAATCATACACCACCGGTTGACCCTTCTTAAGAATCAAATGACCACTTCCCCATTTTTGATATGCATTCACAGCAATGAGCCAAGGCCTCCCTAGGATGATGGGATAGCCCTCCCCCTTAGCTGGCATGACATACATATCCACTCGTGCATCTATGTTACATACAGAGACTTTTACATTTTCAATGATCCCCAAACACTTCACACTTGAGTTGTTGGCTAGCTTAGCTTGACAATTAGAGGACTTTGTAATTTCAAGCCCTAACCTGTTCATTGATTTTTCCGTGATCACACACATTTGAGCTCCACCATCAACATATACATTAGACACCTTTTTACCCCTTATGTAAGCATCCACAATGGGTTCCACATCTTTTTGTAGCTTTGAGGCCACAACCTTAATAAAAAGATTTTCTTTCTTTTTTGGAATTCTTGTACTTACCAACTTTGGCCATTGCCTTCTTGCTTTGGCTGATAGGTGTAGAAGTTTGGCTTTTGGGTTTGTAAATCCTCCAGGATGTTGTAGGGCTCTAGCTCCTTTCCCAATGGGAATTCGTTGATACCAATTTCCCTTCGCCTTGATCTTTTCTTCCTGCTACTTTCATCTTCTTCCATCTTTGACTTCTTCTTCTTGTCCCTTCTGGCTGAATTTGTTCCTTCACTTCTCATGTCTTCGTCCTTATCATGTGCTCTTGTGCGTTTTTCTGCCGGCATAACATCAAAGTTTAGAGTATGCTCATCTATTACCTCTTCTAGCTTGATGATGTTGACTCCTCTTTCTTCCTCCTCATGTGGGACGGGAGGTATATTTGCTGGTGGTGGTGGTCGACGAAGGATTTGTGGGCCTTGAGCTAGTTCTTGTTGCACAGTGAGAGGAGGCGGTCTGGGGGGATATATGTCTCCCGGAAGTCGCCTTGGATGTGGACAATTGTACATGCCATGGCCCATTTCATTGCAATTCCAACATCGCAACTCTTGAGCTTGTCTTCATTGATTGCGATTCCCTTCTCTTGGTTGTCGTTGTTGAGGTAGGCCCTGTACTAGATTCAGAGTGAGGTTCTCAAGCTGTTGAGTTAGCCTTTGTAAAACCTCTTGTTGAGAGTTATCTCCTATCTGTGAAGATTGTGCAAGAGGGGCCCTAATTGGTGCTTCCATGGTTTGTGAAGACTCCCTCTCACTCACTTCATTCAAACCCCTTGCTCTATGTGCTTGGAAGTGTAGTTTTCTAAACTTGATGATGGCTACCTCGCGTGCTTCTTCGAAGGTGGATGGGAATTTTAGCTCTACTTTAGCCTTTAAAAGTGGATACAAGCCAACCATGAATCTCTCTTTTTTTAGAAAGTTAGGTGCACCACCATGATTTTCTAATGTAGCCTCCCACCTACCCCATAGATTGACAAAGGTTGCTTCATAAGAGGGATAGTCTTCAAGTGATACCTGCTTATGTCCAATAACACTACAAGAGGCTATTCATATTAGCGACGCTCACACAGCGACTCTCAAAAAAAAAAATTTCCCGGCGTCGCTATGAGCGTCGCCGGCTGGGCTAAAAAAAATAACAGAGAGCGCGCAAAAACTCAGATCTCAGATCTGAGTTTTTCGGCGCCCTCAAGCAAGGAGCAGGTAACGCTCTCCCTCTCTCTCTCTCTCTCTCTCTCTCTTTCTTCTCCACACACACACACACACGAGGAGAGGAAGGAGAGCCAGGTATGCTCCTTCCCTCTCCTCACTCTCATGTTTCCTTCCCCTCTTTCTCTCTCCCTCTCTCTCTCTCTCACACACACACACACACACACATAGTGTTTTTGAGAGAGAGAGAGAGAGAGAGAGAGAGAGAGAGAGAGAGAAAGAGTACAAACATAAACAAAAACGCACACACACATACATAAACAAAGAATGCACACACACATTGAGAGAGGAAAAGAGAGAGAGAGCTTGCATAAACAAAAAACGCACACATTGAGAGAGGAAAAGAGAGAGAGAACATGCATAAACAAAAAACGCACACATTGAGAGAGGAAAAGAGAGAGAAAACATGCATAAACAAAAAAACGCACACACATTGAGAGAGAAAGAGAGAGAAACTAATTTAACGTCGTAGGAAACTAATTAAAATTAAAAGACCTAAAGATCTAGCCGACGAGGAGTTGAACTCAAGACCTATTATTCAAGAGGGAAATGGCATAACCAATCTATCATACTTGGCATGGGTGATAGAAAGGTTATACCATTTATCTCTTTTTCTTGGCACACACATCCACACACGCGCACACACACAAGAAGAAGAGAGTTATAACGTCGTAGGAAACTATCCTAAAAGATGTTAAAGATTAGGTTAGATGTAGACTTACGTTAAATTAGATTTAGGTTTATTTAAGTTAAATTAGATTAGATTTAGGTTTATTTTTAGTCAGATTTACGTTTATTTACGCTAGATTTAGATTTACGTTATATTAGATTAGATTTAGGTCTCCATAGACTGCGATGCCTGCATGAAGCGGGTGAAGAAAGCCCTCAATGGAATATAGGGTATTGCTGCCTACACTCATGGTGGGCTCCGTCGATCCAAAAGTACTGGTGAAATGTCTTCAGAAGATAGGGAAGAAGGTGAATCTTCAGGGCGGCAAGAGTCACTACATCCCCGACAATGACCATCTAGACAACCTCTAGTCATTCAACAACAACTTCAAAGTTAGTAACAAGAGCAAGAACGGTCCAAAGGGCCAATTGCTATCGTCAGATGTGGATGGAGATGAGGCAGCGTCACCGTCGGAAGTTAACTCTCACATCTGTAGTGATGAGAATGCCAACTCTTGTCGAGTTATGTGAAAAATTATGTGTTAAATCAGTTTTAAGGTTCTTATAATCCCTGTTAGTTTAGTTCTTTGTTATTAATATAACATAATTTATGTTAGATTTAGATTTATGTTATATTAGATTAGACTTAGGTTTATTTAGGTTTACCCACACACACACACACACACACACACAAGAAGAAGAGAGTTTTAACGTCGTAGGAAACTATCCCAAAAGACGTTAAAGATTAGGTTAGATGTAGACTTACGTTAAATTAGATTTAGGTTTATTTTTAGTTAGATTTACGTTTATTTAGATTTACGCTTATTTACGTTAGATCGAGTCCATGCAAGAATTACTTACGGTTTAGGGTTTAGAGTTAGACGAACAGTGAAAAGATGTTAAGATGCTGTGAAGTGCTACAGCTAGAGAAGAGGCAAAGGGGTTTTGTCCACTACATGCAGTATCATGTAGATGTGGGTCTGTAGATTTCTTGTAGCCACAAATATAGGTATTGACCAATAAAGACGAGATTATAACCCGGTGGTTCTGATCTCCGTGCACCTCTAGACCGAGGTGTGCGGGGATTGGACATGACTAGAGAATGTGAGGTAGAGAGAGAGAGAGAGAGAGAGAGAGAGAGAGAGAGAGAGAGAGAGAGAGAGAGAGAGAGAGAGAGATAAGACAAAGAATGCCAATAGAATATTAAATTTGTTGTCCAGGTTATAAGATTTTTATCCTCATTATGAGTACTGTCGAGGATGTGGGACCGTCCAACCGCAACACCTATCTCTCAACGAGGCTCTTATGTCCTTGTAATCAATGCAAGCATGATGTGCGACGGACAAGACGTGTTTCTTTGCAGCACGTTCCCAAATTTGGCGAGTTTGATCCATCTATTATAGATCCAGTTGTTGCCAATTATAACTCGTCGGACTCTGACGCTGGCCAACAAGCAGCAATCTTGCAACCCAATAGACGTGTTCGCAGGCGCTTTGGTCAAGCAGCATATGTGAGGCCACAAGATGTAGCCTCTGACAGCTCGGGGGATGATCATGCAGAGCACATGCCCAACGAGGCAATGTTTGAGCCCGAGATTGATGAAATGATCGAGACGATCATGGATTCAGAAAGTCTTATCTATGATGATATGAAAAGTGAAGCCGATACGCCATTGTATAATGGAGCACGTATGTCTAGATTGAAAGCACTCCTGGTTCTTCTCAACATGCAGGCAAAGTTTGGATGGAGTGACACTAGCGTCACAACGCTTTTCAGGTGATCTATTACAATTAGTTTACTTTTATAAAACTCTAAATGTATAATGATCTGATAGATTTTTACACGACTGTATCGTATTTTTATGTTGTGTAGATTGCTTAAAGAGCACATACTACCAGCTGACAATGTGATGCCAGATTCCCGAGATGAAGCAAGAAAGATTTTGCGAAACTTGGGGATGGATTACAATTCTATCCACGCTTGTCCTAATGACTGCATTCTTTTCAGAGGGGAATACATAGACATGGAGAAGTGTCTCAAATGTGATTCCGAAAGATATCGAGTAGATCTCCACGGGACAAAAATTCCACAAAAGGTTTTGCGACATTTTTCTCTGCTTCCTCGCATCAAGCATTTCTTCGAATGTAAGTCCATGGCCGCCCTAGCATCATGGCATGAGGAGAATAAATCTTCGGATGGTGTGCTACGAATTCCTGCAGATTGCGCAGCCTGGAAACATATAGATGGAACATGGTTGAATTTTGCTAGGGAAGCTCGAAATTTGCACTTAGGCCTGGCTATGGATGGCGTAAATCCATTTGGTCAAAGATCAACATCTTACAGTGTATGGCCCGTTGTCATCGTCAACTACAACATTCCCCCGTGATTGATTACAAAGAATGGGCACCTATGGCTAAGCTTGATTGTGCCAGGGCGATATAAAGTGGAGAATATGGATGTGTATCTTCATCCACTATTGAAAGAGCTACAACAATTGTGGATTGGCATAGAGGTGGTGGATATGAGCCGACACACAAGACGACGGAATGCTTTGATCAGCGGCATTCTAATGTGGACCATGCATGACTATCCCGGGCTAACAGAATGCTCAGGTGATCTATTGACACTCCTCACTCAGACACTGTAAATCTTGTTTTTTCCCATAGTTGATCTATTATCATGTGTATACATGCAGGGCTTCAAACAAGCGGATACAGAGCATGTGTCACATGTGGACCTAGACTGAATGCACGTAGGGCGCCCTCACTGAAGAAGCAAATCTACGAAGGTCATCAAGTGTATCTTCCAGAGAATCATGTGTTACGCGACGGCTTTTTGGGAAGAGAGCCACCAAGGATGTCTGCACAAGCATGGTTAGAGCAGAAGGAGATGTGCGATGACGGATTGCCTCCAGGGATAAAGAGACTATCTCTATGGTACGAGTTACCATACTGGCCCCGACTCATGATCAATCACTTGCTCGATCCAATGCACATATTCAAGAATGTGGGTAATCTACTATGGGACCATCTGACCGGCAAGAAAGATACTTTGGGAGCCAGAGTTGACCTTAGAAATGTGGATCGTATGGAGCAATATTGGCCGCAAACAGCGTTTGATGGATCGATAAAACTCCCTAAAGCACCATGGATTTTCACAGGAGCCCAACAACGCAAAGTAAAAGAGACCATTCGATCTTTGCGGACCCCCACTGGTGTAATGCACTCGCTCCGAACGTGTTTTACTAAAGAAGGAAAGCTTACCGGTTTGAAGTCACACGATTGGCATAAAATGTGTCAGGTACGTTCATAGTGGACTTTAATATCATTGCATAAAATGTGGACTTTAATATCATTGCTGCACATACTTTACAGTTTATTTTACCGGTTGCCATTGAGGGATGTTTGTCTCTCGACATCCGTAACACAATCTACAAACTTGCAAAGCTGGTGCAATGGATCTCACAAAAGGAGATCAACGTAGACTCCATACCATTCGCCAAACTAAATGCTGCGGAGCTTGTGTGCATGTTTGAGAAACATTTTCCTACTACCATGCTAACCATTTAGGTGCATCTTCTTGTTCACATAGTTGATGAGGTGGAAAGAGCTGGCACAGTTCATTCCAGATGGATGTTCTTCTTAGAACGTTTCATGAAAACGCTTAAGGGATATGTGCGTCAAAAGGCACGTCCGGAGGGTAGCATGGCAGAAGGTTGGTTGGTATCAGAGTCCCTAGTGTACATTGGAGAGTGGCTAGACGGATTTGATAAAGCCCGGGACACGCTATGGCGAACCATAGATGATGAGCGCATATCTGAGATTGTCATGTGCAATCTCGATGTTGAGAAGAAGATGACGGAAGATCTAGAGGCTAAAATCAACCGATTTTGCATGCTTCACAATCCAGTGATGCAAAAGTGGATTTCACAATATGAGGATGCTAAGCAAGAGTGACAAAGGGCACAAATCGAGTGGAGACGGGGAAGACGACCACCGATGCACTATGTGACGGTTTTGGAGAGCCTACCAACATTCATGAGCTTAAGATGGTTGCACAACCAATTGAAAAGCGCACAACAATGCGGTGACGAAGTGACTGAGGAAGAGTGGGAGTACTCTCGGGGTTGCACGACCAAGGTAAGTTTGCAATGTACGACTAGCTAGTGACTTTATTTCTAAATGTTTGAATGGCCACTCATAATCTTTTTTCGTTGTAGTATAAGTCATACACAGCAGCATGGTGTAAAGGTCGACATTTTAGGGTGGAACGAATCGACAAAAAGCGTTTTACTCAAGATTGTGGAATCATGGCAAAATTTGAACAGTCTAGTCGACGACGTTCCTCTGATGCAGATCCTGTGGTGGCGCAACTCACTTACTTCGGCACGCTACAAAAGATTTTGAGGATCGATTACAGAGGATTTTTTGTCGACTTGTTCGACGTACAATGGTTCAAGATAATCATGGAGGGTCGCAACGCTACTGTGCGTAGAGGAGAGTCTGGTTTTCTTGAGGTGGATTCTACTAAGAAATGGACTGACCTAAGAGACACTTTCGTACTACCCGAGCATTGTGAACAAGTAAGTATGTAAATAGTTACCATCCCCCTTTTACAAGTTATGTGCTTGAAAGCTCTCATGTAAGTTATGTGGCTCTGGCAGGTAATATTTCATCCTACAAAGTCTACATCAAACTGGTGGTACGTCACAGAGGTAGCCCCTCGTAGTGCGAGGACGTATGAAGGCTACCATGTGCCAATCACAACGGCATCAATGGAGGAGATCAGAGAAGATGCTCAATCAGAAGCCGCTGCGATGGTGCCAGACGAGCATCAAGATGCTACTACTCTATATGGGGTGCATGCAGAGGAGCTACAAAATGAAACAGAGGATATGTGTTTAAACGGAGAGCTCTATATAGATATAGGAAGTTATGCTGAGTTATGCGAGGATGAGAGAGAGATCTCTTAAAGCCACAAATATTGTATTTGAGCAATTTTGCTCCGTGTTGTAAAAGCTCTGGCTCTCTAAGCACCTTCCATGGTGTATAACGCTCTTTTCTACTCGCGCTCACATCTTTTGATTGAAAATTCTGAGTTTTCGACTTGCCTCTTCTATCACTCAATTCATTGCGTCATTGTATTTATATGCGTCATTACGTCATTGTATTTAATGGTATTTGCGTCATTGTCTACTCTATTCATTCAATATTAAGTTAAAATATTCGTGTGTTTAATGTAGGTATGGATGATGAGGAGTTTCTTTCTTCTTTGTCACCGCAGCAAAGACAATGGTACGTGGAGCGTCATCGCTCTGGCGCATCATCGCGCGTTCCTACTCCATCCGCATCTCCCTCTCTTTCGGAGCATTCGGCGCGCTCCGAAGCTTCGGCGTTGACGAGACGATCTTCACACTCGTCTAGACACCGGCGCTCGAGTGGTGGTGGTGGCGGTTGTTGTGGGGATTCTGCCGCCGATGCCTCCACACCGCCTCGTGTTCGACAAGGCTCTTTACCCTCCCCTTCTTTGCCCGTCCCCACACCATCCACAACATCGCCATCTACGCCAGGTTTTGCGCGGCTGACTGTTCCTAGCAGCTACACACCTTTACCTACTCCGCCAGGAGCCACCCCACTCGACACTCCTCGCTTCGGGGCCCAGACGTCGGTGGAGACACTTGACGTCCATACCCCCATCGACACGCCGCTAGAGGCCCCTGCCAAGACACCCAGGTTCACACGTCACCGGCCAGAGGGCTTGCCTTACTCCGTCGACTTCAGCGGCGGCATCATCATGGATGATGACGGCAAGAAGGCGATCTCGTGCATGCGTGGTCTTCGCTCTCAGCTGTTTAGACACTACATACTAAACAAATGGAGTGAAGTACCAAGTGATTTAAAAAACAGAGTCATCAGCATACTTCATGATGAGTTTCCCGTTCCAACACGGGATCAGCGCTTCAATGAAGACCTGATGAAGATTCGAATGCGCGAATACTGCAAACACAAGCGTTCCGAAGTGCAAAAAGCAATCAAGCATGGGTGGAACAGGCCAGATTGGCTAGCCAAAGAAGATTGGAAGAATGCGAAGAAAGCAGCGCGCGAGAATCCTGACAAGTGGAAGCAACAAAAGGATGCAGTGAGAGCGCGAGTAGAGGCAGGGAGCTCGCACCACTTGGGGAGCGGTGGATGGGCATCATTTGAGGCCGATTTTGTAAGTGTTTTCGCATTGCTCTTTATGTTCGATAGTTTAGGGTTTATGAGTTTTTTTAATCTAACATAATGAAATCTTTGTATGTTTTGACAGTGGTCGATGGCAGGACGTGATCCCACACCGTACGAGCGCGAGTACGCAGGCAGGAAGGGCTTAAACGCCCTGATGGACATTCTCGATCAGTTCTCGCGGCGGCATGGTTAGTATTAGGGTTTACTCTTTTCTATTTTTTGTATTGTTTTATAAATGTCGTTATATGTTTATACTTATTGAAAGCTGTCTTATTGTCTTTTTTTGCAGAATCCGACAGATATGCCGCTTGGACGCGATGAGAAGTCTGACCAGACGATGTCAGTTTAGCCGTAGCTAGATAGCATTAGTTTAGGGTTTCTCATAGCTTATGTATCATGAGACAGATTTTATACGTCTTTTTGAACCATGTATATTATTACATTTGTCACCGCAGTTCATTTTCCAATCAATTCTTTATGCCTATGATGTTGTACAATTGTCATTATTACATTTGCCAATCAATTCATTTTGCCTATGATGTGTACAATTGTCAATTTTACGCTTGTCAATTTTGCAAACAATGCATCTTGTGGGTGACTATTTTGGGTCTATTATCTACCCTTGCACTTTTTTTAAAAAGTGAATCAAGTACAATATGGTTGATGGGTGGCAGGGCATTCAATGCCCTGTCACCAAAAAAAAATTCTCTCAGGCGTCGCTATAACCGTCACTATTTATGGCTCTGTAGCGTCGCTATGAGCCTCGCTATAGACTTCTGTGTAAACGTCGCTATAACTGTCGCTATGACCGTCGCTATGAGCGTCTCTATATAGCGTCGCATATAGCGACGGTTTTAGCGACGCCGGGGGTTATAAAAACCCAGTGTATTTTCATCGCTAACAGCGTCACAAGAGCACACAACCTCTTGTAGTGTAAGACATTTCCATAGTCCTTCAGAAGTATCACCTTGCCCGAACTTGGAGAGGAAGCTTGCTCGCAGTCTCTCCCAATTGGACTTGATTTGGGGTTGCAAGGTCTCATACCATGCCTTAGCTTTTGCTTTTAGAACCAACGGGAAGGCTCGTAGCTTTACTTCCTCTTCATCTCTCCCGGATATGAGATGTGCCATCTCCAAGTTGTCAAGAAACTCTTGCGCATCTTCCCCACTTCTTGCATAGAACGTGGGAAAAGAACTTGACATTTTGTTTAGACTTTTTGAAATCTCTTTTTTTTAAAGAAACTTTTCTCTTACGGGCCACACAAGATTATTGACACTATAAATCTGATTACATTAAAATGAAGATGTACACATCCATTGTTAATTCGTACTTTATCATAGGTAGAATAAATGGATTAATTGAAGCAGTGATTTCATTGAGGCGAGTGGATGAAAATATCCTCCTTATGATAGATTGAAACCTAAACTTAGTTGCAATGATTATATGAATGGATTGCCGAGCAATAGGCCTAAAAGGTTCATTGTTTTGATCGTGATTCATGTGCTACTCCTCGTTGTTGGTTTGAAGACCTCGTTCCTTCATATGGCCCTTGAGAACCCCTTCACCACTCCTTGTTCCTGCCTTTAAAACAAAATGAAAACGTGAACATCAAAAGAAGTTTCATAATTGATGATTGGAAGTATAATTGGATTGGGTGATGCCAGTATTTCTCTAAGTCTTTCTGCACCAAACATAAAAACAATGCGTTGCTGGAAAAAGACTTTTCTATCTATGTTAACATTTACTCTAATGTGTTGTGCAAAATGAAATGGATAGATGGGAACTCCATTGTTCATCACTAAAAAATTTGAAGGTAACTTGGAGATATGTTCCTCAGTGGGGGCACCACTTTATGAGGGCGAGCTTTTTGAAATGGGGCCTCTAAACCCAAACCAATGGGCCTACCCTCACAAAATGTTCGTAAAGAGGTACACACACTACTTGGGGCACCACCTTCTTTTGGGAGTGGAGAAGGAAACCAATCAAAATAACACTTGCACTCACCCACTCAAACAACACACTTTGAAAACCCCCTTACTCTATATACACTTTGGACACTTGAACACCATCAACGATTATGCAACCCAATGCCGTGCATCAAAATGAAATATGCAATTTGTGGAATAGCATTCACCTTCTCCCCATAAGCATACCCATAATACATCCAAACTCTTCCTCTCTCAAGCACTCATCAAAAAATCATGTGCACAAGACTTGCCTCTCAAACACACAAGAGAATCACTTACATCAAACTAACACACTTTGCATGGAGAGCTCATCTCCATCTATGCAATGCCGTGACACAAATAAAATCACCATGAGAGGTAGCCACATGCATATGTAATGAAGAAAAAGAGAGTTGGAGTGAGAAATTTCTTTAGACCAATTGAATAAGAGTGGAGAAACAAACCAATGGTAAATTGAGAATAGAACACTTACTTGATTTCTCGCACACCTTTTAAGGGGAGGATAGACGCTGGCTAACCATCACGAATTGCGACACTTGAAAGTTTTGAAGATGATTTCATGATCATTAACATAACCATGAGAGAGATCATGATGTATTTACAAGTTATTGAGGTGCTACAAATGATATATTGGGTTGATGGAGTAAGAGATGGTAGAATGGAAAGAGTGGAGAATAGAGTTGCACTTCCTCCAAAGAGGAGGGTTAGAAGGGAGGATGTGAAAGAGGGAGAGTTGGGGTTTTCACTACTATTGATCAAGAAACAACATGAAGTTGAAAATATAGGTGTGTGTCCTTGAGTCTCTCCAAGGGGGGGATATTTATAGTTGTGTAGGAGTGGGATTATGCTACACTTAATTAGAGTAAGTGATTAGACCTAATTAAGTGTCCTTTGACCACTCATTAAATTTTGGACATAAAAGGGACTATTTATTCACCAAAAATATCATTTTAGACCGTGAAGGTTCCATAGGGGTGCATAATGTAGGTGGGCCCCACCATGAGGCCCTACGGGTGGCTCCTGCGGGGTAGATCTGTCTTGGCATTTAGAAAGCATCTTTAGGTTGGTCCCATCATATGCAAGTGAACTTGAACACTCTTTGCTCTTCTAGAAGATGAGTAGGGGAAAAATAAGATCTCACCCTCTTGATTTACTTGATTTACAGTTCCCTTTTGCTGCGAATATGACAGATTTACACTATTTTGACCATAACTTTTTACCTGTAACTCGGAATGACATGCTTCAAAAGGCAAAATTGACCTTCTCAACATGTTTGATATGAATTTGGACTATTGTTCATGTCCATGCACCAAGGAATTAGGTTTGGAAGGTCCACACTAAGGTAGGGAACCTTTTGCTTCCAAGTCTTCTTGTATGGGCCCTTTGCTTGTATGCATCCAAGGGGAATCATGCTTCTTCAAAAGGCTATGAGGCTTAAACAAATAGAGGAGGGCCCAATATTATTTTCTTGTGAAAAGAATATACAATTGGAGTCTTTTTGAAAGGAGAGAAACTATATGTATATTCTTAAGAGATATTGGGCCACCTATGTAGGGGGCATAGAAGACTTGTAGAGAGGGACCATAATCTTTGGTAAAGACAAGTGGAGAGTTGATTTCCATGGGAATTTATCTATATGGGGTGGAAGATGGATATATTATTTTTCTACTACTAATTCACAAGAGGTAAGAAAGTTTGGGGGTATATAGTTGGTTATTGTATGCTTATTCTATTTACAAAGCAAAAAAGAAAAGGGTGGTAATATAAATATATGACTAAGGTGACATTTTTGGGAAGAGTATAATGTATGTGTCACCACAAAGGTTAAACGAAGAGGGGGAATTTACTCTAGATAACTTAATAGCGTAGAAAAATATATACACATATGAGGAAGAGGACGTTGAGTAAGCTGACAAATGTTGCAAAAAGATGGTTACCATTTTATGCCACTCACTATTTTGCAAGACATTAAGCTTTCTCGGCATCTTCGTTCCAAGTATCAACAACAACTCTTCCATGAAACCCTAATATTAGTCTAAGCCTCATAAACTCGCTTAAGATTGATCTCCTCTCTATAGTACTCTAATTACCAATATCTCATCCTACGACAATAAACAATTCCTCGAAGTCTCTATTAATTTGATAACATCTGACTACTCCGCTCTATTTCTTTATTCTTTTGTAATATCCTATCTAAGGTCGTATGCTAATCTCTTCTTATTTTGAGCAGTTTCATTAAGTTTAATCTCTTTAATTACGATGTTTAATTATCATAATTTCACTAGTAGTTACTACATCATAACAATAAAGAGGAAATTCTCTTTAATTTCAAAGGTGACTAACTGTTATACAATCAACATAAATTACTGCAAGCTGAATCAACTAACAACATTAACAAGCATGAGAGAACAAAATACTTAGCTCATGCTTGTCGAAATCCTTAATCTTGGAGCGTAGCACAAGCTCTGATACCACTGCTACAGCCGGAAAGCGCGGTTGCCCTGCAAAATACATAAATAACATGTTGCAATCCATGAAAAGCACAAATCGGTATACCTGGCACATCCACGAGTACGTAACCAACATTGCACATGAATAAAGAGAGAACGAGAGTGGCAGAGAAAGAGAGAGAGAGAGCACGTGCAGGCGCACCTCCTAGAGCGGAGTGCTATGCCGGCACGACAAGAGAGAAGAGAGGAGAAGAGAGGAGAAGAGAGAAGAAGTACACAGACACTGGGTGCAATCTCCTCCCATGCAAGAGTGACCCTTTCCCTCTTGCACGTATTTAATTTATAGATTCTTGAATGGTCAAAGTGAGTACAAACTGGCCGTCCGGTCATAAATGGCCAAAGCTCATAAAGAGCACTTGAATAATCAAATATACATAAATATAATATCCTTTTGCAGTACCCTAGCTTGGTAAAGTCTTTTCCACCTGTCAACTACAATAAATAATAAAATGTCAATTCTATAACATAAGTAGCAGGGGACTTTTTGATCTTTCCTCAATTACCTCGAAAGGTGCTTTTCCCGTGGAAGTATGTACATTGTTATTGTAGGCATACTCCACTAAGGGTGAGTACTTCTCCCATTAGGACCTTTGATCTACTTCTGTTACATAGGCTTTTAGTAGATCAAGAATTGCTAGGTTAGCTATTTCACTTTGGCCATCCATTTGCGGGTGATAGGCCGAAGAGAAATTTAGCCTTGTCCCTAAATTCTCAAAGAGACCCTTCCAAAAATTATTGGTCATTCTAGGATCTCTATTTGACACTATGGACATTGGCAAGCCATGGTACTTGCAGATTTGTGAAATGAAGAGGGTTGCCATTTGATGGGATTTGATAGTCTTTTTGATAGGTATAAAATAAGCTTGTTTACTGAACCTGTCTACTGTCGTCCATATTCTTGTATTCCCATGGATAGACTTAGGAAATCCAAAGATAAAATCCATGGATATTCTCTCCCATTGTGAATTAGGGATTGGCAAAGGTTGAAGCAATCTAGGTTGCTTCCCTCTATCAAACTTTGTCTTTTGGCATACCAGAAATTTAGAAACATACTCTTGTATGTTTGCTTTCATGGTAGGCCAATGGAAATATGTTTCAATCCGTTTTAGGGTAGACTGAATTACTCTATGCCCTGCATAAGGAGGAGCATGAGATTCATACATTACTTTCTCTGGTAGTGAGCTAGTAACACATAGTCTATTTCCATAGAGAAGATAACCATCTTGTAAAGTAAATGGTTCCTCTTCCTTCCCTAATGCAAGGGCTAAAATCACATCTCTAAAATTGGGATCAATAGCATACTCATCTATCATAGAAGATAGATCATTGTGAGTTGCTATGGAAACTGCATTCACTCTCGGCCGTCCTGAGAGTGCATCGACTACTTGATTATGCTTGCCAACAATGTGACCAGTATGAAAATGAAATCGCAAAAGAAAAATTTCCCACCTCATTGGTTTTGTCTGAGAGCTTGGTTTGCGTCATGAAGTACTTAAGACTTTGGTGATCTATCCGAAGAATGAAAGGAGTACCCAATAAATAATGCTTCCATGAGTCTAAGGCATGTAGAACTGTGAGGAGTTCCTTTTCATATATACCTAGATCTTGCTCAACAGGGTCGAGCCTTCGACTTTCATAGGCTATGGCATGCCCTTCTTGGAGCAAAACAACTCCAAGGAAATCACCACAAGCATCACATTGGACCTCAAATGGCTTTGAGAGGTAAGCACAGGTTGAGAGATAAGCTTTTCAAAAGCATTGTTCTCCTTGGCAGACCATGTATACCTAACATTTTTCTTTGTTAGGTCATTTAATCGTCTTTGAATTTGTGAGAACTTTTCTATGAAGCGTCTATAGTATGAACACATACATGTTAGGTCATTTAATGGTCCTGCAATTTGTGAGAACTTTTCTATAAAGCGCCTATAGTATGCACACATACCTATAAAGATTCTTAGTTCATGAGGATTCCTTGGTTTAGGCCATCCTTTTATTACCTCTAACTTTGATGGATCCATTTGGTGACATCTTGAGAGATAATGTGACCTAAATACTGAATCTCTTGTCAGAAAAACTCTCTTTTCTTTTTATTAACATAAAGTTTATTCTCTCCTAAGACTTGAAATATTACGTGGAGGTGTTGCTTGTGTCCGTCAAGTGAATTAGAGTAGATGATAATATCATCAAAGAACACTCTAGTAAAGGTTCGGTGAGGCCTGAATAGCTTCTCCATCAAGTGATTGAATGTGGTTGGTGCATTGGTCAAGCCAAAAGGCATGACAATGTATTTGTAAAGACCAAACGTAGTGCGAAATGTTGTCTTTACAATGTCTTCATCAACTATCCTTATTTGATGGTAGCCACTTGTTAGGTCAATCGTTGTAGCTTATCAAATAGGTCTTCTACCCCTAGAACGGGAAACCTATTCTTGATAGTGATCGTATTTAGTGCTCTATAGTCGACAAACATAGGATATGTACTGTCTTTCTGTTGCACCAGTAATACGGGAGCAAAATGGAGATGCGCTAGGCCTAACCATGCCCTTCTCAACTAACTCATACCGTGACACTTGCCGCATAATCTCCTCTTGTTGAGCTTGAGAAACTCTATAAGGAGGTTTATTAGGCAGTGAACTTCTTGGAAGAAGTTCAATTGCATGGTCATCATTGCCTCGTTTAGGAGGTAGTTCACAAGGGATGTCTTCAATAAAGACATCTTGAAACCCCTTGAGAAAATTAATTCCTTGTGATTGTTTATATTTTCTTTTGCTAAAGCATTAGGATCATTTTGAGAATATTTAACGAAAATCATGTACACGGAAATAAGCTCTTTACTCACTTATTGAAAGCTTGTGTAATTACAATGGGTTTGGTGTAGATTCTGAACCAAAAGTAGATTCTCCCTTCAAGGAATTTAACATTGGCAGCCATGCGGTCAAACCATGGTGCCCCTAGGATTACATCCTCGTGCTTGAGAGGAGAGATAAATAAGTCACCATAGTATGGTGTATAACCGCAGATATGGTGCGTGGCCTTTGGGAGTTGACATACTCCGCCATTTCTTCAGTTAAGCCCGCACAAAATTGTTGTTTTTGCTCTCCAAAATCCATCTTTTTGAGGACAGTGCCTTTGAGATGTAAATTTCAAAACTTTTCTACATATTTGTGAATAGATTCATAGGGAGAGAGCTTCAAGATTCGCCATTCAGTGATTGCTTTGTCTTTGGCCTTCGATTGCCAAAAACTGCTTCATAATGGAATCTCTTAAAGATTTCCATGGTCATGGAGCTTCAACGTTTGCCCATAGGCTACACCACCATTGCCTCGCAGAATTTTGAAAGTGCATAGCTACATGGCGTAGCTTAGAGGACTCCATGAAGCCCTCATCTCCAAACGCCGCATTGAATTGTTGGATAAAGGCCAATACTTTGTCCGTTGGCATGCCTCCATGAGTTGAGGACGGAGTTACTTGCTGCTTCTTTCTGGGATTGTTTCCAAGATCGGGACAATTTTTGAGACCCCCTGCATGGAAGCTTCAATTGCATCCAAGGCTGCTAGTGTGCTTGGAGTATTCAAGTCTCCTGAACCAATGCTTCATTTGTAGGAAGACGGGCCACTTAGCTAAGGCATGTCCTCACAAGAGATCTCGACCCACACTGCATGCTTAGCCTCCCAAGGCTGAACATGCCTAGTAGATAGGTACCCACAACATGCAAACTAGAACTTCAATAGAGGTCAGCAATCAGCTAGCTAATGGCTGGTGGTAAGTACCCGATCACCATCAATAGGGACGCGCCTGACAACACACACACATCTCCATAGATTAGGTGGAATCACAACACCCATATCCTCTCCAAGAAAACACTAAGTAACAAAAATTCATTGAATAGAGTCACACACAAAAGCATAGCTTATTGCGTTCCAAAGAAGGTCCCAATCAACTTAATTTCCTCCTAATTCTGAACCACACACATACCACCTCGTTATCCCTCTCTGCACACACACCAATTTTCTCGCACACCTATACACTCTAGTGCGTAGGTTTAAATTAGTGAATATTATGTATTCACCAAATTCAAGGGGCTGAAAGAATGAATCTCCTTTCTTGATATTTAGGAAATTCATGTATACTTTGACTTCCTTAATCCGCTCAATGAGTATTCATAACATTGGGCCGACGTTGTAGGGAACAATTCTAGCAAGTTGTTGTTGATATAAATACACTGGGTATTGTATAACTCGACAGGCGTCGAGTGAGTGAGTACCAAAATAACTTGAATGTGGGTACCAAAATGTTATGTGGGTACTAAAATGTTGTGAATATTTTTTTTTCAAGGGGCTAAACGAATCATTTTCCTTTTTCGATATTTAGAAATTTTATGTATACTTTTAACTTCTGTCGATCGTCTCAATGAGTGATCATACCTGTTAGGAAACGTTGTAGGGAGAAAGTCTAGCTTGTAAGAACTGGCTAGCTGCTGTTGACGAAGCCGCATTGGGTGCGTACCTCTCCTTGTGTGGAGCCGGTGAGGGGGGCGATATTGCCCATTTTGATCATGGTTGTGGTGAAGTCGGTGAAGAAGGCGGCCTGGCTCTTAGCGTAGCGGGCCACCTGGTCACGTGTGCTGCCGGCGGTGGAGTAGAGCACCTCGTCGGAGTAGAGGAGTCCGCGGTTGCTGAGGAGGTTGGAGTAGTAGCCATTGTCAAAGAGCGTGGGGGAGGCGACGTCGACGTCCACAAAGGCAGCATTGGCACCGGCAGGGCACTGCGGCACAAGCGACTCGCGGTAGGTGGACTCGAGGGCGGTGGGGTCGTCAGTGTTGGGGGTCAGCCGTGCAGCGAAGGTGTTGCAATTGGCTTTGCCGATGGTGTGGCCGCCAAAGAGCACCACCATGTCCTTGGGGGAGAGGCCGACGTTGGCGACGAAGTCGCTGACGTTGAAGTTGAATCTGGGCAGGTTCTGGTTGGCGAGGGAGCGGCTGGCGGTGAGGCTGTCACGCCGGCCGAGCAGAACACGATTGGATGGGTCGCCCCTCTGAAATGCAGACAGAGTGAGATCATTATCACGGTGGGCAACGCAGTCTCCTAGGAGGCCCGCATGGCCGGCTCGCTGCTGCGATTGCATTTCCACGATTGCTTTGTGCAGGGGTGCGATGGGTCGTTGCTGCTCAAGAGCATCCCGGGCGTGTTGGAAGGCGAACAGGAGGCCCGCCCCAACAACAACTCCGTGCGGGGCTTCGAGGTGATAGACGACATCAAGGCCGCGTTGGAGAAGGAGTGCCCGGGAGTCGTCTCCTGCGCCGACATCCTGGCCATGGCCGCGCGCGACTCCGTGGCGGTGGTAAGTTTTAGTTGAATCTGTTGCTCGCTTCAAATTTTTCTGCTTGCATCTGCTTCCGCTTATGTATAATCTGAATCCTCATATGTTTACTCTGCTAATATTCCAAAGTGTAAGTGCCGGCCATGGGCTCGTGATAATTTTCGAGCACTACTCCACGCTAGCACGAGTATGCCCGTTGCCACCTCAGTCGTAGAGCCACGCTGGCCGTTGCGAGGAAAGCCCTTGCCGGCGACGCTGTGTACCGCAGCCAGGCTCCCTGCACACTGGAAACCTCGGAAAGCCTGTGCTGTACCCCAGCCTGCCCTGCACTAAAATGCAACATACCCATCATCTCGGGAGTCGGAACCTGCAGCCTCGCCCTCGTTTTCATATTGCGGCGCCTTTAGCGCTGTCTTTATTTAGAGAGAGAGAGAGAGAGAGAGAGAGAGAGAGAGACTAAGCCCCCATTTGAGACCTCTCAGTGTGCAAAACTTGGTATTTGGACTTCCTAAAGATGTTGGAGTTCAAATGTTGCAAAACTTGGTATTTGGACTAAGTCCACCTTTATTTAGAGAGAGAGAGAGAGAGAGAGAGAGAGAGACTAAGCCCTTTATTTAGAGAGAGAGAGAGAGAGAGAGAGAGAGAGAGAGAGTAAGCCCCCATTGGAGACCTCTCAATGTGCAAAACTTGGTATTTGGACTTCCTAAAGATGTTGGAGTTCAAATGTTGCAAAACTTGGTATTTGGACTAAGTCCACCTTTATTTAGAGAGAGAGAGAGAGACTCCAAGGGGCTCCCCAAAAATAAATGCATTTTTCCTAACAAAAAAAAAAAGGACAAACGTGAAATTCTCCCGGTTTTTACGTCAAAATTTGAACCTTTCGTCGGTAATTACACTAAAAGTAGTTTTGAGAGGGTAGAACTGCAACTCGTAAATTGAATGGTGCCGACTCCCGGTTTTAGGGTCAAACTTTGAAGCTTTTGCTAGTAATTACACTAAAACTTGTGAAAATTACCAAAGTTTTCTTCAAGGCGAGCTCAAAATCTAACCGGGATTTAACGATTTCAGCCTTAAAATACATTGGACCCCGGTTTTTTTCTAGCACTGGGGCTCCCCTTCATCTTGAAAAATTGCCATTAAAAAATACCCTACACCCAATGAAGCATTTGTCGGCATCTTTACACTAAAACCCAACCCGAGTATTTGCAAAATTAAGCCGTTCAAATACCGTGTGTGTGTGTGTGTGTGTGTGTGTGTGAGAGAGAGAGAGAGAGAGAGAGAGAGAGAGAAATTTGGTGGCAATCAAATCGCCCAACTATGTAAATTGTTTTAATAGCCTAACACACACACAGAACCACACACTCACATATTATCTCTATATCTTTACCCCCTTTACAGTTTGGGGGTACACGCGTGTGCGCATGCGTGCACACACACACACACACTATTTCTCCATCTTTACCCACTTTAATTTTTACATACACACAAACATCCCTACTTCTACACTTTATCCCCCTTTTTCCCACTTTCCGCACTACACTCCACAAATTATTCACAAAATGAGGTGCCCATTACATTTATACTCAAATCAAATAAATCAAAGCTATTCGTGCAAATGAAATTTTGGCGATGAAAGATCACAATTGATGAAGATTGGCTACCCAAAACTCAAAATGTCCATAAACATCCAACGCTACAATCATCAGCAATGCATATGCCCATCTTCCAAAGCATGGGAGTCTAATGTAGATTGCATTGACCGCTTTTTTTTCGCAATTGGTCGTGGAAATTCAATGGCATAGCCGTGTTGTGACTCGTTGTTGTTGAGGTCCTTTTTCTCACATGACGTTCAATGAATGGCTTCGCTTGTTGTATAGAGTTACCAAATCCATCTTGTATTGGTTCAAACTCTTTGGCGGGATGTAAAACTCTATCCAATCCCCTTGCTTGCACCTCTTGCAAATGGAGCAAGAGTATTTGCATCAAAACATCAAAATGTGCTTCTAAACCCGGATTTTCTTTCACCATATCAAGAGCATGTGCATAGCATTGGGCCGCATTTGGTTTTTTTATGGTTTGCTCTTTCATACCAATTTGACATAAATCTATCTCCTCACCCCTATGAGCCATTATGGGCGAGTTGCTAGTAGAAGTAATAATATTGTCACGTCCATCGTGATACAAGTTAAGGCACTTGCCCACAATAGTGCTCAAATTAAAACCCTTGAGTAACATAACTTTAACTTGGTGCTTGCACATATTACCCTTCATTGCCCATAGGCCATTACAACATCCCCAATCACAATTAGCATTATACACAAGGTAATGCACCCCACCACAAGAAGATTGGCTCTTGATTTTTGCCATAACTCTAGAACCCTCTTGAAAAAAGGCCACATCGCCATCGGGAATAGTTTGAGCCCTTTCAATTGAATGCTCAATCAATTTCTGTATCGCTTTGTTTCTAACAAATCCACCTTTCTTCGCCTCATCTATGTACCAAAAATAAGGCAAACAAGAGGTTATTAGTTTATGTAAGAGCCAATCAATTCTACGGCCCCATATATATTTTTTTCCACATAGAAATCAAGACTTCAATGTGGCATGATACGATTCTATGGCTCCATTTGTGTCTTGATTAGCATGCAGGAAGCATCCTCACACTTCTAGCCCACATCTCTACACAAGCATAGAAAATGATTTCACATAAGTACTAGAGAACAATCGTATTGTTTGGTAGATATCAAGTGCTTAAGTTAGAAATCAAACTTACCAACTTTTCCCACCCAATAAGTACGAAAATATTCAATGAAGGCATTCTCATGTGCAAAATCCCTTAAGAAATCTATAACACTGTCTCTTATGTTATCTAGTGCAATAGCCTCTGAAGCTCCACCTTCAACACGCATGTTCATGATTGCACCGAGGCGCCTAAACATTAGAGCACTTGTTGACCAATCTTCGACTTTTTCTCTTCTCTCTCTCTCTCTCTTTCTCTCTCTCTCTCTCTCTCTGCATTTTTGTATGGACTGACTCTCTCTCTCTCTCTCTCTCTCTCTCTAAATAAATAGCGCAGACGCAAGGGCTGTAAAGGGGGGCCTGAGGGCGGAAAACGAAGGGCGGAAAGTCCCAGTGCAGTCCCAATGCAGGCGGGCGGCGGGTAGTCGTGCAGGCGTTTAGAGCGGCAAGCTGCAGAGCCGCTTTCCAGTGCAGGCAAGCCGTGCAGGCTTTTATCCCCTGCGTCTGCATCGGATTTTCGTGCGGTACAGCTTTTCGAGGTTTCCAGTGTACATGGAAGGCTTTCGACTGCGGTACACAGCGGCGCCGGCTGGGACTTCCCTCGCGACGGCCAGCGTGGCTCTACGGCTGAGGTGGCAACGGGCATACTCCTGCCAGCGTGGAGTAGTGCTCGAAAATTATCACGAGCCCTGTCGCACGATAGACTCAGCGCTGGGGCAGCTGCTCTTGTAGAAGCTATACTGCAGCGGGCCGCTGCTGCCTTGTAAGCTGCAGCCGGCGTCGACGCTTCCCAATATGCCGATGGTCAAGCTAACAAGCAGGAGCCTAATGACTAGAGTATTCACAGGACGTCCAGCCATGGCAAATTATATCTACCAGGAGCAGATGCAAATCAGCCGAAGCAATGGGTAGAATGGCAATATATTAACTTTGTAGAGCTGATCAGCAAGTGCAGCTCTCTGATATTTAGGGAGTACCTAGAGTGCGATTTGATCTAAAGTACTGTACAGAAATTAGCTAGCTGCTCAGCTTATAGTTGGCTGGACTCCCCGTGTCCAAAGTCGATATATATAGTGGTCGAGGAGATCGAGCTGGCCCTCAAGAACGAGTCTTTGCACAGCTGATCTCTGCAATATGCATGCATGCTCAACGTTGCTCATGCATAATTACTTACGTGCTTCTCATGGCTACGTGCAGCACATAGGTTCTCTCTCTCTCTCTCTCTCTCTCTCTCTCTCTCTCTCTCTCTCTCTCTCTCTCTCTCTCTCTCTCTCTCTCTCTCTCTCTCTCTCTCTCTCTCTCTCTCTCGTCGAGAACGTCTTCTGCCAGTACCAGTGCACCTCCTGTTGAACATTTCTCCGACGTTGTCGCGATCGAAAACTAGTGACAGGTCAACCATCCAACTTAAAAGGCTTTCGGGACTTATTTCTAAGTAGCCCACCATTTGGTTGCTGTGATGACATGTCTGCACGTGGCGCTGTAATTGCAACTCAAGTTGAAGTTGAACCGCTGCTAATTAGCTTATCCTATTTTGCGTGAGCAATGAGTTGAGATAAGGCTAGGTTCACATTGCTCATGACTCAATCTATCCCACTCCAAATCGCCATAGCAACCAATGGCCTCCCAACGTGTGGATCCACCTCATAGTCACTTTTTCCCCCACCCAAATTGTAATGTTGGAGTGACAAATGCTTGAGAGCATAGTTTGGATGCTGCCTTCTGCCATTTGCGTGAAAAGAAAAATCGGGTAAGGCCTCTCGCAAAGTCTAAGAATATGGTTTAAAACTCTCTCTCTCTCTCTCTCTCTCTCTCTCAAGACACACACACACACACATAGTTTTTTGTGAAACTTTCTCACTTCTATTTTATATTACTCTCTCTCTCTCTCTCTCATGTGTACAGGCATGCATGTCCACCACATTGAGAGAAATTATCCTATCTTACCATCAATGGGAATTTCCTTGTGTATCCCAAGCACAAGGCGAATGCACAACATAGTGGATGTCACTAGTCTTTGTGACAGAACACGGGTTGAAAATTAAAAAATTGAGAAAATACGCAGAATAGATAGAACAAGCTGAGAATCTACCTCCTATCATAACGTCTCGACCACCCCCGAGCTATCTCACTCTCAATCACATTTCACTCACTCTCACTCCCAATCCCAATATCCCAACACATACAGCAATCCAATAAAACGACATAAACTATATGTTTAGAAGAATAATTATACGAGAATCAATGAACGAGTATATCATATAACAAAAGATTACGTACCAATAGTAGCTCGATAGAATTTGGATGATCATCAACGGCTTGATTGAATCGGAACGATATGTAACTGGCTTTTGCAGCAAAGTTACGTCTATAACAAATATATGATTGATGAAGATAAAATATAATTGAGAAGTTTTAAATTATGAGAAAAATCATAAGCAAAAAGTAAAATTTTCTTTTCAAACATATTCGCAGTCCGAGAACGATAACCCAAAATCGGTGTAAAATTTAGAGAAAGTTTCTTCTGCAAAGTTGTACACCACATCAATTTCGATGGCTCAAGCAATAGTTTCTGCAAAATTGTTTTCAATTAGGAGAAAAAAATAAAAATAAAATGAAAGTTGTTTTTCAGGCATGTACGCAATCCGCAAATGACAACTCAAAATCAATGTAGAATTTGAAAAAACGTTCTTTTGCAAAGTTATAGACCACATCAATTTCAGTGCCTTCGCGAGCTGTTTTTGCAAAATCGTTCTCAATTAGGAGGGGGGGGGGGGGGGGGGGGGAATGAAAGTTGCTTTTCAGACATGTATGCAGTCCGCCAACGATAACTGAAAACCGGTGCAGAATTTGAAAAAATTTTATTCTGCAAAGTTGTACACCACATCGATTCCAATGCTTCCGGCCAGCTATTTCTGCAAAATCATTTTCAATCAGGAAAAAAATAAAAACCAAAAAGAAAAGTTGCTTTTCAGGCATGTATGCAGTCAAATTCTGCAAAGTTGTAGACCACATCGATTGCCCTGCCTCGTGCGGATAGTTTTTGCAAAGGAGAAAAATAGAAAACAAAAACGCCCTACTATGATACCATGTTGAGAGAGAGAGAGAGAGAGAGAGAGAGAGAGAGAGAGAGAGAGAGAGAGAGAGAGAGAGAGAGAGAACAGAAATAGAACCCCAAAGTGTGTAGAATACACACATGAGATGATGTAGATATAGAGGGGACCTGGGTTCCATTTATAGAGAAGCCATATATTGAGTAGCTTTACATATAAGCTCAACAAGACATGCATTAAGGGGACCTACTTGTAAGGGCCAAGGGCTATAAGTAGGGAGGTTGGGAGGAGAAGCACATGCGAGTCTACCCTTTGCCCTTTCACTGGTATCAGAGCTTAGGGTAGGGACAGGCTATGGAGAAAGGGGGAACCTTGCATGGTATGCTTGCTCTCTCTCTCTCTCTCTCTCTCTCTCTCTCTCTCTCTCTCTCTCTCTCTCTCTATCTATCTATCTATCTATCTATCTATTTCGAGCTAGGTTGCCATGGCGTGGGCAGGGTCCCTTGGAAAGAGGAAGAGAATAGGGCCGGAGGTCTGCACGAGGAGCCCTGCGGGAGTAGCCTCTTCCATGGCGGGCTCAAGTTGCATGATCAAGCACGTGACCAAGGGTTCGAAGCCGGGCAATGTGTGCAACAACCCTTGCATGAGGGAGGCGGACAGCTTCGACGTGCACGAAACCAAGCGGTGTTGAGCGTGCCAGATTTGCCCTAGGCCAAGCAGTGGAATTCATCACAGCAGCTCAACCCAAAAAACATCGCACCGTGCGTCCTCTCAAGAAGTTTTCTTGCACAGACAGCGGCACACTACCATATCCAGAAGCTTTGATTTTATTTATTTTTTGTTTCTCACACTATTGGGCGCCCGTGGGCCACCCAAGGGTCTCGTCACACTACCATGTGGTTATAAATTTCCGGGTGAAGTTGCATGGCCATACCAAAACGACGATCTACGGTAGGACAGCCGCACGGGGAAGCTACAACATGCCATCATGCATGCAAAGGCTGTAAAATTTGATCGACAACAAAAATCGTTGGCACTCCTTGGAAAATTCAGCATGCAAAGGGACATCAACATGATTCAATGATCATCGGCAATGGATATGGGCCAACACAGGTATGGCTTGTCTATGAAATCATTGCCGATCCTTTTTTACTTTCAATATGATATCCTACTCGATACAATCGCACATAGACGAGGTAATTCTCTCTCGAATTTCGATAAATAGAACAATATCCTCGGTGGGCCGGCACCGTGTCAGGAAGTGTGCGGTCTAGCTGGGAAGGTGCAAAACCTCTGGCTGTCAGAGTTCGTTATGAGAGTCACAAACACTTTGTGAAAAAGCCTTTGTGGATAATCACCAACCCTCTTTCTAAGGGTGACAAAGAATCTAAGAGCATTTGTGACAGCAAAGTCACAAACCCTCTTTCCTATCATGCTTAGAAATTGCTTGTTTTCGTAGTTGAGATTATGATAAGAGGATCACCAAATCACATTCAATTTGACTTTAAAAAAACATTTGAAAACACTAAAGTTTCATCCATGAAACCTCAATGCTCATACAAGCATAATTCTCAGTCAAAACCCAAACCTCTTTCATGGTATCATGTAGCCTCACCCCCAATTACATAGTCGTAGCATCAAACAGTTGAAAGGAGTGCTCAAGCTTCCACCTTCACGATGACAAATTTATGATTTTGCAAAGATTTATGAGCTTCTAAAGTGAAGCCCACACACCATTTCATAAGGGGAAACCCTAACTCACTCCCTCAGAAGCTCAGATACAAGATTGCGAAGAGGCGGGACTGCCATACACATAGATTAAGCAACCATGGAAACCATTACACAGTAGTAATGAATGGCAGGTTTTTTATGTAGAAAACCCCCTTCTCTCTCTTCCCCGTGGAAATATGAGCTGATGTGTCAATTTTTGGGCCATTTTGCCACTCTGGACCAAAACTAGTCCATTTTCAGCTCATTTTTTACCCAAAAATGTCATTTTTGATGCGAAAAATCCCAAACGGAGTCAGGAAAATCCCTAAACTTATGGTATCACTCGAAAAATCATAAAAAACATAGATAAATGTCATTTTTCATCAATATACCATTTTGGCTCACTTTCCATGCAATTCTGCAACGGCGCCTGTTAGCTGCTATTTTTGGCGGTTTTTGCCCGCATTAGTCTTTGTAGGGGAAATGAGTGCGCCACCATGAAACACTTGGACTATTATGTTTTCAAACCAAATTAGGAATTTTATTAGGTGAAAAAGCATGCAAATCAGTCACATCCAGGGCATATATCACGATATGTACATTATTGCTTTAGCATATATCACGATATGTACATTATTGCTTTTCTTTCCATGCATCTAGAAGTGTGAAAAGTGAGGTGAATGTTTTTATTTCACACTATGTACGTGGCACGTCATGACAACGGTCCCCAATACGCAGATTTCTTTAAAGCTAGCTTGCTTCTGAGTTTCTTTTGCAAAACTTTTTCATTAGTACAAGCAAGCTTCAAGGCCATGCATCATGGTGGAAGGGGAGTTTGTTCCAAGAGATGTTTCTCAAGGAAAAAGTACATGCATAATCATACAGCAAGTCAGATGTTGCTAACAAGGACATCTGCAAAAAGACGACATGTTTTCACCGCTTGAAGAGGGCATGTCAACATTGGTAAGCAAGTCGATTTTCACATTTTCAATTCTCAATTCGTTGAATTTTGAAAATCTCTTTAAGTCCAGAGCATACATTGGGCTTTACAATCATCGAGCCGCTCAATCATATTTGGCACGGGAATGTTTTTCATGCATGGGATATGCTATGTTCAATAGCTAAGAGCACAGTCTTTGGCCCAATGACTTCTACCATTAACGGTTTGCAGTTATGGTAAACATTTCACTTTTGGGTTGGAATTTTTGCTCGAACATGGTTCCGCGGCAATGTTAGATCCAAAGGTACAAGCAAGGCCTGTGACATGTTGGTACATGCAAGGCGTGTGAATGTGCTCCAACGTGTTTTCTAACGTAATTGGAAATGTCTGCATGCCAAGTGGCAATGTGCAACTCGGGGTTACTTTTACTTTACCTATCTCGCGTATGACAACATTGTGACCGACATCATGGGAGCAAGGCTCCATCTACAAATCCAGAGGATAAAAAATCAAGCCATGCAAGTACGAGCATAAATATCCTTTGACTATGAGCTCTCAGGAACTCCATAAGTTGTTAAGGGAAGCAAGGCTTCCAATTTCGCATCTTGCATTGATAAATTCTCGTCTGGCTTATGCTATGAGCATCCAACCTTCGACGAATTTGTCAGTTTGTCAGTGTGTTCTTTCATTACATGCAAAGAGGGTGTATATGATATACACGTCAAATCTCTCTCGCACAGCAGCTATGGCTATGAACCATCTTCCAGCGAGTTTTTGCTTCAGAATTTCAAGACAACTGGTTACAACGGGATGACCAGGTTAGAGAATTTTAAGTGTTGCTTGTTTTCATGTTTTCACATTTATTTTGGACAATATTGTATGTTGTGCAAAGCAAAGTGCTTTGACAATTTTACGTAAAGCTAGCAAGGCACTTTTGGCTCTCACATTTGCGGCCATCACACTCGACGAGGGCTTACAATTCTGCATGCAAGGCATGCTAGTTGGGTGTATTCAATTCTACCGCCTCATGAATTACGCTTCCGCTATCACACTCGCAACTCTGTCAAGGACACGATAAGTGATGGATTGTTTAGCATGGTTTTTGGTTGCTGTAAACACACAACAACACTAAAAGGAACCTAAGCAGAGGAATTATTTCAGAGGAAAAGTGCCTTATTTAAGTCATCCTCTTCTCTCACGACCGCTACAAGATCGATGGTCAAGATGTGACTTGTGTTTTCTGTTACCTCTCGCGAAGAGAGCGTTATATAGCCAAAATGTTGAATGCTTATAGGATAAGATGCACACTATGCATGAGATGCACAGGAGCATGCCCACAGTATATACAAGGTAATAACTTAAGGAAAGTTCCTCAGCCCCGCATGCTCTCTTTCTTATTTCTCTCATAGAATAATGAAAACTTTCTACGACGCTTTTCAACATGTTTGTTTGGAATTCAAGGTGCTCTAACTCTCAGTTAGATATAGAGAAACACGCCATCTAAATTAGTCTTTATCAATCTGTTGATTGAACACTAATTGCCATCAGGGCTATGAGCCACGCACATGGCTAAGAGTCATTGTCAGATCTCGGGGACGACCCAACTATTGACATTCCTTGGGTGATTGTTCTTCATATCAAACAGATCTGCCTAGTGGAATACACATCGAACACCTCGACAGTAATGGACAAGAAAGCATGTTGTCATTACGGATGTTTAGGGTGTCATTTTTGCACTACATGTATCTAGTGAGACGGGCAAGTTGAGT
Organism: Adiantum capillus-veneris; assembly: GCF_014529385.1. NCBI lineage: Eukaryota > Viridiplantae > Streptophyta > Polypodiopsida > Polypodiales > Pteridaceae > Adiantum > Adiantum capillus-veneris. Next base: position 133,409,491 of record NC_140945.1, read on the forward strand.
TTTTGAAAACCTTAAACTCACATCAGTTGATCTATACCACAAAGTCTAGAGGCAGCAAACAGCATGGCTGTTCATACGAGCTAGGTATCTCACTTCTGTGGATCTCTTGATCTCTCTATAGCACTACTAGTGTCTATGGTACCACAATTTTTGGGGTGAGACCCAACGGGTGCTTACCAAATCACCCCATAGGCATTGAGGATCACAGTTTGATCTATTCCCATTATACTTTCAACAAAAGAATTCTGCAATCTACCACGCGGTAGCGGAAAAATTCACATTTTTAGGTTGATTCTCATCATTCTGTACACGGTTAACTATGTTGGTTACTGTTACTTGCTAGTTGAGCAGTTTCTACAAAGGGTCTTACCAAGGGGTTGACTACGTAGATTCTACCCAACGGGTTTGGATTGCCAAGGCAACACCCAGGGTTTCCAGTGCAATGTTGCTTGGTTTTTTCAGAGGTGGGAGACATGCTCCTGTGCATTTGAATACGGGTAACTGAACTTTCAGTTCAATCCCCAGGGCCATGCCAAGGGCAGGCCGGAACAAGTATTTTGGGCCATAGTGTCCAATGTACATTATGATGTTATGCACCCACTTATCGGATTTGGTTTGGCACATGTTGTCACATGGGATACAACATGGTCTAGGGACTCAAGGAGTTCGGTTTAGCCAGTGTAGAGCAAGGCTAATGAGGGTCCCTCTCACTCCCGTCGTAGAGTGTTTGCAGTTACCTCCACACACAAGGACATCTTGTACTTGTGGGATGTTCTTTTTTCAGACATCCTTAGTTGAGACTGACATTAGCGCCCACGATTTCAAATATGTGTCATGACAAAGTCCCTAGGTGCTGGTCCAATCTGTTTTCTATACCATTTTTAGCACGAAGTATCAGGAGCAATTTCAAGTGGTCATAAATTGTCGGATACTTAGAATGACTTGTTAAGATACAAGTGCTACTAAACAACATTACAGATGGTTGTTTTACATATAGAAAGTCTATGAGTTGTTAATGAAAAAGTTTCATTTTTTGTACCTAGAAGTGATCATTGTTTCACCTTCTATTATGGTTCACACGTTTCAGCAAGGCTTGCAAATGATTGCAACTGAAAGTATTTAGTTTCTTTTCAGAACTATTTACATTCCTCTTTAATGTGTGCTAGACGCATCACATTTGCCATAAGTATGGGCAAGGATGATCATGGATATACAGGTTCGGATTTGTTTTTTCCTAAATGCATGCACACTAGGTGTTATGGGCCCTAGTGTTTAGCAAAGGCTGATTTGGAATGGCATGCGTATTCGTCAAGTTGTTGTTTATGAAGTATTTTGCACTCTATGTGCAGTATCTACTTTTGGGTCTACTAATCACCAATAGAGGTCATGGCTCGGTTTGGGTGTTTATGGATTTTTCAAGTTAACCACAATGGTTATTCCAGACATTGATGATGCCTCAACAATGTTACACAATATTGTGATTCCCATTTACCAATCATCTGGGAAGACTGTCTGTTCAACCGAAGAAAACACACCTCAGTACTGTCAATTATCTAAGGGGATAGGCAGATTACAAAGTGTAATCTTGTGCTGAAGGATATCCAAAGTGCGTACGTTAGCACTGAACGGTCCAATTAGTAAGCATTTATTGCTCTACTTGGAATTTTCTTACCATCAGCTAAAGCATGTTTGCGACTAGGTTTAGCTCTTCATGTATAAGTCAGATTCTCAACCTTGAACACTAGTTATGGTGGGGTTGTTTACTGATGAAATTTGAGAACAAGTCAAGGAATTACACTTGGATGATGAGTTAGGTCAGCAAGTTACTTTCACGGAAAGTAAAAAGCGGTACTCTTTCAAGTACATCTTTGTTGTGCTAAACTTGTTTACCATGCTCATTAGCGTTCTAAATGGAGTCTACACACTATGTTTGGATAAGAACCGGTCCCATTAGATGGTTGCAAATGGACAACAATGTAGAAAATCAAGATGTAACTCTTGGTTTCATTGAATCTCCTACTGACCCAGGTTTCGCTCAAATGAACCGTTGGATCCATGAGGGATGTCACGGTGGAAAACATTAGTGTTCTTATGAAGAAATCATCACTTGTGTTTTTGCGGACCAAAACCCTTCTCCAAGGGGGGAGTAATGTCATGACAATGGTAGGACTGGGCAGTAGGCCAAGGGCCAGGGACTGAATGGCTCAGTACGGCTAGGATTTGAGGGCCAGGCATGCGTTAAGGGTACCTTCGTAGCTTGTGTACCCATCAATGCAGAGGGGGAGAGCCTCAGAGAGGAGGTGGAGAAACTGAAAGCCTCTCCAACAGAAAATGCAACTGCGATTGACAAAAAGGAGACTGAAATCGGAGCTCTTACAAGGGTACTCTCCAAGTCCTTTCGACTCAATGATGCTGCAAGCATGAAGGAGGAGGTGTCAGTCGCGTATGTATTCGAGTCCTCTCTGTCTTTAAAGTATATAAAGTTCTAGAAAGTGCTAAAAGTGGTTGAAAGTGTTCACCTTTCAAACATTTTCAACCACCAGTAGGCTCTTTTAAGCACATGCAAACACCTTGAAATGCCTGCAAGTGCTTGCAGGTGCATAAAACTTTTGTTACCATATACATGTGGTAGTGATGTGTGTGAACACACTAGGACCGCTGGGGCATTTTTTCCCTCTTTAGAAGGTTTTTTCCCTCGTGCATTGTATATACGCCCATCACTCTAGGGCTATCTATCTTTCCATTGCACACTAAGTAATACACTCTCTATTGTGTGCCTTGAGCTTCCTTCGTCTTCTCCAAGCTGTGTGTGTTTCTCTTCAATCCTAATTCCAACAATTGGTATCAAAGCAGGTCAGGTCCTCCCGGGCTTAGTCGCCAGCTTCTCCAGCACACTCCTGCTCACTTTCTCCAATTTCAGTGAGCTTTGGCGAGCGTTCGCAGGCCGACAAAAATTTTGGGCAAGCTCAAAGAGCTTGATCTGCTCAGAATTTTGATTTGGGCTCATTTCGGCCTCTGTTTCCACTACAGGCAGTACTGCACAGGCTATTTCGTCATTTTGTGAAGAATGTTTTTCTGCATAACAGGTGCCTTATAGTCTTCTACGGTTTGTGCTATATAGCACAAGTTGTTCCCGCTCCGTTTCTCCTATTTTCGGGCAGTTTTCACATCAGGTGTAGCATTTACCATGGCTGACAACAACAACACAGATGTGTTCAAGATGTTTGCTACTGAGGACAGGTTGGATGGGCACAACTACCCTGTGTGGGCTTATATGATGCAACATGTTCTTGTGTCTAAGGGTATCTGGAACATTGTGCAGGGCATTGATGTACGGCCTGCTTCTGAGGATATAGGCGATGTTGAGGATGTTGTAGGTCTTGCTGCAAGGATTGCAGCCGTTAGAGTTGTTTTGCCTACGGTAGAACAAGCTCGTTGGGATGTTAAGGATGCGGAGGCTCATGCATTGATTGCGTTGTCTGTGAAGCGCACAATTGTTCCTCACATCCGTTCAACAAAATCTGCAAAACAGGCTTGGGATATTTTAGCAGGTCTTTATGCAAGCCGCAATGAGGCTAAAATTGCTTTGCTACGTAAAGAGCTGGAGTCGAAGATTGTGCATGAGGAAGCAGATATGGACACTTTCCTTGCTAGTGTCAAGGATATCAATGAGCAGCTTATTTCTGCAGGTCAAGTCATTTCAGATAGTTCCCTTGTGCAGACTGTTCTTGATGCCTTACCAGATTCCTACGAGACTTTTGCTAGTACTTGGAGACTTATGACCCAAGGAAATCTTGAAGTTGTCAAGTTTGATGCATTATGCACATTGCTGTTGCAAGAGTCACTTTCTAGAAAAAACAGGACTAGGTAGCGTGCAGTTGAACAGGCTTTTATTGCTTCTCAAAGAAAGGGTGGTAACAGTAATGCAGCCACTTCTTATGGTTCTGCTGCGAGTGGCAAAAATTCTGTTCATAATGCTTCTGCTGGCAGCACTTCGTCTGGCAATTCTGGTGATAAGGGCAAAAAGAAGATGCGTTTCCATTATTGTAAAGCCAATGATCACTTGATGAAGTCGTGTCCTAAGTTGAAGGCCAAAGAGGCTAAGAAGAAAGAGGGTGGTTCCACTGCAAATGTTGGTTCCACTACAAATGCAGCCATTGTTGAGTCTTCTGTGAAAGGAGATTGTAATGCTAATGTTGATGCAGAATGGGCATTTAGTGCAGAAAGCACTTACAATCCTGTTGTCCATGATGCATGCTTGTCAGTTGCTGCAGATTCACATGTGTGGTATCTCGACAGTGGTGCTACAAAGCACGTTACCTCACATCGTGAATTGTTTACCTCTCTTGAGTCTGTCCCTCATGGGAATTCAGTCACTTGTGCCAACAACGCCTCTTATCCAGTTCAAGGAGTTGGAAAGATTTTGCTCACTGCTGCTAATGGCAGTTCCTTCACACTTGGTGATGCACTTTATGTACCTGGGATCAAGAAGAATGTCTTGTTTGTATCCGCACTTGCTAGACTTGGACTTGTAGTCAAATTTGTGGATGACAGATGTACAGTTCATGATCTCAGTTTTGGTGATGAAATTGTTGCATCTGGTCTTTTGTGCCGTGGGCTGTATAAGCTCACTTTGTATGACAAGTGTGGACAAAATTTTGCAAATGTTGTTGCAGATTCAAGGGCTATTTCAGATGCAAAACTTTGGCATGCACGTTTTGGTCATCTGAATTTTGCCAGTTTGCTGGGTTTGCAGAAATCTCATATGGTTGCTTCTTTGCCACCTCTTGAAGCACCTGTCAAACATGTTTGTGAAGGCTGTATTTTGGGTAAGATACAGCGTTCGATCTTAATTTCCAAAGGATGGTTCAGTTCGGGCCACATGCAGGTTGTAGCTTGTGCATAGTGATGTTTGTGGGCCCATGCAAACTCCGTCCTTGGGCAATTACCTATACTTCGTGACTTTCATTGATGATTACTCCAGGCATGCATGGGTATTTCCGCTTAAAGCGAAGTCCAAAGTTTTTATGCGCTTCAAACAATTTCTGGCTATGGTTGAAAATGTCTCGAAATGTACTATGGGCACCCTCCGTTCCGATCGAGGGGGGGAGTATATGTCTCATGAATTTAATGCATTTCTGGCTAGTCATGGGATAAAACACCAATGTACAGTACCTTATACACCTCAGCAAAAAGGTGTTGCTGAGAGGAAAAACAGGTCACTGACGAAAATGGCACGATGTATGGTCAAAAGTCAAGCTTTGCCGCATTCTTTTTGGCTTGAGGCCATTATGTGTGCCACTTATGTACTTAGCAGGTGTCCTACAAAAGCTTTGCAGTCTATTACTCCATATGAAGCATGGCATGATAGAAAACCTTCTATTGAGCACATGCATGTTTTTGGCTGTTTGCCATATGCTTTGGTGCCACAAGTGCAGCGCATAAAATTGGATGATAAAGCTGTCAAATGTATTTTTGTTGGTTATAGTGCTGAAAGCAAAGGTTACAGGTTATATCATCTACAAACAAACGGTATTCTGGTTTCACGGGATGTAGTGTTTGTGGAAGATTCTGTTCAGCCCTTGCTGTCATGTACTAGAGACAATAATGTAAGCTCACAGGACATTTATGACACTTTGTTGCCTCTTTTCAGTGGTGGAAATACGAATGTAAGTTCCAATGAGGCAAATGTACAGCCTATGGGGGTTTCTGAAAATGTTCTAGATCAGCCTATTACTGATGCAGATGTACATGATGTACTTGATGAGGAAAGGGCTGAAAATGAGTAGGCTAGAGGTATGCCAAAATGGCTGGTGCACACTTTGCGTGACAGTAAATTGGATGCACTTTTGTCTAGTCGTACTCGTTCAGGCTCTCGTCATGCATCTTATGCGTCAGATTGTTATGCTTTGGCTGTGTCTAGCTTACATGATGTTGAGGAGCCTCTGACTTTTGATAAAGCACAAAATTCAGAAAATTGGATGGCTGCCATGCAATCAGAATATGATGCACTTATAGAAAATGACACATGGACTTTATGTGATTTTCCTCCTGGCAAAAAGGCCATTGATACGAAGTGGGTTTACAAGTTGAAACGCAAGCCAGATGGTGAGATCGATCGCCATAAGGCTCGACTTGTTGCAAAGGGTTATGCATAGCAAAAAGTCATAGATTATGAAGAGACTTTTGCTCCCACTTGTCGTATGACTACTGTGCGTTTTCTATGTGCATTGGCAGCTCATTTTGGTTGGGATGTACATCAATCAGACATTGTTACTACTTTCTTGAATGGTGACATATTTGAGGTAGTTTATGTAACGCAGCCTCGCGGTTTTGTCATAAAAGGACAGGAGGACAAAGTGTGCAGATGTAAGAAGGCTTTGTATGGGTTGAAGCAATCTCCTCGTGCTTGGTATGAGAAAGCTGACACTCATTTGGTCAAACAAGGCTTTCGTAACAGTCCAACAGAAAGCACATTGTATGTAAAGCGTGAGGGTGATGTACTTCTCATTGTGGTTCTTTATGTTGATGTTTTGCTGATCACTAGACCAAATGAGAGACACATTGCTGAATTTAAGGCTGATTTGAATGCTACTTTCAAGATGAAAGATTTGGGGCTATTGCATCATTATTTGGGTATACAGTTTAAGCAGTGTGATGGTGGTATTGCCTTGTGTCAGAAAAGTTACGTAGAGACATTGCTATGTAAGTTTGGACTTGAGGATTGCAAACCTATTGCCACTCCCATGGAAACAGGTTTGAAGTTGAGTCTATGTGATGTTGGTGATCTTGCTAATGTCACTCTTTACCAAACTGCTGTTGGCTGCCTCATTTATGTATGCAACACGAGGCCGGATATTCAGTTTGTAGTCTCACAGGTCAGCAGATTTATGCATAGCCCAGGGTCTAAGCATTGGCAGGCTGTCAAGAGGATTTTCTGCTACCTTAGTGGCACTTTACATCTTGGCTTGTTTTATCCCAAGGGGGGATCATTGCCGCCAGACTTACATGCTTTTTCGGACTTAGATTGGGCTGGTTGTTTTGACACGCGAGTGTCCACAAGTGGTTTTTGTTTCATGCTTGGCAGTTCATGTATATCATGGTTGAGCAAGAAGAGACCTACTGTGGACACTTCGAGTTGTGAGGCTGAGTACAGGGCAGTCTTCACAGCTACGGTTGAGTGTGTATGGCTCAGACGCCTTATGGCTGATTTGGGTGTTGGACAGGACAATGCCAACACTATCTACACTGACAGTCAGAGCGCATTGGCAGTTACGAGGAGCCCAGTTTGTCATGCTCGCACAAAGCACATTGAGGTGCATTACCACTATGTCAGGGAGAGTCTCTCAGTAGGAGAGATCAGCTTGGCTTATGTGCCAACACAAGACAACCTTGCAGATCTTTTCACAAAGGCATGGTCTCATGAGAAGCTTGAAGCTTTCCGCAAAGCTTTGGGCTTACTCCCCTTTGTGGACTGATCCTGTCCTCAGGGCATGGCACTTCCCTTTACTCATGTGCCAGCTCTCGTTCACCACATCACTCCAGAGGGGATTTGTTACCATATACATGTGGTAGTGATGTGTGTGAACACACTAGGACCGGCGGGGCATTTTTTCCCTCTTTAGGAGGTTTTTTCCCCCGTGCATTGTATACACGCCCATCACTCTAGGGATATCTATCTTTCCATTGCACACTAAGTAATACACTCTCTATTGTGTGCCTCGAGCTTCCTTCTTCTTCTCCAAGCTGTGTGTGTTTCTCTGCAACCCTAATTCCAACAAATTTCTTGACTATTTAGCACTTGCAAACACTTTTAACCACTTGCAAGCACTTCCAAGCACTTTTAAACACCTACAAATGTCTGCAAGTGCTAAAAGTGCCTAACTTTAATGGACTTGTGCAAGCACTTTGAGCCACCTGCCAAAACATTTAAGCACTTTCAACCACTTGCAAACTCTTGCAAGTGTTTGAAGTTGCTTGAAAGTGGTTAAAATTGCTAAAAATTACTTGAAAGTTCTTTTTGCAATCACTTCAGAGAACTTTTAAGATCTTTTAAGCACCTTTAACCACTTTTGAGACCCTGCAAGCACTTGCAACAGTTTGTAGGTGGTTGAAAGTGCTTCAAAATGCTAAAAAGATATTCCAAGTGCTAGTAAGTGCCTTTCAAAGTGCTATAAGTGCCTAATTTTTTATGCACTTGCAAGCTCGCACTTTGAACCATTTGCAAGCACATTAAAGCACTTTGAAGAACTTTCAATCACTTGCAAAGTCCTACAAGTGCTTGAAGGTGCTTCAAAGTGGTTAAAATTGCTTCAAAATGCTTTCAAAGTGCTTAAAAGTTTATCCTACAATCACTTCAACAAAGAATTCTTGCACCGAGATTGCCAACTCATGCAACCAAGTCTAACCGGCCACCTCGGCAACAATGGCCAGAGCAGTCTTCTAAGTAACTGACTTTACGCCTTGAAAAAGATAACTCCTTGTAAAGATAATTATTCTTGTATCTAAACCTAAATATACTATGAACAATTTTGCAAGTCAACTATTTTTTGCTACTGTCAAGTGGATTCCGTGTTAAGTGTTGGTTAAGTGGTCAAGTGGATCAAAGTGTTGTCTAAGTGGTACAAAGTGCTTAAAAGTGATGGTCAGGTGGTCCAAAGAGCTAGTCAAGTGGTTCACGGTGGTCAAGTAGTACAAAGTGTTGTCCAAGTGGTTCAGGGGGTTGGTCAAGTGGTTCAAAGTGTTGGTCATGTTGTTCAGAGTGCTTCTTAAGTGGTATAAAATGCTGGCCAAGTGGTTGAGGGGGTGGTCAAGTGGGTCAAGGGGCTTGTCAAGTGGTATAAAGTGCTTAGAAATGCTGGTCAAGTGGTCCAAAGAGCTGGTCATGTGGTTCAAGGGGCAAGTGAATGGTGATCAAGTGGAACAAAGTGTTGTCCAAGTGGTTTAGGGGGGTGGTCAATTGGTTAAAAGTGGTGTTCGAGTGGTTTAATGTGCTTGTCAATTGGTTAAAAGTGTTCTTCGAGTGGTTCAAAGTTCTGGTCAAGTGGTTCATGGTGCTTGTCAAGTAGTATAAAGTGCTTAAAAGTGCTGGTTAGGTGGTCCTAGGTGGGCCAAAGAGCTGGTCAAGTGGTTCAAGGGGCTATTAGAGTGCTCAAAAGAGGTTTTAAGTGTTTTAGGGGGCCAATAAAGTGTTGTTCAACTCGTCAAGCGCTCTCAAGTGATTTCAAGTGTTCTAAAAGACATCTTTTATCACTCTAGTGTGAAAAGTGCTAGCTATTCAGCAGGGGTATTTAGCTGTAATTTTAGGGGGAAGTAGTCAGGTGATCCCTCCCCCCCCCAGCTTTGATGTAATCCTACCTGACTCTCTTCAATAGAGTTCCCTGCCTCCTTTTTTAAATTTATAAAAGTGGTAGCTACTGTTAAAATTGTTGGCCACGTCCTCAAGTCAAATTTACTGAGATAAATCTTACAAGTTCTCCTATGGGGGCATGTTGTAATAGATTTTCTCGAATATGTCATTTGACATATTATACCTTGGGGACATGAAAACCTGATGCATTGCACTAGATAGGAGTAGATTAGAGCAGTGGGATTGTTGTGCAAAAGGACATAAGTATCATATCAGTCATTTACCTTGTCATAGAATTGGCCCTCAACCACATACGAATTTTTCTTTATGATGTTGTGCCATTGATCCTTTCCTCTGTTCTAGCAAGGCGCTTTGTGTTGGTGCATTTGAGGACATAGAAGTATGAACCTGCCTACTCTACAGTCACTACAAAGTTCCGCCAACCATTTAGGTATCGCTCAGGTCATTGTGGTGGCCAGCATACATGGGGGCATATTCATCCTCATCTTGGCTCTCCATTGCTTTCATCCGTAGTTGTGGGTTGTATTTGCAAGTATATCCACCCCTGCACATGTTCTTTGTTGGCACATATCCTCCATTGACCTTTGATAGACTCACCACAAAAGTAAGAGAGCAGTATATCCCTTAATCCATGCATATCTGTCTGAGTGTAGCCATTCACACAGTTCCAAGATTGAGACCCTGTCATGCACTTGCAATCCCACGCTATAACTCTATCGACATCACGGAGCTTGAACTCCCAAAAAGCATGATCGACTTTCTTGCTTGTCCGAGGGCATTGATTTCTGACAGTTGCATTGAGAAATGCAACAACACTTGAAGTGTTATGCAAAACCCACTCATCAAATTTCAACTGCTTGTGTGTGAGGGCTCTTTTGACCATTGCACTGAGCTACTCAATATATGGATTCTCTATATATAGTACCCAGGTCCCCTCTATATATACATCATCTCATGTGTGTATTCTACACATTTTGGGGTTCTATTTTTGTGCTCTCTCTTTCTCTCTCAACATGGTATTAGAGCAGGACGTTTTTGTTTTTGATTTTTTTCCTGATTGAAAATGACATTACAGAAATAGCCCACAAGAGGCATCGGTCTACAACTTTGCAGAAGAAATTTTTTCAAATTTTGCACCGATTTTGAGTTATCGTCGTGTACTGCGTACATGTTTAAAAAGTAACTCCTGCTTTTTTATTTCAATTTTTTTCCTAATGGCAAACGCTTTTGCAGGAACAACTCGTGACAAGAACCAAATGGATGTGTTCTACAACTTTGCAGAAGAAACTTTTTCCAAATTCTGCACTGATTTTGAGTTATCGTTCGCAAACTGCGTACATGCCTGAAAAGCAATTTTTGTTTTTTATTTTTAATTTTTCTCCTAATTGAAAACTATTTTGCAGAAATGGTTCGTGAAAGCCCCCGGAATCAATCTGGTCAATAACTTTGCAAAAGAAACTTCTTTCAAATTCTACAGTAATTTTGAGTTATCGTTCGCAAATTGCATACACGTCTGAAAAGAAAATTTTTCTTTTTGCTTTTGATTTTTCTCCTAATTGAAAATTTATCAATTATATTTTTCTTTTCATCAATCATAAATTTGTTACTGACGTAACTTTGCTGCTGAAAACAGTTACAAATCGAATTAGTGTTATAGATATATGTTCTCAAAAGTCTATAGTATTTCAAGCTGTCTACTACGAACTGAGATATTCACTGATGATTTTCTCTTGGATACCTACATTTCCAGATATCAAATATCTATCGATATGGTCATGGATATCTGTCATGAATATCGTTCCGATTTAGTCGAGCCGTTGATGATCGTACAAATTCGGTCGAGCTACTGATGGGATATGATCTTTCGTTATATGATATATTCGTTCATTGATTTTGATATAATTATTCTTCTAGAGATATAGTTTACGTCATTTTATTGATAATCTCTCGTTGACACCATAGTGATTTTTATGGTACCTGATGATGTTTTGTTAGTACTTTGGTCATGGTGATGTTCGTTGATACCATGATGGTATTTCATTGATACTATGGTTATTCTCGGTGATACCATGATGATATTTCGTTGATACCATGATGTTGTTTTGTTGATACCATGGTTATTCTCAGTGATACCATGATGTTGTTTCATTGATACCATGGTTATTTTCGGTGATACCATGATGTTGTTTTGTTGATTCATGGTTATTCTCGGTGATACCATGATGTTGTTTTGTCGATACAAGGATTATTCTCGATGATACCATGATTTTCTCTCGTTGATACCATGGTTATTCGCGGTGATACCATGATGTTGTTTCGTTGATACAATGATTATTTTTGGTGACACCATGATGCTTTTCATTGATACCATGATGATTTATTTCTTTTTATTGATACAATGATGATGTTTTACTTTGATGATATTCATTGATATCGCTACGTTGATAAATGTCGTTTTATGTAGTATATACACATGTAGTCATCACGCATCTTGTACTTTTATGTTCATACTTTATGTACACATATGTTGTCATGCGTATATATGTTTTCAAAAGAGTGGCATCACAAACCATCTCTTATGGCATTGTGAATGTAATTATTTCACTAATGATGCTATGATCTATGTAGGATTGATCAAAGAATTGATTTCATGAAGACAAACTTGGTGACAATAAAAGATTTATGAAGACATGTTTGGTGATGCCATATTGATGACAAGCTATAGAGCAGATTCACGGAGACACTTTTGATCACAACCTAATCGATAGCCTTCACACCTCTTTATTGAATCTATGTATTCATTATTGTATTTGACAGGATAGGAGGGATGTAACTCCTCATAAAACATTCATTGTAAAAGGAGTGATGTAGCTTGTCATAAAATATTCATTGTAAAAGGAGTGATGTAGCTCCTCATGAACATTTGTGAATTCAATGATTTTTATAATATAACGGTGGGCGTATATAGAGCTGTGGGTTTTTCCGTTGATCCCCCAAGGGTTTTTTCATCCACAGTTAGGGACCCTTATTTGAGCAGGGGTGTTGAGCTTATATGTGAAGCTACTCAATATATGGCTTCTCTATATATAGAACCCAGGTCCCCTGTATATATACATTATCTCATGTGTGTATTCTACACACTTTGGCATTCTATTTCTGTGCTCTCTCGTTCTCTCTCAACATGCACCAGCCCCGTCATGTTCACCCTTACCCCGTCATGTACCTGATGATGTTTTGTTACTACTTTGGTCATGGTGATGTTCGTTGATACCATGATGGTATTTCATTGATACTATGGTTATTCTCGGTGATACCAAGATGATATTTCGTTGATACCATGATGTTGTTTTGTTGATACCATGGTTATTCTCGGTGATACCATGATGTTGTTTCGTTGACACCATAGTTATTCTCAGTGATACCATGATGTTGTTTCGTTGATACCATAGTTATTCTCGGTGATACCATGATGTTGTTTCGTCGATACAAGGATTATTCTCGATGATACCATGATGTTCTCTCGTTGATACCATGGTTATTCGCGGTGATACCATGATGATATATTCCTTTTTATTGATACATGATGATGTTTTACTTTCATGATATTCATTGATATCACTACGTTGATAAATGTCGTTTTATGTAGTATATACACATGTCATTTGCATCACATAATCACGCATCTTGTACTTTCATGTTCATACTTTATGTACACATATGTTGTCGTGCCTATATATGTTTTCAAAAGAGTGGCATCACAAACCATCTCTTATGGCATTGTGAATGTAATTATTTCACTAATGATGCTAAAAAAAATCATGACTATGTTTTTTGAGTCTATGATCTATGTAGGATTGATCAAAGAATTGATTTCATGAAGACAAACTTGGGGACAATAAAAGATTTATGAAGACATGTTTGGTGATGCCATATTGATGACAAGCTATAGAGCAGATTCACGGAGAAACTTTTGATCACTACCTAATCGATAGCCTTCACACCTCTTTATTGAATCTATGTATTCATTATTGTATTTGATAGGATAGGAGTGATGTAGCTTGTCATAAAATATTCATTGTAAAAGGAGTGATGTAGCTCCTCATGAACATTTTTGCATTCAATGATTTTTATAATGTAACGGTGGGCGTATATAGAGCTGTGGGTTTTTTTGTTTGATCCCCCAAGGGTTTTTTCATCCACAGTTAGGGACCCTTATTTGATCAGGGGTGTTGAGCTTATATGTGAAGCTACTCAATATATGGCTTCTCTATATATAGAACCCAGGTCCCCTGTATATATACATTATCTCATGTGTGTATTCTACACACTTTGGCATTCTATTTCTGTGCTCTCTCGTTCTCTCTCAACATGCACCAGCCCCGTCATGTTCACCCTTACCATGACTTGAAGCAAAGAAATGGTGTGTCATTTTGACACCTCTCATTTTGAGGAATCATGCAACAAAATAGAATTGCCACCTTGCTTTGAATTGTGACATAGTATCATCCATCCACATTGAATGTCGCTTGACACTATAGCGTTTCTTTTCAGCCATTTATTATGCAAAATAAAACAGTGTTGCACAAACAAAGTGGCCCATGTGTCTTGTGATCAGAGATGTAGAAGTGAGTCGACTTTTGTATAGAGCCAAGCGCATCACGTAAGTATGAAATGTGAACAAAGATTGTGACCTGAGATGAATACCAATGAATTGAATGGATCTCATTCTGCACCTTGAAGGAGTAATTCTCTGCAAAATCCACTATAGACAGCACTACATTGTCAGGAAAATTGGCCAAACACTCCTTGAACTATTGAGCATGCCACCTATACAAGTAGTTATGTTTGATGAACTTTTCTAGTTTCCCTCGAAGCACAGAAATGAAACTCATCAAACTTAGCTAGTGAGCAACGAGGTCTTTTGACATTTAGCTAGACCTTCTTCATCCTTTTCCTGTGTAGGAACCTTGTCAAAAAGCTTGACAATCATCCTAGAGATAACATCACTCTCTTTGACAGAACACAACAAGAGCCCTTTAATCCCGCAATCAGTGCATGTTCCCAAAAGACATTTGATGCGGTGAAAAGCACTATCATTTGGCTTTGGAAACAATACAGATTCCCACAGTTCTGTCAAGGATGAAAAAGTGGCTTTTGATGCTGTGCACTACACTGTTCCACCACTTGGAGTGCACACAAGACACCTGCAGGTCTTCCATGGCACATCTTATTTAAGCCTTCCTTCAAGTCAACAAGTTGAACATGGTATTTACAATAGTAGGTGAAGATTGCGGTCCTTCAACTTGCGTATGAAGTATGACTTCGGACCCTCAAGCACCTAAGGGACATCGTAATGTTAGGATGAGCCTCCTGGAACCGCATGTACAAATCCCTCTGCCACACAAAAGACATTAAAAAATATTATAAAGTACTGAAATCTAATTGCACCACTTACCTACTACCACCTCGGGGTGTATTTTTACAAAAGTAGGTATGTCATTTCTCCACCTTTTCAGCCAAAGTGATGTGGAGTTGGTTGAGAAGTGGGAGTTAGTGAAGAGTGGTATCTATTTCTAGCTAATTCAATCTTTTGTACTGTTCAACTTCTATCCACTAGTGAATCACTTCAGTGCACTTGGAGAACACCCTGAAGCACTTTGGGGCACTTTGGTGTCCTTTTAACACTAGGTTGGTAACCTAACAGGACATAAAAGTGTGCTTTCAGGGTTTTAAAAAAAACCTCCAAAACCATAGTAGATCCACTCATTTTGTAAAATCCTTTCATGAGGTTATAGTTTAAGGCCTAATACACATGGAAAAAATAAGAAACTTGTAAAATTTCTCATCTTTTGGTCACACCAAGCCTCCAAAGTTGATGGACCATTACATTTTTATCAAAACAGTCATTTCTTACGTTTTGTTGCATAAAAATAAGATTAGGGATTTTTGTAGGACTTGAGATAAATTCCCTAGTTAACTTCAATGGGTTGGTGATCAGAACATATGATTGCTTCTCACTCACTATTTTTTGTTTTGCCAAAGAAATCGGTACAAAAAATTTGTATTTTTACCATTCTGCAAACCTATCATCAAATTTTCTATAGCCACGCTCAATACAAATAATATATGTTTGTTTTCTTAGTTCCCTATTGTCCTTTAGGTTCATAAGGAGCCATGGAGCATGTCAAAAGAATAATACATCTCTTACCAAGGGGAATCTTGGGGACAAAGATGAAGTGCTAAATACAGCAAACATGAAAAAACTAGGTTCAACATTATGAGTTATAGAATCCCATAGAAACTATTCAATATCTAGCCAAATTTGATCCTTATGACTAGATATGGTTACTACCTACAAAATGCACGTAGTTATCACAAGAAACTAACAATATTGAAAAAACTATACTTGATTTACTAGAATGTTTCGTTTTCTTCTATAATTGAAAAAATAAACCATCGTTTTCTACTATGCAAAATAGGGTATTAGGTGCCCCAAAACTCAAGGAATATTAGCTTTATGTTACAATATGCGACATAGAAAATCAAAACTAAATTTGGATATCATGAAAGCCACCAAAAAAATCATAGAAGAGCTAAAATTGACTAAAAAACAGGATTTGACAATTTTTGTAATTTGGTCATAACTTACAACTTTAACATTTATTTCTCCCTAGAAGCATCAGGACATGTTAAGGACTACTAAAGATAGTTCTCTAGCATTATAGACCTCACAACAATGAATTCTAGAGTGGTATAGTTGCAAAAAGTTGAAAAAAGCCAAAGACAGGACCCTCTTTTTTCACACAGTTTAGGTTGTGAATGTTGTGCAAGGACAAGGTTAAAGATGGAATTGATATTCCAAAAAAATGTCGAGTTTTTTTCAGCTCATGAGACAACACTCTAGACAAATAGCACCTCAAAATCCATTTTGAAACTCTTGACATAATTCAAGGAAAATGGTCACTTAACAGGACATAAAAGTGTCCCATTACCAACATAGTGTTAAGCACTCTACAGCACTTTAAAGGACTTTGAGAAACTTGAAAGCACTCTGAAGCACTTTTTGGCACTTTCAAGAAACCTGCCATGCACTTTGGTGCCCTTTAAAGCACTCTGCATCACTGTAAAGCACTTTGGGGAACTTGAAAGCACTCTGAATCACTTCAGTGCACTTTAAGAGCACTCTGAGGCACTTGATAGCACTCTCAAGCACTCCGAACCACTTTACCAGCACTTTGGTGCACTTTGAACTACTTTGGAAGCACTCTAAACTACTTGGTGGCACTTTAAAAGCACTTTCAAGTACTTTGTGGCACATCATAGCACTCTGTGGTACTTTCAAGCACTATGAAGCACTTTATGGAAGTTTCAAGCACTATGAAGCACTTTATGGAAGTTTCAAGCACTATGAAGCACTTGAAAGCACTTCAGTTCTATTTAAGAACGCTCTGGGGCACTTTGCAGCAGTTGAAAGAACTTTAGAGTTTAGAAAGAACTCTGAAGCACTCCTTATTACTTTGTGGCACTTTCAAGAACCATGAATCACTTTAGTGCACTTTGGAAGCGCTCTGAAATACTTTGAAGAACTTTTTGGTGCTTTGAAGCACACTGAGATGCACTTTTTTGGTGCTTTCAAGCATTTGCAGGCTCTAACTGATGCACTTTGAGACACTTATAAAGCACTTCAAAGCTTTTGCAAGCACCCAAAATTACTAAGTGAAGCATTGTGACACATTTTGAAGATGTTCTTGCTGATTTTCCTGAGGTAAATTGAGGAGATGCACTCGACGCACCACATGTGCCCTCTTGCCGATTCTCTTTCGAATGACATATTTCTTGTTCGGGGTGATGCGGGTTTCCATTCACCAAAATTGAAACACGATTAAGGTACTGGTCCTATGGTGTTGATGTTGACACGTGTCTAAGGGAAGTGACCCCTCCTCCATATCAGTTTGCAGCTGGAAACTGGGTTCCGTGACATTTCTTCGATAAAATCCTACTGCCTTTGCAACATCATTATTGCTCAGTATGACAAGTGTTAGAGAAAATCAGCCTCCCAACTATCTCTGATGTGAGTTGCAACACTGAGAAGGTTAAATGATTGCAAAGTTGTTGTAGAATGCTCCATTGAAGACCCTCGTCAAGGCCGTTTGTTTGATTACACCAAGACTTAGCAATTTTCCTACAAATTTTCTTTGCCTCCTGCTCATCAATGTCACCACCCTCTTGCACTCGTTCCATCCTTTTTTTCACGTTTCTTTGTTCCCTCTTCTTTGCATCTCAGTACTTTTGTAGACTTGGCAGAAGATCCCTTGGGATATGCTATGTAGCAAATAATGGAGGAAGGTAAAGGGGGTTTGTACTACCATTATGAGTATTATGTGATTCCATGTGGAATGTGCGAGGATGCTAATGATACAACAATGAAGACAGTCAAAACAGTGCCATGGTACTCATAGAGAGAGAGAGAGAGGGAGGTGTTGAATATGGCTGGCAATGAGGAGCTGGTTGATATGACTTTTTTTTGTGCCCACAAGCACCTCCAGCGGCTATGGAGGACTGAGAGAGAGAGAGAGAGAGAGAGAGAGATGGGCACAAGAGGTGGAGGGAGCCATTGAGGTAAAGGGGGTTTGTACTACCATTATGAGTATTATGTGATTCCATGTGGAATGTGCGAGGATGCTAATGATACAACAATGAAGATAGTCAAAACAGTGCCATGGTACTCATAGAGAGAGAGAGAGAGGTGTTGAATATGGCTAGCAATGAGGAGCTCGTTATATGACTTTCTGTTGTTCCCACAAGCACCTCCAGTGGCTATGGAGGAGAGAGAGAGAGAGAGAGAGAGAGAGAGAGAGAGAGAGAGAGAGAGATGGGCACAAGAGGTGGAGGGAGCCATTGAGGTTGCGTTGTAGAGATCCCAGAGGAGTGGTGGGCGAGAGGGAATTTAAATGCGCAAGCAGTTTGCTACTTTAAGCTTAAGTATTAAAGTGAAATGAAATTTCCAGCCCGCCTAAATTCCAACCAGAAAAGATTTTATCACTCCTTTATATAATATGAAAATGAATAACGCACCACCCATTTTATCTACTTCCAAAGGAGTGTCCAAGATACTACTGTTTGGTACCACCTAAAGGAGTGTCCAAGACATTCTTTTTTGGTACCTCCTAAACATGCTATCAGCCAAAAGAATTCAAGGGTTTGACATGCACACACATCCGTAAAAAATTCTCTCTCTATAGAGTGAAAAACGACTCAAAAAGCCCTTAAAATTACTTTAAAAAATCCTTTTATAGAGGAGCCTTACACCTTTAGATTTCACTTGGTCCATCTGGCATCCCAGTTGGAATTTTGGGAAGGGTTGTGCCCTCTCGCTTGATTTTTCATCTCACTGTCCTCCCTTAAGCCAAGGGAGCGCTAGCGATGTCGCTAGTGCCCCTTGGGAATTCACAAGCATTGTGTTCCATTTCTTTCTCTCTCTCTCTCTCTCTCTCTCTCTCTCTCTCTCTCTCTCTCTCTCTCTCTCTCTCTCCCCTTCCTCTCAAATTCATTCTCTCCTACATCCGAAAGCACTAGTGAGGTCACTAGTTCTCCAATGTATGATCTCTCTCTAATAAATGATTTGGGGGGAGGCCAATGGGCACCCACTAAGTGAGATCAAGCCATTAGGAAATAAATGGACTCATTTTTTGGCCTTTTAGCTCTAGTTCCTCATCCAATATGAAGAAGGCTAATGTTACGTAGAAAAAGCCTTTTTCCTTATTTTTGAAAATTTCTATGAAAACTATTTTGGTGAAATTGTCACTATCACTAGAAAAGTAATGCGCTTGATATGACATCTTTCACGAGTGTCAAACGCCTTTTTATGACCCTAGCTGCTATCCTATAAAGTGAGGTACTTGCATGTGATGTAACATTTAATGGCCTAGTAACTTGTGTGTAGCGGAAAATAGCATGAACATAGTGAGCATTTCATTAGAATAGATTCCTATTGAGCATAACAAGAGTTCTTGGGTGGAGAGAGCAACAAAAAGCATAACACCTAGTTAGATAGCGTGAACAATACTTCAAAAGAGAGAGAAATTAAGCTATTGACAACAGTTGAGGACCCGATTTACATGGAGCCGGTCCCACTAGTGTTATGAAGATGGAAGATTCAAGCACTAAGAAAAACACTTATAAAACACAACATCAATTCCCTCACGGTCTCAGACCCAAGACCTCACACAACTTCAAAGATGGTGAGAGCTAGTGGGGTATGAAAGTATATTGAGAGGAAGAAGGAGTAGTATTACGATCGAGAAAGATGTACATCTCCTCACATAATCACTCATACTAGCATATCATAGCTTAGTAATTAGCATGGTAGAGGAGATGAGCATGCATTGAAGCTTGGCTCTTGGTTGGATTTGCATCACAAAGCCAAGAGTTGTTTGTGTAGGCCTCCCTTCTCACAAGCTTGGAGTAGGGAGAGAGTCTTCTTGCTTCACACATGAGCTTGTGTGAGTGTGTGTGTGTGTGTGTGTAATTAACTTGACAAATTCAGTCCCCCTCTCTCTCTTGGTTGACCCCTCTTGCATTTTACTCATGCTCACACCCCATTGAACCTTTCCTAGCTTAGCCAATGAAAATTAAGCAGCATAAGTGATAACCTTCTGACATGTATCTCCCTTTCCCCTTTTTTGAGAGCTTTAGGTAATTAATTAATGAAACTAAACTCTCATTGGACCCCTTTGTCTCGTGGCCAATAGGAATCAGGCGAGCCATTGGGCTGCTGAATACTCATTGGACCCCTTGGGAGACTGTCCAATAGTCTTCTAGAGAGCTTAATTCTTATTGGTTCTTTTATTAAGTGTTTTTTAAAATAGTTTTACTCTAGCCTAATTCTCATCGGTCCACCTCCATAGCCATTCAATAGGATTTGAGTACACCTTGTGGGCATTTGGGCTAGGGAGCTGCCATGTGTCCCTCATTCCCTTTGTGTAAAGGAAGCTTGTGAGTGTGTGTGTGTTTGTTTCTCTCTCATCCTCTACTTCCAGGGCTTGCCCCCTCCTATGTAGGACTCATTGAAGACTTTTTGTACACACACAAGGCATCCAATTTTCTTAAGCTTTGACCTTAGGACACCCGGGGCGGTCACTTTTTAGAATGTGTATGCTATCACGTGAGTTAACCAGAGAGTATTATTAAAAGATCAAAATGTATACATACATAGGGGGGTGGGGTTTTTTTAAATAGGCACGTAGTGTAAATATAGTATGTATATTGAGGTATTATTAATAACCTCTTGAACACACGTGATATAGGAAGCTTTTGATAAGAATTTTGGAAGTCTTAAGGGCTGAAACTTAGGGTCTTTAAAGCCCATTGTTGCACATTGTTCTTTTGCAGATGGCCTCTCTTTTGGATTCCTATTTTCCCTCCTTTGGATCCCTATTGTGGCCTGTCTACCAGCTTAACCAATATTCTAGCTTTTTCTCCCCTGGCACTTCCCCATATTTAATGATGAGTTTAACATGAGAAAATCATTTAGGATAATTAGATATTAGTTATTATGAAATTACCTCTCACTTGAAATCATAGTCGTCCTTGACTATGGGGTAGAGAAGATAAATCCTATTCATTAGTCCTTTTTCTAGCGTGTAGAGGATCCCTATCTTACCCTACGACATCATTCCAGAATGGATGACTAATCCATTTGGTGCTTGAGAGCCTAAGGCTGCGGCAAGCATGTCTGCACAATAGTTCATCAATATTCCATAGTAGATTAACAAGCTCCACTTGGTGTTTGGGAGACGTCCTCTCCACAAACTTGATCTAAGCATGCATACTACTTAACATTTGTGCTCAATAACGAAAAAGAGAGTCTTATAAGACAAAAACTTTGTTCATTTTTAAACATTTTTACATTTTCTTACTCTAGGGAAGCATTGTAAGCATTGACAAGGTTTAGTTTATCCTTTAATTGTATGCCTTGCATCCATCTCGCATCTTCAAAAGGATAATTCTTAAACTTAATAAGATATCATTGGATAGTCTTACCGCCTCTTAATACCTTGTCTTCATGTCGGAGAATGGACTCAGGCTGTAGCACCTCGTCCTCATTCTTGATCTCCGGTAGGTCTTCAATAGTTCGTTCTTGAGGTGGCTCTCCTTTGTAAGGCTTTAGTAGGCTCACATGGAAAGCATTGTGTATAAGCCAATGGCTGGGTAACTTGAGTTGATAGGCCAACTCATTGATTCGTCCAAGAATCTGGAAGGGACCATAGTACCTTTTTGCTAACTTAGCATAGTACTTTTGGTGTCCCATAGGATTCTTGCACGTCGTGTGCCTTAATCAAGACTTGGGAAATTTAAGTAAGACCTAATCATTTTCTATAAAGTCTTGGGCTCTTTTGTGCTTATGAGTAGTACCCTTTTGCCTTTGCTGTGAGATAGAGATAGAACTATCTTTGTGTCAAATGTATTTTTGTTGGTTATAGTGCTGAAAGCAAAGGTTACAGGTTGTATCATCCACAAACAAAACATATTCTGGTTTCTCGGGATGTAGTGTTTGTGGAAGATTCTGTTCAGCCCTTGCTGTCATGTACTAGAGACAATAATGTAAGCTCACAGGACATTTATGACACTTTGTTGCCTCTTTTCAGTGGTGGAAATACGAATGTAAGTTCCAATGAGGAAAATGTACAGCCTATGGGGGTTTCTAAAAATGTTCTAGATCAGCCTATTACTGATGTAGATGTACATGATTTACTTGATGAGGAAAGGGCTGAAAATGAGCAGGCTAGAGGGATGACAAAATGGATGGTGCACACTTTGCATGAAAGTAAATTGGATGCACCTTTGTCTAGTCGTACTCGTTCAGGCTCTCGCCATGCATCTTATGCATCAGATTGTTATGCTTTGGCTATGTCTAGCTTACATGATGTTGAGGAGCCTCTGACTTTTGATGAAGCACAAAATTCAGAAAATTGGATGGCTGCCATGCAATCAGAATATGATGCACTTATAGAAAATGACACATGGACTTTATGTGATTTGCCTCCTAGCAAAAAGGCCATCGGTATGAAGTGGGTTTACAAGTTGAAACGCAAGCCGGATGGTGAGATCCATCGCCATAAGGCTCGACTTGTTGCAAAGGGTTATGCACAACAAAAAGGCATAGATTATGAAGAGACTTTTGCTCCCACTTGTCGTATGACTACTGTGCGTTTTCTATGTGCATTGGCAGCTCATTTTGGTTGGGATGTACATCAATCAGACATTGTTACTGCTTTATTGAATGGTGACATATTTGAGGAAGTTTATGTAATGCAGCCTCGCGGTTTTGTCATAAAAGGACAAGAGAACAAAGTGTGCAAATGTAACAAGGCTTTGTATGGGTTGAAGCGATCTCCTCGTGCTTGGTATGAGAAAGCTGACACTCATTTGGTCAAACAAGGCTTTCATAACAGTCCAACAGAAAGCACATTGTATGTAAAGCATGAGGGTGATGTACTTCTCATTGTGGTTCTTTATGTTGATTTGCTGATCACTGGACCAAATGAGAGACATATTGCTGAATTTAAGGCTGATTTGAATGCTACTTTCAAGATGAAAGATTTGGGGCTGTTGCATCATTATTTGGGTATATAGTTTAAGCAGTGTGATGGTGGTATTGCCTTGTGTAAGAAAACTTCCATAGAGACATTGCTATGTAAGTTTGGACTTGAGGATTCCAAACCTATTACCACTCAGTTTGAAGTTGAGTCTACATGATAGTGGTGATCCTGCTGATGTCACTCTTTACCAAATTGTTGTTGGCTTCCTCATTTATGTATGCAACATTAGGCGGGATATTCAGTTTGCAGTCTCACAGGTCAGCAGATTTATGCATAGCCCAGGGTCTAAGCATTGGCAGGCTATCAAGAGGATTTTCTGCTACCTTAGTGGCACTTTACATCTTGGCTTGTTTTATCCCAAGGGGGGATCATTGCCGCCAGACTTACATGCTTTTTCGGACTCAGATTGTGCTGGTTGTTTTGACACGCGAGTGTCCACAAGTGGTTTTTGTTTCATGCTTGGCAGTTCATGTATATCATGGTTGAGCAAGAAGAGACCTACTGTGGACACTTCGAGTTGTGAGGCTGAGTACAGGGCAGTCTTCACAGCTACGGTTGAGTGTGTATGGCTCAGACGCCTTATGGCTGATTTGGGTGTTGGACAGGACAATGCCAACACTATCTACACTGACAGTCAGAGCGCATTGGCAGTTGCGAGGAGCCCAGTTTTTCATGCTCGCACAAAGCACATTGAGGTGCATTACCACTATGTCATGGAGAGGCTCTTAGCAGAAGAGATCAGCTTGGCTTACGTGCCAACACAAGACAACCTTGTAGATCTTTTCACAAAGGCATTGTCTCATGAGAAGCTTGAAGCTTTCCGCAAAGCTTTGGGCTTACTCCCCTTTGTGGACTGATCATGTCCTCAAGGCATGGCACTTCCCTTTACTCATGCGCTAGCTCTCGTTCACCGCATCACTCCAGGGGGGATTTGTTACCAAATACATGTGGTAGTGATGTGTGTGAACACACTAGGACCGCCGGGGCATTTTTTCCCTCTTTAGGAGGTTTTTTCCCCCGAGCATTGTATATACGCCCATTACTCTAGGGCTATCTATCTTTCCATTGCACACTAAGTAACACACTCTCTATTGTGTGCCTTGAGCTTCCTTCGTCTTCTCCAAGCTGTGTGTGTTTCTCTGCAACCCTAATTCCAACAAAATATTTATGTAGGTCTCGGCTATACTCGTCTGTAGCGAAGATCTTCCCGTGTACCTTAAGTAGCAAGGGAATTTTTGATCTTCCCTCCATTACCGCGAAAGGTGATTTTCTCGTGGAAGTATGTACATTGTTATTGTAGGCATACTCCACTAAGGGTGAGTACTTCTCCTATTAGGACCTTTGATCTACTTCTATTACATAGGCTTTTAGTAGATCAAGAATTGCTAGGTTAGCTATTTTACTTTGGCCATTCGTTTGCGGGTGATAGGCCGAAGAGAAATTTAGCCTTGTCCCTAAATTCTCAAAGAGACCCTTCCAAAAATATTGGTCATTCTAGGATCTCTATCCGACACTATGGACATTGGCAAGCCATGGTACTTGCAGATTTGTGAAATGAAAAGCGTTGCCATTTGATGGGATTTGATAGTATTTTTTTCAGGTATAAAATGAGCTTGTTTACTGAACCTGTCTACTATCCTCCATATTCCCGTATTCACATGGATAGACTTAGGCAATCAAAAGATAAAATCCATGGATATGCTCTCCCATTGTGAATTAGGGATTGGCAAAGGTTGAAGCAATCTAGGTTGCTTCCCTCTATCAAACTTTGTCTTTTGGCATACCGAAAATTTAAAAACATACTACTGTATGTTTGCTTTCATGGTAGGCCAATAGAAATATGTTTCAATCCGTTTTAGGGTAGACTAAATTACTCTATTCCCTTCATAAGGAGGATCATGAGATTCATACATTACTTTCTCTGGTAGTGAGCTAGTAACACATAGTCTATTGCCATAGAGAAGATAACCATCTTCTAAAGTAAATGGTTCCTCTTCCTTCCCTAATGCAAGGGCTGAAATCACATCTCTAAAATTAGGATCAATAGCATACTCGTCTATCATAGAAGATAGATCATTGTGAGTTGCTATGGAAACTACATTCACTCTCGGCCGTCTTGAGAGTGCATTGACTACTTGATTATGCTTGCCAACATGTGACCAATATGAAAATGAAATTTCAAAAGAAAATTTTCCCACCTCATTTGTTTTGTCGGAGAGCTTGGTCTAAGTCATGAAGTACTTAAGACTTTGGTGATCTATCCGCAGAATGAAAGGAGTACCCAATAAATAATGCTTCCATGAGTCTAAGGCATGTAGAACTGCAAGGAGTTCCTTTTCATATATACCTAGAGATTTCTCAACAGGGTCATGCCCTTCTTGGAGCAAAACAACTCCAAGGAAATCACCACAAGCATCACATTGGACCTCAAATGGCTTTGAGAGATCCGGCAGCGTAAGCACAGGTTGAGAGATAAGCTTTTCAAAAGCATTGTTCTCCTTGGCAAACCATGTATACCTAACATTTTTCTTTGTTAGGTCATTTAATGGTCTTTCAATTTGTGAGAACTTTTCTATTAAGCGTCTATAGTATGAACACATACATGTTAGGTCATTTAATGGTCCTGCAATTTGTGAGAACTTTTCTATGAAGCGCCTATAGTATGCACACATACCTATAAATCTTCATAGTTCATGAGGATCCCTTGGTTTAGGCCATCCTTTTATTACCTCTAACTTTGATGGATCCATTTGGATGCCATCTTGAGAGATAATGTGACCTAAATACTGAATCTCTTGTAAGAAAAAATCGCTTTTCTTTCGATTAACATAAAGTTTATTCTCTCCTAAGACTTGAAATATTATGTGGAGGTGTTGCTTGTGTCCGTCAAGTGAATTAGAGTAGATGATAATATCATCAAAGAACACTCCAGTAAAGGTTCGGTGAGGCCTGAATAGCTTCTCCATCAAGTGATTGAATGTGGTTGGTGCATTGGTCAAGCCAAAAGGCATGCCAATGTATTTGTAAAGACCAAACGTAGTGCGAAATGCTGTCTTTACAATGTCTTGATCAACTATCCTTATTTGATGGTAGCCACTTGTTAGGTCAATTCTACTGAAGTAGGTCAATATTTGTAGCTTATCAAATAGTTCTTCTAGTCCTAGAACGGGAAACCTATTCTTGATAGTGATCGTATTTAGTGCTCTATAGTCGACACACGTAGGATATGTACCGTCTTTCTTTTGCTCTAGTAATACGGGTGAGCAAAATGGAGATGCGCTAGGCCTAACCATGCCCTTCTCAACTAACTCATACACTTGCCGCATAATCTCCTCTTGTTGAGCTTGAGAAACTCTATAAGGAGGTTTATTAGGCGGTGAACTTCTTGGAAGAAGTTCAATTGCATGATCATCATTGCCTCGTTTAGGAGGTAGTTCACAAGGGATGTCTTCAATAAAGGCATCTTGAAACCCCTTGAGAAAATTAAATAACTCTAATTCCTTGTGATTGTTTATATTTTCTTTTGCTAAAGCATTAGGATCATTTTCAAAATCTTTAACAAAAATCATGTACACGAAAATAGAGCTCTTTACTGACTTATTGAAAGCTTGTGTATTTACAATGGGTATGGTGTTATCCATTTCTTTGGCATCTATGTACATATCTTTTTCCATGAACCAAAAGTAGATTCTCCTTTCAAGGAATTTAACATTGGCAGCCATGTGGTCAAACCATGGTGCCCCTAGGTTTACATCCTCGTGCTTGAGAGGAGAGATAAAGAAGTCCTCTTTGTCCACATAGCTTTGGACATGGAGCCTCAATTTCCCAATTAAGGGAGTGACTAAAGATTCTTGCCCCTTGAAGGCACCGTCTGCGGGTAGGACATCTCCCATCTCATAGGTTTGGATGCCTAGCTTGGTGGCCAACTCTGTGGATATGAGATTGTGAGTAGAACTAGGGTCAAAGAGAATAAAAGCATCATGTTCTCTTACCTTTCCCCAAGCATGGCATAGAGGAAAGTCTTTGTGGTGAGATTCGTCTTCTTGGATTTCAGCCAAGGTAGCTCTAAGAGGCTCATGGCAGGTGGTCTTTTGGGGACAAGCGCGGTACAAATGCCCTTGGTCCCCACACTTGAAACAACTGTTATCCTTGCGATAACGCTCAAGTTCTTCAGGAGAGAGTTTGTTTTTTCCTTTGTAAACTCCGTTCTCCTTAGCTTTGTTGTTATTGGAATTCGCCTTAGGAGACTTTTGGACCTTGTCCTTCTCCTTAGGCTCACTGGAACCCTTGTTTTCTCTAGCCTTAAGATTTCTCTTAGCCCCTATTTGGAAATTGATTTGAGAAGACAGCATAGTATGGTGTATAACCGCAGATATGGTGCGTGGCCTTTGGGAGTTGACATACTCCGCCATTTCTTCAGTTAAGCCCGCACAAAATTGTTGTTTTTGCTCTCCAAAATCCATCTTTTTGAAGACAGTGCCTTTGAGATGTAAATTTCAAAACTTGTCTACATATTTGTGAATAGATTCATAGGGAGAGAGCTTCAAGCTTCGCCATTCGGGGATTACTTTGTCTTTGGCCTCGATTGCCAAAAATTGCTTCATAATGGAAGCTCTTAAAGATTTCCATGGTCGTGGAGCTTCAACGTTTGCCCATAGGCTACACCACCATTGCCTGGCAAACTTTTGAAAGTGCATAGCTACATGGCGTAGCTTAGAGGACTCCATGAAGCCCTCATCTCCAAACGCCGCATTGAATTGTTGGATAAAGGCCAAGACTTTGTCCGTAGCACCAAAGGTGCCATTGTACGTAAGGAAAGAGATGCTCTTTCCTACCTCTTTGAACTTCTTGAGCTTGTCACGACCTCTTCCACGCGGCATAGGATTTCCTATGGCCTCTTCTTTTTGATGGTTGAGAAGTTTCACCATCGATTTCTTTAAAGGATCAAGAATTTGAGGAAGATGGAGGAGAGGGTGACCTATTTCTCACCTTTTTCTTGCCTTTATCTTCCTTGTCGGCACCATCACCGGATTGAGAAATTAAGCTATTGACAATAGTTGAGGACCGGATTTACATGGAGCCGGTCCCCCCTCCAAAAGGCCTTGTATTATAGGTTTCTCCCATCCAGAGAAACTTTATACAATAGAATTCTTTGTGTTCCTTCAATACTAGCTAGTGCAATGAAGATGGAAGCTTCAAGCACTAAGCAAAACACTTGTAAAAGTAGATTGAGAGGAAGAAGGAGTAGTCTTACGAGAAAGATGTACATCTCCTCACATAACTACTCATATTAGCATAGCATAGCTTAGTAATTAGCATGGTAGAGAAGATGAGCATGCATTGAATCTTGGCTCTTGGTTGGATTTGCATCACAAAGCCAAGAGTTGTTGGTGTAGGTCCTCCTTCTCACAAGCCAGGAGTAGGTGATAATCGTTCCATTAAATCTTGATAAGGAGAGAGAGAGTCTTCTTGCTTCACACATTTCTCTTTTGCAGATGGCCTCTCTTTTCGATCCCTATTTTCCCTCCTTTGGATCCCTAATGTGTCCGGTCTGCCAGCTTAACCAATATTCTAGCTTTTTCTCTCGTGGCACTTCTCCATATTAAATGACTAGTTTAACATGAGAAAATCATTTGGGAGAATTAGATATTAGTTATTATAACACATGTACATCTCTTGCAAGCATCAATTACCTTTTCATGAGCTAGTTGCTATTCAAATTTTAATCAATTGTACTTGATAGCGATTGATAGGTACTACTTAAGACTATGAAGGGATTAGGACCAAGCAAATAAAGTCCCATGAGGGGTCTCTCAAGCCTCTATTCACTTAGATGCTTGCCCAAGCAAGCTATTGGCAATACCACGGAATCCCCATGTAGTAATCCAAAAGTTGTTGAGAAAGGTAAGAGATTGGTGGACTATGAGGAATTCACTACCCATCAAAAACCTTCATGAAAATAGGATACTCATCTGGTTATAGCTCAAAGAATTATTATGTAGCCTTAATGGAGGACATGCGTTCTCTTGACACATTAGCTACTATAAACAACATTGTGGAGGATCATGACTCATCTAAAAAAGCTAAAATCACTTTTCAGGAGGCCAACCCACTAGATATCTATCTCAAAGTGCACATGCATGAGATAGACAGTGATGATTGAGAGACAGAGGTGGTACACAATTTTCCTCTATATGAAAACTACACTTACAATGTGAAGGGGCCCACAAGGTTTGACACTTTTAACAAGTGGATTCTTTCTAGTAACCTTGATATTTGTATGGTGCAAGAGTACAAAAGGCATGATAAATCACGTTAAACTATACATTTTGACGGGATGCCTTGGGAAACCTTTGCTGCTATGGAGGAGTTGCAGGATTCCTGACAATCTGTTTCACATCAGAACCAAGGGTCTACTTACCATTCCCAGTCTTATGTCTCCTCATAGTCTAGAATAGATAGGATGTACTTTATGGAAAGTTAATATTTACTTGACATTGTTGAGATCATTGTTTACATTCAATGTTCTACGTTTGATCATTTTCCCCTTGTGATGACTTTGTCTAATGCATATTCTATTCACGGCATGAGAAATGTTGTTCTTGCTAAACCTCTGATGGTTACAATACTCTACTAAAACAGCATTCTTTTCAACTGATTGTGCATGAACTGATTGAATAGGTTAATGGTTTGTTTGGGGCTAATGATCCTATGCAAGTTTGGCATTGCATCTTTGCCAATATGCAGCAATGCATCAGGGAAGTGGATAAACTAGTTTCATATTAGAAATATGAGAACTTAGATGCTGCTTTTGAGTATAATAAATAGGCCTTTTCTACTGATGCGATTTCTCCTATAAAGTGAGGTACTTGCACATGTACATCTCGTGCAAGAATCAATCACCTTTTTATGAGCTAGTTGCAATTCAAATTTAAATCAATTGTACTTGATAGCGATTGATAGGTACTATTTAAGACTATGAAGGGGTGAGGAGCAAGTAAATAGAGACCCATGAGGGGTCTCATGGTCCTCTATTCACTTCTGACCTCGTGAGGCTTAAAAAGTCTAAATCTTGAGTTGAGACGTCCGAATTGAGTGTTTCAAAGTGATATTCTAAGATTTTTGTATGTTTCGGATGCATCCTTGGTATTCTTTTTGTATTTCGAAAACATCTCTTATGTGTTTTCTCTCATCGCACATCACAACACTCATTAAGGTTCATGGAAGTTGGGCTCTCCAAAAGCATTCTGTACGAGAATGCACTTAAGTGATCGAGCAAAATTTTAGGTATGTACTATGAGAAATAAAATTCCAAAAAAATAATGTTGTATTTTCTAGAATTACCTCTCTCTATGTTGAGTTGGCGTTTCTTGCAGGGCCCAATTGAGTCCAAATTTTTCCTAATGCCCAAGGGGTGCCACCAAATGCCACATCACCACAACCAACTGTCGACTTGAATTATTGCCAATAGGCATGCGGCCAACTTCCACCAAAATTATCGTACCACTGTCGGACATCGCCATAGTGCCCGATGCCATCTACGGAGCACCGTCGCCATGGAGAGCTCCAAGGGGAGCTCTTGCCTCCCTTTTGTCATGCTCATAGAGTCCCCATATTAGACTATAAATAGCATAAACGGGATGCCTGTTCCACCACATGTGGGCCTATTTGAAAGCCACATGGTGACTCATGGACGTTCCCCACTTGGGTGGTGTTGAAAAACCTTATGGGACTCCATTGTTTTAACAACTTTTCCCTCCCCACTCTGAACTCGTCTTAGTCCTTGCTCTAGTGTCAAATTGGCCTTCCAAAAAGCCTGCTTGAACCCTCACCTTGCTCATTTTGAGCCTTCAGAGTCTCACAACACTTTGACTCTTTGATGGCCTCGCACCTCACATCCCAAAAACATTGAAAGCCATTTGACACCATCCCCTCTGCAAACACTCCTAACATCAACCGTCAATATCTAAACCCCCCATAGCTCTTATTGATGCATCGTGGAATCCCTAGGATTCCACTATGTAAAAATTCCATATAGCACGTGAAAACAAGAGGTATTTAAATGATCCATTACCTATATATTTTCAATTATTATATGTACCCCTTATGTATGCCTCTTTGTAAAAAAAAATAGCCCTTATGTATGAAACGTTTCACTTTCTCAATTAAAAAACCCTTTATGTAAGTACATTTTTCTATTATTCTGCCTAGTCATAAATCCCTTATCTTGTTCGCACATGCTACCTTATATATTTCCTAGTGGATGCCTTGGGGTCAAATCTTGCCTACTCCACCCAATGCATACTACTTCTTAAATCTCTGGCAAGTTGAAAGAGCTCCATATAGCACGTCTGCTGAGGAAAACAAAATACCACATAACTCGTCCCTGACAAATCTTCAACCGGCCATAACATGCCCATCTAAGCTCCAATTGTGGGTCCAGACAGGTTGGCATGCATCACAACTTGAGCACATCATAGCTATCCATTGACATTATCTCTGACCATATATATGCACTTTCCTTGTCTGTTGAGGATCTGCAAAGCCTTCCATATTTGAACTTTGATATCTTTCACATCGTAGCTCTGTTTTGAGGAGCCATCTAGAATACCTTAAACACCACAATTTTGGGCACAATTTCAGGACTTTGGGCACCTCACCCTGCCAACCGGGTTGGCCGCCATTGGAGCCTTTCTTGGCCTAAAAAACCACATCATGCATACATGTTCTTAGTCATTTTCCTCCCAAGGGTCTTCACACTTGCTTTAGCACTCTGTCCTGCACCTGCAGTCACCCATAGAATTGCATTGATCACTCCCAAACACCAACCATCTTTGGCTAGACCACCATGTGTAATACTACTATGATTACCGCTACCACTACCGCCCCATGCTTTTAGAACATGATATTTTTTTAAAAAATTAGACCCAAAAATGGGATTTAGACATGAAATGATGAGAAATTGAATAGATTAGCTTGCCCAAAAAAATCTAGTCACTTCTCATGAATGACAACCCACAAGTAGGACACACAGCCCGCCCGATGTGGACAACCGTGCATGAAATAGGAGAGACTCACACTCTTCTCCTAAACACCACACACATTTTTCCCCAACAACTTCATTCTAGATTATCTTCATTCCATATTTTGTATTGCGTATTCTCTCTTTCTGTGAAGAAATGATGAGCAAGGAGCTCTTGTGCAATTGAAGAACTCTACACTAGCGGGAGCACTCTCTCACTACGTAAACACAAAACACTATCTCCACTTGCAACCAAAACTCTACAAACAACCACAAAAGAAAACGTGTGAAGGTGGATATCTATGTGTGTGTGCAGGTGAGAGAGAGGTTATAAGTACCCGTCATCTACCTCTAGCATTATCGTGCAATACTTTGGAGCAAAAATAATCAAATTTTAGTACTTATTTCTATTTTACTGAAAACAACTATAAAGCATTTGATATTTTTCATTAAGAAATGGAAAAACAATCATAGATATTTGATCATTAGATTACTCATGCCCATTTTAT
Organism: Adiantum capillus-veneris; assembly: GCF_014529385.1. Classification (NCBI taxonomy): domain Eukaryota; kingdom Viridiplantae; phylum Streptophyta; class Polypodiopsida; order Polypodiales; family Pteridaceae; genus Adiantum; species Adiantum capillus-veneris. The sequence goes on from NC_140945.1 coordinate 133,441,993, forward strand.
TAACCTAAATTAGCATGCTTAATAAAATTAGAGAGAAAGAGAGACATATGAGGACCTGCCAGGTTTCAACATGACAAGTGGGAACGGCTACATAGAGATTTGATGCCATGGACGCTGGCTTTGCCCTTTGCATTCCAACTAGATCCCCGTGCTGCAATGGGGAATGTAGTCCTACCTCATTGTTTTGCTAGGTATGACCTTGTTTCCATGCTAATATTCTAAAAGATGCTTTGACCCCTAATCTTTGGGTGAATGGGGAACACAAAGTAACCCTAAAATCTAATGTTGTTTGGTCCCGTTCTCATAATCCGGGATTTTATATTTGCAAGATTTTGTTATCTAGCTTTTAAAATTGAAACATTATTTTTGAGCTTTTTAATACTCGTATTACACTAATGATAGCTTCAAATATTAGTGTGGCATGAGAAAAGTCTACATTGGACTGTACATTTCTTCAATCACCAAATAATCAAATGCAACATGTTGTTGTGTTGTGGCACATACCTAGTGGAACGAGTGCTAAGAGATTGATTCTTCACTTTAAGATGCATGAGAATATTTTTCCATAATGTACATATGTATTTCTAAGTATAAGTATCTGCATTACATTTATACACTCGTACCAAAAAAATTATACGTATAAAACACCATATGATACGCCAAAATCCCATGTTCACTAAATATTCATCTTATTTTCTTTCTGATCGAAAGAATTTTGTATCTAAAGATCTTTCGATAAAAAATTCTTTCAATAAAAAAATATCTTATATAAGGTATCGTCGTTGGCTTGGATCAAAAGCAGTTCTAGAGCTTGAGCCAATTTTGATTGAAAGGAGTGCCAAAGTTTGAGAAGAGTTTTAAGACTGTCAGAGCTTGAGGTAATGTTTTCAACTTGTACTTCTCTTTTCTAATTTGTTTTTGTGTGTTGTGCCAGATTCGTGTGGTGTAGTTTTTTTAACTCTCACCACAGAGTTGGCTTGCAGGTTATAGGCCACTTCGTGGTGTGTAGCCATGCTCAGTCCAGAAGTGTGTAGAAATTAGTCCCTTTCCTCCTGTTGTGTAGCCACTTGGCTCACTGTAGAGAAGGGTTCTAGGACAGACTTGATTCTCACTCATGTGGTACAACTGTCTTCTCTCACCACAGGCCTGAGTTTAGGGTTTTGTGGTCAACTAGTGGTGTGTCGTACACATGATGCTACACCTCTCACTTCAGAGTGACCTATAGGTTGCTCAAATTTAGATCAACTCAAATTGTTGTTTGTTTCATGTACACACAGGAGTTCTGTTTCTCAAATAGAGAGTCGAGAGATGCATAGTCTATGCCCTCTTCTTCTTTGTGTGATGCACTACTTACTCTTGTGTTTCAAACTCCAAAGACATGTCATTGTTCAACACTAGATGACTTGGTGTTGTCTTGGATGTAGATACATACGATATTTGGCTTGCATCTGAGATTGTTAAGTTGGCCGTTGACGTTTGTGTTGTAAGTTCCACACTTCATCAGGGATTGGATTAAGTCACCTAAGAGTGGAGAGATGCATACTTATGCCCTCTTCATCTTAGCACATCACGCCTTGTGCTTTCTGATCCGTAGATATGACACTCGTCAGTAGATGACTTGGTGTTGTCTTGGATGTAAATATGTACGATGTTTGACCACAATTGGACATTTTTAAATTGTTCGTTGATGGTTGTGTTGTGCGTTCCACACACTTTATCAGGGATTAGATTGATTAAACTATTGATTAAATTAGATTGATTGTCAAACCTCCTTATAGGGCCCCTTTGAGAGTCCAAATTTTCCCTAATGCTCTTGGTTTGCTTTTGGTTGTTGCCCGCATGCCCGCCACCAACCTCTGACTCACTCGCCGCCCCTCCCCCCCCGAAAAAAAACTTTCTTGTTTCTTAGTGTGTCGGCCTCCCTTGTCCTCGTTTGGTTTCTCTTGTGAGAAAGGGTTTTGTAGTAGCCAAGGTCGTGTTTGCACCTCGCCCACCAGCAGTAATAGACACAAATGAATGCTCTTGGATGGACTAAGATGAATCCCCCTTGCGTGACCCCGCTGAGCCCACCATCTAATTTGCTCTGTCGCAAGTAGAGAAAGCAAGCCTTGTAGTAGAGGGGGAGCTCCTTTAGGCAACCTCTATTATCTGCAAGATCATTGGCAATTGACCCAGTTGGGGTGAGGTACACAGCGTAGTCCATTTCCACCTTCTAGCAGAGGTGGAAAAGATCATTGACATCCAGCTTCTTGTGTAAGGATACTACCAAGTTGAGTTTGAGACTCTTAAGATGGCTACCAAGGTCGTTTTAATGAGCCCAATCGCCATCCCAATAGTTAGATTTTAGTTTTGAGAGTGGCACCATGGTTTTGATGTAGCTTCGTATGTTCTTATTGAGGAGGACTATCTGCCCATTTTGGCATGCCTCCCTGAGTTGAGGATGGAGTTACTTGCTACTTCTTTTTGGGATTGTTTCCAAGATCAGGATAATTTTTGAGACCCCCTACATGGAAGCTTCAATTGCATCCAAGGCTGCTAGTGTGCTTGGAGTATTCAAGTCTCCTTAACCACACCGCATGCTTAGCCTCCCAAGGCTAAACATGCCTAGTAGATAGGTACCCACGACATGCAAACTAGCACTTCAACAGAGGTCACCAATCAGCTAGCTAATGGCTGGTGGTAAGTGCCCGATCACCGTCAATAGGGACGCGCCAGACAACACACACACACACACATCTCCATAGATTAGGTGGAATCACAACACCCATATCCTCTCCAAGAAAACAATAAGTAACAAAAATTCATTGAAAACACTTGTTTGAGCATAGCCAAGCATAGAGTCACACACAAAAGCATAGCTTATTGTGTTCCAATGGAGGTCCCAATCAGCTTAGTTTCCTCCTAATTCTCAACCACACACATAACACCTCTTTATCCCTCTCTGCACACACACCAATTTTCTCGCACACCTATACACTCCAGTGCGTAGGTTTAAATTAGTGAATATTATGTATTCACCAAATTCAAGGGGCCGAAAGAATGAATTTCCTTTCTCGATATTTAGGAAATTCATGTATACTTTGACTTCCTTAATCCGCTCAAGGAGTATTCATAACATTGGGCCGACCTTGTAGGGAACGATTCTAGCAAGTTGTTGTTGATATAAATACATTGGGTATTGTATAACTCGACAGGCGTCGAGCGAGTGAGTGGAGCAATGTTGCCCATAGTGATCACGACACTGTAGATCAATGAGAATAGTAGTCTGAAATTATAGTGGAAAAAATGGAGGCTGAGAATATCAGTAAAAAAGAAAAATGTTTGGTTTCATTTATAAAATTGAATCTTCTTCTTTCACAATCGAATACTCACCGTTATAGTCTCATAAATTGAATAGATCATGGAGTAATCTGCTTTACAAACTGGTCAAAGCACTCTTGTTTGATAAGACTAAACTACCTGAATAACAAAGAAACCAATACTTCTCAAGCTAATTGAAAGTTTACTATGGTATACAAAAGACGTTAAATAGAAAAATTGATTATGGAGCAATCTCCTACACCAGTCAAAGCACACTTGTTTGACAAAACTAGACCACCTCAACAACGACGAAAGCAACACTTTTCAAGCTAATTGAATTCTACATTCTATATACAAAATAACTTCAATAAAAGATTGAGGAGCCACAGTTGAATGTTATGTGGGTACTAAAATGTTGTGAATATTTTTTTTTTCAAGGGGCTAAACGAATCATTTTCCTTTTTCGATATTTAGAAATTTTATGTATACTTTTAGCTTCTGTCGATCCTCTCAATGAGTGATCATAGCTGTTAGGCAACGTTGTAGGGAGAAAGTCTAGCTTGTAAGAATTGGCTAGCTGCTGTTGACGAAGCCGCATTGGGTGCGTATCTCTCCTTGCATGGAGCCGATGAGGGGGGAGATATTGCCCATCTTGATCAAGGGGGTGGTGAAGGCGATGAAGAAGGCGGCCTGGCTCTTAGCATAACGGGCCACCTGGTCATGTGTGGTGCCGGCGGTAGAGTAGAGCACCTGGTCGGAGTGGAGGAGTCCGCGGTTGCTGAGGAGGTTGGAGTAGTAGCCATTGTCAAAGAGAGTGGGGGAGGCGACGTCGAGGTCCACAAAGGCAGCATTGGCAGCGGTAGGGCACTGAGGCACAAGCGACTCGCGGTAGTTGGACTCGAGGGCGGTGGGGTCGTCGGTGTTGGGGGTCAACCGTGCAGCGAAGGTGTTGCAATTGGCTTTGCCGATGGTGTGGCCGCCAGAGAGCACCACCATGTCCTTGGGGGAGAGGCCGACGTTGGCGAAGTTGGCGACGAGGTCGCTGACATTGAAATTGAATCCGGGCAGGTTCTGGTTGGCTAGGGAGCGGCTGGCGGTGAGGCTGTCACGCCGGCCGAGCAGAACACGATAGGATGGGCCGCCGCTCTGCAATGCAGACAGAGTGAGATCATTAGCACTTACACTTTGGAATATTAGTAGAGTAAACATATGAGGATTCAGATTATACATAAGTGGAAGCAGATGCAAGCAGAACAATTTGAAGCGAGCAATAGATTCAACTAAAACTTACCACCGCCACGGAGTCGCGCGCAGCCATGGCCAGGATGTCAGCGCAGGAGACGACTCCCGGGCACTCCTTCTCCAACGCGATTTGATCTAAAGTATTGTACAGAAATTAGCTAGGTGCTCAGCTTATAGTTGGCTGGAGTCCCCGTGTCCAAAGTCGATACATGTAGTGGTCGAGGAGATCGATCTGGCCCTTAAGAACGAGTCTTTGCACAGCTTATCTCTGCAATATGCATGCATGCTCAACGTTGCTCATGCATAATCACTTACATGCTTCTCACGGCTACGTGCAGCACATAGTCTCTCTCTCTCTCTCTCTCTCTCTCTCTCTCTCTCTCTCTCTCTCTCTCTCTCTCTCTCTCTCTCTCTCTCTCTCTCTCTCTCTCTCTCTCTCTCGTCGAGAACATTTCTCCGACGTTGTCGCGATCGGAAACTGGTGACAGGTCAACTATCCAACTTAAAAGGCTTTCGGGACTTATTTCTAAGTAGCCCACCATTTGGTTGCTGTGATGACATGTCCGCACGTGGCGCTGTAATTGCAACTCAAGTTGAAGTTGAACCGCTGATAATTACCTTATCCTATTTTGCGTGAGCAATGAGTTGGGATAAGGTTCGGTTCACATTACTCATGACTCAATCTATCCCATTGCAAATCGCCATAGCAACCAATGGCCTCCCAACGTGTGGATCCACCTCATAGTCACTTTTTCTCGCACCCAAATTGTAATGTGGGAGTGACAAATGCTTGAGAGCATACTTTGGATGCTGCCTTCTGCCATTTGCGTGAAAAGAAAAATCGGGTAAGGCCTCTCGCAAAGTCTAAGAATATGGTTTAAAACTCTCTGTCTCTCTCACATATTTTTTTGTGAAACTTTCTTGCTTCTATATATTACTCTCTCTCTCTCTCTCTCTCTCTCTCTCTCTCTCTCTCTCATGTGTACACGCCTGCATGTCTACCACATTGAGAGAAACTATCCTATCTTACCATCAATGGAAATTTCCTTGTGTATCCCAAGCACAAGGTGAATGCACAACATAGTGGATGTCACTAGTCTTTGTGACAGGACACGGGTTGAAAATTAAAAAAATGAGAAAATACGCAGAATAGATAGGACAAGCTGAGAATCTACCTCCTATCATAACGTCTCGACCACCCCTGAGCTATCTCACTCTCAATCACATTTCACTCACTCTCACTCCCAATCCCAATATCCCAAGACATACACGCAATCACAATCACCATTGCACTCACAATCACAATCATGTAGCATGTGCCAATGATAGAGACCGTCTCGAAGAATAGCTAGCCCAAAAGTGACTATTTTTCTAGCTGACTCTAATCTTTAGTAAAGAAAAGTCAAAATAGAGTTGAAAAGAGGCATCGTAGGAGCACACGATAACAAAATAACACTAATAAAATCCCATACATGTTACTTTTTTAGCCATCATCAATGGCTTATAGCTCTTCATCGGGTCCAAATCTGTCCAAGCTCGTCTCACATGGAATTTTTTTCCTCGTCACGCTCTTTGATAGTTGTGTGATACAAAAGAGACACATCTAGCTTGGATTATCCAACCAACAAATGAAGGTTTACAAGTTGGCAATTTCTATAAAAATGATGTAAACTAAACATGCATTTTTCGCTTTTTCCTTAATATAATATATAAGGGCTTTAACAAGCATCAAAACGATGGAATCAAAAAATACTCAAAGAACCATTCCTTTTTCTCATGTTTAGGGTTGTGTTTCCTACATAAATCACATTTCCAAAATCTCATATTAGCACCCTCAAAAAGTGGCTCTCAAAGTAAACCTTGGACCAAAATTTGTAGCTCAAGGAAAATAATTAGAATGACCTAGATTGTGGACAAACCTCAAAAAACCCAAAACTTCTTTCAAATAAACGTAATTGCTAAAAATTTGAAGATAATTCCTCTTACATTCTTTCCTTGTCAAAATTAACGTTGACCTTAGAGATGGAAGAAGGGGTGTTCAACATGCAAGACATATAAATCAACCCATGAGACATCTTCTACATGATAGGTACCCACTTGACAAAAAATTCAACATGAGTTCTACTTCTAAGTTGGTTAACTCTACAATCTAGAATGGTTTCTAGTTCAATCTCAATGACCCATCATCACCAAGATTGTAATTGTCCTATAAAAAATGTTGAGGATTAGACACATAGTTCTTTAATAAACTTATAATTCTCCCACAAAACATGTTCAGGATTAAACACATAGTTCTTTAATAAACATATACAATTCAAAATCTGCAATCCACTCGTTTGGACTCTTCTTGCCTATGAAATTATTCCATACCTTTGCATCGCCATGCTTTCCAATGCAAAAAACAATAACTTCACACCAATCTAGGAGCAATCATTGTGCTCCTCTGTGTGGGGGCACCAGAAGCTAGAAATGGGGAATGGGGAAACACATCCATCACAGATGAACACAAGACCTTGTTATAGCTCAGGGCATTCACAACGCCCTTGTCCTCTCAAAAACACCTGTAAAATATACAACACACACTAGCAGACTAGTGTCTACAAACCTCTAAATGTTCAAACACTTGGCAAGAACACAACACAGAGCACACTCACCACACATCATTTGTTTCAACCCTTACACATGCATACACAACCGCTAACACCACCAATTTGGGGAGGATTCAAGAGAACATATACAAAGCTTCCAATGTCATCAATATGGCTACAGTCATGAAAAAGGGTGAAAGCATGTTTAGGTGGTACCACTTTTTGGTCCTTTTGGTGGTACCACCAATAGCAACTAGGTGGAGGGAAATTCAACGTTTTTCAAATTTGAGAAAAGAGGGAGGGGGAAATTCTAAATTTGCATGCACTATAATTTATGTACCTATCATCTAGATGCGTGCGAGCCATTATGGGGTGGAGTGGGTCCCCTTTTTTTGAACTTACAGTCATCATGGCCTAGACACCCCTTGTCCTCTTTCTCCTTTCCTCTCATGCAACTAGCTTGTCACTTGGATGCCCGCCTGTACCTGTGTTCTTGCTCTGCTCCCATAGCTCGTGCTGCCCGCATTGCTCGTGCTCCCCTTGTTGCATGTTGTAGCCATCGCGCTCTGCCCCCCATTGCACCCGTCTCACTCTACCATAGCCGTGGTGGAGCTCTGCCTGTTAAGTATGGAGCCTGATTTACCCCTTGTAATTTTCTATGGTAAAAATGCACATTTGTAAGGCCCCCATTATGAGGAGAAGCCATCATGCGTGAAGAAAAATCACTCGTCGGAAATAAAAATCACTCGCCGGAATATTCCTTTCTGTCGGAATATTATGACCGAATAGCGGACAGAAAGTGGTCGGAAAACGACCAGTTGGTTGACCAGTTGGCCGTGGCCGGTAGTCAATGGCCGGTGGCCGGTGGCTGAATTCAATGGCCGATAGCCAAATTCAAACGCGGACTTGTCTTCTCAAGGGCTGCCACACATGGGGGGATTGGAGGGTCCAATTTGAACTTATCTACACAAGGGCGGCAACACATGGCTGCCTCTCATGAGAGAGGGCAACCCTTTTGGCCTATAAAAGGAGGCCATTTCTACACACATTACATAGTGTGAAGTTGATGCAACAAGGTGGGTGTGAGGTGGTGAGAGTGAAGCAAGGCGGGAGCTCCAAAAGGGTATAATCCCTTTGTAACCTACTTCTTGTTTTGAAGTACTAAAGCCATTGAGTGGCTCCTTTCCCATGGACGTAGCCCACATTGGGGGAACCACGTATATCGTGTGTACTCTATCTCTCTGTCTCTACTCTATAATTTCTTGTGTGTGAAATCTATCTCTCCCCATTAAGTAATCTACTCAAATGTCTATTTAGTTACGTCATATTTCCTAACATTGCCCCCATTCCCCCGGTACAAAAGCATAAAGGCTACAGCAGCACCCTCTACAGAGATGAATCCCAAGAAGAACACTCCCTCAAGGAAGCACAAAAACCTGACTCGGAGCACATAGGTGGTATAGTAGGTGGTCCCTGCTGCAAACACCACAACAGAGTAGACCCCCACACAGCGACCACACAGCAGATTCCTCCACCAGGTGCATGACCACCTTTACGATGTATGCATGCTTTTGTATCATAAGGTCTACTGGGCTACCCTCTCCAACAGCGAGCTCATGACGAGGTTTGCGAGCGGGTTCGCATATGAATACTGTGATGCTGCCAAAGCAGACCCCGATAGCCATAAGATTCCATGGGCTTTCGTCAAGGATCAAGTATTAGACAATGTTAAGAGCGAGAAAAGGGGGCTCAATCGGAAAATACATACGTTCATGTCCGATTACGACGTGAAGGAAGCCCACACATTTGAAGGATTGAAAGATAATTTTGTGGACGGTCCTGCGGAGTCCATGTCAGGACAATGGTAGTTTCGGACAGCAGGCCAAGGGCGAGGGACTGAATGGCTCAGTACGGCTAGGAGCCGAGGGCTAGGCATGTTAAGAGAGAGAGAGAGAGAGAGAGAGAGAGAGAGAGAGAGAGAGCACAGAAATAGAACCCCAAAGTGTGTAGAATACACACATGAGATGATGTATATATAGAGGGGACCTCGGTGCCATATATAGAGAAGCCATGTATTGAGTAGCTTCACATATAAGGTCAACAGCCCCGCTCAAATAAGGATCCCTAACTCTGGATGAAAAAACCCTTGGGGGATCAAGGAAAAAACCCACATCTCTATATACACCCACCGTTATATTATAAAAACCATTGAATATACAAATGTTCATGAGGAGCTACATCACTCCTTTTACAATGAATGTTTTATGAGAGTTACATTACTCCTATCCTATCAAATACAATAATGAATACAAAGGTTCAATAAAGTGGTGTAAAGGCTATCGATTAGCTCACAATCAAAAGCGTCTCCGTGAATCTGCTGTGTAGCTTGTCATCAATATCACATCACCAAACATGTCTTCATGTTGTCATCAATATGGCATCACCAAACAGGTCTTCATAAATCTTTTATTGTCACCAAGTTTGTCTTCATGAGATCAATTCTTTGATCAATCCTACATAGATCATAGACTCAAAAGACATAGTCATGAAAATTATTAGCATCATTAGTGAAATAATTACGTTCACAATGCCATAAGAGATGGTTTGCGACGTCACTCTTTTGACGACATATATATGCACGACAATATATGGTACATAAAGTGTGAATGTAAAAGTACACGACATGTGATTACGTGATGCAAATGACATGTGTATATACTACATAAAATGACATTTATCAACGTAGTGATATCAATGAGTACCATCAAAGTATTAACAAAATATCGTCATTGTATCAATAAAAATAAGTAAACCATCATGGTATCAACAAAAATCATCATAGAATAATCATTGTATCAACGAAACAACATCACGGTATCACCGAAAATAACCATGGTATCAATGAAAGAACATCATGATATCACCGAGAATAATCATTGTATCAAAGAAACAACATCATGGTATCACCGAGAATAACCATGGTATCAACGAAACAACATCATGGTATCACTGAGAATAACCATGGTATCAAGGAAATATCATCATGGAATCACTGAGAATAACCATGGTATCAACGAAATATCATCATGGTATCAACGAAAATCACCATGACCAAAGTACTAACAAAACATAATCATGGTACCATCAAAATCACTATGGTATCAACGAGAGATTATCAATCAAACGACATAAACTATATCTCTAGAAGAATAATTATACGAGAGTCAATGAACGAGTATATCATATAACAAAAGATTACGTACCAACAGTAGCTCGATAGAATTTGGATGATCATCAACGACTTGACTGAATTGGAACGATATGTAACTGGCTTTTGCAGCAAAGTTACATCTGTAACAAATATATGATTGATTAAGAGAAAATATAATTGAGAAGTTTTCAATTATGAGGAAAATTAGAAGCAAAAAGTAAAATTTTCTTTTCAAACATATTCGCAGTCCGAGAACGATAACCCAAAATCGGTGCAAAATTTAGAGAAAGCTTCTTCTGCAAAGTTGTACACCACATCGATTTTGATGGCTCAAGCAAATAGTTTCTGCAAAATTGTTTTCAATTAGGAGAAAAAAAAAAACACAAAATGAAAGTTGCTTTTTAGGCATGTACGAAGTCCGCAAACGACAACTCAAAATCAATGCAGAATTTGAAAAAACTTTCTTCTGCAAAGTTATAGACCACATCAATTTCAGTGCCTTCGCGGGCTATTTTTGCAAAATTGTTCTCAATTAGGAGGGGGAAAAAAAAAACAAAGTTGCTTTTCAGACATGTACGCAGTCCGCCAACGATACTTGAAAACCGGTGCAGAATTTGGAAAAATTTTCTTCTGCAAAGTTGTCCACCACATGGATTCCAATGCTTCATGAGAGCTGTTTCTGCAAAATCGTTTTCAATCAGGAAAAAAAAGTGAAGTTTCTTTTCAGGTATGTACGCAGTCCGTGGAAGATAACTCAACTTCTGCAAAGTTGTAGACCACATCGATTGCGGTGCCTCGTGCGGATAGTTTCTGCAAAGGAGAAAAATAGAAAACAAAAACGTCTTGCTCTGATACCATGTTGAGAGAGAGAGAGAGAGAGCACAGAAATAGAACCCCAAAGTGTGTAGAATACACACATGAGATGATGTATATATAGAGGGGACCTGGGTGCCATATATAGAGAAGCCATATATTGAGTAGCTTCACATATAAGCTCAATAGGACATGCATTAAAGGGATCTACTTGTAAGGGCCAAGGGCTATAAGTAGGGAGGCTGGGAGGAGAAGCACATGCGAGTCTACCCTTTGTCCTTTCACTGGTATCATAGCTCAGGGGAGGGAGAGGCTATGGAGGAAGGGGAACCTTGCATGGTATGCTTGCTTTCTCTCTCTCTATCTCTCTCTCTCTCTCTCTCTCTCTCTCTCTCTCTCTCTCTCTCTCTCTCTCTCTCTCTCTCTCTCTATCTATCTATCTATCTATTTCGAGCTAGGTTGCCATGGCATGGGCAGGGTCCCTTGGAAAGAGGAAGAGAATAGGGCCGGAGGTCTGCAGGAGCAGCCCTGCGGGAGTAGCCCCTTCCATGGCGGGCTCAAGTTGCATGACCAAGCACGTGAGCAAGGGTTCTAAGCCGAGCGATGTGTGCAGCAACCCTTGCATGAGGGAGGCAGACGGTTTTGACGTGCACGAAACCAGGCGGTGTTGAGCGTGCCAGATTCTTCCTGGGCCAAGTAGTGGAATTCATCACAGTAGCTCAACCCAAAAAACATCGCATCGTGCATTCTCTCAAGAAGTTTTCTTGCGCAGACAGCGGCACACTACCATACCAGAAGCTTTGATCTTTTTTTATTTTTTATTTTGTTTCTCACACTATTGGGTGCCCTAGGGTGCCCGTGGGCCACCCAAGGGTCTCGTCACACTACCATGTGGTCATAAATTTCCATGCAAAGCTACATGGCCATACCAAAACGACGATCTACGGTAGGACAGCCGCACGGGGAAGCTGCAACATGCCATCATGCATGCAAAGGCTGTACAATTTGATCGACAACAAAAATGGTCGGCACGCCTTGGAAAATTCGGCATGCAAAGGGACATCAACATGATTCAATGATCATCGACAATGGATATGGGCCAACACAGGTATGTCGATGATTCAATGATCATCGACAATGGATATGGGCCAACACAGGTATGGCTTGTCTGTGAAATCATTGCCGATACTTTTTTCCTTTCAATATGATATCCTACTCGATACAATCGCACATAGACGAGGTAATTCTGTCTTGACTTTCGATAAATAGAACAATATCCTCAGTGGGCCGGCACCGTGTCAGGAAGTGTGCAGTCTAGCTGGGAAGATGCAAAACCTCTGGTTGTGAGAGTTCGTGATGAGAGTCACAAACACTTTGTGAAAAAGCATTTCTGGAGAATCACCAACCCTCTTTCTAAGGACGATAGAGAATCTAAGAGCGTTTGTGAAAGCAAAGTCACAAACCCTCTTTCCTATCGTGCTTGGAAATTGCTTGTTTTCGTAGTTGAGATTATGATAAGAGGATCACCAAATCACATTCAAATTCACTTTAAAAGACCATTTGAAAACACTAAAGTTTCAGCCATGAAACCTCAATGCTCATACAAGCATAATTCTCAATCAAAACCCAAACCTCTTTCATGGTATCATGTAACCAGCTCGCCCCCAATTACATAGTCATCGCATCAAACAATTGAAAGGAATGCTCGAGCTTCCACCTTCACGATGACAAATTTTTTATTTTTCAAAGATTTTTGAGCTTCTAAAGTAAATCCCACACACCATTTCATAAGGGAAAACCCTAATTCACTCCCTCACAAGCTCAGATACAAGATTGCGAAGAGGCGGGACTGCCATACACATAGATTGAGCAACCATGGAAACCATTACACAGTAGTTATGAATTGCAGGTTTTTTCTGTAGAAAGCCCCCTTCTCTCTCTTCCCCATGGAAATATGATCTAATGTGTCAATTTTTGGGCCATTTTGCCACTCTGGACCAAAACTAGGCCATTTTCAACTCATTTTTGATGCGAAAAATCCCAAACGGATTCAAGAAAATCCCTAAATTTGTGGGATCACTCGCATAAGCATAAAAGCATAGATAATCATCATTTTTCATCAATATACCATTTTGGGTCACTTTCCATGCAATTCTGCAACGGCACCTATTAGCTGCTATTTTTGGCGGTTTTTGCCCGCATTAGTCATTAAGTTTAGAGAATACATTGTGCTTTTCAATCATCGAGACTCTCATTCATATTTGGCATGTGAATGTTTTGCATGCATGGGATATGCTATGTTCAATAGCTAAGAACGCATTCTTTGGCCCAATGACTTCTACCATTAACGGTTGCAGTTATGGTAAACATTTCACTTTTGGGTTGGAATTTTTGCTCAAACATGGTTCCGTGGAAATGTTAGATCCAAAGGTACAAGCAAGGCCTGTGACATGTTGGTACAGGCAAGGCCTGTGAATGTGCTCCAACGTGTTTTCTAACGTAATTGGCTATGACTGCATGCCAAGTGGCAATGTGCAACTCGGGGTTACTTTTCCTTTACCTATCTCGCGTATGACAACATTGTGACCGACATCACGGGAGCAAGGCTCCATCTACAAATCCAGAGGATAACAAATCAAGCCACGCAAGTACGATCATAAATATCCTTTGACTATGAGCTCTCAGGAACTCCATAAGTTGTTAAGGGAAGCAAGGCTTCCAATTCGGCACCTTGCATTGATATTTTCTCGTTTGGATTATGCTATGAGCATCCAACCTTCGAGGAATTTGTCAGTTTATCAGTGTGTTATTTCATTACATGCAAAGAGGGTGTATATGATATACACGTCAAATCTCTCTCGCACAGCAGCTATGGCTATGAACCATCTTCCGACGAGTTTTTCGTTCAGAATTTCGAGACAACTAGTTACAATGGGATGACCAGGTTATACAATTTTAAGTTTTTCTTGTTTTCATGTTTTCACATTTATTTTGGACAATATTGTATGTTGTGCAAAGCTTTGACAATTTTACGTGAAGTGAGCAAGGCACTTTAGGCTCTCACGTTTGCGGCCATCACTCTCGATGAGGGCTTACAATTCTGCATGCAAGGCATGCTAGTTGGGTGTATTCAATTCTACCGCCTCATGAATTACACTTCCACTATCACACTCGCAACTCTGTCAAGGACACAATAAGTGATGGATTGTTTAGCATGGCTTTTGGTTGCTGTAAACACACAACAACACTAAAAGGAACCTAAGCAGAGGAATTATTTCAGAGGAAAAGTGCCTTATTTAAGTCATCCTCTTCTCTCACGACCGCTACAAGATCGATGGTCAAGATGTGACTTGTGTTTTCTGTTACCTCTCTCGAAGAGAGCGTTATATAGCAATGTTTCCAGTGCAATGTTGCTTGGTTTTTTCAGAGGTGGGAGACGCGGTCGTGTGCATTTGAATACGGTTAACTTAACTTTCAGTTCAATCCCCAAGGCCATGCCAAGGGCAGGCCGGAACAAGTATTTTGGGCCATAGTGTCCAATGTACATTATGTTGTTATGCACCCACTTGTCGGATTCAATTTGGCACATGTTGTCACGTGGGATACAACCTGGTCTAGGGACTCAAGGAGTTCGGTTTAGCTAGTGTGGAGCAAGGCTAATGAGGGTCCCTCTCACTCCCGTCGTAGAGTGTTTGCAGTTACCTCCACACACAAGTACATCTTGTACTTGTAGGATGTTCTTTTTTCAGACATCCTTAGTTGAGACTGACACTGGCACCGACGATTTCAAATATGTGTCATGACAAAGTCCCTAGGTGCTGGTCCAATCTGTTTTCTATACCATTTTCCGCACGAAGTATCAAGAGCAATTTCAAGTGGCCAGAAATTGTCAGATACTTAGAATGACTTGTTAAGATACAAGTGCTACTAAACAACATTATAGATGGTTTTTTTACATATAGAAAGGCTATGAGTTGTTAATTAAAAAGTTTCATTGTTTGTACTTAGAAGTGATCATTGTTTCACCTTCTATTACGGTTCAGATGTTTCAGCAAGGCTTGCAAATGATTGCAACTGAAAGTATTTAGTTTCTTTTCAGAACTATTTACATTCCTCTTTAATGTGTGCTAGACGCATCACATTTGCCATAAGTATGGGCAAGGATGATCATGGATATACAGGTTCGGATTTTTTTTTTCCTAAATGCATGCACACTAGGTGTTATGGACCCTAGTGTTTAGCAAAGGCCGATTTGGAATGGAATGCGTATTCGTCAAGTTGTTTTTTATGAATTATTTTGCACTCTATGTGCAGTATCTCTATGAGATTACTTTTGGGTCTACTAATCACCAATAGAGGCCCTCATGGCTCTGTTTGGGTGTTTGTGGATTTTTCAAGTTAACCACAATGGTTATTCCAGACATTGATGATGCCTCAACAATGTTACACAATATTGTGATTCCCATTTACCAGTCATCTGGGAAGACTGTCTATTAAACCGAAGGAAACACACCTCAGTATTGTCAGATATACAAGGGGATAGGCAGATTACAAAGTGTAATCTTGTGCTGAAGGATATCCAAAGTGCGTTCGTTAGCACCAAACGGTCCAATTAGTAAGCATTTATTGCTCTACTTGGAATTTGCTTACCATCAGCTAAAGCATGTTTGCGACTAGGTTTAGCTCTTCATGTATAAGTGAGATTCTCAACCTTGAACACTAGTTATGGTGGGGTTCTTTATTGATGAAATTTGAGAACAAGTCAAGGAATTACACTTGGATGATGAGTTAGGTCAGCACGTTACTTTCACTAAAAGTAAAAAGCGGTACTCTTTCAGGTACATCTTTGTTGTGATAAACTCGTTTACCATGCTCATTAGCGTTCTAAATGGAGTCTACACACTATGTTTGGATAAGAACCGGTCCCATCAGATGGTTGCAAATGGACAACAATGTAGAAAATCAAGATGTAACTCTTGGTTTCATTGAACCTCCTACTGACCGAGGTTCCGCTCAAATGAATAATTCTTCAATGGATCAAGATAAAAAACATAACATACATATCAATTGATTTAAAGCAAGATACCCATGAGGGATGTCACACTGGAAAACATTAGTGTTCTTATGAAGAAACCATTGATGGGGGCTTTTCACAAGCCAAGCTCCCATACCCCTCTTCTCTCGTCCCCACCCCATAAAAAGCCCCTTTTAGGGAGGGAGTGATAAAAGGCATTGGAAAAAGTAAGAAAAAAATAAAGTATGATTATGTAAATATATAAGAAAGGTAAAATAGGCCACCTCATGCCTGCAGGGTAGCCCATCCCCACCTTGCCTCCTTTTTCTTCACTGTTGCCCCGCCGGTGTCCCTTTTCCTCTCCTCCACTCAAAAGGTCAACCCCCTCTCTCTTCCCCTTGTCCTTTATCCTTTCTCTCTCCCCTCAAGCTACCCCACCTCTTGTTGAGCTTATATGTGAAGCTACTCAATATATGGCTTCTCTATATATGGCACCCAGGTCCCCTCTATATATACATCATCTCATGTGTGTATTCTACACACTTTGGGGTTCTACTTCTGTGCTCTCTCCTTCTCTCTCAACATGGTATCAGAGCAGTACGTTTTTGTTTTCATTTTTTCTCCTGATCAAAATCGATTTTGCAGAAACTACCTGCGATGGGAAAGGAATCGATGTGGTTTGCAACTTTGCAGAAGGAAGTTTCTTCAAATTCTGCACCGATTTTGAGTTATCGTTCATGGACTGCGTACATACCTGAAAAACAGCTTCCGCGTTTTGTTTTTGTTTTTTCTGCTAATTGGAAACGATTTTGCAGAACCTATCCGCTGGAGAGAGTGGAATCGATGTGGTCTACAACTTTGCAGAAGGAAGTTTCTTCAAATTCTGCACCGATTTTGAGTTATTGTTTACGGACTGCGTACATACCTGAAAAACAGCTTCCGCGTTTTGTTTTTGATTTTTCTGCTAATTGGAAACAATTTTGCAGAAACTACCTGCGAAAGAGACCGGAATCAATGTGTTCTACAACTTTGCCGAAGGAAGTTTTTTCAAATTCTGCACCAATTTTGAGTTATCGTTCGCGAACTGCGTACATACCTAAAAAGCAACTTCCGCTTTTTGCTTTTGATTTTTCTGCTAATTGAAAATGATTTTGCAGAAACTACTTGCGCGGGAGACCGGAATGAATGTGGTCTACAACTTTGCAGAAGGAAGTGTTTTCAAATTCTGTACTGATTTTGAGTTATCGTTCGCGGACTGCGTACATACATAAAAAGCAATTTCCGTTTTTTGTTTTTTATTTTTCTGCTTATTGAAAATGATTTTG